>NC_089852.1:20778956-21403206 GCF_036373705.1 Amia ocellicauda | reverse complement strand
TGGGGTAGCTTGGGCTAGTTTGTACACTTACTTACTTGTACACAATTACTGTACACTCAACACCTCTCTGGTTCCTAAATAGATACTTCTTAGATTTCTTAACCCTGATCTGAAATATTCCTTAGAAGCACGCTGAAAAGAAACATCTTGTTCTTGCTGAGAAGGGTAGAGTTGTATTGTGTGCTGCAGTGTATGTATTTATTGCGCCTGATTATAGTTGGTCTAATTCCTCTTCGGAGCCAAGTGCTAATCGTGTCTGTGAAAATCACATATTAGTCTCATTTGTAAGAAAGAGGGGGGGGGGTGGAGAAAGCTGCGTCGACGGGACTTCTACGAAATGTTTGGTATACTAAAATGACAAAAGCACTTCTGTCTGTGTGGCCAGGATGTTAGTCTGCACTTTTAGATGATGATGATAGAATTGCCACAAGTGGAGGTAGTGCAGTCTTTAATAGCACTGCCTTCACAGCTAAATTGCACCATTCTTTTACAAACTGGTAACTTGAGTGCAGAAGATACTGTGAATTTCTCTGTATGCTGGAGAAAAAGGTGTGATGTCAGGCTGCCTCCCGAGATAATAAACAATATATCTGGCACTCCTAAATGAGTAAGAAGTCAAAGATATGATCCAAGAAGGTACTCTGTGAATCAAGCCGGGGCAGAATAACCTCTAAGCACAGATCAGCCCTGCGGTCATTGACTAGTGTGGGCCTCCTCCAAAAAGATCTCCTATTGCATCTTTGAACCAGTTGTTGATTTAACCTTTGATAGCTAAGAACACTTATGGATTGGGGCTGACCAGGACCATGGTTGGAGACTACTGATCTACACTCTTCCAGCTTCCACAGAGCTTTTCTTGGCTGAGTTAAGTTTTCCAATGCCCGTATCGTTTCCATTTTTGATCTTTTGCTATTTAAATACAGTTTATGCCCCTCCACATAAACACCCTTATTTACTTTTTTAGTTTTTTTTTAAAGAAGCATTTTTCAACACGTGCACAGGTAAGGAATGAAATGAGATTTGCAACTTTTTGCAGGAATACAAAACAGATTGCAATAGGCAGTGCTAAAATAACACCCAGGGATAAATATCATCAAGAAAAAGTTAAGAATTTCATGTTAATGTGATTGAAGCTAGGAAGCAATAACATTGGCAAGCACACACACACTGGAACTGTAGACTTGCCTAAACTGGTGGGGCTACTGTTTTCTAAGATCACCCTGGTGCTTGCTTCTTAAAAACTGCTCGATATTGCACAGTATCCAACGCCACTGCCGATGTTTTCCTGTGTGCAGTAATGCCCAAATATCCCAGCGTCTGCCTGTTTCCAGATGGATTTTGCAAAAGCCTGGGATTTGTACATACTAGCTGTCAGGCATTTCTATATGCAGCTTAAGTCAGAACACTGTCACGTGTGTCTGTATGTGTTTTTCTCTTTCCCTCTCCCCTCCCTTCCTTCACACTGCCCCGTGTTTAATCTGCAAACGCTTCCTGAGAGGAGCTCATCTTGCATTCTGCCTGTTTTTTGGCAGGAGATTAAGCGGCAGCAGGTAAACAGCTGGTGCTCAGATTACAGAAAATTAAAGTCAATTACATACATACATAAACGGAGAAAGATGGACGCCACATCTCTATGTACTGGGGGGGGGGTCACTTTAAAAACCCAAATCTGCAGGAGGTGGTGTCTGCATCTGTCTCTATTTCACTTTTTTTTTTATTTTCCGTATGCTGATGATAAATGAGGCAGCTCAGTATTTGCTGTGTAGAAGCTGATGGATGAGGACTGGCCTGATCACTGGAATACAACCTGAGCGATTGTCTTTTTGCAAAGGTGGAACAAAAATGGAGGAATTAATTTCAGAGTGATTTCTTCAACAGTGCTGGTGCATTTGATTGAAGGTGCACCTATATATACCCCCCCCCCCCACACACACACACAGGTGCATCTTCAGTGAAATGCTCCAGTGTGGGTGTGTGTATGTGTGTGTTTATATATATATATATATATATATATATATATATATATATATATATATATATATATATATATATATATATATATATATACATACAGTGAGGGAAAAAAGTATTTGATCCCCTGCTGATTTTGTACGTTTGCCCACTGACAAAGAAATGATCAGTCTATAATTTTAATGGTAGGTGTATTTTAACACTGAGAGACAGAATAACAACAAAAAAATCCAGAAAAACACATTTCAAAAAAGTTATAAATTGATTTGCATGTTAATGAGGGAAATAAGTATTTGATCCCCTATCAATCAGCAAGATTTCTGGCTCCCAGGTGTCTTTTATACAGGTAACGAGCTGATATTAGGAGCACTCTCTTAAAGGGAGTGCTCCTAATCTCAGCTCGTTACCTGTATAAAAGACACCTGTCCACAGAAGCAATCAATCAATCAGATTCCAAACTCTCCACCATGGCCAAGACCAAGAGCTGTCCAAGGATGTCAGGGACAAGATTGTAGACCTACACAAGGCTGGAATGGGCTACAAGACCATCGCCAAGCAGCTTGGTGAGAAGGTGACAACAGTTGGTGTGATTATTCGCAAATGGAAGAAACACAAAATAACTGTCAGTCTCCCTCGGTCTGGGGCTCCATGCAAGATCTCACCTCGTGGAGTTTCAATGATCATGAGAACGGTGAGGAATCAGCCCAGAACTACACGGGAGGATCTTGTTAATGATCTCAAGGCAGCTGGGACCATAGTCACCAAGAAAACAATTGGTAATACACTACGCCGTGAAGGACTGAAATCCTGCAGCGCCCGCAAGGCCCCCCTGCTCAAGAAAGCACATGTTAATTGGCAAACTTCAGACGGGCCTGTACATCTGAATGATTCAGAGGAGAACTGGGTGAAAGTGTTGTGGTCAGATGAGACCAAAATCGAGCTCTTTGGCATCAACTAAACTCGCCGTGTTTGGAGGAGGAGGAATGACCCCAAGAACACCATCCCCACCGTCAAACATGGAGGTGGAAACATTATGCTTTGGGGGTGTTTTTCTGCTAAGGGGACAGGACAACTGCACCGCATCAAAGGGACGATGGACAGGGCCATGTACCGTCAAATCTTGGGTGAAAACCTCCTTCCCTCAGCCAGGGCATTGAAAACGGGTCGTGGATGGGTATTCCAGCATGACAATGACCCAAAACACACAGCCAAGGCAACAAAGGAGTGGCTCAAGAAGAAGCACATTAAGGTCCTGGAGTGGCCTAGCCAGTCTCCAGACCTTAATTCCATAGAAAATCTGTGGAGGGAGCTGAAGGTTCGAGTTGTCAAACGTCAGCCTTGAAACCTTAATGACTTGGAGAGGATCTGCAAAGAGGAGTGGGACAAAATCCCTCCTGAGATGTGTGCAAACCTGGTGGCCAACTACAAGAAACGTCTGACCTCTGTGATTGCCAACAAGGGTTTTGCCACCAAGTACTAAGTCGAAGGGGTCAAATACTTATTTCACTCATTGACATGCAAATCATTTAATAACTTTTTTGAAATGCGTTTTTCTGGATTTTTTTGTTATTCTGTCTCTCACTGTTAAAATACACCTACCATTAAAATTATAGACTGATCATTTCTTTGTCAGTGGGCAAACGTACAAAATCAGCAGGGGATCAAATACTTTTTTCCCTCACTGTATATGTATATACACTCACCTAAAGGATTATTAGGAACACCATACTAATACTGTGTTTGACCCCCTTTCGCCTTCAGAACTGCCTTAATTCTACGTGGCATTGATTCAACAAGGTGCTGAAAGCATTCTTTAGAAATGTTGGCCCATATTGATAGGATAGCATCTTGCAGTTGATGGAGATTTGTGGGATGCACATCCAGGGCACGAAGCTCCCGTTCCACCACATCCCAAAGATGCTCTATTGGGTTGAGATCTGGTGACTGTGGGGGCCAGTTTAGTACAGTGAACTCATTGTCATGTTCAAGAAACCAATTTGAAATGATTGGACCTTTGTGACATGGTGCATTATCCTGCTGGAAGTAGCCATCAGAGGATGGGTACATGGTGGTCATAAAGGGATGGACATGGTCAGAAACAATGCTCAGGTAGGCCGTGGCATTTAAATGATGCCCAATTGGCACTAAGGGGCCTAAAGTGTGCCAAGAAAACATCCCCCACACCATTACACCACCACCACCAGCCTGCACAGTGGTAACAAGGCATGATGGATCCATGTTCTCATTCTGTTTACGCCAAATTCTGACTCTACCATCTGAATGTCTCAACAGAAATCGAGACTCATCAGACCAGGCAACATTTTTCCAGTCTTCAACTGTCCAATTTTGGTGAGCTTGTGCAAATTGTAGCCTCTTTTTCCTATTTGTAGTGGAGATGAGTGGTACCCGGTGGGGTCTTCTGCTGTTGTAGCCCATCTGCCTCAAGGTTGTACGTGTTGTGGCTTCACAAATGCTTTGCTGCATACCTCGGTTGTAACGAGTGGTTATTTCAGTCAACGTTGCTCTTCTATCAGCTTGAATCAGTCGACCCATTCTCCTCTGACCTCTAGCATCAACAAGGCATTTTCGCCCACAGGACTGCCGCATACTGGATGTTTTTCCCTTTTCACACCATTCTTTGTAAACCCTAGAAATGGTTGTGCGTGAAAATCCCAGTAACTGAGCAGATTGTGAAATACTCAGACCGGCCCGTCTGGCACCAACAACCATGCCACGCTCAAAATTGCTTAAATCACCTTTCTTTCCCATTCAGACATTCAGTTTGGAGTTCAGGAGATTGTCTTGACCAGGACCACACCCCTAAATGCATTGAAGCAACTGCCATGTGATTGGTTGGTTAGATAATTGCATTAATGAGAAATTGAACAGGTGTTCCTAATAATCCTTTAGGTGAGTGTATATATATATATATATATATATATATATACACTCACCTAAAGGATTATTAGGAACACCATACTAATACTGTGTTTGACCCCCTTTCACCTTCAGAACTGCCTTAATTCTACGTGGCATTGATTCAACAAGGTGCTGAAAGCATTCTTTTGAAATGTTGGCCCATATTGATAGGATAGCATCTTGCAGTTGATGGAGATTTGTGGGATGCACATCCAGGGCACGAAGCTCCCGTTCCACCACATCCCAAAGATGCTCTATTGGGTTGAGATCTGGTGACTGTGGGGGCCAGTTTAGTACAGTGAACTCATTGTCATGTTCAAGAAACCAATTTGAAATGATTCGACCTTTGTGACATGGTGCATTATCCTGCTGGAAGTAGCCATCAGAGGATGGGTACATGGTGGTCATAAAGGGATGGACATGGTCAGAAACAATGCTCAGGTAGGCCGTGGCATTTAAACGATGCCCAATTGGCACTAAGGGGCCTAAAGTGTGCCAAGAAAACATCCCCCACACCATTACACCACCACCACCAGCCTGCACAGTGGTAACAAGGCATGATGGATCCATGTTCTCATTCTGTTTACGCCAAATTCTGACTCTACCATCTGAATGTCTCAACAGAAATCGAGACTCATCAGACCAGGCAACATTTTTCCAGTCTTCAACTGTCCAATTTTGGTGAGCTTGTGCAAATTGTAGCCTCTTTTTCCTATTTGTAGTGGAGATGAGTGGTACCCGGTGGAGTCTTCTGCTGTTGTAGCCCATCCGCCTCAAGGTTGTACGTGTTGTGGCTTCACAAATGCTTTGCTGCATACCTCGGTTGTAACGAGTGCTTATTTCAGTCAAAGTTGCTCTTCTATTAGCTTGAATCAGTCGGCCCATTCTCCTCTGACCTCTAGCATCAACAAGGCATTTTCGCCCACAGGACTGCCGCATACTGGATGTTTTTCCCTTTTCACACCATTCTTTGTAAACCCTAGAAATGGTTGTGCGTGAAAATCCCAGTAACTGAGCAGATTGTGAAATACTCAGACCGGCCCGTCTGGCACCAACAACCATGCCACGCTCAAAATTGCTTAAATCACCTTTCTTTCCCATTCAGACATTCAGTTTGGAGTTCAGGAGATTGTCTTGACCAGGACCACACCCCTAAATGCATTGAAGCAACTGCCATGTGATTGGTTGGTTAGATAATTGCATTAATGAGAAATTGAACAGGTGTTCCTAATAATCCTTTAGGTGAGTGTGTGTATATATATATATATATATATTATATAAACGTTACGTCTTGAATCTACAAAGCCCTTTTCAGATGCATGAATGCTGATGTTTCTGTGTGAAGATGTGTGTATTGTTTGCAGACTGCGTTGCTTCACAAGTTCTGGTCACTCCCATCTGTCGGCTTGGTGGTACACGTATTCCCCCAACTTTCTACTACAGCGCGCTCCACCTCCAACTCCCCACAATCTTGATCTAAACAGGGAGCTTGTAGCCCACTCTACCCCTATCCTCTCCCAGCCTTTGATATAAAACTCGGTACATTTAAAAGCAGCACAGGTTGTTTATGGTAGTGGTAGTGGTGTTGGGGGGGAAGGGATTATATTAGTATTGTTAAATAATAGAAAAAGCAAAATTAGGCCATTGGAGGCTGATTATTCACAGACACAACCTGTACGCACTATAAGAGATTTGCATGTATGTTTTCAAAAGTGTTCAACGTGCATCGATGGCAATAGTCGGGGAAAGTCAGAGTCGGCATGGATTCAAGGATCATAGTGGGTTTTTTCCTGCAACACTAGTTTTGGAAATGTCACTTTTAAGCAGTTGATCTGAGAAACATGCCCGGTTGGCTCATTTGTCTTAACCCTCTCGGACTGATCTGTGTGTCAGGATTGTGCTTAAGACCACATGCTGCCTTCTCTGGGCATCCCTCCCTTCCCTCACTTGTGCCATGACAATGCGCTATGTGGCATCAACTGGGGGTTCGTTGCAAACTTGGCCTAATACCTGTATTGTGTAACCTGACTGTGTAGAACACATTTAATTAAGAGCAATTCCAGGTCCTTTTGCTCCAGTTTCATTCCAGTTGGAATTACCTAATTCGACAATTTTTTAAGTCATTCGATTACAAAGTATACCAGCTTATCATTCCCAGGTATTAATCTGCTGCTACGTGAAAGGCACATCTGTAAGTTGCAGGAATATGGCCCCTTCAGGACTGGCGTTGCCCGTCTATCCTCCCCACCAAGTAAAAAGACTTTGTAATTACTTGCAAACTGCATTTGACATGTCAATTGGATATTTATTGATGTATATTACTGCTGTTCAGCCTTTCAAACATAATACAGGTTCTGTTTCTGGTTCTTGAGTCAAATAAATTTGAAGTCCTGCAGGTGATAATGAATTGATTTGTTTGTTGATTGATTGGCGGCCCGACTGTGTTTTCCAGGTGAGTGTGGTGCAGGACTCGGTGAACATCTCTGGTCAGAATACTATGAACATGGTGAAAGTGCCAGAGTGTCGTCTGGCGGACGAGCTGGGTGGTCTGTGGGAGAACTCGCGCTTCACGGATTGCTCCCTGTGCGTGGCTGGTCAGGAGTTCCAGGCCCACAAAGCCATCCTTGCAGGTAAGAGATGCTGGCATGGATCTGAGCCACCTCTCTGTGTTCCTTGGGTTCAGAGTCCTGAGACCGGGGGGAGTCCTGAAGGCTCTGGGTTTGAAGACCTCCCTTAACCCAAACCTATTATGACACAGGTTCTGGTTCCGATTCCACAGCACAGTGCATAGTGACTGAGTTTAGTGGAGATTGTCACTAACTGAGTTGTGTTAAATATAAATAAGTATATGAAATATATATTTAAAAAATTAATCAAAAGTAACGAACTCCCCTCCCACAGATGTGCATAAGTGAGTTTTGTCATGTTAAGTCTTTAAAAAAAAAAAAAAAGGAAAAAATAAATTATAAGATCACAATTAACAGGAGTCTCGCAATCATGCACCAGGCGGGGTGTAACGCCAGTTTGCTTCCCCCTGTGCGGTCCCTGACAATCAAATTGTGTGTTTTTGGCAGGTCTGCTTCATATGTCCAAAGCATGACCATCGGAGCTCACATCACCAGAGCGAATCCACCAGGACTTATATATTTTTTATATGAAATGTGTGAGGGAAGAAATAAGACGAAGATAAAAGATGTATATGGTTTTCTTAAGACAGCAGGGGGTCAGGGCCACGCGATTTCTCCCGTGACCCATAACAGAGGGCTTCCCGAGTCTCCATCACTGTCTGCTTCATCACCAGAGATTCATCTTTATTGACCTCCCCCTGTCTGCATTTTCCCAAGCTCTTTTAAAGTCCATGAAATTAGCCAGGGCTAGAAATCACCCAATTAAAATGTCCCAGGGGAACACTGGGAAAGGAGGGAAAGCAGAAACTCATCCAAAGGTCAAGAGAGGGGCGAAAGTGACAGGTTTAATAGCTAATGTACCTTAAGCCTCCAATGCATTTTAACTTTACCTACTACTGAGATGGTTTCTGTTCTGTTTAAAATGTATTTTTAATGATTTTTATTATTTTATTTTTTCGAATGTTTTCACGATGCAAACCCACCGTTCACTGGAATCGACAAGCGGTGCCAAGCAAAAGCAGCTTAAGAGCCTCGTCAACACCAACATTTGTAATTCGCATACGTACGGAGCTCAACACAGATTTTTATCGGCACTCATTCGGTTGTTTCAACAAATCGTTCTTCATCAGATAGCGCTACGAGGAGGAGGAGAAGCACTATGGAAAAAAACGACAGAGACGTCAGCTTAGCTGTATCAATTAGTTATGGCTCTGTACACGTAAATAGCTACTGCACCCTTCAGATAGGTATTTGTCATCACAAATGCTGTAGCAGGTCATCAGTTGACATTCTATGCTTGCATGTTTTTAATTTATTATTGTCATTATTATTATTATTATTATTATTGTTATTATTTTATTTTTTTCCATTATCGTTAAATCAGGATCTACCATAGTGTGTAGATGTACTGGTAGCAACTGGTTGATTTTGTTTTTAATTTATGATCGTGTTTCCTCATGTGTTTTTCTAACCCCCCCCACAGTGAAAATAAACAATTGGAGGGACACAAAAGGTCTATTTAATTGCCCTTAAGTGTGGTTTAATGGTTGGTCATTGCTCGCTTTGCCAATATCTATCGATTTTGGTTGCTGTATATATGTTTTTAATGATACAAACACTCCGGGTAGAGTTTCTGATTGTGACTGGGCTTGTGATGGGTAGTATTGTACCAGTGTCATTAGACCTTTCCAATCTTTTTCTTTTCTTGTTTGACAGCTCGGTCGCCTGTGTTCAGCGCCATGTTCGAGCATGAAATGGAGGAGAGTAAAAAGGTACCATCTAAATATTTAATTTAATTTAATTTAATCTCTCTCAATCCTATTTTACTGACCACTGCAGGTTTTCAAAAGAGATTTTCATCCCAATTTTCTTTTTTTTTTCTTTTGGTTAAGCTCATATTTACTGCTGCAGCTCCAACGAAGGCTACTGTGCATCTGTTTTCTAGTCAACAGCATCCATTCCCTCTGTGACAGGTTCACCAGCCTGAAAAAAAAAAAAAAACGTTTTCCCCCCATGCACACCCATTGTATACTCTATTTCGATAGTTCATTGGCTTAGTAATCCTTCTGTGTTATCAAAGTCTACCCCAAAGGTGTTGTAGAACACCACAGGTGATTCACGCCCCATCGGTGCAAGAGAATGTCTTGGGTGTAATATTTCGGCTTCATTTTGCACGCTAACATCGTTGGGAAGCTGAACTCTGCCACGAGCTGCCCTTCTCTCAAATCACATTTGAGTTATCGCTGTAATTTGGACGAGGCATCGCAGAGTTATGTTCTCACTTTCCAGGAGCAGATGAATTTCCGCTCATAGATGCCAGTGATTTAACATAGGCTGTGAAACTGCCTTCATGTAGTTGCACTGGTTTGCTGGTCGATGGAGCGTGTGTTCTTGTCGATTTCTCCCTTAAATATGGCATCGCAATGGTCTGCGGTCTTCATTCCTCTACTGAGTGGAGAGGGAGCAAACAAGCACATCTTCTGTCACAACGCAAATCACATTTCTTTCTATAAATCCAGACTCCAAATACAGAAGCTAGCCTTCTGTAGGAGCCTGGGGTAGGTTTTTCTTAATGCAAAATACAAAATAAATATAGCATCAAATATCTGGGTGTTCTTAATCTTGCAGGATTACTTCATTATTATTATTATGGGTAGGGTAGTGACTAATAGGTTTCATAGAAAAATATTTCCCTGGATTATATATTGACTTTTCTCATTATTATTAAATAACAATGCTATTGTTAATGATTGTACTCAGTGTGTGGTTTATTTAGTTACGTGCTACTGGATATCTAAATGTACATAGATACATTGTAAAAACAAATTATGCATTTTGAATGCATTGTCACACAATTCAGTTAATGTATAGATATACTTTTTAACTTATATGCACTTATTTCCAAAACTTCAGGAACATGATCCACTGGAAGTCGAATAGCTCTGGGGCTGTTAGTTTGTCATGGGGTGGGAGTCGTGGGTAGCTGTGGTCACATCTTGGAAGTGCCACTGAGATATATATGGATTTAATTACAGACGGTCCCAGAAAAGCTGGACTGACACTTTAAAGCTGGCCTTCTGATGCAGAGCACAGGGGGCCAAAGGCTGGAAGAATGTGGTAAACAGGCACAAAGGAATTCCATCTCTGTGCAAAATTGAGCATGATTGTAGGTCACGACTGCTAGAATCCCAGCTCAGTGTGTCTGGTGCATGGAGGTCATTACTGGAATTGCTGCTTCCTCAACACAACCTTGCTTTTCTCCACAGGACTTTTTTTTTGTTTTTTTTGTTTTTGTTTTTTGTATTTAATCCTCTTCAAATATTTCCTCCAATCCAAGCAGCCAATCTGCAGGTTAAATGATTCAGTGGCTAGATCTGCAGGGGTACACACTGGATGTAGCTGTGTAAAAAGCTTCCCCCACCTCCTTTTTTTTTTTTCTTCCCTCCTCTCCAGTTGCTCTTACTACCTTTATTTGAAAGGTTATAATAAACCATACAGCCTTTTCAGTATCATCCAAGCTTAAATGGTCAGATTTGTAATAAGTTTTTTTGGTCCCCCCTTCATTTAGTAAATATAAATTTCTCCAGATATGCAGGCTCTGCAGGTGGTAGAGGGGATTATGAAGGCAAATTTAATCCCTTTCTTTATCAGTTGTTTTAAATAAATTTAATTTTTTGTGTTTACATGCTTGCTTTGTACCTGCATGTGAACCTGCTTACAGATGAAACTAGATTTTGAGACCGTATATTTGATTTAGCACTCGATGGTCAGTGCCAGGCTTTTCAAAACAATAATAAGGTTTCAGGGTGTGCATAAACTGAGGAGCCGGAGATTCTAATATTCAGTTTTACTTGCAGAGGCAGGATTATTGCATGTTAGATAGAAAATTATGCAACGCTTTGCAATGAAATGCATTTTAATTGCAGTATAGCTCAAAGGGAGGAAAATGCTTCTATATTTAGAAAAAATTACAAAACAAAATAGGACCTATTGTACTCAGGTATACAAAATGGTGCAAAGCATTAGGAAATAATCTGCTTTGTCTGTGTTTCTAGATTAAATAAAGTTCTTTGTCACAATTATTATTTTTAAAGCCAGTTTAACTTTGGCACTGAACTCTGCGCTATTAAATTTATGCATGGAAATGTTCATTTGCCATTTCTGACCCTTAGAAAATGCATTGTGTTGTTGGCTGACCTATCAAGCATTATTATAATTGCTTTCCAACCTCTTTCTTTTGCTCCTTCTAACACAAGAGGAAAAAAATAAAAACAGGAAAAGAAAACATGGTTCTTTGCATTATATTGCAGCCGGTGTTACCCAGCAGTGTGATAAAGAGCAACGCCAGTCGCTGTACACGTTGTGCTGTGTAAATTAGTTCTCCAGCTTCAATTCAGAAAAGGAGTCATTACTCTGAAATAGTTGCCGCAGGATTTGCCTAGTAAAACATAAACGTTTCCCTTTTTAAGTTTTACACGAAGGCACCCTTTTAAACTGCAGTATTTCAGTCCTGCCTCATAGCATTCAAGGGGAAAAATATATATTTATATATATATATATTTTTTACCTTGAGGTCACATTTTTTTGAGGCATTGGAAAGAGAATCTGAAATATGACTGACAGAGAGGACATCTTAATTTATGGGTTATTCAATTTCACACTGGTTTGGGACACTTATCACTTTAAAAATGTTTTGCTGTAATGCAAAATGTGCCCCAGTTAATTCTAACTTCAGCTAAATTTTTTGATATTTTCTATTGTTTTTTATTTTACTTAGATTCCGAAAAAGATCAAAGTTTGCTTTGAATCTAAATTACAACTTTTTTTTTTTTTAACTTCCTGTATGTCTCAACATAATCTGCTAGTTCTGTATATACACCGATCAGATATAACATTATGACCACCTGCCTAATATTGTGTAGGTCCCCCTTTTGCCACCAAAACAGCCCTGACCCGTCGAGGCATGGACTCCACTAGACCTCTGAAGGTGTGCTGTGGTATCTGGCACCAAGACGTTAGCAGCAGATCCTTTAAGTCCTGTAAGTTGCGAGGTGGGGCCTCCATGGATCAGACTTGTTTGTCCAGCACATCCCACAGATGCTCGATTGGATTGAGATCTGGGGAATTTGGAGGCCAAGTCAACACCTTGAACTCGTGATTCATCAGACCAGGCCACCTTCTTCCATTGCTCCGTGGCGGCTACGCAGCCCCATACGCAACAAACTGCGATGCACTGTGTGTTCTGACACCTTTCTATCAGAACCAGCATTCACTTTTTCAGCAATTTGAGCTACAGTAGCTCGTCTGTTGGATCGGACCACACGGGCCAGCCTTCGCTCCCCACGTGCATCAATGAGCCTTGGCCGCTCATGACCCTGTCGCTAGTTCACCGCTTTTCCTTCCTTGGACCACTTTTGATAGGTACTGACCACTGCAGACTGGGAACACCCCACAAGAGCTGCAGTTTTGGAGATGCTCTGACCCAGTCGTCTAGCCATCACAATTTGGCCCTTGTCAAAGTCGCTCAGATCCTTCCGCTTGCCCATTTTTCCTGCTCCTAACACATCAACTTTGAGGACAAAATGTTCACTTGCTACCTAATATATCCCACCCACTGACAGGTGCCATGATAACGAGATTATTCACGTCAGTGATCCTAATGTTATGGCTGATCGGTGTATAGTAGTGTATGTATGATTGTCAAGAGTAAGAACCACACTGATGTCCTACAACAACCTCAGAATATAGGCAGATTGGGATATCAGATCCTGCAGTAAAGAGTCCAAACAGCACGTGACCCGATAGGAAGCGAAATAACAACTTCAGGTTCACCCGGCTCACCTCAAATAGTTATTTTTGTGACATAGCGACGTGCTCCACTGGCGTTTGAACCAGAATGTTTTATAGAACAGGAGCGTACTCCGAGCTCACACCTCATTGGGCCTTTCTTTTCATTACAGAACCGGGTGGAAATCAACGACGTGGAGCCCGAGGTCTTCAAAGAGATGATGTGCTTCATCTATACAGGGAAGGCGCCCAATCTGGACAAGATGGCAGACGACCTCCTGGCAGCCGCAGACAAGGTGAGACACGGATACTCTGACTTATCACACACACACACACACACACACTGACTCGCATACACGTTCTTGCACCGTCGACTAGAAAGATCAGGGCTTAGGAACAGGAGCTTTCAGAAAATCCCCAAACATCTCCCTGCACCCCTTAATTGACCTTGGTGTGCTTCTGAAGCAGCTCGCTGACTCTTAAGATCCAGTCTGTGGAGCCCATCGGATAATTCCCCCCTTGCACTTCAGCCAAGCATGACACCTCTGTCGACTTCCAGCAATGAGGCGCTTGCCAGGTGCTCTCCCCTTCTCCCAGCCAGCTCAGAGCTGCTGATCCAGTGTATCTACTTCTGTCTTAATTAGGAGGAGTCTGTGAGTTCAAGGGCACCCCAGTCCCCACTGCCCACCACAGACATTACCCTATACCTACCCTTTCTATCACGTCAGGTTACTTCAGATATCGCTTTGTACCTCTCCTGCCTCTATAGGGTTCATTATAGACCAAGTTTCTATTGCCCACCTCTCAAGCAAGTAATTTTTTTTGTATCGGAAAAAGCTTTTAATCATTTTCACATTAATGTTTTTAAGGCGTTCTTGTAAGTTATTTGATTGTGAGGCTTTCCACAGGCATAACCCTGTGCCAGCAGTGCCATAATACCATCTGAGTGTTTTGTATAATTAATTTTCATGTGTGAAATTTAAAATCGTTTATATCGAGGTGTCGTAAATTGCAATCTTTACGGCAGTATTTTACGTCATTAGGACGCTTTGCGTTCTCCCTGGTACTTCCACACGTGCTGGATGCAGGTAGAAATGTACATCAGAAATGCAGACAGACATGGAGGAGAGAGAACTGACACAGAATAACCAACATAACCAAGAGACACTTTAATGCAAAAGCGCACACGTTGCGCCCTGCTCTCGTCGCCGGGCTAAATGCGATCTGCAAGCACCCCCTGCACCCCTGCTCATTTAGATTATCATTTGTATAAAATTAATAATAACGTTTGTTTGCATTTTAATAAATTGGAAAGCAATGCAAACACATGCAGAAAGTATCATTTTCTTTTTATTAAGATGGTGAAGTGGTTCAACAGTTGTATTATTAATAATAATAATAATAATAATATTATTAATATAACAATTTTGTAGTAACAACGTGCTGTACCGGTAAGTAGAATCGAAACCCTAACCTCTATATATACACCTGTTTCTTTGTACTTTGTTTCTTTGTAGGGGATATTTAAATATTATTAGCAAGCTTATATGGTTTGCACTTGGCAAATGGAACGTTTTTGTTTTGTTTCAATAAGCAGCATATAAGCCATTTACAAGCAGGATAATGATCACAATACAAGTGTATTTATTTATTCATTCCATTTATTCAGAAAACACAGATCAGTGACTCTTATACTGTCAAGTAAACTACTACCATTATCAGTAAAGCAATGAACCCACTTGAAATGTGCAGAGACACTTTTCATTAGCATCAGTGACTGGTAGAAGAAGAAAAAGTAAATAGATTCAAAATTAAGGAAAGGGCAGGAAATCTCACCTCGCAATTAGCCCAACTTTCAGCATTATTTTCCCTTTTAAGCTAAACCTGACAGCCTGAGACATGCCCCTAAGAAAAATCCTGAACTTAATGTTCGTCAGAGAAACATTTAATTGGAATTGTCATGTCAGACTCCCACCTCTTTCACACCCTGCTCTCAGCAGATTGGAAATGACCCTGGTGCAGCTGCGATACAGTTCCCTGTGTCACTTCCTCCTTCCAAATTGGCCTCCCAAGGTGATTGCGTGGGAATAGGCCTTGGCCAGTAACGATACCATAAACAATACTAATGCTTTTTTTTTTTTTTTAAATCAACAACAAACAAGAATTGAAATAATGGTAGAATCCTCCATGCTAATTACTACTGCCTGAGTCCAGGGTGCACGTAGAACACTTGTTACATTGCGGTAGAATATATATACAGTACTGTGCAAAAGTTTTAGGTAGGTAATGCTGTAAAGTAAGAATGCTTTCAAAAATAGACATGTTAATAGATTATATTTATCAATTAACTAAATGCAAAGTGAGTGAACAGAAGAAAAATCAGCTAACAAGGTGAGGTTGCTGAAGACAGTTTACTGTCAAAAGTCACACACCATGGCAAGACTGAGCACAGCAACCAGACACAAGGTAGTTATACTGCATCAGCAAGGTCTCTCCCAGGCAGACATTTCAAGGCAGACAGGGGTTTCCAGATGTGCTGTCCAAGCTCTTTTGAAGAAGCACAAAGAAACTGGTAAAGCTGAGGACTGTAGATGCAGTGGTCTGCCAAGGAAACTTACTGCAGCAGATGAAAGACACATCATGCTTACTTCCCTTCACAATCGGAAGATGTCCAGCCTTGACATTTTTGGCTGTAGCAGAAGGCAGTTTGTTTGCCGAAGGGCTGGAGAGCGGTACACGAATGAGTGTCTGCAGGCAACAGTGAAGCATGGTGGAGGTTCCTTGCAAGTTAGTTCTCCAAGATGTTTGGGCCAACCTACCTGCTGAGTTCCTTCATAAACGTTGTCCAAGTGTACCTAGAAGAATTGATGCTGTTTTGAAGGCAAATGGTGGTCACACCAAATATTGATTTAATGTAGATTTTTCTTCTGTTCACTCACTTTGCATTTAGTTAATGGATAAATATAATCAATTAACATGTCTATTTTTGAAAGCATTCTTACTTTACAGCATTTTTTCACACCTGCCTAAAACTTTTGCACAGTACTGTAGATATTCGAGACAAGAAAGTAGATAAAGAAAGAAAAGGAATCTGTACGGAGTTTAATCAGTATTACAATCCTGACTCATTCCACTGAGAAGCTCAAGATCCATTCACAGCCTTCTGTTTGCAAGCCCTATTCTGGTGGTAAGGACCAGATAAGGACCATTAACACTGCAGTTTTCACCCACAATAGAGAGATTTTCAGGCCACATCAAGGATTTCTGCCTTTTGTGCCTTTCACGGCTATAACATTGCATGGATCATACACCTACACCTTGACTTTTGATCTCTCCTGCGTTACCTTTTGCAATCTGTTCTATGTTTAGCCCAGCGTCTCCACAATGGGGATAGAAAATTTGTATTGTGGAATGAATTATGCAAGCCTGGACTCCCATGCCCAGGCCCACAGGTTGGGAAATATCACACGGGTGCTTGTGATATATTAAGATCGTTGGTTGGAGTACTTGCTCCTTGGAGCAATGCTGACATTTAGCCTTAATCCCTCCTGAACCTGGGAGATTGTGGTTAACACCACCTCCCCTCCACCTCACTCCTAACTTAATACAGAATCATATCTTTCAGTGATTTCCCATCTTGGCCTCTCCTGCCTTCATGGATGGAAACTTACCAAAAACGTGTAAAATAAGTATTCAGGGTATCCAGAAAAATACAGATGCACGGGAATGCAGGAAAAGACAATAAATAAATTGACAGAAAGGCTTCACATGAACTGCTTTTATACGGTTTTATTGTCTTTAATTTGCCTGGTATTGATTCAACGGCATCTTCACGCCTTTTGAAGTATCCCCAAAAAGACTCTTACCCTAGCTGGGCAGCCTAATCCACAAGGCCACTGCTGCTCCTCCAGTCCTGGCCTGTCTGCTGAATCTCAAGTATAGACAGAGTCTTTTAAATCCTCAGTTGAAATCTTTTAGCGGGTGTCTAAAGAGATGTGCTGATTTTAACCTCTTTGTACATCCTGTATATCACTCCACTGTGTAGTGTCTCCTGTCTAACTCCCCCTCTCTGTGTCTTCTCCCCCAGTATGCCCTGGAGCGTTTGAAGGTGATGTGTGAAGATGCCCTTTGCAGCAATCTGTCAGTGGACAACGCAGCCGAGATCCTGATCCTGGCCGATTTACACAGCGCCGACCAGCTCAAGACACAGGCGGTAGACTTCATTAACTAGTGAGTAGTAGTTTCAAATGTCTTAAGTTATTTATATGAAACTTGCAGCCCACCTGACACAAAATTGCACCTTCCGTCAGGGTAAGAGATTGTGAGGAAGTTCAGTTTAAATTACCTCGAGTTTTGGGAGTGTGCGCTATTGTCTGTCTTCTTTTTCTAGAGATTTTGATCACAGGAGACGTTATTCTAAGTGGGTGCCACTGCTATCATCATATTGCACTCATCTGTTTCACCTGCCTGGCTTTCTAAGTAATGCTGTGTTTTAATTAAACCACACTTATGATCAACTACACTGATTCTGGGTGTGAAATCTGGGGCCTTTGTAGGTGCTGGGGGGAAGGCAGCTGTGGATCAGCCTCTCCAGAGTAACCCCCCCCACCAATAGGACACTTGGAGGCCAGGCAGAGACTGTCTGAGATGAGCCCTGTGCTCCTTGGTGTAGCACATCAGATACAGAAACTGATCAGACTGAGTGAGACACAGGATTCAGCTAATGGAAAGGACACCCATTGCTCAGCCATACTTGTGATTCTGAGGACATGTGGAGATTAAACTGGAATTGAACATCCCTTATACATGAGACTGTTCAATTGAGCACAATAAATGGAAAGCTGAGTGCGTAAATAGCTCCAGCTGACCTGCCTGATCCTGTCAGGGGCATGACTGAGTGTCACATCTCTCGGCAGCTAAGAGGTTAAATCGTAAGACTGTTTATGATGCAAATTCTTAGTTCACCCACATCATTATTTGTAGCCCTTTGTTATGACAGTTTAATTTGCTACAGTATTGTTGTTTTTCTTGAATTGGGCCCTGGAGAGCGAACAGCAGCATATCAAACCCATTTTGCCCTCCCTCAAAAAAAAAAAAAAAAAAAAAATCAATAAAGAAAAATATATATTTTATATCAGGTCAGACTCATTGACCAAGGGCACTGCACACACAAACACACGGGGAGACCATGAAGGGGCACTGAGGAAACTGCAGATTGTGCTGGGTTTACGATCTGCGCACCGAGGTTGCGTTAGTCTGTATATTGTAATGTGGGTAAGAGGAGGTGAGAGGTGCACGAGTCACGGATGCCTGGGAGCCCCGTTGGGCCCATTATTAGTCTGAGGCTGCTCTTGTGACAATGCCTCCGGGGGCCCGCAGTGCACTCCGGCTATTCCACTTTATCTCTAATGCAACAAAACCTGATGAGTGGCGGGAAGACAGAATTGATATTGATCTTGCAATATTCTCCAAAACCCCAGGTTGATACGGAATGTGGCGCTTTTCTTAAACCCAGCCTGAGGCCATTAAAAACACTAGCTCCTGCACACGACCGTGCTCCTGCCTGTGTAATTGCTTGCCCCTTTGCCAGACCCCCCACCCCCTCCGCCAGTCTCCCTTGCTCTGCCTGCTGTTTGGCGATAGAGGCGCAGGTTCTTGGAGGATGGGCTATGTGGAGGTCCTTTGGGGGGATTCCAATGGCCTCATCCTCATGACCAAGTCATTGTTCCCTTAGTCAAATGAGTCTATGCCAAAGTAAAATCAATTTACCACCTTCTACATACATCTATTTGGGTTGTCTGAAGTCCTGAAATTACGTTTTTCAACCTCCTGCTAGTCCAGCTAGGTTTCAGTGCTTTGGAGAAGCTGCCACTGTTCTAGCATCCTGCAGTCTTTCTCAACTGGCTTTAGGTGTTCGTACACTGAGCAATATGAATAGATCCAGGCAAGATTAAGTGCATCTGATTAATCTTCTGCCTCACTCCACTGCATCGTGCCATTATCTCAAACTGCCTCCCATTATGACAACAGCTGTTCCTGTATTTTAAAGAGTGGCGCTAACAAGTGGTGTAAATTCCCAAAGACTGAAAGTATGAATCCTCAGATCAGAGACACCGAGCCCCCTGCCATAGCATTGCAGGGACAGGAGTGGCTGAACACACAGTGGCAAGGGGCCTTGGATCCCTCCCAAGGACCTTGAAGATCTCAAAATCAATTACGGAATTATTGTTGAAATACAAAGCTGGAGAAACAGTCCATCAGTCTTTTGTATTTGTTCCCCCATCCCCCTACAGCGGCTCGGGCCTGCAGGTGAATTTCAACACCAACAGAGGTCATTGTTTCACCCTTCGATGTCCAAACACTCTGAACATCCCTGGCACCAAAGAGAGATGACTGGAGTGTTATTCGCAGTCCATTTACACCACATCTCCTTGTTCCTCTCAGGGATGAACTTCCTGCGGTTTCAATTAGTCAATGTGTGCTGCCTTCAGGTGTTATAATAAAGCATTCAGACCTGGCGGGATTTGCTTTGCTCTTCGATAATGACACATCCAGATTGCATTTGGGAATGAAAGAGGTAAAAGTCAAGGGCTCTCGACCACGCAAGGTGTATAATTACAGTGCTCTACATGACAAGGGGGGAGCCCAACTACTTCTTGGAGTAAGACTGGAATATCTAATGAGGTCTACCTGCCATAACCCAATTCTCTCCTGTTCAACTAGAACATTGTGTGCTTGGAGAACAATGGAGGTTGACGAACGCCCTCGCACCACTTTCACATTTATAAATAAATAAGTGGTGGGGGGGGGGTGTGGCTTTATAGACTGATGTTAACCCTTAACTTTATCTGTGAAAATATGAACCACCTCATGAAACAGCAAAGTGATGTTGATAAGGATGTGTAATCCACCATGTCGTGTCAGAGCTACGAAGCGGTGTTGTGATGCTATAATATTCGGTCTCCACTCTATATGATCTCAGTCAGTTGAGTTCTGTCTTATCACAATTGTTGGATCACTTCCTCACAGTGGCTTTTGTATGAAGAGGTAGGAGACTCTGCATCTCACTGTCTCTCTCTCTCTCTCTTTTTCAGCCACGCGTCGGACGTGATGGAGACGTCGGGCTGGAAGTCCATGGTGGTCTCTCACCCTCACCTGGTGGCCGAGGCCTATCGCTCTCTGGCGTCGGCACAGTGTCCCTTTTTGGGACCCCCACGCAAGCGGCTGAAGCAGTCCTAATGCTGCCATCATCCCCCCCACACCTCCCCCCTGCCCTTCCACTCCTCCCCGAACCTGTAGCCACCTTCTCAACTGCTCCATTCTTCTGCTGCCCCACCCCCCTCTCAAACCCCAACCCCTGCGCCCTCCCTGAAACCACACACCAATCTTTCCTGCGCAAAAAAAAATAACCACACACACAGAATGACAGTGTCGCAGTTTGGTGAACGTAAGGCAAGTCCACACAACCTCCCTCTGTACAGAGCCAGAGTGGAACCTGTGTATTGTGCCTTTGAGTTGTGGAGCAAAAGGAGACTGAATACAAAAGATCTGCAAACTGACGCTACTCCGAAAACGAGCAAACGCACGAAAAGAAAAACAAAAAACAACAAACAAAAATGGGGAAAACAACAAAATGCAGCTGGAAAGGAAAAAAAAAGAAACTGGGATTTAAATTCCAGTAACGATTAGTGGCTTCAGGTAGGATTTGTATTGTCAGGTCTGTGAACGTCACCTGCTGTTTTTATGGTACCAATACGGTACAGACTATTTTTAACAGTGAGGAACACGATGATGATGATGATGATGATGATGAAAAACAAACAAGAAATACAAAACCGCTTTTTTAAAAGAAGAAAAAATAAAGCAGCAAAAACAAACCACCAGAAGCTTCAAATAAGCAAAAACAAAAGCGTAGCGCTGTTTTTAACTTTGCACTAATCTTCCCTCTCTCTCCCTGTCATCGTTCCTCCCCCTCCCTTGAGGATTCAGGGTGTGGGGGAACAAACCGCCAACAGCAACAATACAATAAAAACATTTTCAAGAAAAAGGATAACCAGGACATTTCAACCGCTGGGATGTAAAGCAACGCAGAGTGGTGTAACCAAGACACTGTAAGAAGAAACCAATTCCGAAATTTAGCTCAGATTTTACCTTTTATTTTGTAACTTTTTTCTTTAAAAAAACATGACAAAAAAATGTAAATTAATTTTTGTGACATCTTTGTATTGGAATTTTCTTCTAGTAGCACTTCTGTATTAAATATAAGAAGGTTTCTGTACAAAAAAAAGAAAAAAAGAAAAAAAAAAGCACCACTCGATTTTAAGGTGAAAATACCGAAGAAAAGATGCCGCTAGGCCCAAATAGGCATGTATTTCCACGGTTTTTTGGTCCAGTGCTTTTTCCTTGCTTTCCAAAAAAGACAAAAAAAAAAAAAAAAAACTTTTAGTGAGATGTTTTTTCCATAGCGATTTGTAAAAACATCAATGTTTTGAGAGAACGATGCAAATTCGTTTATCATCTCCATTAAATTGGGGAAAATAAAACCAAGAAAAATTACCTTTTTTTTTTTCGTTTGGGAAACCAACAAGAAAAATAACAAACAAACAAAGAGGAATGAACACGTTTTAATGTTCAAGATATCCAAGTTATTTCTGTAAGAAAAAGAAAACAAAAATAAAAAAACACTATCTGCAGACGTTTCTACGTAAAATACAATCAACTATTCCATCTCGAAAAGGATTTTTTTTCTTCCTGTTTCTTTATATATTAGTTGCTGTTCAGAAGTGGAAGATACTTAAATAGTTGTAACATTTTGTTTTTGGAGATATAAATTACAACTATTTTGTATTGTATTGCATCTGTGTCCTTTGTGCCTTTATTTACAGAAGAGCAGTTCCCAATATGCTCAGTGGATACTCTTGTTTAATAACTGCTCAATAATCATATAGTTCAACCCTGGAGGGCTCCTCAGTGCCTGCAGTCCAGTAGGTTTTAAAGTTACACTCTAAATCATAACCTCCTTTAAGACGTAGACAAGAGTTCAATTCAATCCAGTGAATAATTAGTTCACTTACTAAGCTCAGATGCTGTTGCCCTTGAGTACCACAGCTGAAGATCACTATAATACAAATTACCCCCATCCCTCCAACGTACACTGACGGTAAGCACCAATCCTATTGAGAGAGGGTGTTTCTTGCAGCTGCATCCCCACCTCCTGGCAGACAACTCGCAACATCATTATTTTATTAATATGTATGTATGTATTTATTTATTTATTTATGACTAGACTCCCTTTTCCCTGTCTTAATTAGGGATAAGTGTATTTCATTGCCCATACTTCAGAATTTGTATATATGATTGCAGTTCTGTTTTACAGTGCCTCCGAAGGCCCCCATTTTGTAAATCCTCACACCATTTCCTGGAGCAAAATGCACATGTGATGGACCTGGTTTTTTGCAGTCCAGCAAGCGTGCCCGGACTCCACACACACACACGCACACACGCACACGGTGACATGAGCATTTAATGTGTTTTTGTCATGCAGGCTTTGGCAGTTGTCCCACATGGCTGGGCATCTTGCTTATTGCTGTCCAAGCCTTAATACAGTACAACAGACAGCCTGTGTGTTTGGGCTTGTGTTTAGCTTGTCCCCACGGAGGGGCTGCTAAAATTACCAGATTTCACTGTCAGGATCAAGAGTGACAGAAGTGTGGCAGATAGATGCCGAAATAAACACCCAGTGTTAACTTGGATACAGTTCACCCTGAATTAGAAGATCAGACAGATCTGTATGTGGGGGGGTGATGGATTAAAATATTGGTGGAATTTACATCCCATTATATCAGCAGTATAATTCTTTGCTTGCTTTCTTATACAGCTCTGGAAAAAATTGAGACCACTGCAAATTTTTCTTAAATCTGCATCTCTATATGTATGGCAGCCATTCCATTCCATTGTCTGTTGAATTCCAACAGAGGCTCACCTCATTCTATTGAATGAGGTACTGATTAGGTGATCACCTGAACCAAATCTTATTTAACCAGGAAAAGTATAAAAACCACTGCTGTGGTCATCACTATCCTCTTGCAATAGGACCAGCTGGATGGCAAAAACAGTTCTACTAGTACCTCAAAAGTAATTGGAATCAAAAAATAACTATTGACCATGCCAAAAGAGTTGAAAAGGAAAGTTTTGAGTGAGGAAAAGAAGGGTTTGTGCGCCAGGAGTGGCATAAAGTCACCCAACATCAGTGTGAAAGACTGGTGGAGAGCATGTCAAGACGCATGAAAGCTGTGATTGAAAATCATGGTTATTCGACCAAATATTGATTTCTGAATTCTTCCTAAGTTAAAACATTAGTATTGTGTTGTTTACAAATGAATATGAACTTATTTTCTTTGCATTATTCGAGGTCTGACAACACTGCATTTTATTTTGTAATTTTGACCAGTTATCATTTTCTGCAAATAAATGCTCTAAATGACAATACGTTTATTTGGAATTTGGGAGAAATGTTGTCAGTAGTTTATAGAATAAAACAAAAATGTTAATTTTACCCAAACACATACCTATAAATAGTAAACCCAGAGAAACTGATCATTTTGCAGTGGTCTCTTAATTTTTTCCAGAGCTGTATTTCAAATGAATTAAAAATCATAGTTGTACATGTGATGACCTGTGAAGCAATTTCATTGTAAATGTGACATCACCATGTAGGGTCGGGGTAGAAAAGGCTTGGGCATCTTGTGTAGATGCCTTTCATTTACAATCCCCACCACAATTGTTTTTTTTTTAATGGGTCATAAACAAAAGCACAGATACACATGAATATACACACACAATATATATGTATATGTATCTGTGGAGTTCCTTGGTGCTTTCTGTCTCACAGGTATTACTCTTATTTTCCGCTCTTCAAAGCTTTCTTGGTGAGGGTTCTCGCCCAGAACATATTGGGTTGTAACCTCAATCCTTCAGCGGCTAGAGGGCTGATGCACGTCTGTACGACACAAGCAGAGAGAAAGTAATCATGGGAAGGAGCGGCAAGACTCAGAAAGGAGAGCTTGTAGTCAATAGAGAGGACAGGTACGCCCCGCTTTGTATGACCCCGCTGTGCACAGCTTCATTATCAAACACATGTATGAAATTAAGATTTTTTTTTTTTTAAATATTGTAACAGCTTCAAACTGTGGTGGGCACTTCCCAGACATGGAAAGGCACACTAGCTGCCACTTTCGCACCACTCTCAAAAGAGTGACCTGGCTCGGGCTGTGACCAGAGACCAGGCAGACGGCTGTTTCAGACTTGGTAAGACAAAAGAGGGTTAACGAAAAAGGGACACAGGATCCTCTCT
This sequence comes from Amia ocellicauda, assembly GCF_036373705.1. NCBI lineage: Eukaryota > Metazoa > Chordata > Actinopteri > Amiiformes > Amiidae > Amia > Amia ocellicauda. Next base: position 21,378,549 of record NC_089852.1, on the reverse strand, counting down.
AACCCCATCAGACTATTTACATCCATACTTCACTCCCCATTGTCCCTCAGTTCCACTATATGTCCAGGCTGGGATGGGGGTGGGCATGGGGGGACACGTCTCGGCATGCCTCTGTCCCCAATGTGCTAATGCCAGCTGCGATGCCATGCCACCTGCAGAGGGCGTTACACTATCAAACGTTAGCTGAACTGAAATGCAGTACTTGCCTTGCATAGCTATTTAATAATACAAATAAAAAGTTATTAAAATCCTGTCAAAAATTAAACAGAGCGCATGCTCCTTAACTTCAGTCAGACTGCTCCTCCCCATCAATGAAGTGTTAACAATGGCAGATGCATTTACCTTAATTATTTTAGATCTAAAAATAAATAAAAGGGGAGAAAATGTTACAAAGAAACTAATAACTACAATGGGCCCTAAGGAATGTAAAATCAAGCCAAAGAACATCAGTCAGGAGCCAGGGACTTCAAATTCAAATAAATATCAGTTTATTATTTGCATAATTAATCAAACCAATTTTATGATTAAGAACACATTTATATAAGTATTTAACTCATTTTCATTTCCGTGTTTATGAAACCTATCCCCATTAGTTGTGTAAAGCATGGATTGTCGTGCAAAGTGAGTTATACCTGTATACTCCAAACCATTATCTCCCTTGCAGGCAGGCCGCAATCCTGGCTGATGAGTGGCCACACCGACATTGTGCTGAAACTGTTTTTTTGTACTGGCAATGGCTTTTGCCTTTGGAAACTTCCTTGGCTATCTGCGTCTTCTGTCAGGCACTTGATGGCGATACAAATCTTGCATGTTTGACTTTCAGCTGCCATTGTAGTGTACCTGAGAGAGAATTTGCAGGTGACAGTGGTGATGGTGGGAAGCTTTTCACATTCACCTCTATCACTACCAGATATCTCCATTCACACGTTTCAATCTGGGAAGTATCACTTCAACTTTGGGACAGAAACCTGTTAAAAACGTGCTAATTGCATGCGGAAATCTCCTGCTTTCCTTGTAATTTCAATAACTAGAGAGTGCTGACAATCTGACCAACTTCTCTGCCCATTAGCCTCATGCATAGCTTCGTCATGAAAGATTAAATCATACTCATTTTTTATTATATTTAAATTTTATTCAACCAAAGAAGGGGGCCTATCTCTTTCTATCACAAGAGCAGCATGATTTCATCTCACTAGAAGACTGAGAAATAAGCGTGATCTGTCGTCAAAACTAACATACGCCATCCAATACCAGCACTGCAATGAGCCTTTTAGGAATTCACACCCCATCGCCAAACTACAACAGGGACTATATCCCGGTAGCAATGAAACGCCCAATGTAATAATATAATCCAGCAGCACTTGAACAGAGGGGAAAATCAGCATCCCTTTTCAGGAATAAGAACAGCATCTTAAAAACCTGGGGTGAAGGAATCTGGGTCAGACAGGAAGCAAAATAAACCAGGGGGGAAAACAAGGATAAAACACATCATTAAAATTAAATTAAAGCAGACATGTTTGTGTCTATTTAACACATAAATTACCCTCCAAAAGGTTTGTTTCATTAGGGGTGCTTATGAGTACTTTTAACGGATTTATCAAATTTAGCTTAGGTTCATTGATATTATACATGTATAGATATGTGCATGTATATATAGTGTACATAGTACCTACACTGGCAACCACAAATGAGGGGGGACTCTTCCTTCTCAAGCAGTATCCTCAGCAAAGGCAGGAGGTGACCCCTAACTCTCAGGCACACTATACCTGAGTACCTTACAGAAAGAACAACAGATAAGACCCCAGCTGTCTCCCTAATTGCCCCCCCCCCCGCCCACACACACACACACACTGGAATGTTATAGGATGACCTTGAAAGCAGAACAAAAGGTAAGACTGAAACCAGCACTAATATCCCTTGGAAGATTATTAGGACTGAATGGGCAAAAGCAGACGGTGATATACTGTTAGACTGGAGTGGCAGAGTGCCCAGAGTAGACGCAGCTTTGAGTGGCTCCCAGAACAGTTTGTAGAATGCAGACAATGACACGGGTGTTGCATCTGTCCTTTCAAAACTTTTAATGCAAATTATTGGTTTATGCCCCTCCCTCCCTCTCAATTTTTTGGTAACATCATCCAGCAGAATTATCCCCATAATTTTGACTGCTAGCACACACAAACACACACACTATTATATGGAGGGCAGTGAAAGACTTAAGTGGAGCCGATTGGAGAGACTGTGACAGGGTATTGTGAATGCTGTACAAGCTGTGGTTTTCAACACCGCATCAGTCAGCCTCCTTATTTGAAATGGTGGCAATGCAGGTCAATGCTGTAAACTGTTTGACAAGCACTATATCAGCCTCATGTGTAAAAAGCAGAGGGGGAGAGGGGGGGAGCGAGCGGCTTACAAGATTGATACCCAGGGCTCTTGGATTGCTAAGAATTTATTTTGATCCCCTTGACAAGAACATAAACAGGTCCTCTCTGCCCGGTGGATTTCAACAATATCAGGACACATTTTGGGTGGCGAATAAAGTTGGGGAAGGGCAGGGTGGGATTGCTTAATTAAATCCTTGTACATCTGTATTACTCGCTTTCCGGTTATTCAATTTCCCTGCTGTTTCTTCCCCCCCAGTGAACCGTTTTCGTGTTTCTCCAGTTGTTTCTGCTAAGATTGCCATTTGCTGTGTTGACATGGTTCCAGAGAAACGCATTGAATCAAGATTGCAAAACTAAAACGAGATGTGAAAGAATATGGGAGGCATTTTCTCACGGGGAGCTGCACGGAGTGCTTTGGCTATAGGCTTCAGAGAAGTGTGCAACGATAAATTGCTTCCCCCCATGGTCTGCCGTGCCAGCTGGTGTGTCATTGTTCGGTGTCTCGCTCGTTTAGCAGGGACCTCGTTAGGGGAACGGTGTCTGAGCGTGTTAAGGTTTGAGACGGATGCACGCTGCTCCTGCGCCGAGGCACTCTGTCATCTGAGAGATCCGTTTAAGAGCAAGCGCCTCTCGGTCCCTCGCCCTCTGTTCTCTGCTGCCTGCTGCCACTCTGGCTGCCTCCCTGCTCCTGACTATTTTCCCCTTTGTTAGGCGCTTGTTCACAGCACTGATGACCGATCGCTTTGAGCAGCCCGTGATTGACAATCCCCCCACCGCTCCCCTTCTCCGCGATTCTCTCAGATCTTGGTTGTATCTGCCTCCCCCCAGGATCAATAAGAGGGTGACAACCAGACAAGCTGTACAGGCAAAATACCCCCCCCATCAGACACATGCGCACACACACACGCACACACTCTCTCTCCCTCACTTTGAAGATGTATTTCGCTATCTGTTACAGGACTTAGCGGTTTCCCTCCTCTTGCTATTTAGCTATGCCACATGTGTTCTGTGATGGACTGAGGTTGATATGAAAGTCAGCCGGGGATGCAGTCTTATTCAAAGTGCTGAGACACTCTTAGATTGCATTCTCATATTTGTATTTGAGCTTCTGAACCTGTTGCGGTCCTTCTGTCATTATAGAAACAGCTACTGACTGGCTCAAACATACCCGCCTTGCCATTTTCTTTGCTTGGTGTAATATGACTGGCATTGTCTTCCATGGAGACTTAAGGGCTACTTACTTCATTTCAAGAAAAACACAGGTCTGTTAAAAAAAATAAAACAAGATCAGAGTAGTATTGTAGTCGATTGTCTTTCAACCCCCCTGCCAACGTCAATGGGCTAAGTGCCGTAAGGTGCAGAGATGAATTGCTACTAACTTCATAATCAACTGATGTGCTGTACCTGTCACAGAACAAGGGATAACCACCGAGGCCTAACGCTATGGATTCGCCATCGCTCCACTCAAACTGTCGATGAAGAAGGAAAAAAAAAGTGTTATTGATTATTTTTTCCCTTCTGGGTGAAGTTACATATTAATCTTTTTTATCACGGATATGGCAATATTTTCCACATTCATTTTAAATCATGTTGCATCTCTAGTCTGCTCTAAAGCAGTCGATTCTATTTGCTCATTCCTGTTGTTTCAATCCTTAGTGGGAGTATTCTGCATTTTCTATGCAATTCTTTGTGTTGTGCTTAAATTGACTGGCCACTGGGACTTAACCTGCAAGAACAGATTTTACATGGAAGCAACTACCACTTGCATCTGAATGAGACAGGGACGGTGTTTGGGCTGATGGGCTCTTGCTCATGCTGTTTATATGCAAAACATCAGGTTGGGGCAAGTCTTTATAGAAGAAATTAAAAAGTAAAGCAAAAAAATATATATATCTGATCACAGAAATGATTTAAGAGACCTTGTGGTCAAATGCATTCCTTTTTGACAGTTTAAAATGCAAACGATCTACTTCATTCTTAATAGGCAGCATAGAAAACTCATATAAAGCTGCCCTAGAATATTATTTCCCTGTTGATTTAGAGGGACTTTGGGGAACATAAGCTGATGGTCATTAAGATATCCCCCCTCCTTTTTTCCCCTTTTTTAATGAACTGTGAGAGTGAACACACAGCTTTCTAGAATACAGTGGTAAGCAAACACCCAGGGACAGTATTAGAATCAGGCCTAACACTGTCCTCTTGTGACACTTCCACAACGGACTGTATATTTTTGTGCTAAAAACAAAACTAGTGTCAGTCTCAGGCTATAAAAATCATTAATTTGTCAAGTGAGGCACGCTTCGCTTGCAGGATCTTATGGGGGGCCTAAAATTTAAATTGGTCTAATGTTATTACTGGGCTGCAGCAGTCCTTTTTTTTTTTTCCTTTTTCCCTTCTCTCCCCCTTTCGTGTTTTGCCTTTTCGTTAATGAGACCTGTAACGGTTTCAAATGATCAAACTGAACCCTCGCGCCCCCCATCGGTTTCTGATTCTATAAAACTGCTGAGAGGGAGAGGGGAGGGAGAGAGGTCCATTTGTTACCTGCAACTCACTAAATGAAAACATTCTCTGCCCGCCTCATTAAACAAGATGCACGGCCCGGGCTCGGTGGCGTGATTAAAATGCAGCCTTGCTTTCAATTTGTAAACTGGCCGGGTTGCCTCTCCAAATCCCTGAGCAAAATAGGCTGAAAGGTTATGCGCCACCGACCTTAAGGAGAGACAGGGGTCACAGGTCCGTTGCCAGGCTGCCAGTCGCCGAGCTGCCACAGGAGTCAAGACCCTGCATGTTGATTACTGCTGGGGACTGTTGACAGCAGGCAGGGAAAGACAGAAGCCAAGGATATACAGTCCTGTGCAAAAGTTTTAGGCAGGTGTGAAAAAATGCTGTAAAGTAAGAATGCTTTCAAAAATAGACATGTTAATAGATTATATTTATCAATTAACAAAATACAAAGTGAGTGAACAGAAGAAAAATCAAATCCATATTTGGTGTGACCACCCTTTGCCTTCAAAACAGCATCAATTCTTCTAGGTACACTTCACAAAGTCAGGGATTTTGTAGGCATATAGTCAGGTATATGATTAAACAATTATACCAAACAGGTGCTAATGATCATCAATTCAATATGTAGGTTGAAACACAATCATTAACTGAAACAGAAACAGCTGTGTAGGAGGAATAAAACTGGGTGAGGAACAGTCAAACTCAGTTAACAAGGTGAGGTTGCTGAAGACAGTTTACTGTCAAAAGTCACACACCATGGCAAGACTGAGCACAGCAACAAGTCACAAGGTAGTTATACTGCATCAGCAAGGTCTCTCCCAGGCAGACATTTCAAGGCAGACAGGGGTTTCCAGATGTGCTGTCCAAGCTCTGATTGGCCCCAAATTTATTCTGCAGCATGACAACGATCCCAAACATACAGCGACAGTCATTAAGAACTATCTTCAGCATAAAGAAGAACAAGGAGTCCTGGAAGTGATGGTATGACCCCCACAGAGCCCTGATCTCAACATCAACGAGTCTGTCTGGGATTACATGAAGAGAGAGAAGCAACTGAGGCTGCCTAAATCCACAGAAGAACTGTGGTTAATTCTCCAAGGTGTTTGGGCCAACCTACCTAGTTCCTTCAAAAACTGTGTGCAAGTGTACCTAGAAGAACTGATGTTGTTATGAAGGCAAAGGTTGGTCACACCAAATATTGATTTAATATAGATTTTTATTCTGTTCACTCACTTTGCATTTAGTTAATTTATAAATATAATCTATTAACGTCTCTTTGAAAGCATTCTTACTTTACTGCATTTTTTCACACCTGCCTAAAACCTTTGCACAGTACTGTATGTTTTATTTAACTTAGATTTGTGCATTTTAATTATTTTTTTAATTATGATGATTAACTGAAAAATGAAACCAGAGGACAGGTTTTCCGGGTCTGAAAGAGAATTTCACACGTCTCTAATTTTATGACCTGTTGTGCGATCCTGATGTCTGGACCACACTGTTCCTGGGCATCTAGCCCAACCCCAGGCCAATCCCAGGTCCCACTCACTTCAAATTCCCACATCCTCACACAGTCTTCAGTCCAAAAAATACCCCCATAAACCCTGAAAATGAGCAGTCTCTGCCCCCATAAATATGCAGTATTTTTTCCCCATAGCTGGCATAGTAAACGCTATTAAGTGTGTGTCTGTTTGACTCTCAATAGCACTACTTACATACATTGTATACTTTATAATCACTTACATTAGTCTATTACAGGACAATGTGATAATGTCTTCTACACCACATTTGTAAACCGTTCCTGCTTTATTTCAATTATACGATTTTGGTAGTGTCCGCGAGTGCTGTACACATTTGTACAACCCACTGATTTTCGAGATTCAGTTATTTCGACAAATGTTCAGGAAACACTGATACAAGCACCTGTCGAGCTGCTGATACGGATAGGGAGGGATGGGAGAGACTTGAGCAATGTGTGGTATTTTCTTAAACAAGGGCTTCACCACCAATCATTGAATGAATAGTCTCGGGAGCCTTGACAAGGTCTGACCATTAGTCTCCCAGGATGTCGCTACTTGAATTGCCAAGTGAAAGGTGTTAAAGCCAGTCCTAAAGTAATGAATGTTTTTTTTTTTTTTTTTTTTTTCAAAGCACCAACAGATAATGAAGCATAACACTGCTCTCTCAGGAATATATCTTACCACGATGGCTTAGTAATTTTGTCTCCAAATGAGAAATAGATGACTTTGGCCTGTAGGCAAATTCTTAAGAAAGCGAAAAAAAAAAAAAAACGTTTTAAAGGGTTGAAGGGGGTTTCTGAGTTGGAGAATTTGAAGTGAGCGGCTCCTGATTGTCAAGCACTGTGAATGCTGCTGCTCGATGTCTTAATTCACAAACCTCAAAGCCTTGCCTGTGAGGCCTGGGCGAGGGCTCCGGCTGCATAAATTCCCCCCCTTACATTGTGATGTTGCAAGACTGGATATCCCCAGGCTGTCTGAGGCTGCTCTTCTGTTTTGCATTTGTTTGTTTTCTTTCTCTCGAACTTGAACCTCAAAAAGACCAAAGCGGCACAGTCCAGAAATGGAGAAAACAAAACAAGCTGTATTGTGGACAAGCTAAACTCAAGATTCATGATTTCATGATAATCATAATTTCATGAAATTAAGTTAAAATGCTTAAGTGGGTATGTACAGTATTTCAGAATCTGGGACATTTTGATTGCTGTACATTGTCAAGTACTGTTATGCTGAACTGAGTATCACAGCCATTGCTTTTTTGGCTTCATGTCTCTCTCTGGAACAGTCTTCTTGTGGATAGCTAGTTACTCTCTGTAGTGCTCATGTGTCTGTGAAATATTATTTATTAATTCATTTGACAAATGCTGACCTTGACTAAGTTGACCTGCACTCACGATTCCATTATAATCTTACAAGGAACTGTAAACGACAACAACAAAAAAACATACTTGAACAGTGCAATAGTTACATGCTGTTGGAAAAAAATATATATAGGCCACAGCAAGATGCCATGGGCTGCACAGCAAAGCAAAGTCTAAACACCAAATACAACACACATCACAAATTAAGGGAAGGACCCCAACATGATATCTTTCCCAAGCAGGAGTTAAAGCAGTCGTTGTTAATTTAGGCTGCATTTGCGTGATTGTAATTGGTTTTATTGGAGTTTGTGACCATTTGTGTGGTTGTGGGTGTGACGCCACTGGTTCTCATTGTCCTGCCTTCTGAAAAGCAAGTGATTTTTGTGTTTGTGTTGATGTGGTGGATTCTGATCAAGCAATGGAGTTCAATAGCAGAGAGAGAAAAAGAGTGGCTGGGACTAAAATAAAGCAAACGCTGACTAAACGAACACTGTGCCCAAAATTTCAACAGAAGGTCTGATCTTCTGTAGTGGTGGGCAGTGTCAAGCAGTGAGCGAGAGAAGAGCATTGGAGGCAAGGCGCCTGTGAGATTGCAAACCTGTCAGGCATTTGGAGTTGGAAAGGGGAGATATGGATAAATGGCTACAACATAAATGCAGTTTGATATGAATTTCCTGGGAGGCGAAGTCTACCACAGTGTATTGGTGTTTGCTGGGCAGGGACTTTTGGATAGAGCTCTTGTAACATGAGGAACACACCAATAATTAATTTTATTATTAACTAAATTTAATGTAGGAGTATGCCAAAGGAAAGCAATGCCAAAGCAAATTCATCACTGGGCAAATAACAGCCTGAAGAGTGAGGTTAAAGAAAGCAAAGCCCTCTTCCTGCAGAACATAATGCATGAGCAACAGCTTTCTCCAAACCCAAGCCGGCACCTGGCAGGGACCAGCACTGCACAAAGTATTCGCATTAACTTGCAATTTGTGTCAAAGAAACTCAATTTAGCTGGAGAGATTGCTTTCAGTCAGGTGCCACATTGGGTCGTGTTTTAAGGAAGCAGCCGGCCTAAAGAATTCCCGACTGAATACCAGAGTAAATAACATCTGAATATCTTGTGGTGCTTTCTCATTGTGTTTGTGATTTGGACAACATCTGTGAGGGTTAGGGTTTTGGGCTAGGAGGTAAGGTGTATATGTCTATATTACCAAACGTAAGAGGCAAAGGCATCCACCTCTGACTGGCTTGTACCACTGGGTGTCTGTTGTGCCGCCCTGCAGCAGGCATTAAGGCCAAGTCTGGGCTTCCACTCTATTGGATACAGTGTGAACCAAATGCTTTTGGTGCTAATCTCTTGTCCCAATACTGCTAGTAATATAGCATCCATCTCAATCCAGGACCTGGAGGAAGCAGGTCGGAAAATGAGAGGTTAGTCCCTGTGGTGCTTAGTGAGAAATCGGTACCAATGACAATGGGGCCTTTATTTTAACATATACTACCACACATTTGACCAATTTGGTCCTTTAGCTGGCCAGTGGAATGCTGCGAATGTCGGGAATGATTAAATTTGTGCTGCTCTGAAGCAACGAGAGTGGCCGTTTGATCGGCTGCTCGCTCTGCAAGCAGCGGGGGAGGCAAAAAGAAAAAGCTCACAGACACCCCTCCCCCTACAAATGTTCATTTTTCTGCGATGCGCCTTGACTAAACTAGTGGTTTCATTTCAGGCCCGCTGCGTAATTGGGAGCCACACTATTAAGCAGACTGGGGAACAGTGCTTTAATCTTTAGTCTTGCTTAAAATGCAAAGTGATGGCTGCCGCAACCGAGGAAGGAGCTTCACACAGGCTTGATCAAGGGGAAGGCGCCTTTATTTCCGCGTGTGTGAGAGAGTAATTGAGACGAGAGCCAGGGAGGTCAAACGCAGAGATGGGCTGAAGACTTGAAAATGCCGCGGCACCGGCTATTTCTGTAGGGTGATGTGAGGCAGGGAGGTAAGCACAGGCCTGCTGACCGAGCGATGGCAACTTGACCCATTCCACAGAGCTGAGTGTTTGACGCGCTATTTAAGCCACAACCTGAGCCACAGAGGAAGTGCGCAAATTAATTAACTGTAAAACATATATATATTATCCAAATAAAATACAAAAACTTAAACCATTCTGAAGTCGAACAGCACCAGGTGTAAATAGCCTTGGGATTTTTCTCAAGCGCAGTACAATAAAATGCATAGTTGTCCAGAAGTGACATTCTGTTTCTCAGCACTGCTGCTTTATGCTGCTGATGCCAGCAGTAGCCTATCTTGAAGAAAGCAATAGGGGCACAACTTTCATTGTAAGGGCAGAGACGGTCAGATACTGAGACTTCCAATCTGTTCCAGCTGCAAGTCTTTAACATAACCAGCTCCTTTAACGGCATAATCCAATTAATTTCCTGCTGATCACCGTTACAGAGCCTGTTGTGTCACAGTCTGAGGAAGTGTGTTATTTGGGGCCCCTTGTTGCCAGAGGTTTTTCTGCCCCCCCTCCTGCTCCATGTTGAGATGCAGCACAGGTACTGCACTGTGCGCACGCGGCCTGCTGCACTGCGCTGGGAGTTCAATTCGCACAGAAGAACACACCCTGTGATTTGAAGAAAACTGTCATCAGACCTTTGCCCCCCCCCCTCCCATTTCCTTTTTGTGATTGTTCAATACTGGAGAGGAATTACTCGGCTCTAAGATTACCCCTTGTGTGCCATTTTGAGTTCAGGACTTAAATTTCGATGTTGCAAAGGGTCACCAGCTAGTCTCCATTTATAGCTGTATGCTACATAGTGGGCTACGGAGTTAAGAGACAGACATGACTTCCCCTTCTATGTACATGTATGTCAGCCTGTGGTAGTGCTTTTATAGCTTTGTGTGTACGCGGTGTGGGCAACATGGGTGTGAGTGTGAAGGCCTGTGCCCACGTCTACGTCTACGCCTACAAGTCCAGTCCAATGTATGTTAGCGGCTGAGTGAATGGGTGTCCAGCTGCAAATCAAAGATCGGAGTGTGCATCGGTGCTTGGGGGATTGGTGGGGGTTTAGGGAATTTGACGTTCCTCTTGTTATTAGTCTTGTCTGAAGCTCCTGTGTTGGATTCATCAGTTGCGTATAGTTTCCTAATGATTCCTCTTCAATTCATGCATTATTCAAGAGCAGCTCGGGCTTAATTAAGGACTTCCGTGTTAGAAACCAGGCAGCAATGAAGAAGATGGCTGATGGGTATTTGTTCGCTGTTTGTGTGTGCGTGTGCGAGTGTGTGTTCTGACAACCTAGCAAGCCCAGGGCTAGCGTCCATCTCATCTAACTGGCTGTATGTCATCACGGGAGTGACTTTGGATTCAGAACAGGCAAACGAGCAGGACACCCATTGTAGAGGAGACTGGCCCACACTGCGGGTGTTGGGACAGGATTGCTCCGCTGAAGGCAAAAAGTAGGCTAATTAATGTTATTAACAAGCTTGGAATAGCAAACACCTGGCTTATATCAGAGGAAAAAAGAAAAACAACAAACCCAGACCATCCCTCACTAAGCAGCATGCTCGGCAGATCACACACATTGTACAGGGTGAGAAGTTTGATTTCAGACGAGAACCCCCCCCCCGACGCCGTTCTGAGAGGACATTACTGTGATTTATACTCGAAAACCTTTTGCAAACTGCTACCTTTCACTTTAACGGCCCCCCTCAGACTCACTAGAAAAGGTCAGGGCTGAAACAAATGTATTGCTTCTTTCCAGGCCACATCCTTTTTAGTTTTTTGGAACTTCCTATCAGATCATCTTTTACCTTTTTTTGTATCTTCCTCTCTGAATTAGTGGACCCTTGCCTTACGCAATGGCTATGACAGCCTTAACATAATATCCCCTGCCCAGTGCCAGACCATGTCCATTCGTATGTTGTGTGTTAACAAGCTTTGATTTCTCTCTAGACAAAGAATTAAACTATTAATAATGCAGATTTTTTTTTAAATGTATTTATTTGTTCTTTTTTATATCCCAGGGTTTTGATTTTACATTCTCTTACCAAGCTTTTCATTCAAATGCTAAGGTTTTTGTGATTGTTCTTGTTGTGTGCGTGTGTGTGTTCAAATTTCCAGACACTTCAACCTAATCGGTCTTGTAATCTTTCTTCTCCTATTTTCCCTGCCTGTGATATCAATGATGTTTTTCAGCGCATCACCAAATATATATATATTTCTCTCTCCCTCCACACATTTTTTACTTGACTCCACAGTTCACATTTTTGAATCTTGTCATTCGGTCTGATATCTTGTTTCTGGTACAACTTCGCCACTGCAGGTAAATATTACACCATAATGGTAATGAAAATAGATATTGATCAAACTGAAATTCAGATGAGAGAACAATGAAATCAAACTGCCATCACATTCAATGGTTCAGTTATGTTAAACTATCAGTAACTGTTCACATTTGTTCTCTTCTGCACACTTTGTTCATTGTCTTTGCACCAGGTTCAGCTGCACAGAAACACTGATTTCGTTTTTTAGTTTGAATGGGGAAAGAGAAAGTATTTTGCCTTTAAAATTCAGTTGTCTTCTCAGAGCTAATCAGAAAGTAGCGTGAACGTGATATTTTACATTTCTGAGTCACTGCACCAGTAAACTTGATGGCAGCTCTGTCTTAAATTTGCTCACCAGATGGCTTCTCCTGCAAAGCTCAGACACTAGGGGCTGTGGTGTGCTGATCTAGATGCACAAACGGCAGCCTGTTTCAGTTGTCGATTGCATTTTTATTTTTTTAATATAATAATTTGGAGCCGGGTCAGAATCTGATCCTCACTAGTGAACCTTTGTATCTCATTTTGCATGTAGTTTAGGCTCCCAATTAACTTTTTTGGTGCAAGATATTTATTTATTTATTTTAGTATTGGTTGGTTATTTGATTCAAGTTAGGTAGGTCCTTTTCAAAGTATTTCAGGCCATTCTGGTCCAAATAATTGCACTATATTCAAATTAAGCAGGAGTGAGTGTAAACCGAAGGACACCTATAGCAATGGAGGTTTGGAGTCAGTTGATCCAGGGATTACAAATGCCTGATTTAATGGAGCTGATGAAGGTGGAGGTGGGGGAGGAAAAGGGTGAAGAGTGTGGGGTGTGTAGTGGATAAAGGCATCTAATGAACTAACAGATTAAACTGCTTTTCATGTTTTCTCCCCAAAAGGTTGCCAAAGGAGGATGAGTCAATCAAACTGAGTGTGTGGAGGAAGAATAAATCCAACAATCTGCCATTTGCACTGGCTCCCATGCCTGTCTGCACCACAGGGGCACAGATTGGCATTCTGCACGGGTTTCTGTGTCAGGGCCCCCTGCATGAAGCACAAGACCTGCCAGACAGGTGCTGCTGTGTTAGTGTCTGATCCATGCCTGTGCTTTTTGTTTTATCTCATGCATATTACCTTTAGGTCAAGGCAGTGTATTCTCTTTTGTCAGTGTCAACCGTAATTATTACTATCCTCAAATCTTAGCGATGACCACTGTGTGAAGAACTTTAGTGATCTCTTATTTGGTTAGTTTGAAATTTTACACAGTCTTAGTAAAATCAGGCAAGAAGGTGGACACCCAGAGCCCCCAGGCCCCCAAAGGGAAACTCAATGCCCTCAACCACTCCCATCACCAGGCAGAATGTGAACAAAACAAAAGAGAGAATAAAGACAGAAACATAGGATATAGTTGGGTAAACCTTGAGGTTCACAGTCTGAACTTAAGCCACCATTAGGCAATGGTAACATAAGTAAATAATAAAAGGCCTTTTACAGTGAGCACTACCTCACTTCCTTGGATAAGCTCCTTTTCATTGCCTGTGATCATAATTTCTCAAAACAGTTCTGTTCGTCAAAAAAGTTAATTGAATTGCGGGCTGTGTGAGTAATGACAGGATTTGGCATCAGCAGGGTGCAGGGATAATGGGCTTTGTTTCGAATTAACACTGTGCCCTGTGGGACTGGAGCACTAGGTTTCAGAAACCTGTTTCGTTAAGTTGAACTAAGCCTTTCAAGAGCGGCCTACCCACACAAACCATGTTGCTTTTAAAGACAGGGAAGGGGGGGTGGAAGATATCTTGAATAGGAGGTGGTTGTAGAGGAAATTAAACTATACTGGGTGTACCAAAGAGTAGAGTTAAGAGACTGATTCCCCTGAGCCACGGTTATTCTGGGTTCTGGTTTTTCTTTCATTGCAATCCTGCCTAAATGTCTCTAGATGGGTTTTCCGGTGCTTTATCCCTGATAACAGCAGAAGGGCATGCTGTACCAAAATCGAAATGCTTTGACATTGTACTGCAAGAAACTGTGCCAAGCACGAAAAGGAGCACACCTCAAATGCAGCAGGAGCTGGTGGTGCTGTTTTGTTAGTCCAAGTGCCCATGAACTCTCTAAAAATATATGTGCTTGCTGGGAAAACAAAAACAAAAAGGAATAAACTGTACAGGGTTTTCTGTCAATATTGTAAATCTTGGGCTTTAAACTTAATTCAGTTCACAAGTGAAAAGAGTTGTCCACCCACCCCCCTCTATTTCCTTATATACAGTTAGGTCCATAAATATTTGGACAGTGACACAATTGTCATCATTTTGGCTCTGTACACCACCACAATGGATTTGAAAGGAAACAATCAAGATGTTCTTTAAGTGCAGACTTTCATCTTTAATTTGAGGGTGGTTACATCCAAATTGGGTGAACGTTGTAGGAATTACACCCATTGTTATATGTGATCCCCCCCAATTTTATGGGCTCAAAAGTATTTGGACAAACTAACATAATCATGAATTAAATTGTGAGTTTCAATACTTGGTTGCAAATCCTGAAGTCTGGAACCCATAGACATCATCAGATGCTGGGTTTCTTCCCTGGAAATGCTCTGTCAGGCCTGTACTGCAGCTGTCATTAGTTCCTGCTTGTTATTGGGAAGTTTGGCCCTAGAAATGAAAACAATCCAATCGGAGAGAGATCAAAAACATTAGGTGTGGCCAAATCAACTATTTGGTACATTCTCAAAAAGGAGATCGCACTGGTGAGCTCAGGAACACCAAAAGGCCCAGAAGACCACAGAAAACAACTGTGGTGGATGACCGAAGAATTCTTTCCCTGGTGAAGAAAAACCCCTTCACAACAGTTAGCCAGATCAAGAACACCCTCCAGGAGGTAGGCGTATCTGTGTCAAAGTCAACAATCAAGAGTAGACTTCACCAGGGTAAATACAGAGGGTTTATCACAAGATGTAAACCATTTGTAAGCCCCCAAAACAGGAAGACCAGATTAGAGTTTGCCAAAAAAACATCTAAAGAACCCTGTACAGTTCTGAAACGACATCCTTTGAACAGATGAGACAAAGATCAACTTGTACCAGAATGATGGGAAGAGAAGAGAATGGAGAAGGGAAGTGCTCATGATCCGAAGCATACCACCTCATCTGTGAAGCATGTTATGACATGGGTATGTATGAGTGTGTCTTTATATATACAGCTCTGGAAGAAATTAAGAGACCACTTAACATTGGTTTCTGAACTTGGAGAGGTCTCTTAATTTTTTCCAGAGCTGTATGTATGTATGTATACACAGATCAGCGATAACATTATGACCACTGACAGGTGAAGTAAATAACACTGATAATCTGGTTATCATGGCACCTGTCAGTAGGTGGGATATATTAGGCAGCAAGTGAACATTTTGTCCTCAAAGTTGATGTGTTAGAAGCAGGAAAAATGGGCAAGCGTAAGGATCTGAGCGACTTTGACAAGGGCCAAATTGTGATGGCTAGACGACTGGGTCAGAGCATCTCCAAAACTGCAGCTCTTGTGGGGTGTTCCCGGTCTGCAGTGGTCATTACCTATCAAAAGTGGTCCAAGGAAGGAAAAGCGCTGAACCGTCGACAGGGTCATGGGCGGCCAAGGCTCATTGATGCACGTGGGGACAAAGGCTGGCCCGTGTGGTCCGATCCAACAGACGAGCTACTGTAGCTCAAATTGAAATGCTGGTTGTCAGAACATACAGTGCATCGCAGTTTGTTGCATATGGGGCTGCGTAGCCGCAGACCAGTCAGGGTGCCCATGCTGACCCCTGTCCACTCCGACAGCTCCTACAATGGGTACTTGAGCATCAGAACTGGACCACGGAGCAATGGAAGGTGGTGGCCTGGTCTGATGAATCACGAGTTCAAGGTGTTGACTTGGCCTCCAAATTCCCCAGATCTCAATCCAATCGAGCATCTGAGGGATGTGCTGGACAAACAAGTCCGATCCATGGAGGCCCCATCTTGCAAATTACAAGACTTAAAGGATCTGCTGATCTGCTGCTAACGTCTTGGTGCCAGATACCACAGCACACCTTCAGAGGTCTAGTGGAGTCCATGCCTTGATGGGTCAGGGCTGTTTTGGTGGCAAAAGGGGGACCTACATAATATTAGGCAGGTGGTCATAATGTTATGGCTGATCTGTGTTTATGTACATGTGTGTGTGTGTGTGTGTGTATATATATATATATATATATATATATATATATATATATATATATATATATATATATATATGTGTGTGTGTGTTACAAAAGGTCATGCATAATGTCTTTGGTCATTTAATAGGTGTATGTCATCAAGTGCTATGTGGGGTTCACTTATAGCTATAAATGGGAAATTGTGACTTCACTGTAGTTTCAATAAAACCGCATTTGTAGTGTCAGTTTGACCTTGACTTGCTTGAATAACAGTAACTGTAAAGACAGTAATTTAAGCAAGAAGCCAGTACTATTTGTGTTTATTGCTGCTACTTACTGGTTTCAGAGTATTTTTTTTTTTTTTTTTATTCTTATTTTTATTGCATATAAAATGTCTATGATATATAAGTACATACTATTTACACTAGCACATGAAGCAATCAGGAAAAGTAATTTTAGGCAACCGTGCTGCTGTTAGTCATTCTAGCTGGAATTCTAATTCTCATCAGGTCAGTACTGGAGGGGGAGGGGGCGTGCAGTGAGGGGAAGGTCATGTTTTTGGATGCCTGAATGGGATCTATTCTCTGGATACCTCAGGAACTCTGGTGCCCAGTGCTGCGTGTCCAGACACATATTAAAATCAAAACATAAACTGGGGTCACATTGCTATTTACACATAGGACTGGCATTCTGCGTTAATGAACGCATCCTCTGCTTGGTGTTCTCCATGAGGGGACCGGCAATCTGTTGTTGGGTAAAGCCAGTGCAAAGGTGGTCATCTTTGCAGGGCGTGTGGGGGTGGCTGTGACAGATGGCGATGACTGTCAGTTCGATGCGTGTTTAAGAGTAGAGCGTTTTCGTGTCACCTCGCCCAGGGACTCTCACATGTATAGAAAATGTGCAGCTCTCAAAGTGATTTGCTCCTTGATCTGACGCCAAAAACTTAAGATAATCGAGTGACTGCTGCTACCAACTCCCAAGTAGGAATGTTATGTGCATTGACTGTCTGTATTTGTAAGTTCATGGGCTCTAAGCTGTATTTACCCAATTCTTGTAAGCCGCAGGGAGTTTACTAAAGATATGGTGAATTGTCTCCTTTGACAGAGATGTTTAGGGCAACAGCCCAGCACTGTGATTGGACCCTACAGGGTACTGTCTAGGGGCTTCGTCCAGACCTTCATTAAAACAAGTTTCCAATGTTCTTTTGTACTCAAATTTTGCCTTCTCTTAGGAGGGCCAGCAAAGGCTTCTTCTAGTCAATAATTCCACCCTTGGAAATCGTCTGTCCAATAGAATTTAGTCCCCACCTGCAATAATCCCACAGCCCCACCCTGACCTCCACCCCGTCCCCTGCTCAGTAATAACCAAGGAGAACTAAAGATCAGCAAGTAACTCAGATACAGTGAACAAACATATATATTAAACTATTAAACCCAGTAACACTCCTTTCACACAGATTTACTGGGTTTTGGACAGAGATTTGGACATGTGACTTTTGTTAAAGGTTCAGGAAAAGGGCAGTTGCAGACAGTTGAGCATAGTCAGAACTGTGTACACCTGTAGTGTGTATACCTTAAAAAGAAAACAACATCCAAAACATAATTCACTGTATACATGTTGGTATATTTCTCTCTGAACATTTATTGAACAGTTCTTTTTGTCTAGAGTATCATAACAATCATCATTATGAGGCCACAAGTTTAGATTAAAGGAGACATTTAAGGTAACCGGCATTTAACCACAAATCAGCTCTGCTCTGCAAATCAGTCAGTCCATTCAGAAATTGATTTGTGTGCAAGAGCAAACACATCGTCATGTCTTCTGCGTTGTTTTTAGAAAGGGTGTGACACGAGAGACAGAGAGAGAGAATGAGAAGAATACAAAAAGGTATGGTTGGAAATGACAGCAGGACCGTGAAGGTTGTGTTGAAAAGCTGGCGTTTCAGTGGTCAGTAATTTGTGGTATTACTAATTGAATTAGCAGGCCATCTGTTCCTTTACAGCAAGCAGACCGGAAACGTGCTAATTATGATATAATTTCCATGCTTGTAACAGCTGCCTTTTAAATATTCACCAGCACATATCCTGAGCCTAGGTTCCAATAAATGGGCAGGGAGAGACCCTCGTGTGTGCAATAATAACAAAAAACCCCCAAGCATATATCTTATTCGACTCTGGAAAGATGCTGAACATTAGCCGATGTTGCCAA
Source organism: Amia ocellicauda (assembly GCF_036373705.1). Classification (NCBI taxonomy): domain Eukaryota; kingdom Metazoa; phylum Chordata; class Actinopteri; order Amiiformes; family Amiidae; genus Amia; species Amia ocellicauda. Next base: position 21,360,111 of record NC_089852.1, on the reverse strand, counting down.
GCGACTGTTGCCTGGATTTGGCTTCAGCCCGGTAGCGGAGAGGAGCGCAGTAAGACAGGCCAGTAGAGCAATACTGTGGGGCTTTACACTTTCATTATCTCACCTGTGACTCATTATGACACGAAAGCTCTAAATCTGACTGTGTGCATTTATTGATTTTTCTTATGTATTCATATGTGCCTGTTGGATTCATCCAGGTATACTGAGTCTCAGAAGCATTTAAAGCTAAAAAAAGAATCTGTTATTCTTCAGGGGCCATACATTTGGAATTGCACACCTGAAATTGTTGTCCCTGTTCATATTCGCAGGTAGAGCTTTTTGTATTCTCTGCATTTGTAACCTTGATTTTTTTTTTTTTTTTTTTTTTAGCATTTCACCTTTCCTGAAAAAGCTGCTTTATTGTAATCTGTAATGAACATACCATTTGAAATGAACCATCACGGGAGAAAATAAGAAAGCATCCAGCTAACAGAAATAAATAGAATCTAATTATATTCTCTCCCTCAGTAAGTTGTCTTAATACAGTACAGTGCAATATACCAGAGTGACAAATCGCACACTAATATCCCTGTACCTTATAGAAGAAAATGCAATTCCACTATAGATTTCATACAGTGCCAGCATAGCGTGTATATTGTTTTCAAGAGGTACTCAGGATTTACAGACTCCTGTTTCAGTCAGGCACCGGGATCAGAAGCGTTGGGAATGTAGATTGCATGTGTGGCTGGCCAGGGAGTGTTTTGTGAATGAATGCATAATGAAAAATGTTGCAGCTCACCTTTGTTGTGAAGGACAGGTTTGGGGGGTGCTGTCCCTGGGGTTGTACTGAAGCTATTGGGTTGATCAGAAACTAGAAAGGTCCCAGGGCTGTATTATTTAATCCATATGCTCAAAGCTGAGTGGTTTCTGTTGATTATTTGCCTGCTGTCGGAAATTTCCACTTGGACTCCAACTCTTGCCTTTTCCCTCTCACCATTGCCAAGAACATTCTGCTGTCGTGCACAAGCCTCCCAGTCCTTACAGACACGGATATTAACCCAGTAAAGGGCTGTAGACCTGTTACAGTTGTATGCTGTAGAAACAATCACTAGTTTTCTGCAGGAGACCCTAACTGTGTGCTTGTCCTTTTCTGTTTTGCCATAGTAGGTTAGAGGCAGTTATTAAATGTCAGTGCCACTCTTACTTAACATTACATGAAAACCAGGAGAGCAATAAGCCCCCCCCCTCCCAACTCCCAATTCCCAACTCCCAACTCCCAACCCCTTCAAAATGATTAAGTTCCTTACCCCAATGTTTATTAAAGTTGGTTGCCAATAATACTTTGCAAACATTTGAATTGACCTGCCAGGTTAGGTAAACGCTTATTACAATGCAGACCAGCATCCATGGCAGAGCAAAGTAATGTTGACTGAGACACCTTTTGGAAATCAAGTGGAATTTAACTGTTAAGTCAATGTTTCCCAGCATTTTTCAAGTCAAATACACACCTAATTAACATTAATTTTTGCCAGGCACACCTACCCCTCCTTCCTGCCCCCATTTATGTTTGAGGGTATTTCATTTGCATATTTGTATTTACTAAAGATTTGGATCTCCAGGTCAAAATTCATGATGAACATTTAAAAAGGTCTAACATTATTATTTTGTATTTTGATTTTATTTGAGGTACATTCTGCATTAAAATGAAGTTGTGTTGTAAACAGGGGGACTTTGACTTTTTTTATATGGTCAGGGCTACTTTCCTACTGACTTCATTTCAAGTGAGTGTAGGTTTGCGTGGGTCTTGCAAGACATATCAGTGTTGGGTTCAGGTTGCTTGTTAGGCTCACTTCATCACGGTAACATAGTATCACAGTTTGGAGTAAACATTCAGAACATGATTTATTCCCACCGCACACTGGGAGGGAAACAATGTTTAATTACAGCCTTCCACTTTCTTTAATAACAGCATAATAATAGCAGTGCAGTGGCTGGTAACTGCATTTTTATAGGGTGTTTCAACTTCCATTTATTAATAAATACATAAATAATAAGGAACCCCCATTCCTAATCCCTTGCACAATAGTTAGAAAGACAGCTGAGTCAACAGAGAATGAGAGGAAACCTTAGTTTAAACAATGAGGAACAAATTACGTTTTTTTTTTTTTGATAGTGTTGCCGAAGAACAAATCCTGGCCCCCTCTGCCTGCTGCCCTGTTTCACTGCCGCGGAGGTTGAGCCGTTAAATGTGATTGTATATGTCTGCCTGGCTCCTAAATGGTTGCTTCTTTATTGATGTAATTTGTTTTTCTATTTGCCGAAGAGCCTGGATAGTCCCTGGTTTAAATGAAATTCTCCCTCCCAAGGTTGTTTATTAAAAAGCAGAGAGAGAGAGTGAAAGAGAGAGAGAATGTGGTGAGAAATAAAACAAATTAATGCCCCCCCTTTCAATTTTCCTGTATAGTTTAGTTACAAAGGCGTACACAGTAAGCGTGGCATTCGGAATAATGGCACACAAATCACTCGGCGAGAACTAATCGCACTCTCTTTATAAATTTGTAATGTGCGTGAGATGGGCTTTTCACTCCCAGCCAAGAGGTTAAAAAGCTTTCTATTCATAGGCTGGCTCAATCTGCTGTTTAACCCTCTTTCATTGTGGCCTTTCTCAGTGAAATACTATTCTTCTTTTTGCTTTCTCTTTTCTTTGTTTTTTAATTTTTTTTATTTAAAGGCGCGATTGTTTCATTTCCTTTCAACTTCACATCATAACATTAAGAGGAGACGAAGGTGGCCTTATTCTCCCAAAGGTGATATAACTGGCTTGGAAGAAAGGGTTTGAAGGAGGGCCCTATTTGAAACTGTGCCCATTTCTCACAGATCTTTGTGTGTTCAGCGCAGGCCCATGAGCTGCACATGGCTGCTAACTGTTACAGCACAGGGAGTCTGCTGGCTCTTTCAGAAATGTACAGTACATGAGTGGGTGGTGGGGGATCCCCCCCAGCCCATGGGCTCTGGCAGGTTTTGAGTGCAGTGCCGCCTTTGTTTGTTCTGTGGCAGCCTTTCTGATGGATTTCTCCGCTGTTAGGAGTAAGATCACTTATCCAGGTGCTTTGATACACCCCTAACTACACCGGCCCCCTCCACTTCCTGCACTTCTTAAATGCAAAGGCTGAAACCTTTTTATTTTGCATACCAGTGCTCCGCATCATGCACAGGTCTCACACATAGCTGAGCGTCTTTACTGAGGTCCTTGGGTCCAGATGTAAACATCCTGTTTGTCTGGCTGGAAAGCAACAGGGTGTGGTGAGGCCTTCTCCAAAAGCATCCCAGCAATACACCTGCGATTTGAAAGCAGAAGGCCGTATTGAGATGCAATAAAAAGCCAGACCTTTCTTGTTTGAAATAATGATTCTGGGGAAAAAAGAAAAAAGTTGTAATGCAAAGACTAGTGTCTAGTATTGTCTGCAGACACTGATTGAAAACTGCCATCGACTGCTGTTGTAGAGCTGTTCATCATGTTTCCGTGGTGTCAATGCTCAGTAAATCCCAGATGGGACTGTGCTGTATTATTCTGACTTGCAAATAATGATCATGTTGCCTGACCAGCATAGTAACCACATTCTACACACTTATCAGCAAACCCTGCCGCACACCATTCCCCAGTCCCTGTCCTGTATATTCAAGCAGTGTTTAAAATACAAATAGGACATTTTCTATACATCGCTGTCAGTAAAAAAAAAGAAGAAACGTGTCGGACCTTTCCTGAGGTGTACAAGTTTTTCTTTCAGCTGCTTCTGAAATGGCTTATCAAGATTTAAAACTGTCAAACACTACAGGGCGTCAGACACATTCTCCTTCTCCAGCTGAAAACAGCCTGAGGTAAACAGGATTTTAGTTTGCATCCAAAGGCAAGTCTTTTTTTTTCTACTTTGTTGCACTTCAGCCAAAATCTCCAAAGCAGACGGTTGGGTCAGCAGGTAACAAATGACCCTCTCTAACATTAAACCGAGGGAGGGCCAACTTAGCTGCTCTTTGGAAATTAAATATGGCCAGTTCAGCACAACTATAATAGTCGAGCACCACATAACCTTCTGGACCAAGCAGATGGCTGAAGTGTACCAGGCGATGATGTCCTTGCTCTGGGACCTTGCGCAGATGCTAGCTGATGGGATGCTTTTTCTTTTTCTATCTTTTTCCTTCTCTTTCTTCCTCTCACTCTTACAGGTTGGTGGTCTTCTTTGTCTTGTTTAAATGCGCAGTGCTGTGGGAAAAGACAAAAAGGACATTGAAGACCAGGAATGTGATCTTTCTGAGATTGCTCTAGCACCTCACTTCAATTGTCCACCGTTTGTTTGAGATACTCCAGCTTAGCTTTGATGGTATGCAAGAATCCACACCTGTCCTGTCCTGCAGCCACAAAATGCCCTTTTTGTGCCAGGCAGCAGTCCGGCATCGAGTGCTCTTTGGTAGGTAAGTTGAGTGTAATTGTGAGAAGCTGACTGCACAAACATAATTTCCATGAGTCACTTTTGATTGATGCCGAATCGGATGATGCTTAGACTTGCGAGTTTAGAGGCTGCTATTAGGCCAAACAAATGGATTCCAACCGCAAGTTTTCCCCTCCTTCACAAAGACTAGTGTAGCTGGCAAACGATATTGACACTGATACTGAGAACCCCAGCCCTGTGGCTTTTGTGCGTAATTGAGCATTTGCAATCTAATTAAGTCGACAATAGATTAAATTAAGCTATTTACAGCTTAGCTGGGACCAAAGCCAAGACACATTGGCTGTCCAAGACCCCGGCCTGGATTAAATCCGTGCTTTGGCCTATCTACCAACCACAAATGACAACACAGCCCATGATGGCGGCTTTCCATTTGCTTGGAGCAAGACGTCTTTGGCATACAAAACGCCGTTTGCTATTGGCAGGTGGATCATAGTTTTCAAGTGAATCCGGGCCCAAGAGTGGATGCTGTCAAAGGAAGGTTTAGCCAGCTGACAAGTGGACTGTGCAAATGCTGAAATCGTGAGCAGAGGTTTTACTGGAGAACTGTGAAAATGGAAATACAGGAGACCTCGTTTTGTTCCTCCCAAACTATATTTCTGCCACATGCCTGCATCTCTGAACACCCAACTCAATGTTCCTACAGCAGTAAATAAATAAATAAATACTGTGATTTGTGCATCACATTTTCTTATTGGTGACGGGGCTCAGGGTGGATGAGCTCATTACGGTGATGTCAACCCTCTTTGGAATTGGTTAAGTGCCCAAGCTCCCTGCATTAGGGCACGGGCTGTTTTTTTTTTTTTGATTTGCGGGTAAGGCTGCCCAGATCGGGCACTTGGAGGTGTGCCTGAGAGGGTGGTTCTAATGCGATGTGGGGCTGTGACTGCGCACACTACACATACATGTTACCCTTCGCATGGCTGTTTACAACACTAGAGGTGTAATAATTGGGGACTAGTGTGCCTGTTTTATTTTAGTTTCATTTATTTTTTGTATTTCTTTGGTTATTCACCTTCTGGTGGTATTCTAACATGTCTATTGGTTTCTGTAACCACATTCTAGAAAAGGTATTTAAGCCTGCTCTCCTGAATTCAATTAAAGCATCTTAAAAGGAAAAACACTCATTAAATAAGAAATTCCTGAAAGCCCTGACTGGTAAACAACAGCCTTGGGACTCCACAGGGACCTCAAAGGAAAAAAGAAGGCAAAAATAAAAATTAAAATGTGAATGATTAGCTAAACTTGTACGCAAAATCAACAGTCGCTGTTTTAATCCCCCAGACGAACATCTACTTCAGTTATTCAGTTATTCAAATTCGTCTTTAATTAAATATCTTCACTTGTGTGAAAGCAGTACTTATTCTGTGCATTAAATAAACAGACGAGCCGCAGTCTGTATTAAATTAAGTATTATTGCGCCGTGTTAGCTGTACCTTATAATAGCTGTAGCAGTGGGGTAACTGATTCACTCTGGCCACTCGTCTGCATGCATTTTTTATAACTCGCAATCAGCATGTGTTTTATTTGTGCCATGTTTTACGATTAGTCATTCTTCAGCCTGTCCCTTGGACTTTTTTCTTTTGCTGCTGAAGGAGAACAGAGGGTTATGGTCAGGATTATGTTGTTGGTTATTATTATTTATTGGTGAATGTTGAGTGTATTACAAAATTGCTGCAATACAAAATTCTAATTAAGTTTGAATACAAAGTCCAATTTAAGAAAGTGCAAACATACTGTTAATAAAAAATACAAAGCATACACCCTAGTAGAATCAATATGAAAGAGCAATAAGTTTATATCCTAGTTCAAAGAGGTGACAAGTGCAGACATGATGCACTGAAATCACAGAAAAGACTTAAGGGAGGGCACACAGGAGCAATCAGAGTAAACAACAGGTGATATAAGTGAACAGGAGCATAGTTATCTGAAGTGCAAAATCACAGTAGTGCTGAAGAGCTCAGGAGAATAAGTTGCCATATTACAAGTTATTTGTATTTTTAATTTGAATTCCAAACTTAAATCCAGGTCTCTAAGCAGGGAAGTAGTGTCATGTGACCGTGTGTAAACCAGGTTGCGTTCTTCCCAAAGCTTTGCTCTTAATTCTGTTTGGGATGCATTGGCATTAAAACGTGTTGAAATTGTTCTGTATTTCTCCACTGCAGTGCGGCAGAACCGGTTCTGTGGTCCCTACAATGTTACACTGCTTTCCATGTTGTAAACTCCCACCTCCTCTTTTATTTCACCAATAAGAAGAAGGTTAGAACATAAAAATGGTCCCAACCGAGACGAGGTCTCTTAGCCCATCTAGATCATGATGACGAATAGATCCAAGTGTTTCGTCCAGCTGTTTCTATCAGGATCCTAGGCTGTCTGCTTCAAAGCAAATATGTACAAGGATGGGTGAGTGAATTATGTCGAATGCACAGCAGTGTTAATTTTAAAATGGTTTATTGGATGATGGCTCAAAAAAAAAAAAAAAAAAAAAAAAAAAAAAACTGTGCGACTTTAGTGACACATGGCTTTAGGTAATAGGCCTTGATTGGTACAGTACAGTATGGATTGGAACCTGAATATTACACAATGGAGGCTTTTATGATTTTAGACACCCAGGATTTTATTTATTCACCCTTCTTATTTATTCCATTGTGTGAGTAACCATGAACCTAAAAGGTATTTTTAAACATGCGTCTCTAAAGAAATTTGTTTCACAAGCCTGGGAAAGCTAGGTCATTCATGCCACCAGACCTTGAGACTGTAAGCTCTGATGTGAATTCCAGCCTGTGACAAGGGCCTGTTATTTCATTCAGCTTTGTCAGACACTCTGAGGAGTACTAATAGGATTTTTTTTTTTTTTTTTTTTAATGATATGGCTTCTTTTGAGCATGCTGCCGTTTGTTAGCTTTAGGTCAGACTTGGCATGAGGTTTAAATTAAATCTATTTTGGGGGGGTTTGGAGAGGTGGTGAACATTACCCTTGTGCATAAAAACTGATATTGATAAGTTATGCCTGCCTTCTGTGTTATTATAGCAATTCCACTGTGGACATCATAGAGACTGCAAAGTCAATATGCACATCACACCTCGGTACAACAATCATTAGAAAAAGATACGAAAAAAAGAAGAACAAAAATATTCACTCATACCGAGTAGATTTCCATTACGAATCTCTGCACATATAGGTTATAGGATATTCAATTCTAATGGAAGTTAAAAACTTGACTTGACCTTCATGCCATCCCCTGGTCTCTTGTCGCGGTACTTCTGGTCTACGTTGATGTCAAGGCAGCTCCTTTTCAAATGGCAGGTCTCCACGAGTCGCTGCATTTTAGGGCCAGCGCTGGTTGCCCCTGGGGGGTACCCCACGCACTCTCGGCAGAGCTCTGATGTTGGTCGTCACAATGGGAAGTGATCCATCTCCTCCTTAGGTGACTGCAGCTCGAGCCATTTTGTGGGCAGGACTGGAAGAAAGTCATTACTGCTGCAGTGTATAGTTGCCCACCATTTATTTATGTATTTATGTATGTATGTATGTATGTATTTATTTATTTATTTATTACTGTGTTTTTGGCTGAATTGTATTGGTCAAATGTTTTGTGTGAGCCTCTGACCAACCAGGTTATGAATTTAAGGACGAGCAAAAACTGGAAGAAGGTGTCAAGGTTTTATTTATGTACTGGTACCATTTATATTATTACTCCTGAACTATTGTACGGTGTAGTTCAAAGCAGGGGGAGAGGACATGATTTCCCAGGTGCTTCATCATTCTCTTGTGATTTAATTTCACCATGTTCGGCATTAAAAAAAAATAAACCTTTTTGTTTAATTTAAAATTTGTATTCATTTTAACGTCACAGAACAAAAGGGTGGTATTAATTAACTTTGGGAGGTTATACAGAATAAGTACTGTCTTGGACAGCTTAGAAGAATGTAAAAAGGATTCTTGCTGACTCTTTCTGTTGTATTAAATTGTCTGTCTGCACCCCTAACCCAGCAACACACATATGTGCACGTGCACATACACACACACACATCCCACTGGGAACTGTTTTACTTCGTCCTGGCTGAATAGTTTATTGACCGTCGCTTTTATGCTTTAATCCGGTGGCTGTAGTGAAGGGGATCGATAGAACACTTATAGTATTGTTCGGTCTGAGCTGCTGCTTATTGCTCACTGGAACACGACAACAGACTCCCTCCCGGGGCTCCTGCCCACTGAACGCCACTGAAATTTCAAAAGTGGTGAATGCATGAGGGCCGTGTCACCTCGTAAAGTTCAGACATAGGGGTTGAGGAAAATGCAAATTCAATGCCTGTGATGGGGAGACAGCGTTATTCGTGCTGGGTGGTGGGACAGACGAGGTCATCGATGTGCTTTAGTTGCTGTTTTTCCTGTTGGCTGGAGTCAAGGCCAATCTGAAACCCAAGACAAGAGAATCCACTGTCCTCTCTCAGAAACCAACTGGTGACTCCTATTGGTTTAACATTATTAGGAACACTGTTATACATTCAAATACCAGTCCTTCACCTGAATTTCTGCTGCCATCAAACATTTGCTTGTGATGTTCCCCTAAGATGTTCTGCTCTGCTGTATAAATACAATGCCCTGCCATATCGAAAAGGAAAATCCTTGACACAAAGACACTAACACCTTAGTAACTGCCAGCTTAGCTGTGCTGCATAATACAGAGCCTGATGCAGGGGCAGGGCAATAATTCCTCCTTTTGTTTGCAGGTGGTGGAGGTTACCCGTTTACAACAGCAGGCTTCTTTGTTTTTGAGTATTAGTACCCTTCTGTAGTCTGCCAGTGTTACTGCAGCATTGTTTTAGCAGAGTTTATCCTAAAATAGGTCCAGGGACCTCTGGAGGCAGGGCTGGGGGGACCTCAGAGAAAGTCCACAGGCTCCCCAATAAATTTAAAAAAAAAAAAAAAAGCATTTATTCCCTGCGATAAGCAGTGTGTTAAATCAGCAGGTGCTCTCTTTAATCGCTGCTGCACTCATTAATGGGCGAGCACTGAGTGAGTTTATGGAGATTCTATTGCCCCGCAGTAATGCTTTTAATATTTTAGCGTTATTACTCTCATGTATAATTATTATAGTGCAACTCCCTTTTGTGCATGTGTGTGTGTGTGTGTTGGAATAAATTGGAAGTACTCTGTTCAAAAGTTGAGCTTGAAAAATGGTTCTCCAGACAGCTGGAAGAGCCGGGGGTTTCTGTTGTGACAAGTGACGTGCCATGTCTAATGGAGCTGCAGTTCAGTAAATCTGAGGATTGTCTGTGTCTATGCAAAGACAGTTCTACCAGTAGGAATGGAACGTGTACGGGCATAAAGAGACGAATAATTGTAAAAGTACAATAAAGCATTGTGCTTATTTACCATGACAAACTATCCTGGGGATGTAAGAGCTGCGATGGATGCTTCCGTTCTCCGACTCTGTTCTCGTGTTTCATCCCAAAGTCTCTACAATGCAATAATGATTTTCAATGTAAGCTTAACAATTAAAAACATGAGGGAATGTAGATAATATTTGCAGAATTCAATATTCTGCACAATATGGATTAAATATTGAAAATAATTGTGGAAAATTTGATATTGTAAATATGGATTGCATGGGTATTGTTTGGTTTGTTTTACTTTTGAAGACTCCAGTTACTGTGAAGTATGTCAATGATTTTTCTTTCTTTTTCAGGAATTTTGGTAACCTGTTGAACTGCGAGAAACAGACTCTTCTGAAGTGATCACTTTCAGTTTTCAGTGGAAATAATTAATCATTCTCTTAATTTGAATATCCCCCAGGACACTGCTTCTAATATCAATGAGGTATGGTAGTGCTGGTGACTACACTGATCTGCTCTGTGTTCTTTTTGGTTATGATCTTCCACACCCATCTCATCCTCCCATACACTTGTGTACAGATCCCGTCACACTGAAACAAACGCCACTGACAAGGACAAAATGTCAAGCACAAAAGAAAGCAGACTCAAACACATCCTTATCTGGTAGCTAATTGATGTGCATCCTAGGAGGCTTGATATGGACAGTCATGCAGAAGTCACTGCTTTTCCAGGACAGTCACTTTAATGTGATGAGGCCTTCCAAATGAAGAAGTAGCCACTTGATTGGTTGGATGGACGAGGTCATCAAGGCAATCATGTACTGCCTTGTTTGTGCCCAGACTGCCTGGTATTGCCATTTCTGTTTCACTGCGGACCATTTTAATATGGCAGGGCTCCGTAATAAAAAGACGCACATGAAATTCAATTCACCTGAACAGCAAAATCTTCCAATGCTGTTATTAAAAAAGCAAAAAAAAAAAAAAACGACAAAGCAAACCCTGCACCCTCTCAAACCCATTAAATCGGAGGATGCCAGCAATCCCGAGCAGTTTCATTCAGCTTTTATGAAGACGGCTGCTGAAACTATAGGCTCACTTTATTATTTTTCTCTCTCTTCCTTTCAATGACAGTGACTCTGGCTATAAACCAGCCAGACATTTAAGCCTAACATCTCATTTGGAAGCACTGCGGCTGAAACTGATTTATAAAGGGGGGAGGGGAGAACAAGCACAAACAAAGGAAAACATGGGCACATAATATTTAAAAGAAAGTGACATCTAAAGGCTTTTCTGCCCCTAGTCCCAAATGAAAAAGGACATCGCTCATTTCCAACCCTAAATTGCCTTGCTCCCAGCCATGACCTCCTCTTAAGCAACCATAAACACTGAGCCCGACTCTCCCGCTTGTCCCCTCAGTGCCAGAGAACTCGCGGAATACACTACCTTAGCCTGGACAATTATTTCCGAAGAATTTCACACATCTATCTCTATTAGGCTAATGGACGCAGAAGTGGGCAATTTGGCCGTGCATTCATCCCTGTGCGTGGGGCCCTGGTGAGAAGCCGTGGCATCCTTTGCCGAGCAAGCTATTGACAGTCGGGAGCAGTGCCTCTCTCATCTGTAATTAGAGAGATCTGTCGCCTCTTCGCTGACCCCATGCTTCTGTCTCGTAGGTCCATTCATTAGACAGCACTGTCGTTGTTGGTCCTTGCACTCACAATGCCCCTTAACCCCCGTCTCTCCCAGGTCACAGACCATGCATGCAACAATAAATTACTCCCTATGTATGAAATGCATTTTAATTCCAAGCTATAAGACAACAAAAGGTGAAAGCGCTGTATTTACATATCTGTTCAGGAGAACAGATCAGATTCCCATTGCATACCAGTTTGAGCCACACTAGATATAACCAAACCCCATATAAACCTGAGCATTCATTGCACATGCACGTCTTTATTTGGAGTCAATCAGCACTGACTAACTTGAAGTAAATAAAGACAGTCTTTAATAGATTATTTCCTACTTTTTCGACCCCTTTTGAATAACAGCCGACAAAACCAGAAATGGGTCAAAATGCAGTGCAACTGGTTTCCCTGTTGGATCCAGCTCCATCTTCACACGTTTTTAACCAAGAAAAAAAGAGAGAGAGACCCCCAACCCCCCCAGGAAATTGTCAGTTTGTCACCCCCAGGTTAGGTTCACTGCAGACATCAGCTGATACACAATCCTGCAGCTGGACTTCTCACAAGAACAAGGTAAGCACCCCCCCTCTCTCTTGAAGTCTGTTCTCTGCCTTGTTGTGGAGTTTAGTTTTGAATCGGAAATCCATGTATTCGTTTATTCATCTTTGCATGCTCTTGCCCCACCTTATCTGTCTTCCTCAGCTGCACGCCATATTTCTCAGCGCTCTTTACTCGCCAATTATTTCCAGAATGCTGGAGATTCCTAGAGGTCTGCTGCTGTGCCCCACTAATCTATGATTCCCCTCCCTGATGAAATCCAATACGCTAAAATCCATTGCTTCCTTCACCCGGTCACCTGTCCAGGGATTGTTTTTCTTCTGGCGGATTACGTCTGCTGAGTTTATGTGAGACTCTCGGTATTGTGCTGCAGTGACCCTCAGATCTAAAAATGAATCCTTATTAGGTAGTCCAAGGGTACCTGTGCGAATTTAATTGGAAAGAAAACTGAAATCTTTGGGAGATGAGAAAAGAGCATCTCGCTTCAGCGGCGCACCCCCGGGCTCCATTAATCGCATCGGCAATGTTTAAATTGCTGTTGAGTCATGTGTCTGTGCAGACTCCTTTATTGTCCTGGGCAAGTGTTTCAGGTGAGTTCCAAACTGTTGCTTCCTGTAGGTATTTCCAAATTTCACTTTAATATTAACTGAAGAGTGTTAGTTGATGTACGCTGACCTCCCCCCATTGAATTTCTGTTAATACCAGAACTGCCAGCACAATTTCATGTCTAAATTATTAGTCGGATGGCTATGCAGGTTATGTCTGTTTGTATTGTAAAGCGCAACGGGAATGCTGTGCATTGAGATCAAGGTATGACATGAATTTTATTGTGTTGGATTTGATTGTATGAAACAGTTATAATAATGATAATACTGTAACATAGTGCTAGGCGGGGCATGAATTGACCAGCAGGCCAGCATTACGCCTCGCAGAAGCCCTAGGAGGATGAATCATTGTATTGGGGAACGTGACCAGCAGAACTCCCCTGATTGGCCAGTGCCGGTATGAATGCAGGAAGCTGGCATGCCTTTGTTGCGGGGGTGTAGGAGCTGAAAGGTGTGAAGGAGAGAACTCGGAGAGAGTGCAAGAACAAACCGAGGACCTGGTAAAGAACTTTTGGCGTATGGACTTTGACACTTCTTTTGGATTTGCAATCTGAACTCTTTGCTGTTTGTCTTTGTCTGTCTGGATTGGTTAATTGTATGTGTAAAGAGAGGGATTTGTTTCGCTGTGTAGTTTGGCTCAACTAGGAGCTAGGGTTTTATTTTCAATTTTCTTTTGTGGTCACACTTACATCAATAAATAAATCTTTACTTTTGCACCAAACCCCTGTTCCTGTTTATGTTTCCTGAGGCACCCATTTCAAGAGCCCAGAAACATGGCGACCCCCCACAGTGTTTTAATATGTAAAGGTCATGATCCTGGGTTAAGAAGCATAGGGTAAAAATAAAAAAAAATGTTTTAAGTCTGCTTTTAAAAACCCATATCCATTGAAGCCGAAAAACAACTACATCGTTCAAATACAGGTTGTTGTATTTAATCATATAACGACCTAAAATACTTCCTGATTTAAGTGCTTGGTCCTGATAACTCCTTGTGTCATACTGGGACCTCATTTTACCTCTATTGTTTACTTTCCAGCTATCTTTGGGTGTCTTTGCTTATTACTATTACAGTCACTGTTACTATTATTTTATGACTGACTTACAGAAAGATCTTGAAACACCTTATAGTCAACCATTTCACTTGGCCTTTGCCACAATTTAACTTCCTACTGAGCATAGCCACTGCATTGTTCGTATACAAATCTGCACTTCAAATCTATTGTTGTGCATGTCTATTGCCTTCATCCTATTGGCTTGTAAGGGTTATGCAATGCTCCAAGTATATGGTGCTATATATAGATATATATATAGATAGACAACACTAGGAAGCAGCAGAAATCTAATAAGTTAAGGGCAATCTCAGGGTTTCCTTAAGAGCAGACTTTCCTTTCTCCTTGTCATCCTGTCAAGATGAGTTACTGTACATTTATGGTGATGTCATTTTTATTTAATTTTGTTAATTAATGTTTTTATTTATTTTAGAGAGTCCCAAGACTGCACAAAGGCCATATTTTAATTCAATTATCTCGCAGTTTTCCCTGCCACTGGCATACGCTTGCGACTGTGTGGAGCAGGGAATTAAAAGGTGAGAATTATGTGGGAGCTAAGTAGTGATGGATGATTAATTGATCGAAAGTGATTGTTGGCATGATGAGTTTCCCCGCCGGCACGGGTACTGCAATTTCATTGTGATCTTTAATCTCCCCCCCTCCTCTCTCTTTTGATCACCTTTTTATCGACGGATCAGTTTCTTCATTTTTGCATTTCACCCTGTCCCTTTTAAGTAGCCAGAACTAGTCATCATTTCATCAAAGCCATGCTTTAAAAAGCAGAGGAATGTTTTGGTCTCTGCTCCATGCTGTGTTTTGTGCTATGGTGTGTCTCTAACAAGGTGGCTCACTTTCAGACAGCGAGGTTTAGTACAAACTGAAGGGTTTTCTATGTTTTTTTTTTTTAATAATTGGAATTGTTTTTAATTGATTGAGGTGAAGAATCTTGGCTTTTTCCTTAGACTCTTCGGGTATTCAGATGGGAAGGCCTGGGATCACATCATATTGTGAGTGGATTGAGCTTGTTGACCTCAGCCGGGCCCTTGGAGGTATCTGCAGAACTCCCACACAGTCCTGGCTACTGGCAGTATACATATTGCCTTTTCTCCATGACAGCATCAATGGGTATGGAGACGATCACCTTCCCAAGCAATGCTGTCCTTTCTCACATGGCAAAATAGTCTCTTTGGGGGAAGTTTGCTGGGTGATTGTGATGTTCCTTCACTATGGCTAGGTGGATATTTGGAGGTGATGTTTGATTGATACACCCTGCAAGAGGGGGAAAGTTGAAGGATGTAGTCTTTTGTAGCACAGCTGTTCGTGTGAAAGGCTATAATAATTTTGCTGAAATGCTGTTGGATAGTTCCATGAGAAGCTGGGTATCTTATCCTTTTTTTGGTAGTGTTATTACAGTTTTGTCTTTTTTCTTTAACCTGTTGAAGTGTTACACTCACACTTTCTCCAGATGACACATGCCGTAGAAACTCAGACCACTGTTTAGTTACTGCAGACGTCTTTCTAGAAATAAATACTGCACAAATAAATAAATACATACATTTAAACGAGCAAGTAAAAGGAAATTAAACAGAGGCTGTAAAATGGTAATGTAACCTCTGAACTTTTTGCTCCTTTGTCTCTATAGCACATTTGGTTTACGCTTTTAATTAAAGTCTAATCAATTATTTAGTCCCTTCAGAATTGGACCCAGGCTCATAATTTGCTGAACTTCATTTTCCGAAGGGTCTGAGCTGATGGCTAGCTTGCAGGCATCCTCGTGACCTTTCAGAGTCATTGCAAGGGCCCTGCTTGTCCCCAACTGATACAGGAGAGGAGTGCAATGACTGCATGTGGGGGGGATAATTGGAAAACTGCATCTTTCTTTTTTTGCAGAGATTTTAGCAGAGCACTGTACATCTCCGTCATAACCTCTCTGGAATTGTGTCCTGTGTTCTGAGACGCATACCCAAGTATTCTGTTTATGTTTGTAATCGCTCGTCTACAGTGTATGGCCGACGACAGTGACAAATCCACTCAGTCTTCCGTCTCCCGCCCCCTCCCCCCCCGTGGTCCTTTCCACTTCACGTCTCATACTCGTGGAACTCCATTTCCATTCCCCACACGCCACACTTTGCATTTATTGATAATACACTTAATCTACTACTTTACCTGTCTCTTTCTCTGGTCTAGATATGCTTGTGTTCTCACTGCAGTGTCAAGAGTGTCTACTATTCCCCTTGGCTTTGCATCAGCAAATTTGAAACTTTTTTTAAATTTCCTTTTTTGTCTTTTTTTTTTTTTTCTCCTAACTTCATCCAGGTTGCTTATGTCTCTTTAGAAAACAGAGTCCGTTGTAGAGACCTGTGTGTACTGTCCCAGTTCCCAGATCAGGTTACATTCTGATCCTGCTTCCTATATTTCTACCAATTAGGTCCCCACAGATGAATTAAGCTTTAACATGGATTTATACCTTCTTCCCTGACAAAACCCATATGAGCACCAGGAATCAAAGCACATTTCCTTGCAAATGGAAACCCACATCTATATATTTAATTTCAATTCACCTTTGGAATCTGACATTTTATTTCGGCTTTCGATGCAGCCAGTCAGAATTAGCTAACAGTTAAATTATGTCATACTGTTTAACCCAGCTCCTCGCTACAACCTTTCACAAACAAGCCTTGGGGAGATCCAGAAAACATGCTGACATGCAATCAAGACCCCCCTCCCAGCTGTCTTTTCAAATTCTGGGTCTCCATAGTGCAAGGAATACAGTTTTTGTATGTCGAAGGAGGATGTACCCAGCTTTTGCTCATACCGCCATCATCTGTTACTTGCCAGAGGGGGCCAATTGTCTGCTGCCCCCTGGGAGAATTTTCCTGCCTGTGTTCCTCCTCCAGTCCATTGAAACTCTCTGTCCTGAGCTGCTTGTCCCTTTGGAAGGCTTACATTTTGTCTAAGAATTTATAGGTTTGGGATCAGGGAAGCAGAAAGGGGTGGGGGGATTCGTCTTTTGCTGGAGCGACATGACCGATGGAAAATCGAGAGCCCGTCCTATCTGAGCCGCCGCCAGCCAGCCGCTGGAACAGGGCAATAAAGTGCGTCTCTCCGTGTTAAGCCATAAAAATGAATTAAAATATTAAAAGTGTCAGCTGCACACCTCATAAATAAAGTTATACATCGGTCCCCAGCCATAAAATAAAAAGGGCCTATATTTCATGGTAGAACGGGTCGACCTGTTTATACTCTGATTGCAGTCCTGCATCCTTGCTCTTTCCACTTTCTGACTGTAGAAGCCAGCTAATTGTTCCTGAATACGTGTGTGTGTGTGTGTGTGTGTCGGTTTGACAGGTAGAGATGGAGAGAGCGAGACAGCGGGAGATAGGATAAGTATATAGGTAAGGAGACACCCAAAGTTTTGAAAGGATACCCTGTGATTTTGGATCTGAATATGTGGATGATTTTGGACAACAATTTGAAACCCATTTCAGAGACAAACTCTCCACCTGTCCATGTTCCAGAGACTGTCTATATTGAGACACACCCTCTTATCGTTAACCCAAAATACCCCATAGCCCTTTTGTATTCTTCCCAGTAACCTAAATTATAAATTATAACTACAACACCCCCCAAAGCACACTCTACAATCCCTCATCTCTGCCCCCTAGTGTACATTTCAAAACTTCCCACTGTGAATTCACTCATCTTGGACCACTAGCCAATCAGCACAGGCCCTCCAATCCATCAGTCATTAGTGCAGACTGTGTCCCAGTCTCAGGTGGAGCGTTGTCAGTTTTGATCATGGTGCTGCAAGTCTTTCGCTACGTCGCCCCTCGCCCCAGCTTTCACTCAGCAGCCACGTGTCTGTGTGCATTGCAGCCCGCGTGCGGGGGGCGGGGTGCAATACGCATTTAAATGCGACTTGGCAAACTCACGGTTCATTTTTCCTCTCCCTTGCTCCTGTCTAATTACAAGCTGGGAACAGGAGCCTGTCTTGATTGGGTGCCGGTTGAGTAAGCACAAAATGAAATGATTAATTACAGGAGGGGGTAGCTTGTGTGCCAGAAAGAGAGAGAGAGAATGAGAGAGAGGGAGGGGGAGGATGTCTGGGAGCTGGAGTTTAGGAGAGGTAGTGGGCTAAGTCTGGGGCTCTTCATGGAGATGTTAGAAAAGGGGCAGAGACTTTTTTTGTGTGTGAAGTGGATTACCCTGCTTTTGCAATGAGAACTTTCGTCTGGAAATCGCGTTGCAACAAAAGCAAACGTCCCTGTGGTCATTTGCTTCTTAAGAACTAAATTGGAAATTTGTTTGCAGCTCATATCATTGCCCAATACATACAAAACAGATTACATTGAACACACAGCATCAATAAATAATCAATATTAAAATAAATAGTTATGGTAATATAAATTACACAGCAGCATTGTTGTCCAGCTACAGACTCGGGTTCAGATTATCCCCCATGCCCTCCCATACGAGCACCAGACATATGCCCATGCAGAGTCTGCCTAGATACGTATTGTGCCCTTTACCTCTTTCCAACATTGAGGATTAAAATTGCAGGGGGAATACATATGTTTATAACCGTTAATAACTGTTTTATAACCATGTAGATGGATCTTTCAAACATTGACCCTACAGCAGTAATTGAAACAAAGAATTCGTAGGATGTGTCAACATTAGAGATTTGTATAGCTTCCCATGTGACTGCTTGATGATACAGATCTGATAGTTTCAATTGTTTGGTGCCCATTATTTTGCTTGCCTGGTTGGCAACTCTTGCCAGTTTTGTCTTGTTTTTACTGAGAATAAAGTGTTGCTGCGCTCCTCCCATCATGGTGTTCAGTCTCCTCCAAACTTCCCTTGCATTGCTTCCAGTGAACTGTTCCTCTAGTTTGTGCTTGAAATCCAGTTTAGCTGATTTCATCTCTTTTCTCAGTTCTTTCTCTACACCACTGAGATGTTTATTCCCTTGTAAAAAAAAGCACTTTTCTTGTACACAGACAATTTGTGTCAAAATGTGTGAGATTTTTGCTACTATATGTGAGATGAACTATGTATTAATACAAAATGCATTACATTTATGTTAGGGATGCATTTCCTTGAACTGGAACTGAGGCCGTTATTTAAACGTGTTCATTTTGTGTGTTTACGCAGCAATGCCTGCATAAAAGGTTAATTGGCCCTCACAGCTCGGCTCCTGGCATTGTGTCTTCATATAGGATTGGGCCTTGATCTGACTTTGCTATTGTTTTGATGTAACTGGATCCAGGTAGCACAGACCTTTCACCTTCTCCTCTCTCTCTCTCTGTATATATACATACATATACATACACCGATCAGCCATAACATTATGACCACCTGCCTAATATTATGTAGGTCCCCCTTTTGCCGCCAAAACAGCTCTGACCTGTCGAGGCATGGACTCCACTAGACCTCTGAAGGTGTGCTGTGGTATCTGGCACCAAGATGTTAGCAGCAGATCCTTTAAGTCCTGTAAGTTGTAAGAGGTGGGTGGGGCCTCCATGGATTGGACTTGTTTCTTCAGCACATCCCACAGATGCGCGACTGGATAGAGATCTGGAGAATTTGGAGGCCAAGTCAACATCTTGAACTCATTGTAGTGTTCCTCAAACCATTCTTGAACCATTTTTGCTTTGTGGCAGGGCGCATTATCCTGCTGAAAGAGGCCAATGCCATCAGGGAATACCGTTTCCATGAAAGTGTGTTCATGGTCTGCAACAATGCTTAGGTAGGTGGTATGTGTCAAAGTAACATCCACATGAATGGCAGGACTCAAGGTTTCCCAGCAGAACATTGCCCAATGCATCACACTGCCTCCGCCGGCTTGCCTTCTTCCCATAGTGCATCCTGGTGCCATGTGTTCTCCAGGTAAGCGACGCACACGCACCCGGCCATCCACGTGATGTAAAAGAAAATGTGATTCATCAGACCAGGCCACCTTCTTCCATCGCTCCGTGGTCCAGTTCTGATGCTCACGTGCCCATTGTAGGTGCTTTCAGCAGTGGACAGGGGTCTACATGGGCACCCTGACTGGCCTGCGGCTACGCAGCCCCATACGCAACAAACTGCGATGCACTGTGTGTTCTGACACCTTTCTGTCAGAACCAGCATGAACTTTTTCAGCAATTTGAGCTACAGTAGCTCGTCTGTTGGATTGGACCACACGGGCTAGCCTTCACTCCCCACGTGCATCAATGAGCCTTGGCCGCCCATGACCCTATCGCCGGTTCAGCGCTTTTCCTTCCTTGCACCACTTTTGATAGGTACTGACCACTGCAGACCGGGAACACCCCACAAGAGCTGCCGTTTTGGAGATGCTCTGACCCAGTCGTCTAGCTATTACAATTTGGCCCTTGTAAAAGTCGCTCAGATCCTTACCCTTGCCCATTTTTCCTGCTTCTAACACATCAACTTTGAGGACAAAATGTTCACTTGCTGCTTAATATATCCCACCCACTGACAGGTGCCATGATAACAAGATTAATAGTGTTATTCACTTCACCTGTCAGTGATCATAATGTTATGGCTGATCGGTGTAATATATATATACAGCTCTGGAAAAAATTGAGACCACTTAACATTGATTTCTGAACTTGGAGTGGTCTCTTATTTTTTTACATATATATGCACTTATCCTTTTTAAGGTATTTATGTATTTCTTTTTCCAATCTATCTCTGCAAGTTGGTACTTCTGACCTTTCAGGCTGCTAATGAATTAGCACACCCACATCTGAATCGATTGCTCCCGGCTCTGCGAGCATTTTCCTCAGGGGGCTCAGCTAGAAGTGCTGTTCCAGGTCTCTCGGGGAGCGCGATCCGCTTGTGGCAATAGGGATTCTGTAGAATAAGATGTAACACACATTGCCTCAAACCATTAGAGACAATGTGTATGGTACTATAGGCAAAATTTGCCTGCAGCTAAATACAGGAGGAAGAAAATAGCTTGGCTAGGGTGGCCCGAGGGCTTTTGAGAAGGAATGCATCATGGAGTGCTTCTGGTTTTATTTACACTACTTGTTATACTGGATGTAGAAAGAACATAGTGCTCAACACTTTCATAGAGGGGAATTCCCATAATCATTCAAGGGAACTAAATCACTTGCAAATAATTTGAATTGTGGATATTTTTCTTTATTTTATTTTGTTTCTTGGCTACACCAGGAACATTTTATTGAACTTCAAAATCTTTGAATGTGAATTCAGGTTATTTTATGTGATCCACTTGCAGCTTCAAGCAATTGCCTTGAGTGGATATTGTCTACATTTTGTGTGTTGTAAAAAATTCTGACTATTTTATATGCTGGGGTCTTGCTCTATCTTTCCTTTATTTAGTGCTTTACTGTATACCCGCTGAAGAAATTGAACATACCAAGAACATAAGAACATAAGAACGTTTACAAACGAGAGGGGGCCATTCGACCCATCTTGCTCGTTTGGTGTTTATTAATATCTAAGTGATCTAAGGATCCTATCCAGACTATTTTTAAATGTTCCCAAACTTTCAGCTTCAACCACATCGCTGGGTAGTTTATTCCAGATTGTGACAACTCTCTGTGTGAAGAAGTGTCTCCTGTTTTCTGTTTTGAATGCTTTGAAAGCCCAATTTCCATTTGTGTCCCCGGGTCCGTGTGTCCCTGCTGATCTAGAAAAGCTCCTCTGGTTTGATGTGGTCGATGCCTTTCATGATTTTGAAGACTTGGATCAAGTCCCCATGTAGTCTCCTCTGTTCCAGGGTGAAAAGGTTCAGTTCCTCAGTCTCTCAGTAGGACATTCCCTTCAGACCTGGAATAAGTCTGGTTGCTCTCCTCTGAACTGCCTCTAGAGCAGCAATATCTTTCTTGAAGTGTGGAGCCCAGAACTGTACACAGTATCCAGATGAGCTCTAACTAGCGCATTGTACAGTCTGAACATTACTGCCCTTGTTTTAAATTCTGTACTTTTGACAATATACCCTAACATCCTGTTTGCCTTTTTTATTGCTTCCCCACATTGTTTGGCTGGAGATAGTGAGGAGTCCACATAGACTCCTAGGTCTTTCTCATGCGTTACTTCATCTAGTTCTATTCCTCCCATAGTGTAATTATAGTGGACATTTTTGTTACCTGCATGTAATACCTTGCACTTGTCCACATTCATCTGCCAGGTGTCGGCCCACAACTGAATGTTATCTAAGTTCCTCTGAATAGCTTGTGCTGCCAAGATTGTATCTGCTGAGCCACCTATTTTAGTATCATCTGCAAATTTGACAAGTTTGCTAACTATCCCAGAAGCCAGATCATTAATATAGATTTGAAAATGCAAAGGCCCTAGTACTGATCCCTGTGGAACTACACTAACAACCTCACTCCAGTTAGAAGCAACTCCTCTAATTGACACCCTCTGTTTCCTATACATCAACCAGAGATCTGTTTCAGATTTTACCAAATACATTTTGCAAGTGCTGCACTGTTGGAGAGTAATTTGTAGGGCTTCCACCAGCAACTAGGCTGGTGTGGAGTGGTTTGTTTCCAAATGCCCCAGTATGCATTTGCTTTCACACTGCAATACAATTGGTGAAGTTCACTTTCAAACTAACTGAGACCATCCTTTCTAATGCTTTCCATCCATTTGGTTTGATCCGAGTCCTGGTGCGATAGCATTACTATCAGAGGTTGCTAATACAGCTCCAAATGGACTGGCCCACACTTTAATCAAACCATAGGTGTGAAAGGCCTAAGTTTAACATGTTTTTGTTGTTGTTTTTTACTTTTCCTGGAAAGAGATGTAATTTGAGCTTTTTCAGCAAGATTTGTCCTTGATTTGTATCTTCAGTTTTATATTTTTAATGAAAATCTTTCTTATAACATTTCTATACTTGAAAGAAAAACTCAGATTATGGCAGTTTAGATGTTTTTTTTTCTTCTGCTTCTACAGATTTTCTTTTTAAAGTGAACACTTGGGAGCATTGGCTTCAAGCAAGAGGCAGAGGATGACATTTTTGCTGTAAGTCTTTGTAAAGGTTCTCTGTAGTGTTGGAACTCGGGGGTGAAGGGGAAAAAAGACAAAATCTGCTAATTTTGCCTGCCATTATTCCCTGTGTGTTTGTATGGAGTCTTCTGGGAAGGGGGTTTATTTGAAGACACTTGCAGGGATCATGTGAGGATAGCCTGCACATGTTCAATGGGAATGATCTTGAGCCAAGGCAGGGTTGTTAGGCCCTGACTCGCTCAGCATGCAAACCAAAGCCTGTCAATCACACACTCCAGAGTGGTGGGTAATAAAACAATTACAAAGTGTACAGCCTGCGATTCCACTCCTGTGTGTGAAAAGTGGCAAGCAGTCTGATGTCACACTGATAGAAGTTACTGTGTCACTCTGTGGTCTTGAATTGAGTTCATATGTCCTTTGTGGAATTAGTGTCCATTCTGCATTGTGGGAGGAACAAAGACCACAAGCAACTGACTTTTCATTTATAAAACCCACAACAAGCTGACATACCTGAGAGATATATGAGGCCATTGGAATCCAATTAGTATCAGCCATTATACCAATCAATCAATTGATTTTTATTTAGCATAGCGCCCTTTACAAAGGTTGCCACAGAGTGCTTTACAGATTAAAAATAAACAAATAGATAAATAAACAAAATTAAAAAATAAAACGGGAGGCACGGAAGAGAGAAAAACTAGAACTCCTATAGGATGGCAGATTTTTATAGGAGAAAATAAATCCCTGGAGGGCCATGGTTTAAGGCCTAGGCCTAATAGTTGGCTCCTCTCCAGGCAGTATAATTGATCAGACAAGTTGCAAGAAGATCAGAAAGTTCTTAAGTGGTCCTGCTATCTGTGGTCTTCCCTCTATTGGGGGTGCCTCGCCGGCCCTCTGGGGAGGGGGAGGGGGGTGTAGTGTAGTATGTTGTCAGCCCTCAAGGGTGGGGGGGGTCTGTATCAATATTTGTAGCAGCCTATTGAAACATAAGCTCGTATACAGCTCAGCTCCCAATGTCATAACAAGTAAATCAAAAAGGTAGAAAACTGACTGGAGCAGCCATCTGCAGTTGTGTGGTGTTATAAATGCAATCTAGTTTCATTCTTTTCCTAAAAGAGAACCCTTTACACTTAACATTGTTCCAGGAGTTCTTGGATTGTTGCTGTTGGCATCGTCTGGCAGTTTGCCATGTGACAATTTTTGTATTGGAGCCAATATCTGCTTTTCTTATCGGTACAGGAAAGGAGTTTTAAAGCACTCTGTTCTGTTTGTGTATGTATGTGTGTGTGTGTGTGTGTATATATATATATATATATATATATATGTGTGTGTGTGTGTGTGTACAAAAAGGGCTTTATTTGCTTGCATCTTGCCTTGCCTTCTGCAAAAGAACACTTGGCAAGATGAATGATAAACAAGGATCATTATGATATGATATTATTATGACATGACGCTACAGGGGCTTGTAACCTTGGTTCTGCTAAATTAATTTCTAACACGGCCACAGAAGAACAGACACTTGCATACAAGGTTAATTGCCTTGGAGACAAACAGGATCGTGAGACGTCAGAACAAAGACTCAGACAATCACATCACATTCCAGATTTCCCCGTTTGCTTCTTTATACTGTGTTTTTTTTTTTTTCTTTCAGGTACAACCACGATGGATATCGGTTATTAAAACAAATTAAAACAAATTTTAGGTGTCAAGTTTTGCGAGAGTATGCAAGGCTTCAATGCTTGTTGGTAATATTTTCTTTGGTTGAACAGCAAAATTGAGCGGCTAGATTGCTAAATTTTGAGTTTTTAATTGGTATCTATCTGCAAAAGATAGATCATAAACAAGGAACAAACTTTGCTGCCTTTGTGTCCTTTGCCTGATGGAGTAAATGAATACACTACCCCCTTCTCTGTACTTCTATGTTTGGTCATTGTATGAATCAACAATAACACTATTTTACAGTTTCATTCATAAATTATTTGTACATAGTTTATAAAACAGTTAGGAACTAGTAATACTTCAATTTATAAACTATAAATCAAAAAAGTAGAAAACATTTATTCTATATGATTTATCATTTATAATAAAGATTTGAAACAAAATAGTGTCTTGGCAAACTCCCAAAACACAGTTGTATCTTTTTTATATATATAAACAATACATCATATATTATAAAGGTTTATTGATCATTTGGAAATGGAATTATTAATGGTTCCCACCTGTTTTATAAACTAATTACAAATCATGTTTTAATGACACTGTAACATAGTGTAACCAAATAAACAAATAGCTGACCAATGCTATATTTTATTGGGAAATATAGCCTTTAGGCCTTTGAGATCAGTTGCAAATGTCACAGTATAGGAAGTGGAGTGACTGGACAATGATTTACCTCCAGTGTCCTGGAGTCATGTTGTAGAAAGCAAGCCTTTGAACTTTGAACTGGCCACTGCAATGCTGAGGAAAAGTGCCCAAGAAAGTGTCCATGGAGTGAGAGAGAAATGTGTTTCAAGGCTCAATGGCATCGTGCCCTGGGAGCGAACGGCATGTGCAGAACTGTTGTACCCGATGCAGGAAAGGAGCTTCTCTCTCCTACTGTGTTCTCATTCTGAGGTGAACACTCCTGCTAAATTTAGATTAATGGAATGAGAGCTTGGTTAGTTTCTCATTAATTTAGCTGACCTTGTAGGCTTGCATATTCCTGACTCTATTTACAATCTTTTTTTTCCTTTACTTTTCTTTTTCCCCCATTAAAGGGAACTTAAGCCTGGCCCTTTTAGCCTCAATTTTAAAAAGTTTGTTTTCCAGTGTGAAATATATTGTTGCAGGTTCTCTGTGTTTTATGGTGGTGTTTTATTTTTATTTCACTTTCAGAATACCCCCAGGTTTGCACTAGATTAAAGTAGGGTTGTTTGGGGGATCTGTGACATATCGTTTGACATGGCATCATTCCTGTTACAAATTGAGCAGGTGTGCCATTCCAACTATAATACGAATTAGACTATTATACATGTGGGCAACCCCAGATCTGTCTCTGCAGGGTTTATGGGTCCACTTGGTTCTAGTTCAATGCCCACAAGTGCAACCATTTTGGTTCCCCCAGGGAATTCTGTATCTCCCTCAACTCATCCATAACAATGCAGTTCACCTATGGTACACAGATTGATTTCATTCAAGTCAGTGAAGGTAACATTGTCTGCCTTTGGAATCTTGTTAAATGCCTGGGTTTGTCACTTACACTAACTGCAGTGTAATACTTTACATTGTGGTGTTTGTAGGCCAGTGGTGGTTGTATTGAGATCCGCCTCCCAGTCAGTTTACAATGCAAGTCACTCCCAGGGGTACAGAATTCCTCATGGTCGTATCAGCAGAGTGCTGTGCCAGGTGTTTGGGAGACAGGGCTGCTGTAAATGAAGGGCGGTGGTGGTTAATCGGGGGAAGCGGGCAATCTGTCAGCAGTTGTGCTTTGTTTTTTTATGAATGGCAGTTTCCTTTCACCACCATCCTACCTCATTTACAGCTTTGTGCTTCTTCCCCTGTACTCAGGTCAAGGATGATGAGGGGTGGTGGGTGGTTGGGGGCGGCAGGTGCTTTCACTGCCAAACTGTGTTTCTCAAGGCCCGTCACTGTTGGGGGAGACAGGTACCATCCATCACAGCTCTCCCTGCACTCCACAGAGCTGCTGAAACTCAATCACCATGGCTGCAGTCATGGAGGGGAATGGATTGGCACACCCACATTCACGGTCTCCCACTTATATATATATATATATATATATATATATATATACACACACACACACACACACACAGGTACTCAAAAATGCACACAGGAACTCACAGACACAAACACACAGACAGACACACACACTGTGCATCAGCAAACCCTGACTTCTAATGATGTTCAATTGCATTTCACGATATCTTTAAATCATATACAGATATCTCTAATTGAATTTGAAATCTCTTAACTCTATTTACAGATATCTGAAATTAAAGATCTTTATTCCATTTCAAGATATCTCCAATTAATGTCAAGATATCTTGAAATACCTACAAATCATTTTTAGATATCTGTAAATGACTTCATTTTCATTTGGAGATATTTGCAAATCATTTTAAGATATCTGTAAATGACTTCCTGTATGTTGGCTGAGATTATCACTTCCTGTTTACTCGTTAAGGTACATAGAAATTAATGAACGAGTGAACAGGAAGTGATAATCTCAGGCTTATTTACAGATATCTTAATGATTTGTAGATATCTTAATTTATTTCAGATATCTTTCAATAATCTTTCAAGTTATTTGAAGATATCTTAACATTTGTTGCAGATATATTATTTTATAGTGTATTTGAAGATATTTTCAAAATATTTCAAGATATCTGAAATTAGAGGAGATATGTAGAATTATTTTGAATGAAGATATCTCTAAATGATACCCTGGCTTGCCACACTAACAGGTATATTTTTAACATTTTGGTCACTTGTGTGTTAAGTAAGTAGCTTTTCCTTTAAACATTTTTTTTTTCATAATCTTAAAAATAATATAAAACAGGAGCCAAATCAAGAACACTCTCAATTAGAGTTAAAAAAATGACAAGCGAGAACTGAACAAAGGCAAAATGTGGCACTTTCACTTTCATAAGGAAGGTCAGAGAGCTCAGCAGGGATTGCCAATTTGATGTAGCAAAACCCAGATCAAAACAGTGGGAAGATAGATCAAGAGAAGGCGCTGGGGGATCAGTGCTGGTGGACACCTTTAAAACACAGAACACAAGAATTTAAGGTACCATGCTAAGTAGCTACAGTCTGCAGAGTTGCCAAGTTGTTTTGTCATACAATATACACCCTGTTCCCAGTGTATCTATTCTCCTGCTGAAAGGATAACATTTTTAGGTACTCTTATGCTGCAAATGAGCTTTGGATTCATCTCTACTGGGTATTTTAAAGAGCAGACATTTCTCTTAAGGGATTCTCTTATATTTAGTAAGGGAGTCGGGTATCTCAGTTGGGAACAATGAAAAATACCTTTCTAAAACCCTAGTTCTTCCGTGTAGTATCTGTAGTTATTTCTTCGAGGGTAATATTTAAATATACTGCTTTTTTGGGAAAGGTGGCAGAGCTCTAATAATCACTAGTTAGTATATAGTTGTCCTCTTAAAGGACTGATTACGTTGAGGAAACATTTCAGTTGACTCATTTTTTTCATGTCAACTGGGATTAAAACTCCCAGTTGATTCTGAGGGTTTGATTATTTGTTTGTAAATCCTAACAACCTGTAAAAATGGGCAGATCACTCTTACTTTAGTTGATGATTTTAATAAGACATACATGTGGTCCATTTCTAAGTACAGTATAGTATTTGCCATATTTTCTAAAGATATGGGTTTATGGATTAACCCCAGCACTGCAACAGTTTACACAGCTATGCTATTGGTTATTATTGAGAATCTCATGGGGTAGAATTGTTTTTTTCAAGAGCACTGTGACCCCTTCCAGAAATGCAACGTTTATTATTATTACTCTTTTGCAAGATCGATGGAAATCATTAAAATGAATGCTGTGGCAGTCCATGGTTTACACATCCACTGTCTTACCTTGGTTCAGTCATCAGTAAATCTTTACTGTTTTCTATAGGCTGAATTATATAATTGATAAATAAGTGTAATTTAATTAACAATATATTTATTAAAATAAACAATTGCAGAATAACCTTTTTTCCAAATATGGCTGTGAATACTATTGACAATAACTGTACAATCAGTTTTCTTGTATTTCTTTGTGTTTTTCAACAGTTGCACACTAATACATATAGCGTAATTATTTTATTATTTGAGTCCTTTGGCTGAAACTGTTACACAAATCAACTTGCAAAAGCAACTGCTGCCAAAAGAAAAGAATCATGGGCACTTCAAAGGTTTTTACAAGGTGCCAAGGCATGATACAGAATATGATCATCCACACACTTCTTTCAACTGCACCCCCAAAAAGGTTTTAAGTAAACTTCATTGTGATAGGACAAACAATCTGATAATCTCAGGGGCTTTTCAACAAGGAAAGCATTTTTTGTTGCAGAAATGTCATGAGACATCAAGCTTACAGGAACGTGCAACACTTTATTTATGGCTGCACATCAAATGTGCACTGTGCAGGTGATGTACAAATATAGTAAATGCAATACCATACACAACATACTGTAAAGTGGACTAGCCACAATTGCACAGCAGTTACTGGTGCATTCAGAAGCAGACGATTGTGTCGGTGTAAGTGTATGTGTGTGTGTGTGTGTGTGTGTCTATGTATACACATCCTATATAATATGAACTCAATGCCTTTTATTTCCGTATTTGACTTCCTCCATCGCCAATCAAGCTGTCAGTGGTGAAGCTCAGGGCCTCGCCAGTATCAGGGTGGTGATGGATGATCAACATGTGGGGAAGGCACACGCTTTAATAGAGACACAAGATTGAAATGCTTTGGGAGTAAATGCTAAAGGCCTCATAAAACATCCCCGCACAGACAGGTTCATTAATTGCTGTGTCCTGCCATTCCGTCTTTGTAAATGTCTGCCACGCAAGATCGAGATGGGCCGCGGACGCCCCGGTAAATGGAGCACGAAGCCATATACCCGCTAATGCATTGCAGGGGCCTTGCACTGCAGATCCCGAAGCCTATGAGTTGAAGACTGCCGTCAGTCTGAGTGGAATGGACTGGCCGCTCTGTAGTTAGCGCAGCACAGTAGGCCCTCTGCTGTGGATTTTTTCAATGAGGCAAAAATCATCTCCAGGGTGTTGTAAAGGCTGAAACGGAATGAGAAGCTCATTTGACCAAAACAAAGCTAAAGCTAATGTAGTCTCGGCCGCCAGAGAGAGATTAAAAGGTTTGGAATTTCTCGCTGTCTTAGCGCTATGTTTGTTTAAATGGGTAACAGTGCAATGCGAAGCTTTACCCAGGGGCCACACAGCAAAGGTAATGATGGGGTGTGGTTTCATGGGATTGTTTTGTGGGTTTTTTATTATTATTATTATTTATTTTTTACCTGTAATGTCTTACCAGTCTGTTTAATCACTTTCAACAGGGTTGGCCAGTGTTATGTGAAGTCAGGGAGGCTGGACTGTGATAGAGGCCAAATTGAAGCCTTTGATGGCTTCTAGAGTGTATGGAGTGTGTGAAGAGGAGAGGAGACAGCCCCTTATTATGTCATTGAGCCTGAGACTGTGTGTGTGTGTGTGTGTTGGAGCAGAGGGTGGAATGAGAACACCACCCTCATATTATACCAAGCAGCGAGAGAGACCGAGAGAGAGAGGGGGTGAGATAGGAAGGAAGGAAGTACGTTACAAACAAACATTACTGCGGTGATCGTGCGAGGGAGAAACTTAAAACAAAGACAGCTTGTGTGTAATGCTGGGGAGGCCAAGATTCAGGAAGCAATGCCTGGGCCTTAGGGAATCCAAGACCCGGGCCAGTCCTTGCCCGGACGAGGGAGTTAATCAGGTCGCCCTGCCGCTTGGTGCCTGCCATTTGGAGGATTTCTCATTTAAAGTAAATCAATTCCAAGGTGCTGCTCCGTCTCCCAACCAAATGGCCTGCTCTGATATGTTAATTCTGCCATTAATCACAATAATTCCGTCGCCGCACATTGGGGGCATTGAATCATATGGTTCATTCAACACAAATCAATCTGGTAATAAAAACGTGCATTGCGCACCTCCAGTCCCAGGGAATGGCAGAGGACACATGAATAATGCATTAGAGCTGAGAGAGAGAGAAAGAGAGAGAGAGAGAGTGTGTGTGTGTAAATGTGTATATGTGTGAGATAGTGAGTGTGTGACAAAGTAAGTGAGAAAGAGTGTGGGTGGGTGAGTGTGTGTATGTGAGAGAGTGTTTGTTT
This sequence comes from Amia ocellicauda, assembly GCF_036373705.1. Taxonomy (NCBI): domain Eukaryota; kingdom Metazoa; phylum Chordata; class Actinopteri; order Amiiformes; family Amiidae; genus Amia; species Amia ocellicauda. The sequence goes on along the minus strand of NC_089852.1, from coordinate 21,329,512 downwards.
GTTTGAGAGTGTATATATATCAGAGAGAGTGATTGTATGCCCTGAGACTGTGTAAGACACTGGGTACTTGGTGTCCTGAGCTTTGGAGATTTGTGTTGGTTTTACACATCCCATCTGATTAAACTAATCATTTTTGGGTTTGATTGGTTGCATTGTCTTTGAGAATAGTAATCTACTTATAGAATCACACCAAAAGGTTCTCCTGTGAGCCTCCGATCGATTATACGCTGTACCTTCAATTAGTCTTGTGCTGATAGGGCAGCTGAGAGGAATGGTAGCCACTCCATGTGCTAACAACTTCACTGCTAAATCCTTTATTCTGGTTTAAACTGTGTCATTCCTAGTCAGCTATGCCTGCCTCTGCAGTTATACCGTGTATATTATAGTTTTTTCATATATATTTAAAATACAATATATATTATATAAACATTTTATAAATAAATGTGAGTTTAACATATGGACAGCATTTCCTGTTTATATCACCATGTCTCTTTCAATGTCGTCTGATTTGCATAATGACCATCCATATAGAGCTGCCTTATTTTGTGCACAGGAGAGCGGAAGACCCCAGTTTTGGCTTACAGTTGCTCGTTGCAATTTGCTCAAAGGTTGAATAAGGTTAGAAAAACCTGCATCAATCTAAATCCCTAGTCCATCTCTCAGTATTACAACCAACTGGGGAATATGTCATCTGCTGAAAAGATTAGAAGATGTATTGTAAGGACGACAACAAAAAAAGTCAGAGGTCAGTGGTGTTTAGATTCCTACCTTACCCTGCTCTCCGAATCACCTGGGCATCTAAACAACGAACTGCAATCAATACAAATTAGAGTAATTCATAGCAATTCAATAGGTAAGCAGCAAGCTGTAGCTGTGTCCTATGAGGGAATGTTGTGGCCCAGTTATCTATACATATATTATACAAATTGCATCCATTAAACAGAAGAAAGACAGTCTGCTTTGAATTAGGACAGCAATAGATTGGGAATAATTTTTTGAAAATATATTTAATAAAGAATCATTTAGAGGCTAAACAGGTTTGGTCTGTTACTGACCATCATTACTTTTTTGGTATATATATTTTTTTTCATGTGCACACTGCTGGCATGATCTAAATGAAGATTCATCTGCATAAGTATCCCATGTTTTAGCATTAAAAGAAGTCCTCTTTGGAAGGGACTGCCTGAGTTGCACTGAGAAATCGCTGGCAAAAATGAAGATTGATTGAGCTCCAGCCCGCTCAGCTTCTTATTAATGTAGCTGACTGCGCAGATTTGGATGTTCCTGATGAAACCCTTTCAATTGGGTTGATAAAATCCAAGACCGCACAAATAGCAGGGAGAGATTCCTCGGCGATACAGCGAGAGGCGTTGCAGCCCACTTTCGCAGTTATCAGCTTGTCTTCTGTTTGATGAAAAGTGACTGTCAGCACAAAAGTGGAGCTGCCTGCAGTTCTGAAGGACAGATTACCAGGAACAGCCAGATCAGATTAGCAGATGTTTTGACACAATGTCTTCATCACAAGTGTATGTTGTTTATATATATATATACACACACACACACACACACACACACAGTTTTTTCATTTCTGTGCATCCCAAATGTGTGATCAATGACTGTGTGTCTAGAACTCTTTCCTGACTGTAGCACTGTGGCTTTGAAACTAGTGCTATGCAGTCTGTTGCGATCTCACCCTATTGCGGTTGTACTGCTGAGTGTCAGGCACATAAGAAATTTGATCTAATTAAATGCTTTTTCCACACCTATTTCTTTAGTTTACATCTTAAGAAAAATGATACCTCCCGTAAAAAGCACATTGATGTAAGACATTGTGTCTGTCCAAATCCTTCCATCTCCATAAGCAGTACACAACAGCCCCCTACCCCCACAAAATCACACCATAGCAGTGGTGGTTCTAGACCATGTTAGGTGGGGGGGCATGTCTGGGGCAACTTGTGATTTAGGGTGGGCCCATCATCTTCCCCGCGTTTAGCCGAATTAACAGGGGGTGCTGACGGTGTTTTGTCCGCAGTGGGGTGGGGGGTGGTGCTGACGTTGTTTTGGCCGCGGTGCTAACGGTGTTTTGTCCGCAGTGCGGGTTGGGAGGGCAGCAGGGGGGCAACCCCCATTGCCCCCCTGTAGAACCACCCCTGCACCATAGACCTTTGAAGTCTGAACACACACTTTTCTTTTGACTGATTGATGCAGAGTTCTGCTTCATATCCCATGATGCACTGACCTTGTTGTTTTAAGAAAAGCTTTTAAGGGAATTCTTTAACTATATTTTTTGTCTGTATGCAACAGAGAAGCACAGACACGGGGGTCAATCAGCAGAGCAGCTTTGAATGGCCATGTAAGTCTGCAAAAAATTGTGATAGGTTGGACTTTGTCAAGAGTATCCGTCACATTAGGGAAATGTTCCGTTTTGCTGACATACCTTGGCAAACCGAACATATCCCCCTGTGAAAGATCTCGCTTCTATTCTGGGCTCAGCATACACAAATGACATGCTGTTTTGTAAACACAGAACTGAATTATATTTTCATAATTTGGTAGGCACCAGGTCTCGCTTACAGAACAGTAACAAAACATTCAAGTTGTAACGGCTTCACAGATATGTTTCAGACGTCATATTTCAATATTTTCCTTATGGGTTTGAACTGGGGTAGTTACTAAAAAGGTGTTGTAAATTGAAATACTTTAGGAATAAGACCTGTAGTTTCCTGAAATCAATGCAATCAAAGCACAGTGTAGGGTTGTAGTTTAATATCTTTACATTTATTTTTGTGCTTATTTATGACTTCATCCAAATCATATAATGTTTGTTAACACTTTGCAAAAGGTCTCCAACATTAGTTTATTAAGATAGTAGGTACTCAGTAACTACATGTTAGTTACTCATAATAACAGTGTAATTATACAGTTGTTAATGTGTACTTAATGTGTAAAGATTGTTAAAGGAATAAGTAAGTACACATTTGTCTGGTAAGGATGCATTTGGAGCTGTACCGTGCATCATTGGCGTAGGTTTAGGGGGGCGGTGGGGACGTTGTTGAGAGAGCCTTAAATTGTCCCCCACAACATTGTATGCCTGACTCCATAGGCATAGGGGACACATTCCCCCCCATATTGACAGCGTCCCCTCCAGTTCAGAAAAGAAACCTAAGCCCCTGCTGGGCATGGCTCTTTACACGTTATCGCATATTAAGTACATATTAACAAATGCATAATTACACTGTTCTTATGAGTAATTAACATGTAGTTACTGAGCACCTACTATGTTACCTAATGTTTTTCACTTGGTGTAGTTTAGGTTCTATTTATGTCCAGTCGCTCACCCTGGACTCGGGGATTTGCTCTTGGTGAACAGAGGGGACATCTGTCAGTTACGACCCTGCTTCTATGAAAAAAATTTCGGTTTAAGAAGCTTTCCAAATTGCACTATGGGCATCTCGACTCCACTACACACAGTGTACACTTTTCCACTGGGACTAAATTAAATTTGGTCACAAAAGTGTATTTTAAAGCCTAATTTATCTAATCAAATCCCTTCATTCACAGTCCCAAAGGTGCATAAACCACATAAAAGTATACAGTCATTTGAATGGATTTTGTACAGTGAGTCAAATGAGGTTTTAGAAATGACTTTGCAACCAATCTATTTTTTTAAAATATATTTGTAATTATGCCCATGGTATTATCCCAGTGCTTCAGTTCAGGGGTTTCAGATTTAATATTGATTTAAAGGTCTGACTACTGACACCAATACCAAAATATGACTGCTTATGCCGTGTAATATTTCCCTCTCCCGGCCTCCCTGACGCTGCCCTGCTTTATTGCCAGTGACCGGACTGAGCCCCACGGGAGACGGTCATCTTCTCTCCTGCAGCCTGCCCGGGGTGCTCTGGTTCAGTGCATTTGAGGCTCTGGGCCAGTGACTGCATTCATACACGCTGTTCTACCTTGACTTTTAATCAATAGTTGAATCTTACACCTTGTTTTTAACTAACTGATTTTTTTTCTTTTTCTTTTTAATTATTTTTCGCTACTGTACAGATTTTCGGGCGGCTTGCCATCACGCGCTCTGTAAATTAAATGTTGCTGTAGTTTAAGTAATTGGTTCAATTAACCAAGAGCTTAGGTGAAATGAGAAACATCAGAGGAGCCTGCTCTCAAAGGAGAGATTTACCCAATGCTCCTCCATCAGCCTCCCTGTAGACTAACACCAACTGGCTTCTTCCACAGTTTGAGCATGCAGTGACTATTTTCTATTACCCAGCATGCTCCTTTCTCCTTTTAGCATGCATGTTATCTCTGCTAGGGTGGTACCTTCTTCGTAGAAATGCTCCGAATTGGCTTATGACAAAACTTACTTTGATCCTTCCCCTGAGGTCTTAATTTTAAAATGGTCTAGCAGTAACATTTTACTTATGAAATATAGTGTATTGCACTGATCTTTCCGGTCTACAGGAACTAATAAGTAATTCTTTGTGTTTGCATACCACGGGTTTGTGTGTATCGGATCCTGTTTGATGTTCTCCTCTAGGCAAGAAATCCATGGAGTGATGGTCAGAAAAAAATACCCCTAACCCCCTTAAGCAGGCTGAATTGGTATTAAACACTTTAGATTACTGCTGTCTTTGTCTTGGTTTATTGTGTATGATATGTTAAATTGTCTTGTACTTTACAGTTTTGGTTGACTACTGTTTCAAAATGAATTCTCATATGAATTAGTTTCTATTTCCAATTCCAATTGATTATTATTATTTTTAATTGCTCTGTGTCTGAAAGCATTTATCCTGTGCTATTTAAAAAGAAGAAAGGGATTGTTTTTGGTCAGAGGCTTAGGAAAATTAATCCTGTAGTGAATCAAATGGGCAATTTAAAAGTAATGTTCTTAATAGATGTTCTACGGAGCAGCATAAGAAATAAAAGTTTGCTTACATAACTCGATCAAATGTGACCTCCGAGGTTGTGAGCAGCGTCTCGGAGATTGTTTGTGAATGCATTAAATGAATATAAACAATTATTTTTAATTGGATTTTTCTTGCTTATCAGTACATTATTAACATGATATAGGTGGCTCGAATTTGTCAGGGGGCATTTAACTTTTATTGGTTAACAATAAACAATACAATATAGTGTCGTAAACAATTCAATCAAGTATCATTTTGAAGCCCTTTAATATGAGTGTTGTATTACCAGTCTGCCAAAGAGAATATTGTCTGTGTTTGCATTTAGTAGAATGCTGGTGATTTACTCTTTATTAATACATGTGTCCTGCCTACATTTATTGAGATGCAGCTATCGGCTAGAACGCATTTCAGGAACGAAGGCAAGATCACGTCTCCAAACAAGAGCCCCTAGATTGTATCTCTGCTGTCACAAGGGATCAGCACATTATTCGTGAATCGGATTCGATATGACCGATATGTCCAAAACAAGCAGAATCATTCCTATACAAGCTGCTTCTGTTTTGGCCGAATATGTGCACCATTTTTTAAATTTCCCTTCACTGCAGCTCTGTGCCCCCTTTCTGAGAGGCCTGTCTTAGATACTTAAATAACCACCCCCTCTGTAAAGTATAGCAGGAGGCACCAGATTAGATGTTCTCCCGTTAATCCTGGATAGGGTTAAATAATTTTGTCATCTGCAGAATTTTTTGAACCCCAGTGAGTTTAAATGACACTACCGTGTCCTCGACCAAGTGTCACCTTTGACTTCCCCCCCCCACACAAATCCCATTGTTATGTGTTTGCTGTGCAATAATTACTGACAGCAAACACTGAGAGCTCAGGACCGCAAAGCATCCCACAGATATTGCCTCCTGCTCGGCTTGTCACTCAATCTTAATGCATTTTCTTTTTCGCACTGAATTTAAACTCCTCGCTTACGAGCACATATTGTCAGAGTGGGGTGGTGGGGGTTGAAGCACAACATTCTATTCTACCAGGAATCTACAGACATGTGTGAGCATTGGATTAAAGCAGGGAAACACATTGTGGCCAAGTATGCAACTGCTTGAGGATGCTTTCAAACCAAACTTTATGGCATATAAGGAACCCTAGTATATATTCTGAACAAGAACGTTTTTTTATTTTTGATTTGAGGTGCTCTTCCACCCGAGAACAAGACAAGTTTCACTTCATGGAATTTTAGATTCCCATTTTGTCTTCAAGAACAAATCGGATCTTTCTAAGGGTGAAAGAACCGTCTATCAGTTGTTCCTATTGATTTGTGTTGAAAAACAAAAATGATCGATAGGGTTGCCTACTCGCCTGATGTTTTGTTTGGCTGTCCTTGCCTGTTTTTTAAGATGTAATTAGCTTTGATAATCCATGTCCATTTCTAATTTGGTGGTCTGATGAGGAATCATGCTGTTATTAATAATTAGTGCCAATGACTACTAGAAAAATAACATGGCAGATATCTGACTGATTCTTTAATTAATTTGTATCACCTGATTGTATTTTAAAGACTAATTTTAATTGAAGCCAATGCTTAATAAAGTTGTGATTCCTCATCAAATCCATGTGATCTATAATATACTGCATCAGGTCAGTCTAAAAGACTTCAGCTGGTAAACCTCAAATGGATCATGTGGGTTCGTCTTTTGCTGCAGAACATTTTAATCATCTTCTCTGTCTGACGAGGAAGACTGGACTTAAAACGTTCCAGCTAGTACAAATCTAGTTTCTGTTCCCATAGGGGTTAGAAATCAAGAGAAATGTAGTATTAGAATTCTACAACATGAAACCACTTAAAGCAGCAGTATGGACTGTTTGCCATTTGAGGCAATTGAAAATTAAAAAAAGATATGTGAATTAATCGGACATGAATATATATGAGCTTTTTTTTTTATTTTTTATTGCCAGACAGAAATGATTTCCAGGTAATCACTGTCTAATTATCTTCAGTAGGACTACACTGTTTAATTAAATATGTTCCTCCTCGACCCCCCAACCCACCCCCCCCACCGTCTCCTGAAATTCTCTTTATGGCAAAATGCAATCATCTCCTATTTCCAAAATGAGAAGGCAAAGACTTGAAAAATACAAGCCTATCAGGTTGCAACTATTTACATTATTGCTAATATCTAGCTGTCAAGAAAAAATGGATGTGTTATCATAGCTGTAAATAAGCGAACTACCGCATGCTGCTCAGCTCTGTACAATCATGTTGATGGTAGCTGCCTTTGTGTGTGCCTGTCCTTGTTTGTCCATGGGTTTAAAATGATAGTTGCTACCCCTCTACCACCTTGTCCAATACTGTAATTTGGCAATGACCTGATGTTCAGTTATGCAGTTCTGTTCGCTAAAGACCTTTAATGACAATTTACGACATTCACTGGATTGTGCAAGAGTCAGTGATGTTGTTGCCTTATTGATTATGATGAATAGAGAGCCTAATAAAACTGAAACTCATAAAATGTGTTAATGGATAATAAAACCATGGCTGTTCATTCTGTACCAGTTAAAAGGTTGTGAATAATAAACAGTAGCAAGACAAAGCAACTCTTTTCTTCTGAGGTCACACATCGATGATCATGAAATTCAATTATCAAATGAGTAACTCTGTGTTTTCATAGGTAACACACAGTTAATTAATTGGGAATTCTATAAGCTTAGACAGAGTCCCGATTCATGTGCAATCAGACAGTCTTGCATACCGAGTCTGCATCTCTGACCCCTCTCAGAAATTATCATATTAAAGCATAAAGCTGACATGATGTACAAAACAGGATGACAGCAGCAGAGTGACGGTGCTGCACAAATTCAGCCAAGACTCAGATCTCGGTGACAAGTCCCTTGCCTTCTACCAGGTTTAGAAGAAATGTTCTTTCTTAGCTGCTGCAGCAGGCTGGCTGGCATGTTCAAAAAGTGGAAGTCACAGTCAGGAACGCATCTCCTGTTGTTTCATACTCTTGGCTCTCAGTGGATGCCTGAGTTTCATTTTACACTTAAATGGCCGTTGGGTTGATCTCAGCAAGCCTAACTGCCGATTGCAAGCGAAGAGCTGTCTTTTAAATATTTAAACCACCCAACATTTAATTTAACACTTAACCTGGCAGAGGGCTTTTAAAATATTGTCAGGCGCACCACAGAATTGCCTGTAGTCTTGCGAAAGGACACACACAGTGGGAATTGAAGTAGCTCACAGTCATGCTCAAACACAGCGCCTGCTTATTCTGTGAGCGTGTTGGTGTACTTTGACTGGTATTAATATTCTACCACCCTATAGCTTGCATTTAATCAAATGTTAAGGGCTTGGTTAAGATGCAGAAATAGGGTGTTAAATGACTCCTGTGGCAAATACACTTGAATATTGAAATCCCCCTCCCAAAGCTTTGAGGGTGACCCAGAGTCAGATGCTTACCATACAATTGCCTCCAATCAATAGATGTCCAGCAAAACTTACTGGAGCAAAAATAAACAAGCCTTTGATCATAAAACGAAACAAGGGGGAGGAAATCCTGTTAATAATTGAGTTCCAGCAGAGACTGACACACTTTTCGAACAGTTTGCTGTTTAAGAAGTGTTTAAAGAGGAGTTGACATGTTTCCACAAAATGGAGCAAAATAGAGGACATATCTGTTAAATTACACTTCTAAGCTATTCTAATCTTCTCTTATACCCTCATTTTATATACTGTGATGTGTAATACATTTTTATAATGGTATTTGTCTAACCCATGTAGTATTGTGTATATTATATATTTTTTGTAGTAAACATCCTTATCCAGAGCAGCTTGTTATAATATATCATGTTATTTATACAGCTGTTTTTTTTACTGGAGCAATGTAGGTACAGTACCTCGGTCAAGTGTCCCCCACCTGGGACTGAATTCACAACCCTCTGCTCAAGGGTCCAGAGCCCTAACCACTACTCCACTCTTCTGCCCATATGTACAGTGTATGCAAGTGGTTGTTGAACCATGTAAGTCACCTTGGCTAAAGGCAGCTCCTAAGTAACTTGATAGTATAGCAGAAGGGAAGGAAGACAACAACAACCTCTAATAGGCATGTTTCACTTTGAGTGATCTCCTTGACAAAACAAACTTAACCATGCAATCCAAAGGTACTTGGAACACGCTGAATAAACTGGGGGTAAAACCTTCAGCAACTGTTGGAACAGAGCACTGCAAGATTCTGTGTTTTTGAGGTGGATTTAACAATTACATTGTTTTTGTTTGCTTGTATTGCTCTGGTATTTAATGAGGGTCCTATAGTTGTATAACACATTTCCTCCTCATAGCAGCATCTGAATACAGGTCAACACGTTGTACAGTTGCTGACTTATTTATGATTACATACGCACAAATATTGCACAAAATTGTGTTACTGCAGACTCAACTAAGCACTTTGCATTCTAGCTTCTTGCCATTATTTTGAAAAATCTAATCTGAGAATATTGCATAGTGTAGGGACATCTGTTCTTCAGATAAAGATCAAATGTTTTTCCAGGTTTCTCTCTGATGGAGGTTTTATGTCAGTAAATGTTACACTTTGCACTGGGGCTGAGGTTGCCACAAACTGCTTTACTAGGTAGGATAGATTTTGTATTTAGTGGCCTGTCTGCCCAGGTCTGTGTGATTATCCAGCTTTCTTATTCTTGTACTTTTTAAAAGCGATGCCTCTTTGAAAATGTTTTTATGAGTGCCCTTTTGAGATGCATTTAAAACAAATGGAAAGCACTTTTGAAAAGAAAAACCATGCTCACTTAATATGAGTAATCGGTACTCAGGGACTACATGCTCCTTGGACCCACTTCCAAGGCCATGCACTATATATATATATATATATATATATATATATATCTTAGCTCCTGGGCCTGCTCCTTGTGAATTGTGTCTGATTGGGCTGATTGAGTTTAATAAGAGTTGAGCACCAGTCTCACACCTTGTAAATGTCAAGGTCCAAACAATTTCATGACGGTGATGCACACTTACTGAATTGACAATAAGAGTCCACATTTTCACGATCTCAAACTGAAGGCTAGGCTGTGAGGGTGTGTGTGAATTTGGTTGGTGGTAAATAGTGTGGCACATACTTTTGTGATAACATATGATATATCTCGTTTTTGTTTTGTTTTGTTTCAGGCAGTAATGTTGTTCTCATACTGAGAAAATTAACTAATCCTTCCCTCACATCTCTTAATACCTGATGATCACAGACAATGCCACCCCCAACCCCTTTAAAAAGTAGTTCAGTTGGAAAAAAAATATTGCATCCCAAACTACTTTCAAATGTTGCTTTTTTTTCATCTGTTTTCAGCGATTTGTGCATGAATGGTTCAAGTCAATGAAGCCTTATCCTACTTAGTGAGTGATGATCTTCTCAGACAAAGCCAGCACCATCATATTCCATACTTTCCATCACCGATCCTGTCTTAAACTGTGCTACTTACATGGTTTCTTAATTGTGCTTCTCAAACATTGTGTTTGCATTAGCAGTATAGGAAGACCGCTCCAGATTGAGCTTCCTTTCCTTTCCCTTGTGTGAGCCAGGGGGGTATCCTCTGCATGCCAGCAGTCCAGCCCAGCCCAGATCGATCTCCTTTAAGAGGACGGAGCGAGCTGAATGTTTGAGCGTGACACCTCGTTAACAGTTGTCTGAAATTTAATTAAGGAAGTGAGAAGACTTAATGTCAGCCACGTCTTAAAAGCCAAGGAGCATGGCTAGAAATGTAACAAAGGAAAAAAGGAAAAAACAAAGACCTTTAGCCACACTGGTTCTGAGTACTGCATTTTCAAGACTTTCTTCTGCTAGCTTCTTATACAGCCAGTAATCAAAATCATGACATAGCATGCAAACTTACCATTGTATTGTTGTTCACTATTTATAATGACTAGCAATAACACTTGACAAATGGTGACTGCTGTAACATAACATGCTAATCTTTACAAATTTCAAAGGCATCACTTTTTGACAGACTATCCACAAATACTCCTCTTGCCTGACTATTGCAAACATAAGTTGAATATATAACTGATGGAGAGAAGAATCCAATCTAGGTTTTTCTAGTGGGGTTCATAGTAATCTGCCCTTAGATATCTGCAGCTCCTTTTTTGTGAAGAATACCTCCTGGTCCCAAGCCTAAATCTACTTGTATTAAGTCTCATCTCTATAGTGCTTTTCTGTGTGTTCAATGTGAAGATGCCATTTTGGTTGGCAATGGCAGCTCCCTTTTTGGGGCGATTTTGCAGTACTTATTAAGTCCTATTTGTATTGGGTTATTTGAACCTGATTGACCCGCAATATTTTTGAGTCGTGTTGCATCCTCTTCGGCCTCCTTCTAGAACAGCAGTGGTGCTTTTGTGAGAGTGTTCTGCCAATCGCTTGGCTTTCTCAAGCTTTCCTTCACTTGATTGGTCTTCACTCTCCTCCTCGTCACACTCTTCCTTCTTAACTTGAGAAATCAGAGGTGAAGAAGGGTAAATACATTACAGTTCAAAGCCACACAAGTTTCATGTTTTTACGTGCATTCTAGTTTGAGGTACATCAGGTCATTTTATTTTCATCTGCTGCCAGAGTGTTCACTTCACTTCAAAGCCCCCGCCCCCATATCCCAGACAAATGACACAGAAAAATATGGCTAAGTCAATAACTAAGGATGATTGTGCTGAATATTAATGCTAATAATCTTTTAAGTCGGTGAACTAAAGAGTGGAAAAGTAAGAGTTACAGGATTTTCACAACTCCGGTGGAAAACCTACACCTCTTCAGCAAGTCAATTCCCGTTTTTTTGAAGCTGCTAAACTAGATATTAAGAAAATGCAGCTTAGATCTGCACAGGAGGGATTCACTGTGTGCCCTTTCTTCTTTTATTTCATGTGTGGAACATAAGGCAATGTTTTTCCTTTCTAGCTAGAAGAAAGGAAGGAAACCATTTTGATCAGGAGCAAAAATACTTGAAAATTGTCCTGTAAACTGAAAAGAATATTCCCAGTAGTGTTTACAGAAAGAGAATCATCATTGACTCTGTGCAATTGCTTAACCATTAAACCAAATTTTTTACTAGATCTATCTATCTACTTATCTATCTATCATGCAGTTGATCCTCTCCAGCATTCCAGGAAAATACAGGATTGCAGCAAAACCAGCCTCCACAATTGTCCAGGGAGATAACTGGTGTCAAAAAACTCTGTGGGGTGGGGATGTGAAAGCACAGATTGCTTCAAGGTGGACCTGTGTTTTGCCCTGCACCCAGCCCCACCTCCACTCTGCTGACGGAGATTGAAGTAACCCGCCTCACCTTGTCAAAGATTAGAAAACACCTGGCGCCCCCCTCCTCCACCTTGAGTTAATTCAGAAAGCACAATGAACAAACTATTCTAGGTGGGAACTTTATTGTGCTTGGAACAACATACCCTCGAGTGCTGCTGCTTGAGATGGCTCTATGTAATCATCTTCTTCCTTTTCCATTTTTTTTTTCCTTTTTCTCCTTGTCTGTGATCAGATCTGCGCTGTGGCAATCCTGCTTCACGCTGCCAGTTATAGCTGGGGCCCTGTATTTGAACCGTGAAGATTAGCCTGCCTCCCAACCAGCATGAGTCTAATAAAACATTACATTAATGACCAGGATCCTGTACGCCCGAGCTCAGCCGGAAAGCAGTGAGGCCTCAGCGTAGCAAGCGATGTCTATCCAAATAAAAGAAACAAACACAGAAACAATAAAAACAAAACTGTAACATAAACAGGATAACAATATTCTCTGCGCATGTGTGGAGGCCAAGCCCAATATCTCTTCTTGAATGTGCTGAACATCCTCAATTGACCTGGACATGTTTCATAGTTTGTTTGCCATATTTTCAGGTCTTCCTGTAGAACAACACTGCTCCTGTATCACTAAGGGCTTTTGAATTCAATTTGTTTGACACACAGCCTAAAGAATGATTTATGCATTTCTGTATGTGGCAGCCAGTGTGCAAGTTGCAGGGATCCTTTGCAATGATTAATGCAAAAAAAAAAAAAAAAAGGTGACCAGTTGTAAATGCCTTCCACCAATTAATCATGAAATATCGATTTCCTCTTTTGTTTACACATTTCGTTTTGTCTGGGCAACGAATAATGATGCTCGAATATGTAATTAAATCTCAAAATACCGCTTGGACTAAGTCTTGCAAACACAAAAGATCCTTTGCTTATTTTGTTCACTGTTTGTCATCCAGAAGCAGAGAGAGTGTCTAGTAACATGTTGTGGAAAGGCCTGCTCTAAGTGATTTATTTTCATATCTGTACATTTTGGTGTTAGGCTAATTAACTGCCATGTCTAAATGAAATGAAGATTTGGATGCTTAAAATCCACAGTGGAAAAAGAAGGAAAATCCCCATTTATCAAACTATCGAACAGTCAAAATTTGCTAATGGTCTTATTTTTATATTGAGCTGGTTTTAAAGAGTAAAATTTACATTAAAATAAAGCATTGAAATTAGATTACTTGTGTGTCTGGTCTAGGGTTAAAGTTCCCAGTAAACTTAGGCCATTGTTATAGTCAGGGATGCATTTCAACTGACTTAACTCAATAGGGTGTAGATTTGTATGCACCTATCTTGAAATTCTGGTGTTCTTCTGGTCTAAAATTGTTGTGGTCTCTTAAAACCGGAGTGATATGGGATCTACATTGGCTCCCTATCTGAGCGCGAATAGATTTTAAAATTCTCTGTATGGTGTATGAAGCCCTAAATGGAATAGGTCCAGTCTATCTTAAAGCAATGTGTAATGTTTGATCCACTACTAGGGTGCTGTGCTCTAACGGGTCACTCCGTATTTCCCCTCCTAGGTTCTCTAGAGTTGGTTTTGGAGGCCGTACTGTTGAAGCTCGAGCAGCATTGCTATGGAATGTGCTGCCTGTAGATATCGGGGTCTCCTCTAGCCTATGGAGGTTTAGGAAACAATTGAAAATGTGGTTATTTAGAGGAGCATTTACATTATCATGTTGTAGCTGAATACTGACAGGACAAACCTGTGTACAATGAGATGTATTGATATGTTTAAACTTTTATTATGTTTTTTTACTATATTATTGTTTTTATATGAATGTATTTTGTATGGCGCGGGTGGCACTAGAAATTGAATAATAAATAAATAAATAAAATGGGGTAACCTACTGAAGAAGTACAATTTTGCATTACCTGAGGTTTCTTCATTTGACCCTGCAATGTAGTGTCACGGGTCACATTAAACATTCTGGTTCTGATGTAGGTGTGAGTTTAATTAATTTTCATCCCTGTATGAAGCGAAGATGTTCAGTGCTACAGTGCAATGGTTGGGAAACACTGATCTAGAGTTTTTTTGTTTTGTTTTTTAAGAATTACATCTTATGCCTCCTTTAGGGCTTCCTTAAGTGTAAGCTTGTATTGCCTGTACACTAAATTGTGTGTTTTTAAAAAAATAGCACAAGGAGTATTCCAAGAACTGTAAGATAATTGCTCCTGGAATGTTAGCCTCTGGTTTTGCTTAACACTTCATCCGGCTTCTGCGATTACGATCAAAGCACTCAGATTTGCTAGTCACTGCCCAGAGTTTGCTATTCTTCCCTTGTGATGGATCGCTGGCCTCTCCGCACATCATTGGTCAATATGGACTTGTTTCAGTGGCTCTCGGAGCAAATTAGCCACCAACCATTTCTTCTCCACATTTGTTTCTAATTTGTGTATCTTCCTGCTTAGCAAGAAACAGGGTATTTCTGAAACGAGAATTCCCGGTGATGCACCAGTAAGTTTTTGCAGGAGTCGATTCTGCTCGCAATACTGAGCTGAAGGAGAGGAGGGGGTAGCAGGGTGGGTGGGTAGCACTTCTGGCTTGAAAAAACACAAGATGGGATTTGTGTACATTAACAGGAGCAGTGCACCTGCCATTTATACAAAATCCAGTCAGCATTCAAATCCAGGCATTTGGATTAATCCCCCTCCCCTCTTTCAGTTCTAATTGACTGCAAACAAAATAAAGAGGAAGGGGGAGAACGTTTTTAATTGAAACACGGCTAATAATCATTTGATCACATAAACAAAAGAACAATGGAAGCGCTACTTAATTAAAACACCTTATCTTTCAGTCTAGGTAAGTGCATCTAGAATCTTCATATATAGCATGAGTTACACAGTATATATTAAAGCCACCCCCATGTTCTTCAGCCAGAGAAGCACAATATCCTGGATCACATCATCAAAATCATTTATCCAGCCCTACACAGCTCAATAACAGTTAGTGAAACCATCTTTTTCATCTCTCTACTTGTCCTTACATCCTTCAATAGCTCACAATCCACCTTCGGGAAAAACGATTGGGTGACGTATCTTTGTCACCGCTGTGGGTAACTGCAGTGACATCGGCAACTGCAGGTGATGCAGTCTCTTATTCTGCCCAGGCGCCTCACAGCTCTAGGCCACGATAACGATCCGAATGAAAGCCTACTGCTTTGCAGACATGCATCTGCAAAAGCCACAGCCTGAGCCAGTAAGGAGGTCTTTCATCTCTACTTAAAAAGAGATGGAGAACAGGGACCTTCTCCGATTACATGAGAAAAGTGCTTAAAGAATACAGTCATGACCTTCCAATGCAACAAGATTTGAAATACATCCAACAAGCTTTTGGTTTATAGTAAGCCCGTGTATTTTTATGGCTGAATCAGATGTGGCTGTGACACTCCAGAGCTTTGATCAGTCGTTTATCTGCCCCCCAGTCTCCCCCCCCCCCCCATGCTGCCTTTTCCTTTTAAAATACATTTGTAAGTTTCTGCCTATAGGGACACTGACATCAGCATCCTGGGAGAACGTGGGTTTCAGTGTGAGAGTGGTGCCTGTGCAAGTAAGCGTATTAGGGAGCACGTAATAGTTATTTAACCCCCTTAGCCAATCAGAAAACATGGCAAATAACCAGAGCTTAAACTATTAAGAGTGCAGCAGTGCTTTCGTACATCAGACCGTTCCGTGGGGGAAGTAGCCTGTTGGGCAGGATTTCATCTTCGGAGATTGGACCCCAAGATCACTTTTTCAGAAATGCAGCCCTGAGCTGAAATTTACTTAACATCATGTTCATTTAAATTATTATTATTATTAGTAGTAGTTGTAGTAGTAGTGGGTTCCTGAGTGAACATTGATACAGGGGCACTAATGCATTGGGATGAGGCATTTACCAAGAAGACAATTCTTAAGTCACTTAAGATTTGCACAACCTTTCAATTCTTGTTTAGATGTGTTTTATTTCTTTATTTCTTTATAGCAATTGAACACATGGGAATCTCCACACAATTTTAGACTATTTCTTACACAGGATTTCTGTACAAAGATTAAAACTGATCTGGTTATCCAAACATACTTCAGCTCCTCTTGCTGTTCGTAGACAATCATCACATTAGGACATTATTGTTTGATGATGGCTGATTACAACTTGAAAGGCAGGCAGACCAGCAACGAATCAACAGTAAGAAACACAGAACCCTTAACCACACACAAAGTTGCATCAGCTTTCCCCGGGATTGCCACCGGTGAGCTCTCATGGATACACATTCAGGAAGGCAGAGTTTCATCAAAAGGTTCCAGATTGTTCCACCACTCTTAAGACCTTGTTGGATTCTTGGTCATATCCATGCAAGGTCCCACATCTACAGCCAACCAAATGGTTTTGGCACTCAGGGTCAGTATTTTGCAGCTTTTGGCAATTCTGTGTATTCTGCTTCACACAGGAGAAAATAAATAACAAGGGTCAACATCTACAACCCATCTCTTGACTTTCCATTGCAGGACACAGCAATTTGAGTGAACTGTCTACTCCCTGCAAATAAGAGTTATGGTGTCTGACGAGCTGCTGGTGGTTGTGGGGTGGGGGGGCGGGTCTTGGTGGGATTTCTCAACTGGTATGGGAGAGATGTATCTGGGGAGAGGTTTCAAACTGCAATCTTTGAGGGATTTGTGTTTCTGAGTACTTATTTTTCACCTGAAGTAGCAGATATTCCTCTGAATGAATTCACCTACTTCAGTCGCACACCTGTATGACTGTTTTCTCAGGAACAAATGGTGTCTTAGTTGAGCCTGAACTCTACTGAGGGCTGAAAACATCAGCAGAGGTCCAGTTCCACCATGCAAGAATGTCATCAGAGCACATTGTGCCCACATGCTTTCAGGAGTTAACCAGGCTGGAGTTGGGGTTGGGGTTGGAGTCTGACATCCATTGCAAAAGCACAGATCCCCACTTACAGTTGGAAGACTAGTTAACTTCATGTTAGATGTAGTGGCTGGGAAGTGTTGGAAGCATGGCCAGGGAAATTATACATTTTTTGGGGGGTGGGGGGGATGTGGAAAATGAGAGAGAGATGCACACTATCTTTCTTACCAAATCTAATCCAGGCCTTTGTTGTGCCTTCACATCCGTCTTTATAACTTTTTTTTGTCTATTGATGTACTGTAGGAAAGAGTGGAACTTCTGTAAACTTTCCCATGAGCTCTCATGTTTTACTGGCATCACCTAATTGTGTAATTGGAATGCAGGGCTTACTTTATCTGGAATGTGAGAGAAGAATCACAATAATAATAATAATAATAAAAATAAAGAAATGCCTCCTTTCTTGTCATACTTTGAATCACTTAAAGGGGAAAACTATTTGATCCTGCCATATCTTAATATCATCCATATCATCATAACTGATGAAATGAAGTCACTTTTTCACAGAGTAACAGGGGGGGAATGCATTAAGAAAAAGGAAAGACCCTGTTGGACTAGAAATGGATTTTAAAAAAAAGGCAGTACAGGGGAACTGTGCAGACTTGACTATGAATTTTAACCTTGAGCAGAGCAGGGGGAAAATACAAGAAAGAAAATAAACAAAAGAAAGAACCTGAACCTCTTTCAGCTCAGCCCTGATTGAAAGCAGTAGGATTTCCCAGACCCATCCCGGTGTCTCGAACTCCCCCAGCTTGCATCACCTCCCTGGCCACCCCATTATCCCGATGGGAGATAGGGCATCTCGTTGTGGTAATTGTAGTCAGGGCACACTTTCTGGACCAGGCGGTAGTCCGTGCTGTAGAAGGAGATATAGATGCAGATGACCTTAAATGGCTTGGAGCAGATCCAGGACACATGGCTCTGGGTCTGTTCCTGGAAGCAGGTCTTGGAGGGGTCGTAGTTGCAGAGCGAGGTCTTCTTGTTACGGTCCACCTTCTCGTAGTCCACCCGGCAGTTGAAGATCTTGGAGTCCTTGGGATGGACCACGCTCTGGCGCTCCAGGTCAAACTCCACAGCTTTTACGGGTGGCACCAGGCTAACCGAGATGTTGCCCTGGCCGGTGGAGTTGTGCCGGAAGTAGACGCTGAAGGTGCCATTGCCATGGTCCACAATCTTGCCTGTTATCAGCAGGTTGAGGCGCACCGTCTTGATGTTGGAGTAGAAGTCCCCCCAGCCGAACATCTTCTTAAACTTGCCCGTCTTGACAATGGGCCTCCGCTTGACCCGGGACACCGAGTCGGGCCGGAGGTCGCTCCCCAGCATCTCCCAGAATTCCTGCTTAGAGAAGGGCACAGGCGAGCGGTAGGGCAGCTCCAGGGAGGTGGTGTTGGCCGCCCGGCTCTTGGTGTGCTGCATCCAGCGTCCCAGAGGAGACAGGCCCTGGCTGCCAAGGACGCCCACTGACTTGGGCCGCTCATTCTCCACGTTTTTGTGGCTTTGGGAAGTGTCTTGCTGTCCAAGAGCCAACTGCAAAAGAAGAAGGAACAGAAAATAAAACAATGGACTCTTCTGCCTTAACGATACTGGCAAGTCTTTTTTTTTTTAATCAATGCTTCCTAAACAAGGGTCCTCAGACACAGCCCTCCCTGGGGAAAAAAACAACAACATTTTCAACCCCGAGATAATGCAGTTTGTGCACATGTTCACTGCCCTTAAAACTGTCTCCCATGTGCTCCAAATCTTAAAAACACTTGAAACACTTCAACACTTTACCTGTGTTTGTGCAAAATGTGCATAA
Source organism: Amia ocellicauda (assembly GCF_036373705.1). NCBI lineage: Eukaryota > Metazoa > Chordata > Actinopteri > Amiiformes > Amiidae > Amia > Amia ocellicauda. The sequence goes on along the minus strand of NC_089852.1, from coordinate 21,310,552 downwards.
CTAACCCTAAAAAAACTAAACTGATATAAATAAATCAATAAAATGCAGTAAATGAGCGGGTTGTGTTTTTGTCCTCCCAGCCATATTCATTTTTGAAAGTGTTATTTTGCAGAACTTTGCCTAGGGCAGGCTAGGCTGATTATAGCACACTGAGGTGCCAAGGGGCCCCTCTCTCCCACGGGGGCTGACTGCACATTGCTGCTTGTTCTGACACCATCTCTCTGCTAGAGGCACAGACCCACACCTCTGGGAGGACCGCTGAGAGGTGAGCTCTTTCAAAACACAGAGGAGCTCTGGGACTGTGTGTGTTCAAACTCATTTTGTCATTACTTCAGGTTAGCTTGTACATCTCTATACCACTCTTTGCCATTGTTCTCTACCATTGCAAGACATGTGCAGAACCCATCCCACTCAACAGAACATGGCCTCTTCCACTGTTCAATAGGTGGTTGAGGACCCTACTGTTTGCAGCAGATGGTGCGATATTTTAATATACTCACACGTACCCACAGCAAGCTACATTTGCAGCTTATCCCCCTGACACATCTTTAAAAACATAATGAAATATGCTATGTATAGTTGTAGTCATAAGTCACATCCTTTTATTTGGTGATGTGTTTACTAAACTGTACTTTTGTAATGCCTCAATGGTACTTTTGCAGAACTTACTGATTCAGCCTAGGGAAAACTTAAGATTCCAGATGCCACCTTGTCTGAACTCAGATATAGCATGTAAGCTTTGGACTACCACTCCACAGTAGTCAATGCAAAGCTGAACTTCACAATGAATGATAACTGCTTTTCATTGCTTGGTGTCTGATCTGCTCTCCTTCTGAATTTGAATCAATTCTAACAATAATGCACCTACCTGCTGTTCAAATTACATAGGTGAACTATGCCTGTAATTGCCCATCTTAATCAACACCCATCCCATATCTCTATGTTGTTTCCACATTTGTTTTGACACTTGGCAGAAATGAAAATAAATAAAATACATAAAAAAGTACCATAAATATTAGTCGCATACAATCCTAATAACATATTTGTGAATGCACTGTTCTGTGTGTCAGAGTTCCCAGTGAGAACAGATGTTCTAGGAGAGCTGTCAGAAACACTTGCAAATTCCCTGCTACTTTTTTGTGCCACACTCTGGTCTGGACAGGGGTTTCTGACCTTCAGTTATTGCTAAATTCACAGTCACAAATGAAAAAATCAAAGCCCCAACACACGCCAGTGTTAAGGTGCAGCGGGGGTGATTTGTGGGTGGAATGATTTAAGTCTTATAATGTCCACGCTTGAGTGGAGAAACAATTATCACTTTGAGAAAGGGAAGGCGTCCAAACTCCTTGTACAATTAGGGCTTTTGATGTTTTAATTAAAAATCCCAATCAGCTGGGGCTCAAAGTCGTTAGATCTTAAAGGAGAGCAGAAGAATAAAAAAAAACTCAGTGTTCAACGTAGGCCAAGTACTTCAGCTGATTCAAAAAATCTATTTTATTTTTATTAATATATAATAAATAGAGTCTAGAAGTAATGGAAAATTACTCTCTGGTAATGATCTGTTAGCAGGTAAGCTTTTTTTTCTGATACAGGCTAAAGTGCGTTGGTTTAAAAGGTGGTCTTTTATGAGGTAAAAGTACCAGAACTGATTGCAGATGCATTCAAAACAGTCAACTATTTGAGTATGGAGAAGTCTGTGAAGTACTGCATGGACTATTTTACAAGTACAGATACCAGTAGAGCCTATAGCTGTTTGCAATGTAGATTCTAGAAGGAATGCCCTGGAAATCAGATCTTTAATTTCTTCCCTTTTTTTGTTCTTTTCTTTATTTAATTAATACAAATCAAGAGCTAGAAGGTACTGTGATGTAAATCTATTCAGACATTCATATTTCAGGATAAATGTGCCATGAGACAAGATTGTGATGACAAATGTATGCCTCCTGTTCATCCTAAAGATGCTATGCGGGATTTATTTATTTATTTATTTTAGTTGCCATCACTGCCATATTGCACTGGGCAATGCCTAATACAGCGTAGCCAGTCTGGCTGTCCTTGCTAATTTGGCACCTGAGTGGCAGGTAGCCAATATCGTCTCTCTTAACCTTGCAGTTTTAAAATGTAAGAATTTACATAAATAAATAAATGACCTTAAGATATTTGGTGCAGTGAAGATTTTGTTACTTTTTACACAGCTGTGGTCAGTGATAGATTGCATTGGATGTAATTTCAATCATCAATCCTGAAATGCAATAGCTAGAGAGTATAGAAGCATTGCCGAACCTTGCCTGAATCAAATTCTATTGTAATCACCCAGCACTTCTCCATCCATGTGCCACGTCTCAGCTGTATAAGTTGCTGCCTCAACCCTTGCCTGCTGCACAAACTCAAGCTACTGTAATAGTTTCTGCTCCGTTGCGTGCTTGGAGTTATATGGCACACAAGTCACATATCAGGAAAGCTGCAAAGTAGCCAGACTTAACATCTCCTGGCCTTTTTCTTTTTAAGGTTGCATCTTTGCTCACCATTTCGGCAAAACATAGTCTAAGAAGCATTCCCACTGTGGAAGTGCACTGAGCTGGAGAGAAAAGGCATGCAAACTTGGGCTGCATTATACACTCAGGTCTGGTCCAGTCTCACCACCATGGTGGTTTGGCTCGATGGTGTTATTGAGCCTTCTCAAAGTGTGGGGAGCTAGTCAAAGAAGCTTTAGAGATGGGAGGTGTCCATTTATCTACACCTTTGAAATAGAACAACTAAAGCCAGTTTCTATCCAGAGGTGTAAGGAAGGGACTGTTTTGGCTGATCCTCTGAGCTATCTAGCACACCAATATCCAGGCGCCCGTATGAAAGAGGAAATTGACACCAGCTGCAGTCTCTTAACACACCTTGCTGGTATTTGCAATGGCAATGAGGGTAAAGCCTGTGGTCCCATGAATATATTTGCTGCTACACTTAGCTTTGCAAATGACAGGCTGAGCAGCCACCACGCCGGGGAGTCGCCGCAGAACAGATAAGAGTGAGGAAATGAATTTGCAGTACAGTTCGGCTGATATAATCTGCTCCTCGAATCTAATAACAGAGGTTTATGCATTTGCCTTTTTCAGATATGTTGCTCTTGTGGCTTTGTGAATCTTCCTCCACAATGAAGAGGAAGAGGAAAAAGAAGAAGAAAAATAAGTAGATTAGATCATAACAAAGGAAAAAATATTTTTTCTTCACCATTTTCAAAAAACTCCCTTGTTTTAATATGACTGCCTCAACAATGCCAGAAGTAGGACTCCAAGGGAAATCCTACAAAGAATCCTAGCAGGAGAAATCAAATCAATTAAAAAGGACAATGGTGTGCGAAACGTGACCTAGGCACACATGGTCCTCCTGATTTACCCTCTCAGCGAAGGTAAAAGGTTAAATATGTGGATTTTCTATATTTATATTTATGTGTATATCTTTAGTCTTTGAGTCACTCAGGATTGCTGAAGGGCTTATCTCTATTGTGACTCAAATGCTCAGAAAGAGCTCGGGGCTCCTGATGCGAAACAGTGAGCGACTGTGACCACGTCAGACAGAGCAAGCACTTTCACTGCCTGATAGGAAGTACCTGCCCTGCTAAAATGTTGAATGTGCAAAGACTTCAGGAAAACGTGAGCAAACACGGAGAAGTGGGCCTCGCTAGGGGCTCATTAAGTTAATGGGCTTTGTTGTTCAAAATTGTTAGTGGGCTTTTTGGAAGTTTAAATATGTATAAAAAAGGCAATTTAGCGGAAAAAGTTAAGAAAATACATTAGAGAAGGGGAAAAGCTGACCCATTTGAAAAACGAATTTAAGTGGGCAGCGGTGTGGAGTAGTGGTTAAGGCCCTGGACTCTGGAACAGAGGGTTGTGGGTTCAATGGGGACACTGCTGTTGTACTGTTGAGCAAGGTACTATACCTAGACTGCTCCAGTAAAAACAGTATAAATTGGTAATTGTATGTAAAAAAAACATAAGTTATATATGATAACAATTGTAAGTCACCCTGGAAAACAGTGTCTACTAAGAATTGTAATATTATTATTAATTTATTAGCATAGCCCTTATCCAGGGCGCTTAGTTTACACAAGACACATTTCAAAGCATTACAAGAGTGTAGTAACACAATCGGTACAAAATATAATAAGCATACGTCCTAGTACATTCCTAGGATTGTGCTCAAGGGAGGGGAAGACAGTGTAGGTGTCGCAGTAACACAGTGGAAGTGCTAACAATACATAAGTATTATAAGTATACTATTATTATAATAATGATTTTGTCTTCATATGGGGCTATGATAACTTCAAGTTGCTATTTAATATATATACTCCGTGAAGCACCTTATGGGACTGGCAGATGATGTGCTACAATATGAGGTCTGTGCCCTGGGCTTTGAATTGGTGTCTTACTGACCATATTTGCATATGGTTTATGCTTAATCCAGAAGAGACGCTCTGGTCACCGGCAACCTGCTTATTTAGTGGCATCCTGGATTAAGTCCTGATGAGGAGGAGCGCTGCCTATCCTTCACATGTCCTTCTGCAGCCTTGCTCCCATTTCCCGGATAAATAGAGGAGTGTCTGGAATTCTATATTAACCAAAGCGAGCGTGTGCTGCCCACGTCTCAGGATGTGCAGCCAAGCGTCTTGTGGAACATTCTGACTTTGTGCATCCAGGTGGAAACCCCGATTTTTTTAATATATTTTTTTTAAATTATAGGGATTCACCTAGTAGAAGTGGAATCTGTTGGTTACAGCGCATGGAGTGCCGGGGCTGTTCGCACTCGTTTGCAAGCGTGCGGGACACCTTCAACACCTCTGTGAAAGACAGCACACCTTCACTTTACATAGGATCACACACGAGTCCTACGTGCAGTAGAGTTGTGTACTTTTCAGGCTTTTCACTTTTTTCCTGTGTTTCTAGTAAGGAGGACCCACTTTGGGATTTGTGTTTCCAAGACTGCGAGGCATCTCCTCTCAGACAAAACAGAGGGCAACTTGCACCCTAGTATTCAGTGTCTCACAAGGGCTTCTTTTCAAGATGGCATACAAAAGTCAAACCAGTGGAATTCTCTCGGGTTAATTTAAAGACAACACAATGCTGACGTTAGCTGCTACAATTACTTATTTTGTGCCAGTTGTAGAGCTTTAAAATACATTTAAATCTTAGTAAAAAGCCTGATTTCAACCAAACACGGCATTATATTGTTTATGACATGACATCTCTTTCATGCTGACCAATACTGGGAGATATTTTGTCCTAGTTGTACAGGGATGAAATATTTGGTATTCATATCAGAATGTCCGGTTTTCCAGAAGCACTAAATCATGACACTCGTTTTGAATGCAGGGATTTATTGAGACTGATTCTGCTAATGGTTTATGCACAAACATATACATAAGAGTGTGACTCACGTCTGGAAAATTTGATTGTGTAAGAGAGGACTGTCAATTGTTTTTGGTGGCTGGTGATTCCACAGTGTGGGAAGATACTGATCTATGTATAGCTAATATGTATATATTACATTGTAATCATCACCCTAAATGTTATTATTATTATATTTAATTATGATCATCTGGCCTAGACCTCTTAAAAATTTGACTGGATTTTTGCATTGTGCCTGTGATATCACCACGTGGCAATGTATTGTCAACTAATCACATGACTGTTATTTCCTTAGATTTTTTTTTTTCTTTCAATATACAAAATTGCAAGTATGTACATATCAATTGATTCAATGATCAACATTTGCAGATTAACAAATACTGACATTTTTTCTGGGCAGTAGTTGTTCAATAGCCCGGTACCCCACTAACCGGATTTGTCTACCTTAATATGACATAAATGTTTAATTAAAAGCTCAAATGCTTTGCAATTTGTAAAATATTCAACACGTTTCCCCTCCGTGTAGTAATAATGGGCTTTTGGTCGATGATTTCTTGTTTCATCATGCAATTAAAACTAGAAATTGCTGCCCTTTAGCTAATTATTACAATAGAAATGGGGGGGGGGGGTTGGGGGGAATGGTACTAATTTCACAAGAAACATGCTGTTTGACTTTGAATTAATAATTTATGTTGGATTTAATCGGCTCATTACAGTGCATTGGGCTGCAAATGAGAAAATTTAGACTCCACAACACACTTGGCAATTTGTCACCTTATGAACATCCAGTTAAAGCACACTGACCCATGGAATTCATCTCTCTATTCCTGCTCCCACAGACTGATCTTCCACAACACACACATCACCCCATGCAAACTCATCCATATACACACTACAAACCCCTACTGCTCCGTTATAACACCCTGCTGTTTGTTCCAGGGTGGCTGGCAAGGAAAGCTAGGATCTCAGACCTGTCCGAGGGGCCGAACGACTCTCTCTGATTCAGTGCTAATAAAGTGGCTATTGATCAGTACACCTCATCTCATAGCAACTCCCTGACTTCATGACTTACCCTTTTCATTACTCCTAAAAATATCTCTCGGAGATACAAATTGTTCAGCATGCTGTGGTTTGGGGCCTGACCCTCACCAGAGCCTGTCATCATGTCAGATATAATCCGCCTATATCTGCCTTCCTCTCCACCCCTAAAAGACTTGAACCCATGATCCCTTTGCTTACTGTTAAGGCTTTGAAAGGCTAGGAGTATGCCATTCTGGCCCCTGGAGGGGGCACTCTGCTCAGGCCCATCCAACCACCTTCCCACCCCTGAAAATCTCTCTCTCTCCATTTGTTTCTTATTTCACTGACACCACATTTGTCCTCGTATGAAAAAAAAAAATTAACTCTCACTTTGAAATCAACATGGTGTTTCTGAATCAATCAAGTATCTCAGACACACCCAGGGAGAAATAAGATGACACACAATATTGTCTCACACAAACTGCAGCAGGACACATGAACGTTGTTTTTGTGTTTTTTTCTGGGCCGCACATGTTAAAGTTAGGGGATTATATGATCTATAAATAGATATTGGCTATGCAGTAAAGAGTATTTATTTAATAATTAAGGACACGTGATTTCAAATCTAATTTTGCCTGCTGTTTCATCAGTTTTCCCTTTGACTGAATATGGGCTTGATGAGGTTTGACTAGCTTATGTTTCCTATTCCCACACATTTTTGATTCAAATGGAATATGGAAATGCGTAATAGGTGTTTGAAATTGGAGGCGACAGCTTTCTTTAACACCTTTAGTATTTGCGCTGATGCATTAGTGATCTAGAAACAGCAGGCAGGTGTTGAAATTGGTGATGATATCTTATAGTTGATACAAAGCTACTCAGAACCATGTTCCTGTTCTTGATTAATCTCTGGTTCTGATTTGATTGATTGATCGATTGGAGAATTATTCCATTAGTAGCTCCTAACTGTTTATAACTTGGCCTTCTTTTAAAATTTTCCTACTCTGTTTAAAAGTGGGCAACCTGCGACCCTTATGCAGCCATCTCCTGGTAGAGATGATGGCAGTGCTGTAGAGAGATATTGGCATGATCAGAGCAGAGGTCAGCCACCCTGTCCTGGAAAATCCCAGTCCTGCCGCTTTGGTAAGTGATTAAATGGTCAGTGAGCAGATACCTGGGAAACATGTCATCTTGTGTTAATTAATCAATCCATTAAGTCGTTAAGCACTCAGCTGTTATTAAATCCAGAGCACGTTGTGGATGCAGCTGTGGACCCTTGGCCTAGGGGGTCAGATGAGGTCCAACCAAAGCAAGAGCAGTCACTGGCTGACAGCAAGGCAGTCTGGAAAAGCTGAGAGGTCAAGCTGAGGTGAATGTACAGTTTCAGTCCTCCTTTTCAATTTATTAGTCTTCCCAAGCACTGTGGGAAGTGGCATTGACATCCCAGCCTCTTACACTACAAATCACTGCACCCACACAGGGTTTACTAACAGAAGACACTGGGTAAATGTTTTGGACTCTGTATGCTACCAAATAGTGGGACCTGGGATAAGAAATACTGCACCAGAAGACTAGCCCCTAGTTACATGGGTATTTGTAGAGTCTTGAAAAGAACATGGGGATTCATCACCTAAGCCCTATTGCTTTCTACACCTTAAGACCCCCTCAGTGATTGACAGGTGTTGTATTTTTTTTATCTAAGCAATGCCACCACTACAGTGGCTGCAACATAGCATCCCCCACCTGGTATTGAACCTATGAACCCTTGAACCCTTTGTTCCAGAGTCCAGAGCCCTAAGCACTCCTCCACACTGCAGCCTATGCTCCAGTGTTGCTGCTTTTAGCTTTTACCTTCTTAAACTTGAGATTGCAATTATCTAATTCATACATACATATAGCTAATCTATTTGCTCAATTGGAAAAAAAAACGTATTATATGTTATCAATAAGACCCAGAGGGAAGTTTTACATTTGACAATTTAATTCAATAATTAGACCAATTAAGAGTTCATGTGAAATGGAAAGACTTGGAAAACACTACCTGGCACAGCTGAAACACATGGAAATACAGCCAGTGTTTCCCATCTCCACATCATCGTAAGGATGGAGGAGCCTGAGAGAACGAAGATGAGTAAACAGACTCATTCCTGGGGCCAAGGGCAAGACATTTTAAGTTCCTCAGCCGGTCCTCATATTTGTCGTCTTAAGCAACAACAGCTGAAAAGAGACAGTTGGAGTGTTTTTAAGGGAAAGGACTAATGTTGATCCCATTTCATTTCAATGCAAGTGTACAAAGTAGGAAGGCAAAGGCATAGACAAAAAGTTAATAACGGTTGCATCGGTACTAGAAACATTGTCCAAGCACAAACAAAATATGAAGGCTTGAAAAACAATTGGCAAACCCTACTGTGGGGAATTAAGGTTTTTTAGGATAGAGTCACCATAATCGTTCCATTTTCTTGTGTTCGAATGGATTGAGTGTAGGGGTGTTTACCTTGAAGCTGAAGACCAGACCTCTATAATAAAAGCTTGAGACTGACAGTTGCAAAGAATAGGTCAAAACAGTTGGGCATCTTCCAATCAGGCTGAACAAAACTAACTCCTGACTGAAGTATGTAAAGAGTAAACTAATTACAGGTTATGAAACTGATCAGATGGTGTAATACTTTGAATGATAAGACTGGTATCAAAACAGTACAGGACTGGGAATGAAGAGGAACAGAGCCTCAAATTTGGGTAAAGTGTAATTGGCATTGACAGGCAGTCAGCATTTTAATTTAACCCCAGTCTTAGCCTATATCACTGATGCTTCATTCTTGTATTATATTTCTAAGACCTTGCTTGCTAACATTCTCATACTGACCTTCCTGTTTTAGAAATGACTAACGGCCCATTTTCAACCTACAGTCAACTTCGGCTGAAAATAAACATGTCCCTTGTGACGGAATAAACACTGAGCGCAGTCATGATCCGGCACTAAGAGATTACTGCAGGCAGAGCGCCGGAGAGCAGACACCCTGGACCAGTCGCTGGCTGAAAGTATTGAAATCTCAAAAAGTAACACTTTTAAAATTAGAGTCTAGTTTAATTAAACATGAATTTACATGTGGTTTCCTATCAAGTTCCTAATGAATTCATATGAATTAAAAGCGTTGATGTATTATTCCACATTGAAGCTTACTATTGCCCTAATTCAGCCCAAATTCTTCATCACACACTTTTCTGGTTGCACTTTATGATAATGTCTCATGTACTTCAACTGAGTTCTGATGTTGATCACATGTATAAACCTTAACCCCAAACCTAGTCCGTAACCCTATCCCTAACCCTGACCCTCACCTTGGTATACAGGTGATTAACAGCAGAACTCAGATTAAGTGGTATTCATACACCAAATCATTAAGTATCAGTACCCATTATTTTAAAGCATGACCTCTTAATGTGCCACCACACAAGCAGTATAATAAAAATAAAAAAAGTATAAGTAGTTGTCTTTGGCGTTAATTTTGAGATTTAATCCTAGCCTTTATTTTCTATGGGGTGTTTGGGTCCTTGGGTTTATATGCTTTGAATGGTCTCCAATTTCCAAGGAGGATCCCTCAAAACCCCTGTAATGTTGCTTTCAGATCGATTGATTTTAGAATAATTAAAAGACTTGGGGAAAAACACAAAAACAATCTTGTGAGGATAAACAGCAGCAGGGCCCCACTTGCTAATCCAAGCAGGTCTTCTAGGTCTTTAAAACAACACAGCTTTAATACCTGGCAAAGGTGTTAAGAGCTTCTAATTAAGCAAATAATCAAATCAGTTGAGTAATTCAGAGCTCAGACAGAAAGAAAAGCACAAGACCTTGAGGACAGGATTTGCTCCTGATACAAATTATCATCAGAAGAGCAGTAAAGCATAATATTGTTTGTGATGACAAATTGTATAAGCATTCCTCTTTAAGGAGGAACACGGTCAGTCTTGGTAAAAACACATAAACAACAACTACAAAAGGAAGAATCTGAATTGGCTATTGATTAAGATGAAATTACATTAACATTAAGTGAATGCAACATGATTCAATTTGCTTTGGTTTTACTAATGCCTTAGACAAGAGTATGTTTTGTTTTATTATTTTTTAACACTATAATGACCGTAAACACACAGCCAGATTTGACCTTAAAAATCTCATCAGCCCAGAGTACTTCCAACAATAAAGCATTTTCTATAGAGATGGGTAATCATGTTCCCTACAAACAAATAGCTTTTCTCCCATTGTTCCTTCCTCAGTTTTACTTCACTGGGATTTCCAGGTGACTGACAAGTTATATAAAAGTGCAATTCTAGTCAAGGTCTAAGTGCAGAGGCATGAATGGCCTTCCAACTAATAATCTGGTTATTGCAATTCTCAGACTAACCTTAGTTACATTCGGATTTCTCTCAATTAACCTCCCCCACAATGTTCTCACAGGCTTCCTATTCTGATGGGACCAATGGCTGTACAACCAGGACAATGTTAAACAGCCAGAACAATAATATTAATAATAATATTTGTTGGGGGAAAAGGGGCAGCAGTAGGGTATTGTCCTTGGCATTAGTCACGTCCTGCAAGCTGACAATCTAGATAAATATCCATGCCAATGGACTGTGAACACGAGGTTCTGTTTCTGTGAAGGGTGAGTAAAGAATTTACTGACAGGACATAACAGGAGATATTAGAACTATAACTGCCAGCTTTGTCGATGGATGCTCTCTGTAGCTGTGAGTCACACACCTCTATCAGGTCTCCCTACCCCAGTTTAGTAGATCTGATCTGATCGCCACTCATGATCTTAGACAATCTCCTTTGTTTTGTTACAGTTTTAGTACATAAGATGTATATACTCTGAAGCCACACACTTGTGTAAGCAATCATTACAAATTTAGTTTCACATTTATGAAAAAAAACCAACTAAAAACACACATGACAAATAGACACTCACATGGGATAAGAAAACAAGCAAAGCAAACTAATTGGTACAGTAAGCTTTTAATGTTTTTGTGTGTTTGTCTCTCCAATGGTAGCACCTTCAGCATATGCTATTCAAGTTGATGAGATATGCTTCACCTAGCTGTGAGGCTCTGGGCTTCTTTGTGACTTTGTGTCCCTACCCAGTGATGGTATTTTTTAGTAAGGTCTTCATTGTTCCAAAACTATTTTTGATGTTATATTTAGCTATCTTGGGAAATTAACATCTGAAGACATGCATCCACAAAGAAAGATTCCCAACCCACATTGAAAGAATGTGGAACAAGTCAGAAATGAAATAGCAGGGACGTGGAGATGAACAGCTTCATTGTCAACAGTAGTCTTCCTCCAGTGAGACAGACAGAGAAAATCCTTTAGCAGAATTTCGCCTTACAGTCAAGCTGTGCCTTGTTTAATGTTGGGAAAACTGCATAATAAGGATCTGCTCTTATGTATTAATCATGAATAACTAACTAATACAACTTAAATAACTTATTAATTGCACTGAGATTAATCATTGTCAGGAACCTAATGCATTATCCATGAATTTCGAAGTCAGCTCCATATTGTGCTGTTAAGCTCTTTAACGTGCGTCTACAGTGCAAATACAGCAATGAATTAATGAGCAAGTATGCCGTATATAAAATAATTACCTAATTAACCCATTTTTTACACAGTCATGAGTAATTCAGATAAGCAAGCCTTTGCGTACTGGCAGCTCCTTCATCCGCTGTTACTCCGGGGCTTTTCCGCTTACATTGTGTGATTCACACTGCTGGACTGTACATTGTTGAAATGCGTGCCACAACGTGTAATGTGGGGAAAATCTAATTTACTTGACTCAAACTGTAATTGCCACCATTATTTTATCAGTCCTAATAAAATAAACAACGTTGACAGGGATAAGGATAAGGGTTTGCAACATAACGCAACGCACAAAACACAGCTACCACAAGAGAGTCGTGGTAACTTTCCTCTGTACAATAATATACACCACTGACAGTTATACGTTTGCAGGGTATTACTTTTCACATGAAAGGCCTCTGTATTACATTTTACATTTTTAAAAGCAAAGCCTTGGGTTTCTTCTTCTTACTGTTGTTTTCTTTTTCGTTTTTCCAATATCCCTGGTCATTCAACTGTTGAGTTTGGGTCTCCAGATAGAGTTAATGTTACAAGTGTAAAATAAAATGTTTTCCCCGCTTAGCCCTCAGCGGGAAAACAATCGCCAATTTTTCACAATTGGTTACTTGTACACAATGTCATTGCCAAGCAGTGAAAGGCAATTGAGTCTGAAATATCGCCCAAGCCTCAGGGCCGGGCTGTCCATTGCGGGTAGTTGATGCACTGGAATAGGGGGACAGTCTGGGCAGTCTCATACGAAATCTCAGATACCGAAAAGTCTTTAGGAAATATACTAGTATTTTTCTTCACATCAAACAAACATATCACACAATGTATAGGTGTGTGGCTGTCACACAGTGTTTCAATTAGACTAATACAATGTGGATAGCATGACTGATCATTTGTCCGATACAGACACAGTGAAACGGGAGTGCGTGTGATTTGACTGTTTAAACACCTCGCTGCGTGCTGTAGCTCAGATTTCAGTCTCGGGATTCGCCCTAATAAAAGATCATGAAAACTAACAGCGGAATCTAACGGTACCAGTTGGAAAATCCGCCAGTGCTTAATGAATACAGCTCTAGCATGACTTCAGCAGCTCCAGATGTATTCGTTTTTAACTTATTGATTTGCAGATGCTTTCCCCCCCCCACCCCCTCACTGACAAAACCCCGAAAGAAAAACTGAAACACGCAAATCGCATAAACCCCACCATAGAGTGTTTCGCGCAATCCTATAGATTTGCTTTTAAAAATCAGTAAAACAATGTGCAGATCGATCCCCGCTAATAACTTGCTGCTGTTGCTCCGGCTGAGCCTCCAGCTGTATTGATCCGAATGAGCGACACTAGAGAGACGACACTGAAGTGCACAATCCTGAACGGTGTCAAGTCCAAAAAGGTTGATCTCAACGTTGGAAATACAGGTATATGTCAGTGTGCGTCATATGAAGGTGTTTTCTTGACCTGTGTTCACACTTAGTTGATTTTTTTTTTTACATTAATGTAGTGTACATTAGTGTGTCGTGCCGGGAGGGCGGGTAACATTTCTGTCCCGTTGAGCGTCAAGGATAACTATCCACCTGACTTCTATCTAGCAGTCACTGAGCAGAAACCACCTCTGATATTAATACGAGTTGTTGTCGAGCAATATTGGCTACTATAACTTACTACTACTATATATATATGCATATGAGAGGTGATTTGGCGTCACCTCTATTTGTTTTTGAGCGAAAACAGATGTTCCAAAGCACAGCTGCAATTACCTGCAAACAAGCTGACAGTAATTAAGGCTTGGAGGGTAATTATTATTCATTTAACTACAGGGAGGGCTGTAACATGCACTGTCGTGAATTTGAAAGCAATTTATTTCAGACATAAATGTGCCTATACATTCCCGGTGTCTTATTACAGAAGCCACATTGCAATACGCGGTTAATCCATTTTCTCTGTACTTATCGAACAGCAGAAAACAACACGTTTCCTCGAAAATCCGGGTTCCTAGGTCCAGAGCTAACCAGGACGTTAAATGACAAGACACTGGTATTTCCACCCGTGACCCATCTATGAATTACTGACGACTCAATACATTATGTTTTCATTATTTTATTGCCGCTGTGTGAATGTGTTAGTAAGACATTTATGTTGTATGTTGGTTACAAATGATGGAAATAAATAGCGGATCTGAAGTCTATCCCCTATAAAACGAATATAATAAAACGGAGCTAATCTAATCGTTTTAACCAATAATACGAAGAAGAAGAAGAAGAATTCATTATTGGTTAAGTGTAATAACGTGTAGCTACTCCAAGTGTTGATATGAGAATTAGGAACGTTTTCACTACAAATGAAATGAACCCTAAGCTAATTTTCAGGATATTTTCCATGTTCTATATTATTATTATTATTATTATTATTATTATTATTATTATTATTATTATTATTATTATTATTATTATTAAGATTGCAACAATAGAAAAAGTTGTACTCTGTTAGTATACGTATACAAATGAAACACTAAATAATGTTCTTATGTATATGCAGAGAATCTTCCACGGAACGCACAATTCGATGTACTAGTGTGTTCATTGTATTGGATGTCAATTAAGTAAACTTTGTAGTAACTACGCCATGTTTAAATAGCAGAAGACGCAGAAGTACTATGACTCTGATTAAGACGTATTAAAACAACTTTTTTCTCCGAGCGAGTTTATGAACTTGACATTGACCTCTCGATGCCTCTTCGGTGACTTTACATGGAAACGACAGAAACGACCGACTCCACAGTCTAACATCAGTTGCTTTAAAGAAGACGAGGATGAACGGACTTGAACCGAGGATGCTGGAATCACATGTGCAGTGCAAATGTCGCCTGGGCTTTAGGATAAGCCACAGTTCTTACAGACACGATCAACGCACAGGACTTGACTCCTAGATGCACGAAGTAGCGCTACTGTGTCCTACAATGTTATTTGTAACGAGTCCAGCATTTTACAGAAGCCAAAGCAAGAACTAGGCTAACTTTCCTTCTCTCTTACCAGGCACGCAGTCCCGTTGAGAAGCAGCAAGACGAACCAGCGGCTGGACCGCATCTTAACGGCGTGTTGTGTCCCTCAGATGGTCAAAGCCCGTCTTCATCTAGGAAGAGAGAGGTCCTCCTCTACAGTAACTCGCCATTCTACAGCAGGGTCCCATATCCAAAGCCTGGCAACGTCGCTAGCACATATTAAACCATCTATCATTTCCCGCTGCTTGTGACGCCAAACGGGTCTTGGAGATCCATAGGTGTGGGGAGAAAAGCACAATCCAGGGGTAAGAGTCGGTTTGCCCGTTTAGAGAGCAACGAAAGCTAACCAAAAACCTCGTATCATAACCAATCTCCGCTTAAATGGAGATACTTTACTTCCACCCAGAGCACCTACAGAGTGCGCACCCGGTACCCTTCACACGCACTGACTGGAGCCTACAGCCTGACATGCCCGTTAAGATCTCTCTCTCTCTCTCTCTCTCTCTCTCTCTCTCTCTCTCTCTCTCTCTCTCTCTCTCTCTCTCTCTCTCTCTCTCTCTCTCTCTCTCTCCCCCACCCCCCCTACCCACTCCCCGTATCTCAGTGTAACATCTAATGACTATCGCATAGGGTACCTGGTGAGGAGCAGACTTCACATTAGACCAATACTGTATCACGTCTATGGAAATAATGTCTTGCAATCCCGTCCTTGCCGACCGAAGTCAGTCAACGGTCACAATCTGAACTGACCCTCACTTTTCCCCGATAGACGAGCTTCAACCCAGAACCAGTGGAAGTAGAGATGCTCTTCAGCCAGACAGGCGTGTCACCAGCTTTCTGTCTCCTGGGAAGTGTAGATAGAGATTGCTAACCAGATCTATGCCAGCAGGTTTTCTATAGCTTTTCTTCTGCCAGTTGAAAAAGGGCTACAGAATATAAGCTGCATGTTAGGGGGTGAGGCATTCACACATGAAATAGCTTTCCCCCGGTTGTAGATATCACCACGTTTAGGTAGTATCAAAGTTTGCTGATGTGTGACTGTATGGGGTAATTCCATGTGCTGGAAAATTAAATGACGAAAGGGGTCCCCCATTAAATGCATAGACTCACAGGGACGTGGGCAGCTCTATTTGATCTCATATAGTTGCACACGATTCAGGGGGACGTTATTGTCTGAAAAATGCAAATTGCACCTGTAATTGTGTGTTAAATTATATCAGCTGATGTGTTAACGCTACACACACGTTCTCTCGTCTTACTGTTTCTATTACTATCACTTTAAATAGTAAACTTGCACACGTTTGTACAGAAACAAGCTGACCTGCAGTCTTTACCAATTTACCGACCGATTCGTTGTTGTTTTTTCTTCTCCTGTAGCTCTTAACAATAATGTGGATTTAAACCCTGCGTTGACCTTTGATTATATTTCTATTATTTCTCATGCCACTAATAAATAATAATAATAATAATAATAATAATAATAATAATAATAATAATAATAATAATAATAATAACAATCATCATCATCATCATCATCATCATCATCATCATAAATTGAGGACAAGGTTGGTAAGGGAAAATGTACGTCCCACAAACATTTGTTATCCCTTGCTGCCACCATGTGGAGTCCCAATTTAAATAGTGCTATGGTGAGATTATGAGCCCGTGAGAAAGTGTTTCTCCCCATGCATATATTATCATGAAAAAGATGGGTCCATTTAACATCATAGAAGTCTAGATCTGACGTTCGTGCCAGGATTCATTACTTAAACCGTCCCTTTTATTTGGTTAAGCGCTTCCATGACACATTAAGCCGTATTTTCAATTCAGGCCCATTAAAGTGCAACTCTAGAAGACCAATCCCCCGACTGATTTAGTCTGTAACGGATTATGTGCCTGGAAGACAATACAAGACACAGCTACCCATTATCTCGTTGGAAACACATATGTAGAGATAAGTTATACATTTTTCCGTAGCTAGATTGTATCGAAAGAAAACGTTTAAACTGGTATAATAAAATACGCTTACGTTGGTTTCTTATCAAAACGTATTACGTTTATAGGCTACTTGAAATAGGTACAATTCCCCTTGCAGTCCTAACACCAACTTGCGAATTAATATTTAATCAATCGATTCCAAGTTTACCATTATTACTATTAACCACACGTGTAATATTTTAAAAATAAGACCCATTCCAACCACACCTTAATCGCATGCATGACAGGTATACGAATGAAAATACTAGTAGTAGTAGTAGTAGTAGCGGTATTCATATTCATTTTATTATTATTATTATTATTATTATTATTATTATTATTATTATTATTATTATTATTATGTATTCATATACAGCTTAATGACGACCAATTTTAAAGATGAACTAAACATTATTCACCAACAACTTGTTTTCCATGAACGTCACTTTTAACATGCTGTTTTATTAAGATGGATAATAGATTGTTGCAGCCAGACATATGCCTGTAACAGTTCACAACACATCCCCAGTTCCCCACTAGATGTCGCCATCACCCTTCCTTACCGGTCACTTCTCCCAGCTCCCTTCATTCAATCAATCAATCAATCAATCAACATTCCTGAACACCATGTGCACTTCAATCACCCTCTGCTCCCATTCGCCCTGCATCTCCCAAACTTGGTCCCTTGCTTCCCTCTGCTCCACATATAAACCCTCACTCAGTCTTCCCGATGTTTTGTCATTATCCACTACAATCCTGAGCAGTCTCCCCGTGCCTAGGTAGAGCCTTGAATCCTCGAGCTCTTGTTTGACCTCCCGACCACGACTTTGATCTTCCCCTGATCGCCCGACCCTTTCCTGTATCCCCCACCACGTCTTTGCCTTGCCCTTGTTTGCCCTGTCCTGCCGGCATCCGACCCCCGCCTGTCTGACCACCTCCCCCCGAGCTGCGTTACAATGCAATGGTTCTCCGTAAGAGGAGCTGGCAAGAAATGAAAAATAATCGCTGACAAACGTATGTTTTAGCATTGAATTTAAAGTTTTAATGTCAATATATGAACCACAGTAGGAGCATGTTGAAGTCCATAGACTTCCAGGAAAGTCAGTGGGTTGATATTGCAGTGTCTTGTCCATCTGAAGTTCACAAAACCCATGCGTATCACTACGCTGTAGTGATAGTAGCTGTTCATTCCACGGTCAATAGCACACAGAAGTAATAGGCTTTCCAAGGACTTTAATTTAATCTTCAGTGATTTTCAGATGTTAAATAAAAGAAAATTTGAAAGCATAAACATTTTGGTCTGTCCGATCACTGTGTGTTTAATTGCTTCCCCACACAAAATTAACCCAAAGGGTCTTTTCATAGCTTGCCTGTGCTAACTCAAGTATTGCCAGATTACTCTAACAGACCTCAGAGAACTTTGCTTAAGTTGCCCCAGGGACTATGCATGGTGTTCTAGTGCAATCTCCTGATTGATCTTCTGTCCCCCATCACTGTACTTTTTAATGTTCTTATTTTGAACCTGTTGAGCAGTTCTTTCTGTACAGAGGCACAGCAGTGCAATAATTAAGTCAGGACAGTCCTTCAGCATTCCTGCAATTTAGGGTAGCCAGACTGGCAGGCCAGAGGTCGTTTAATTGCGTTCCCAGGCTAATTGGTGCTTTGTGATTCAAGCCCTGCCAGGGAGCGACCTTTACCCTGTGGTCGGAGTGCATGCAAGGGGGGTGTGTGTGCTGTGTCTGCTGTGGACTCCAGGGCTCAAGGTCAAGGCCTCAGTGTGTGAGTATCGATCCCAGCCAGGCCAAGAGACACTTAACCCTGTATCCAGTTGTTCACAGAGACACAGCACTGCCGCAGCCCTGCTCTCATCTCACCTTGGTCTCTTATCATTATTGTAATACAGAATCAAGACTTATTCTGTACGGTGCACAGAAAACTGGAGACAAGCGTATGCCTTTTATCTTTCTTTCTTTCTTACCAACCTTTAACTTACCTAACTACCTACCCCTGAAAAGCAGGCCCAAAACCAAACTGTCACATGCAGGCATGCATGTATTCAAAGGCGTAGGTTTCCCCCCATCCCCCCCAATGTTGAGACAAATATTAAATTGTCCCCCCAATAATGTATGCCAGGCTCCATAGACATAGGGGGTGCTGTGACTGGGGGAGTCAGTCACAGAGGGCAAGTTGTATAGAGGTTCCCTGGTTCCCACTGGGCAGCAGGCTGAGAACAGTGTTGCTCTTTTAAAAGCTGTGTCTTAAATACTAAATCTGTTGTAGGAACCCTGACTCCCTCTGATTATTTGTTGTTTCTGTCAGTAGAAAAAAGGCTAAAATGCTACAATGTGTAATAATCTCAAACCTCTGATCACATTATTTAAAATAGCTGCATCAAAGTCATTTTGGAGCACTGTATTAAAAATGAAGAAGAGGGTCAAGTGGTAATAGTTCATGTATAGATACTAAATCATAATGCTTAAGGACAATACAGAAATCGTGGACCTGAATTATGAATTTCTTGACATGGCAATGCGTATGGCCCCATCTTGTGGCATGTCTGATGGTGACAACTTGCAGTGAGTAAGGTGTATTCTTTCTTGAACATGGTACCACTTTACTGAGCTGAATGGAAAAGTCCATAGTTGGACTTTTCTCTCTGCATATGAAAAACAAATCAAAGTCTATTACATTGATGAGTAAAATTTCAGTGCTCTAACCACTACTCCACACTGCTGTCATTTTGTATTACTGCCATAGGTACACATTTTTAGTAAGCTTTCTTTTGAAGCTCTGTAAAAGACCAGCTTTCCTGATAACATTTAACTGAGAATGAAACCAAACCATTGCCACTATATTGAACCAAAGATTGCACCAAACAGCCTGTATGCCAGGTTATCTCTGACATCACCCATGTTAATTTATTGTAATTGTAGTCTAGCCATGATTTGCTCTCTTTACTGAAGTGGTGAAGCACACAGTGTTTTTCACAGTGTGGTGGCTCTGTTGCCATTTGATTCAGACCTCTAAATATGGCACTCAAACTGAGCCAACCACTCAAAGACGATGATCTGTAAGGATTTGTCTTGTTTGCAGGCATCATCAGTAGACATTAAACAACCCTGTAAGTAGAGCTGTCTAAGAGGAAACATAAAATAGACAATAAACAGAGGTAGCACTCAAAACCACTTACTGCATACAAGGTCTGGCATTAAAAAGAAAATTCTCAGGAATGAAAGGACAACTAGCACTTTTAGAACTTGTACTTTGAGTAGCTGCAGTTCTAGTTCCTGACCCCAAGAGGGCCACATAATACCAAGTTATCTCCCAGGGTTGTGTCTGAGTTCAAAGCACTGAAGGGTGCTTCATGTTTCTGGTACTAGTATTGAGTTAATTCACATTCTTACTATACTAATGAAAATGTTGCAATAATGCAGAGTTGTAATAATCCATTTATCTTCTCTCCTTGATAAAAAGAGGAGAAACTCACTGCAGAAGTCATATTTTATATAAGAACATAAGAAAGTTTATAAACGAGAGGAGGCCATTCAACCCATCGTGCTCATTTGGTGTCTATTAATAACTGAGTGATCCAAGGATCCAAAATATACAGCTGTGGAAATAATTAAGAGATCACTTAACATTGATTTCTGAACTTGGAGTAGTCTCTTAATTTTTTCCAGAGCTGTATATACTTAATATATATTCTTAAATATATACTGTATACTTAAATATATATGATATAGTTATACCACCTCCATCTTTTCCCAAAGCCTGAGGTTGCTCTGTGATCAGGGACAGTGAAGGACTGACCACAACGCTCAGTGATTATTGAGCCAACTAATCCACACATTGATTTCCAATAAATAATTACAAGGTAGACAGTCCAGCTGGAACACAGCACACAGACAACTGGAGCCCCCAGCTGTGGGGGAAAGAGTCTGGATCTGGACCTTAAGATGTGGGCAGTGGAGGGAGTGGAGGGTCACTGCCTTGTCTGCCTACAATTGTTGGGTGTTTGGATTATTTATATCCCTGGCTGGGCTTGTGTGGTGGGCTTGGGCTCTCACAACCTCCTGGTAACCAGAAAGACAGTGGATCTTTCAGCTAAAAACAAGAAAAAAGAAAGATAAATGACTAATGACTAACAATAATAGTCACATAATGGTGAACAGGTTGGGTTTAAATAATTCCATCTCTTTTTACTGTCATTTACTGTAGCTATGAAAAGTTCAGCGGCTTCCTTTCGCAACACTCTGACACTCTGCGCTACTTCTACAAGAGTGTTACAGTTCCGCATGCTTTTCCAATATATATATTGTTCTCTTCTATTGACTTGAATTGTTGAATTGTATTCCTTTTGTTAAGCTGCTGGGTTGGGGCCTGCTAGGGGCACAGCGGTGGAAGATTATATTAGCAAATTATACGAGATTACAGAATTATAAAACTAAATGCAGTATAAAACAAGACAAAAAGCAGTGGAAGATGCCGGCACTCTCACATAAAAAGCAACTGCAGTGAGTGTCCTGGCTGGTCTGCAGGCTCCCCAGAGGCCGCTTATCCCAGTGGAGCAGGTATCACAGGAAGGCGTGTAATACTGGAGTGCAGGTGTTGCTGGCACTAAAGCACCAACTCTGAGCAAAGTAGGCAATTATGCACTAGCTTAGTTCTCCTCAGAGCCTCATTTTACACGCAATTGCTATTAATGGGTACATGGCTCTGCTAATTGAGACAGCTATGGGACAGCTCATTGAGGCCATTTGTGAGATTTTTTGATATTTCTGTTAATCTGTGTGCACCTATTTAAGCACACTGTAATCTGTGTTAATACAATGGACTCCTGAGATTGTTGCACCCCCATATTGCACCCTGACTTATGTTTCGAGTCTTGGGATTTTTTAAGAACGGGTGACTACTGTTGTCCTCTATTGCACTTTGCTTATAGCATTCTTAGATTTTGTCTAAGTCCATTCCTAAGTCAGGAGAAACAGGGACTGAACTGGGTTTATAAATCACGCTAATTACTTGATCAAGGTGAATGTTCTGCCAAATCTCCCATAATTCTATACATTGTCAGTCATGTTTTTTTTTGTTAAATCATCAATGCCCTTTGGATTCCCATTCACTGTTTTATGGGCTTTCTCTAGTCTAGCCAGTGGGTCAATTTTAATAGGTGTCTACATTAAGTGCCACGTTTAGTCTGATTGCTATAGTTAAGCATACATTTTCAGAGACAGACAGAAATGTATCCTCAGACACTTAATTATTTACCAAATTTAATTGTAACTGTAAACTCAGGCAGACTTATTTTTTTGTTGAACTTCCCTATTTGAAGAATTTCTGACAACACAGACAATAGCAGACCCTGTTCTAGGGCCTCTCTCCTCTGTGTTCTGCCACTGCTTTCATAGATTTGTTTTCTTCATTTTAGGTTAACTGTTTTCAATGTGGCAGGTATGGCCTGATATCCCTGTATTTATGCCTTAGCTTTCTTGTCCTATTATTATTATTATTATTAATAATAATAATAATAATATTATTATTATTATTATTATTATTATTATTATTTACAATGGTGCATTGAGATCAATAGCAGGATCTCAATATCAGGCATTATGAGATAATGGAGTAATGCAATGATATTGAGATTCTGACATCATGTTGTGATAATGACATCATAATCATATAAAATTCAGTAATCATGAGAAATTCATTGACTTTTCATTTGCTTTTTGTAAAGTGTAGTAAAGATGCGTTCTCCCCTTGCAGTGGCTCCTCTTTCACACCATCAGAATTGGGCAGGGATTACATTCTTATCCCAGCGTTCGTGCCCAGTGGAGGGAGATTCCCACTACCTGTCATGCAGAGGGATCCCAATGAAGTTCGTATGCATTTTACAGAATGGAAAAAAAAAAAAGTGCACTGAAAAGCCTACCCGGTGTGTGTGTGTGTGTGTGTGTGTGTGTGTGTGTGTGTTTGACTGCATGCTGCTAATGGCCATACTATAGAGATACACCTTGGACTGGACTGCAGGAGGAAGGAGAAATCAATAGCAGAGTGGAGACCTGTCTTTAATGCACTCCCATTCAATTTCTCATTGATTTTCAGGCAGGGTTTTATGAAGCTCTGTAAGTGGCCATCCTGCTCTCTAAATGAGGCTGACATTTAAATACTTGTTAATGGTGCCACCGCGATGCAACACAACACTGCTGGATGATCTCTCAGTCCTGCCATTATGCACATTGCAGCTGCCTGGCATCAGCATGTTTGTGTGTGCATGCGTGTGTGCTTGCTATTATTCTTCTAAGTCGGCAGGGCCTGCCTGACACACTAACTAGGGCCTAGACAAACATCTAAACTTTTACACACCACTAAAAGCAAATTATAGAACAGAACTTCTAACAGAAATATACTAACACCATTAGGTAGAGGTCTTTCATTTTTGAAGAGGGTGGGTCAAAGATTAATGTAGCTGACATACATGGATCTAGGCCAAATCAGAAGTTTGACCTACTCGTGAACAGCAAGATTATAGATTTTTGCCTAGAACCACGTGGCATGTGATAATAAATTAAAGCATGATAGGGTAGAGGTTTGTACTTTGCCATGCACAGGCAGGTCCAAGGCTTGTCTTAGTCTGGGTGTAGTTGATTGGAAGACAGATGCTGAATAGATTTTGGTTCATTTGGTTCATATATATATATATATATATATATATATATATATATATATATATATATATACACAGCTCTGGAAAAAAGTAAGAGACCACTCCAAGTTCAGAAATCAATATTGAGTGGTATCTTAATTTTTTCCAGAGCTGTATATATATAGATCAGTTTTGAGCATCACTGCTACAGATAATAATCATCATCATCAACATACATACATACATACATACAAGCATATATACTGTATATATAGCTGGGAAGATGAAATAATAAACTTTTCAAGTGTTACATGGAAAAGAGAAGCTTTAAATCAAAACAAGTTAACACATCTTTGAGAGGCTTTCATTCAGCAGTGGAGCAAAATTGGCTGATGATAAATGGTGATGATAATATTATTATTATTATTATTAATAATAATAATAATAATAATAATAATAATAAATAATGTATTATTATGATAAAGATTAATGCAGCCTTTGCCTACCAGCATTAGCTTTCCCCACACAGCAGAAAGCTTGCTGTGGATGATGCTGATTTTTCTTTCTGAACTTTAAACGCACTGCGCAGTGCTAGGTGTAAGTTACTAACATTGTTAAAGTGTTACCTTATGCCCTGTAATTAGCTATCATGTTTGCATAGATTTTTATATCATGTCTGCTTTTTTTCCTTTCTTTTTTTTTTTTTTTGCTTGCTCACCATAACAGATTGAAAGCCCCATTGCTGACGTCACTGATGAGTTATTCACTGCAAATGCAGGGATTGATTTTCACAGCATTTGTGTGTTTCAGTGGGAAGTATGCATTACATTTTCTGGAATCAAAACCAAGCTGCTGTATTTGAATCTACCCAGAAATAGCTGAGATCCAAGAAGTAGAAATCAAATTGATTTTCCAGTGTCCCCTCTCCTGTCCTCTTCAGTTGAACCCTGATATCACAAATATCACTCTGTAGAAAGTCTATGCAGGGAATGAACTATGAAATTATACGCTGGTGTCTTACACAAGGAGAGTCTAAAGGGTGTTCAAGATCAGTGATCATGCTTCTGTTTTTCCTTGCTTGACGTTCATTGAGCATATTTCTATCCATTTTCACATCAAGGAAAAACAGAAACATGATCACCCTCCTTGTGTAAGACACCAGCGTATAATTTCATAGTTGTTTTAATTAGGAGCCCTGTGTGTGTGTGTGTGTGTGTGTGTGTGCAGTTCTCACAGAAATAGCCAGCAAATTAGTTTATTTCTCTTGTTGTTGGACTGTTTTTTGCGAGTCTGGTTGGGAAAATATGAAGAATAATGTAATGCTGAGTAAAAAAAACTTTGAAAGCTTTTGATTACCCAATACTTTTGGTTTATAGTTGTTTCAAATGAAAACGAATACAATTAAAAGCTAGTAGTAAGTTATTGTGTATGTATATATATATATATATATATATATATATATATATATATATATATATATATATATATACACATACAGCTCTGGAAAAAAAGACCACTTAACATTGATTTCTGAACTTGGATTGGTCTTAATTTTTTTCAGAGCTGTATATACAATCAATTTGATTTATTTGCTTTTTCTAGCTTAATACACTGATTTTGCAATTCACATGGACATGGCATCCAGCAAGATAATTTTCTCACATGGGAAAACAGAATTGTAAAAACTTTTCTTGGCAGAAAATATACATTGCCAATGTCATGCATGCATTTTCACATTAATACATAAACCTTTTTTTGACATGTGTGATATTGAATATATCATATATGACATTAAGATATGCATGGTATCGCATATCCTATATATATATATATATATATATATACATATATATAACTAAAGGCCCTGGGTGTAAATTGAATTGGGGATGAAAAGGTGAATGGAGCGTCAAGAACAATGGAAAGAGCCAAGTTCCTGTGTGCTAAAGAAAGCTTCTGTTTATACTGGCTGTCATCTTGCTCAGTAGATCATCCCACTGTGTATGTTAAAATCTGTGCCCTGGGGTACTTGGAGAACCAGCAGCGCAGTCACACACTTTGTGCCCAGGACTCTCCTTTTCTGTTGAGCGCTGAAACTTGATCCATGGGGTCATTTTGGCTCATCCTATCTCTATCTGCTGATTGTGCTGTTTGTGTGTTTAGCAGTCTGAATATTCTGTGTCAAGCTGCACACACACACACACACAAACACACTCACACTCACACACAGGAACAACCAAAGCCAAGTTCAATCTCTCGCCTGCATTTCTGACAGATCAAGTAGAGCTGGGTATCAAGACACTGTAGGAAGTAGGAATATTGGCAAATGGAATTTAAAATGATCCAGAGGGAATCCAGAGTCATTTTTTCCAGCAAATTACTAACACCAGACAGTTCAAAGTGGTGCAGAGTATTTACAGGTCATCGAAAGCTAAAAACCAAGAATGCATTACTTTGGTGTTACGGAAATGCTAGATGCACTTTTTGGTTTTATGATTTTGTGTGTTTTTTGGGGGGTGGGGTGGCAGAGCATACAGTTTTGGTAACAGCCCTTCCTTTGAACTGCAACCCACAGCTAAGAGGCTGCTCAATTACGCCATAGAAACCAGTAGATGTCAAAATTAATTCAAGTGAGTGTGGTCTAATTGACTGGGGTTCTGTATGGAATCAGCTGCTTTGTTCTTGGTGCGCAGTGGCTCTCATACCTGCTTCACAACACAAAGAGAACCTGTCAGAATTTAATTTACAAGCCTGATGAAATTAAGATTAGCCAAACAACCAGGATAAAGTCCTATTATTTATCTGTAGCTCTTGAATTTAATTGACTTGAGTCCAAGGGAAGCACAAAGATGTCAAATTTCTCCTTACATTATGCTGTGAAAATCATTTTCTAAATGAGGCAGAGGTTGTAATTGTGTAAGGAAAAATCAGGCAATTGTGTTACTGACACTGTTTAAAAAGAAGGTTCGAATTAATCAATGGCCTTGTTAATAGGTTACATTTGAAGTGTTCCTTATCTCCATACGCCTTACCATGAGAAAAGCATGAATTGGATGTTCCAGCTAGACACTGGCAGATCAGAAAACTCCTCCATCAATTACCAGCACATTTCTTTGAGCTTAATTATGAACCCAGTCAATCAGTAGATGTTTAAAATGAAGTATACTGATCAAGAATAAAATGGGAATCAGTCCAATCAAAAACATTTTGGCATTGTTTCGGTATGCAGAATCATAAGTGTATATACTCAACTTTATAATGTATAAAACAGACAAAATACACTACAGAGCGGAAAGCATGGTATGTAGATTAGTACAGGGGGGGAACAGTATAAGGTATTGATGGGAAAATATGCTGGATTGTTGGGTGCAGGAGGACTGTTTACTTTGTACTGTCTTTGAAGTGGTTATGCTTATTAGGTACATTAGAACATCCTGCCAGCGCTCACGTGTGAACTGTAAGCCTTCAGTAAACTGAGATCTAAAGAGTTTCTCCTCCTAATAAGCTTAATTATTAAAAGGAATGTGAGCTTTTCTTTTTTTCAGAGTTATTAATGTAAAATCCATTAGGACTCCCATCTAGGCCATTTTGAGAATCGTTTCTGCCCAGCCTGAAAATAGAACACAATCAATCTCTCCAGGGAAATAAAAAAGGAAAATAGCAGAGTGACGTTTTGCTCTCATTACTTTAAACGGTCCGGCTCACTTTTGTTACTGTAATACGATTAAGTGCCTTAAGAAAGTCTTCTGTCCCTGACACACTTTATCATTTGCTTTATTATTCCTGACTTATATGTTGTTCTGTGCATGTTCAACATACGTAGTGGTGGGAATCCTAGTCCTGGAATGTAACATGTAACATAATGGGCTATGTAATATTAGGAAAATGCCAATGATATAGCCTACTGTAGTTCATTGGTAAGTTTAACCTTGTATTATTCATTACTGTATGTGATGGATCTCAAAATGTATTTTTTTTATTCTTTTCCCGTGGATAAATGATCTACGCCCCTGCTAGGTGAAACGTATGCCTGCCAGAAATGAAAAAGTGTGAACACGAAAGCAATGATTGAATCAAGCTATCGTATCTCTTAAAAAAGAATTCAATAGGGTTTCCTTTTATCACTTGCAAGAATGCTATAGATAGTGTCCAGTACATATATGCACACAATACAGGTTTTCCACAAACCTTTAAAATGTCAGAAAATGACAATAGTCAGGAAAACTAAACTGTCCAGCGCATATATGGTAATATTGTTTTTAACTGCAAACGGGGGTGGTTGTATGTGTCGTCTGAAAGCTAATAACACCCAGGGGAGTTATCTCTTGAAAATTATCTGAAACCTTGTAATACATTAAACACCCCATCAAAGCCTTTATCCAATTACCTTTATCAATACAGACCTGGAAAGACTATTCCATCAAAGAATTATGGCAAGTGAGCTGCCAGATTGAGTTTCTGTTCTTTGTCCCAAAACTTTTTGTGTGTGAAGAAAATAGAGCAATGGAACCTGACCTTACGCCTTTGTAAAGTGGGAAGGATGAGCCAATTAAGGTCCGGGTAATATTGTCGGGCTTGTGAGAGATGCAAGCGTAATTTGTGAACATAATATGGCTACAGAGTCTGTTTGCTGGGACATTTTATACACCTGAAATATACACTTCTAAATGCTAAATTGCTTGACTGTATCTGTTCCTTGCACTGCACAAAGTGAATCAGCTCCATTTAAGGTGTTAGAGAATAATACATTTACCTTAATTAAGATCTCAGGTGGAATGAAAGTCATTTGGCCCTTGAGGACTGGAGGTGAGGAGCAGCGTTTCCATCAGTTGCTGTTGTTTCCGGTGAACCAGTAACCAATTACTATTTGAACAAGTAACTGTACCAGCAAAAAGAGCACATATTCAAAGACGTGTAACAGCACAGTTAACAAGGATACTAGCTCTGGGAAACTCTTTCATTGTGGTGCAAATAAGAAAGAGTAACAGTTCCATATGGCGATACTAATTAGTTCTTCCTGCCATCCCCACTAAGAAAACTTCCCAGATGCCAGTTTTGTTGTAATAGTAAAATTAGCACGGGAAATAGGAATGGCTCAGGAGCGCAGAGAGTTCAAACACCAGGATACCCAACGAGTATAGAAACTGAATTCTTTCAGCAACACATATGGCAGGAACTTTGAATTAAAACAATTCAAACATGGTCAATTTTTCAGAATAGCAGATCCCACACAAGCTGAAGGTACATTTGCAGTAGAGGATGACATTTTCCAGCAATCTGACATGGGAAAAAGACATCCTTGTTTGGATGACCCTGAAGGTCAACCTCTTTGCTTTGTCATGGTAAATTGTCAGGGCTGATTTTTTTATTTTATTTTTTTATACAAATGCTTTCAAAATACAGGGGAATTCAAAGTGTTATTCGCTGTAAATCGAACCCTGGTGCTGAAATCCCTCTCCGCTGATTGTGTTTTTCTATATTCCTCTGGCTAATTCTGTGGGGTGTTGTTGTTGGCAGTTAATACAGTAGCAGAGACCAGAGACAGATGCTGTCTGTTCTCTCCAAATGGAGAGCTGATGATAGGACAAAGGTAGCTGGGGAATCCAGGTCTAGGGTTGAAGAAGGGCTACAGCGGCCAGGCATTGCCTCATTAATCCCCAGTGCATCTCTTTACTTTGCATTTCATTTCCTTTCGTGGCTAAATAAAGCTTGGACTCTGCATTTCCCACCCCACCTACTCCCAAGGCCTCCCATGACTTGTCTTTTTTCCTTGCATAAAGGTCACCACATAGACTGTGCATCACTCTCACAGACGCAAATGATTAGGGGGTGAGTGTTTCGTGTTTGTGTAGGGGATCTATTTCTTATCATCCCACTGGATCCCAATTAAAAGTTCGTTGGCAACAGCGGAGTGTTTGTGATTGAAATCAGGAGGGGGCTGCAGGTGGGATTTGACTTTCATAAGTTGGAAGGGTTTAAAGCAACACCATTGTATCATCTACAATTTCCTGTTATTTCACTCTGCTCTCTGCTTCTGTTATGTCCCACTGTGTGCATCGCTCAGTGTTCACTGCTGCTCTTTCCCAATCGGTTGCTATTCTCTTCCCACACTATGCACTACATAGCCCCAGACTGGCTTTTTATTGTTCTTCCATTTGCTGTCAAATTCTGTGTGCCAGACAGACAGCAACTTGTCTGTTACTTTAACGATGTTTTGTTCGGCTTTTAAACCATTATTTTTCCTGCTACAGTATCTGTTCAATGTGATTTCCATTTACTGCAATTATTTATTTATTTACTTATTGGAATGATGCTTAAAATAGGAGCTCAGAGCCCATCATCAGAACCCGACAGAGATACATGACACACACACTCTCAACCTCGCGGCCGTACAGACCTGCAGTCATCAGCTCCTCCACTGTGAGACTTGATTAGTGAAATGTGGATATCAGTGATCTTAATGATCATTTCAGGAGTCCAGACAATCCCAGTAGACATCTGTGGTAGAAGGTAAATAGAGTTTATTTTGGGCCTAGACTCTGCTTGACTAAAGGATCAATGACCTGGCCATGAGGACCTGACCAGCCCCCCCACTAGATGGTATGTGTCAAGGAGCTGCTGCAGGAACCATGTGTGGGGTGGAGGAGAGATGCACATCGATGAATGCTAGGAAGTGCTTTTGTTGCCAGATACTTATGTTTGGGGGAGTGCAAATCAGGCACGAGATTGAAGTTGTCTTCCTCCAAACCTCAGTTGATAAACTCCATGAAGGAAGTAGGCAATGTGGGGCCCAGTCCTGTGGAGCAGTGGATCCACGATCAAAGAGAGCTGCATGCTGAACATCAGTCCAGGTTTCAAATAGCTAACATAAAATCAACACTCAATATTTGTGATAATGCGATGGACAATGGACAGCTCATATAGCAATTCATCACTTTTAAATAAAATTTCCCTGTTCTAAGCCAGAAGCCAGATGGTTAAATTAAACGAGGAGAACAATGCCAGAAACCAAATGGGTGCTCTCCATATGATGACCACATTTACTTAATTACTGGAAAACCAGAGGGTGTCTGAAGTGCATTAGCTCCAGGAGACTGGGCCTATCTAGGCTTGTGACATGGGCCTTGACTTCAGAGGGCTGTGAATGAATGAGTGTAGCTTTGAAACTGGCTGGATTCTTTATTTCTAGCTCCAAGGCATTATTGGGGTTTTCCTCCTGCCTTTTGAAAATAAAGGGGCCGCACATAAAGAAAGAAATGTTAAGCTGAAGCGAGTGATTATCAACAGGGCCTCCATGTGCTTTTCATCAGCATTATGTCCTAGGCTGCCTGAGCTCTGTGTATGAATGAGTATAAATAATAAATAGGATCCTTGAATCACTCAGTTATTAATGGACACCAAACGAGCATGATGGGTCAAATGGCCTCCTCTCATTTGTAAACTTTATGTTCTTCTTATGCTCTTAAAAGAGGTTGGGTGAGAAGAGGTCAGGGAGTGGCAGAAACCCACTGTAGGATGTCCCCTCTGTACTGTACAGTTCCTCTCCTTGACCCACGCAGGAGTTTTTATTTAATTTTATTTTATTTGATCTGTTATCTTTCACATTTGGTCTGTTCCAAAAACCACAGCTGGAAAGGGGGAAGTCAGTATTATGTTTCAATGCGGTTAAATGAAAAGAAAAACGCACTTTTGCCAAGATAAATATCTCACCCCATTTACAGACCATTTTGTCCAATTTTGTTAAATTCTTGTTTTTTGTGTGACCAATATTTATTTTCCTTTTCTATTTTTGTTTCACATCAAAACTCCATAATCCCTAATCCATCTAGCAAATACAGTAAAGCAACTTAATTTACTTTATTGCCATTTGTGCACACACACATATACAAATACTCAAGTAATGATTCAAATTAATTACTGAGATTCCAATATAATACAGTAATGCTTTTGCTTCTTCATACCAACTTAAGACTGAATTCAAGCAATTTGGATGCATCTTATCCTCTGTGACTCAGTGTTTTCCTTGCTCCTACTTTATTTGTTGTGTTAGTCAATTCAACAGGAAAAAGACAACTTTACCCGTTTTTCCATTTGCACTATTTTATTCCAGTTTCTAAAAAGAAATATTACATAAAATAAAACCTGAACAGAATTCTGGTAAGTGTGTCCACTATTGTTTAACAGTCACTGCAATAACAACCTGGCCTGTATTGTGAAGATTTGGATTGGATCTCTGGCCCAGATGATTTCCCCCTCAGTACTACAGTGAAGGTATCATTCTAAAAAGAAACAGGTAAAAATCATATCAGTGAAGCTGATAATAAGCACACAATAAAAATAACCATGAATATTACTTGTCAAGTCTTCATTAGCTAAAATTAGCTGGAATTATTCCATTCCATTCCATATTTTCTCTGATCAGAAAAGATTGGTACAAACATGGATTCATTAAAACACTAAGAAGAATTCAAGAACATTTGTTGGAATTGCTTTTTTAATAACTTCTTTTTTTAACTTCAGACCCTTTTTAAAAACATTACAGGACATGATTCGCTCAGTTCTTTCATAACCTTATTATGATTATGATGATGATGATGATGATTATGATGGTTATTATTAATATTATTATTGAATTATTCACAAAAGTGTTGAAAACAAAGTCATTTAAACAAAATCAAGCAAAATGATCTGGCCAAAAGAGTGAGATAATTA
The DNA here is from genome assembly GCF_036373705.1 of Amia ocellicauda. NCBI lineage: Eukaryota > Metazoa > Chordata > Actinopteri > Amiiformes > Amiidae > Amia > Amia ocellicauda. Next base: position 21,278,182 of record NC_089852.1, on the reverse strand, counting down.
CATTGGAACCACTTGGGTTTCTTTTTTATATTTTTTTCTTGGAAACCATAATGAATTTAGAGAAGGAAGATTGCTGTTGTTGTTTTTTGCTCAAGGGAAAGTGAGAGAACTTGATTGGAGCAGCTTGGCTGGAAGCTCCCCTGATGGTGATGTTCTTGCCAAGTGTTCTGCTGTTGATGATCTGTATTTAGTTTGAACTTTAGAAACTAGTTGAAATCAGAGAGGTTCTACCTCTTTTTCACTCTATTGTATTTTTTTACATATTCAACAAGAGAGCATCCTGTATAGGAAAATGAATACTAAATTAAAACATGAAGACAAAAAAACCTTTGTCCTTTAGTCAATTATTTTAAAACTAAAATGAATTTCCCTAAACAACAACAACAACAACAACAATAATAATGTGTATCTCTGATCACAGGAGGAATCAGGAAAAGGAATATTTACAAGCCAAAAGTTTGGCAAAAGATTTGTAATCGGTTCAAAATAGTAATAAGTGAGTTCTGATTGCATATTATAACACAGCTTTAAAGATAATTCAAAGGTCAACTCAAAGTTCAGTTCAAATCCACATCGTGTGTGTGGAGGGCGGTGATATTTTTCAACCCAGCAGGATGGGAACTTTGAATGTCCCCAGGAGTTTGTGTAATAATGTGTAATCGGCACTAATTAATTAAAAGTTAAATTTAAATGATCCTGAATCTTTTGTTTGAACGTTGAAAGTTGTCTATTTTACCTTTTCCTGTGGTTCTTTAGTTGACATGTGCCTGGTCTGTTATTCTGATCCTATAGATTTAGATCTCCTGGCTCTGAAGCTTTAAGCTTTATGATTTGGATGTGTGGTTTTGATTAGAACTAACTATGTGGTGTGCAGTGCATTTTGTCAGACTGAAGGAGATTTGAGCAAGAGGACAGCGTGGCCTGGATGTGTGGGTCCTGTAGAGCACAAACCAGCACTACAAGAAGGCACTGAGTGGTGCCTCTGAGGTTTCAAGCTAATTGACGCTGCCATTCAAGCTTCGATCGAGTCGGATAAGAAGTCGTGCCCTTATGGTCGCATTCGTTTGATGTCAATCAATGGCCGGGATGCAGTGTGACTTGGTATCCACCCCTGGGCATTGACGGCAGTCATTTAGCAACCTGAGAGCCGACCTGCAACTGTCCAAGAACAGCTGCGTTAATTCACAGTGATGGGCAGGGTCTCCACCTTTGAAGTTGTGGGCTAGACAGCAGCGTGCACGTAAGAGTGCCAAATGCAGGGTGACTTTAAATTGCACACACTCGGGTAGACTCAGGTACTCCATCCCTGGCTGCCATTTTGATATGAACCTTTCTTTCAACATCCCACTAAAATATTATTATTATTATTATTTAATTTTTTTGGTATAATCAAGTTGAGTAAGTTACTGAATGCCCAGGCTTTGCATCCCTTGTCATCTCATCTGGCTAGAAAGGCCCTGCCTCCTATCAATGTTGGGGAGGCCTGCGTGTTGATGCCCAGGTCACACCATGCTGCACTACACTTGTAGCGTTGTGTGTCATAGTATACTTTAGTATACTACCCGTCATCTAGCTTAGCTCAACTCAATCAGAGACTTTCAGCAAAACCCAGTGCTTCAGAACCGAAAAACATTTAGCACGTTTACCCTGCTTTATAATTCATCCTATTCCCTGTTGTCTCCCTGTTGCATTTAAAAAAAAATCTTGTAATACATTTGTTTAAGGAGGATGTAAAGGGCCTTTGAAATTTGAGGTGGTACACAAGTGATAACAGGTGATAGTGATAATGTAGTTTTGTAGTTTTTATTATACACATCCTGCAGGCTGTGTATGCTAATGTATTGCCAGTCTAATTCAATCCCTGTGAGGATGACAGCTTGCATTGGTACAGTGGACGTGTCCTCAAGGCTGATGTCTGTCTGACATCACTCCCAACTGTGGCACAAGCGCTCTGATTGCATCAAGGTTTGGGGAAAGGTAAATCTCCAGCAGCTGTTAGTAATGAACCATATTTTCTCCTTTGAAGCGCTTTGTAACGATTTCTTTACTGCAGTGTTTATTTGTGTTTTATATATTTTGGAAATTATCAAGCTCTCTTGTCCCCTTTTAACATGTGTTTACTGAATTTCTGCTGCCACCAAAATAAATAAAAAAACAAAAAAGGCTTTTAGGAAAGAAGAAATATTAAAAAAATATTGACCTCCCGTATTAAAATCAGCACTGGGTCTGAGAGGGGGAACGTTGTTTATTCTGGAGCACTTTGAGGCAGCTTTAGTGCGTGACTATCATGTGTATTTAACACTAAAAATAGCACAGCTATGCAAAACGTGAACTTCTTCCACAGAAATATCCTCAGATTGCACTGTGTTCAAAAGGTTGATTGTTTATTAAGGAGTCAACTCTTGTATTATAGCTTCTATAATTATTGAAGCAATTGATACTACATGCAATTTCAGTTTTTCCAATTGTCATTGGAAGCATGTATTTCCAGAGACCCACAATTTAGCATAGCTCAGTGGTGTATTTACCAGGCATTTACCTGGTGATTAAGGATGTGCATTAATGATGTCCTTCTGCGCATGTAAACACAGCACTTTCCTTGGAAGTCTTCAGAACTTCTAAACAGAAGGAAAAGACAGGAAATTATGCAGCTAACAACACTTATTAATCTAACATGTTCTGATATTTTTTTATTTGGTCTTTCTTATCCTTTGGTGTACATGCAAAAAAACCAAAATGCTACACTGTTTTCAAACCCCACTGAAAGGCTTTACTGTTCTTGGGCTTCATTTCTGAACTCTCTATTTCTGTGAGCTTGTCACTTGGCGCCTGAGGTCAGGTAGTTTTTGCAGTTTGCTTAACTCTTTTGTTGCACTTTAAGATCCATTGTGCCCGTGGAAATACCTGCCTTGAGAATTCCATCCCCTTTATAGAATAGAAAATATTTTATTTTTTCAAACTGTGAATCTATAATGATAATGTTTTAATTTCCAAACTGTTTCACCACTGCACTGCTGTGCTGATTTAGAGCAGAGGTCTCAAACTCAATTCCTGGAGGGCCATGTGTATACTGGTTTTCATTCCAATTGAGTCCTCAGTTACTTAATTTGTGTAATTAATTATTCCATTTGATATATTTAAACAATATATTGCAAAGTATTTTACAGTTGATGGTCTAAAAGTGCATTTGATTCAAGGTACAGTATCTTATAAAATATCTTGGGCCTGGATAGGTGTTTAAATGTATGTAGCTAATTAAACAATTAGATCAATTAAGTCAATTAAGACTCAGCTGGAACAAAAACCACCATACACATGGCCCACCATAGATTGAGTTTGAGACCCCTGATTTAGAGAATGCAAGGGTTGCCAGGGTCTAATGCACAACCTTAGAGGAGGCATGACGGATTTGCTGCTTATCCCACTTGTTATTTTGCCCCATCTCAAGAATTTGGCAGTGCTTGAAGAATTTTATATCCCCACTGTGCTCCGGCCTGTATTGTGGTTTTTAAGTCCAGGTGTATCGGTCACCTGTAACCCACCTCACTTTTCAACTGCAGTGTGAAGGTCAAGGCTGTTCTGAGCTGCAGACTGAGGACCCCGACTGGAGTACAGCATTACAGACTGCACTGATTCTCAGGGGACCAAGGGGAGAAAATAATCCTAATCTGGTTAAATCAGTTCCCTATTACAACAGCAGTCAGAGCTAACTGGATCATGTCACTGTATCTTGTTGTCTAGTCTAGTATCATGATAGCTGCCCTATTAACCTGACCTCTGATTTCCCCCAGAAACTGATACCAGTCTTTATGCAGGTGACTGGGGGGTATGGGTAAAATTCAATTTCAAAGCATCGCTAAAGAGCTGAGGCCATAGAGTTTGTGTGTGTGTGTGCAGGAGGGCTTGGGGTGTCTCTTCTCTCATGCTCCCCCACCGGGCCCGCATGTTTCTAATTACCATCCATCCATCGCCGGCTGCAGCTGGGGCTGTAACACACACAGGCTGTGCAAACACACACCCTCGTCTTCATTTCCGCTTCTTCTCTCTTTATCCCTGTAAGTGAATTAAATGCATATCACAACCTCAGAAAAGTTTGACAGCTTTTTTTCTTTCTCGCTCATATCTTCAAACGCTCAGTTATTACAAGTGTGGAACGCTAAATTAAGCTTCAATATCCCGGAGGTCACAGAGCTCTCAATCAGCAGTGATGTCTAAATTGTCTGAAGGAATTAACTTTTAACACTTCCAGGATTAAGGCTTGCAAAACCAAAGTGTTAAAGCATTTTTTAAATCATAGCAAGGACTATTCATTGGGTTATGTCAGGGGCTTTCAACCTTGATCCTGGAGCCCTGCTGGTTTATGTTCCAGCTGGGCTCTCAATAACTTAATTGAAATCTTAATTGAACTACTTACTGCTTTCAATTGACTTGACTTTTACAATGGTTCAACTTGGAGAATTCAGGTTCCTTGTCATGGTCATGTTCTTGGTTAGAACAAAAACAATTGCACAACATTGGATCCCCAGGACTGGTGTTGGTGTTTTAATTCCATGTTTAAAATGTTTTGCTTCATATAACTGCAATAATGCACTAGAGGGGGTTCCTTTCAGCCCAGTTACTGAAAACAAGCCAGTCCTGCCCAAACACTGAGCAATTGCATTAATAGGGGGAAGCAATTCTGCTTTTACAGGTAAAACAAGGGGAAAGCAAAGAACAGCAGCATGTAGTGCTTGATTGACACCTACTTTCACCTCTAGAATTCACCATTTCATTTAAGACCCCCCATTAATTAATTGATGTAAACCCCCCAAAACACAACAGCCAGAGCCCAAGCACTTAACCTCCTTCTTAAAAAGGCCACCAGTCCAAAAACATAGCACTACTCTGCTACTCAACAGCGCAGACTGAATGAACAGGAGTACAGGATGAGCACAGTGGCTTTTAATACTGAAATGTAAGCAGATAAATGCAGAGCATATACTAACTAATGACAAAGGGAGAAATATATATTATTTAAACTGTTCTGCTACTGTCTTTATTGATAAGGATACTTAGATGTTGAAATGGCAATCAAGAATATACCACTATGAAATGTGTGCCCCTATGAAATTTGTATTACTTATTGTGAAAGCAATGAGAAGAATGTTAGCAAAAGGAAACTTCCATTAATTTCAATGGTAAACTTTAAAAATGCATATGAACACCAAAATTGGAAGCTGTTACTTGAGCATACAGCATGACAGTGAAGGAATTAATTTGTTTTTCAGCTAAAATCATAAAAATAATCTCCAGTGACGTACAACTTTCTTTTACATTGCTAGTATTTATGTTGTTTATATTGATTGCCCCTATGTCCCCTTCCCCTGAGCTATTAACTATGACTTCACATCTTGTCTGCAATTATTAGCTCACAGTCTAGGATGTAGGACTTGTATTAACTATATTTTCTTACACACTTATGTAATTTTGAACTTGTAATTTGTACTATATTTTGATCTGTAATTCTAGACTATTGCACTTTTATAATACTCTTACGTTTTGTAAGTCACCCTGGATAAGGGAGTCTGAAATAAATAATAATAATAAATAAAAATAAGTGTGGTTCAGTGTAATACAATGCATTACTTATTAATTTATTTAATGTTTATTTATTAATTACAAAATGTGGAGTGTCTCAATCCTGAGTTTAATAAGGCACTCTGCAAGGGGCAGAGTTCTTCTCAGGCCCATTTTTGACTCAGGTCTGTGGATCACGCTGTGCCTACTTCACTGCAATGACCTGCAGACCATGATACATCACTCCACAAGATCCCCTTCACATCCGCTACGGAGACAGCGTAGACCAATTCATTCTCACCCCCGACCTCAAAGTTGTCATAATCACAGTGTGTAAGTCTCTGTCCAAAACATGGGTCAAGGGGTCACTTCTTTTCAAAATGCAGATTGCAGAAATATGGTAAAAAATGAAATAATGTTGTGACACTATGGGGGGGGTAACAGTGTTGGGCTTTTGAAATAGGCGGGGCCTCAGGAAACCGACACAGGAACAGGGGGTTATGGCACATGAGTAAAGATTTATTTACAGTGCAGGAGTGTGAAACAAACGAAAACTGAAAACAAAACCCTAGTTGTGCTCCTCCTAGCACTGTGTTACAATGTGTACAGTTTAATTTTAATGACACAAAACACAGAAGTAAAGTATTTTAAGGACATGAGAAAAAAAAAAATGTGTCAGTCACGTTGTGTAAGATTGCCTGGGGTGGGCCGATGCCTCTCTGTCAGTCTGTTTATTCCTATGCTGTCAAAGAGTGGCTCAGCCACTCCTCCTGTCACCTGCCTCTTTGTCTGATTGAAACAGTGACAGATTGATATCACTGTTATTACCCTCCTGGTGGTGTATTGAAATGTCATTCATCTCCAGCTGCCATGGCCATCTGATGTCAGTTCAGCTCTAATATGTGCAGCTGTTTGGACAGGCGATGCTACATTTTCCTTTTCTGCAAAGGGCTAAATGACACCACATGGTTGTTATTTGAATACAACCTGGTCTCTTGTTATGTTGGGCAAGTCACACATATTATGCTTGTATTATCTTTGATTAATAGATTGCACACTTCTTTCCGTTACAGTACCTAATAAAATCAAGTTATGGAGACTTTTGATCTTTATTGTTGATGGTTACTTGCAGCATAGCAACTTTGAATGATCTAATATTTGTAAACAGGTGTGATGAGCAAAATGGAGCATAGCTGTACCAGTATATTGAGTCTTTAGTGTCAATCAGATCCCAGCACCAAAATCTCAAAGGTTACTCCATCTTGCATTTATACCTGGAGGAAGGATCATCTCCTCATTGACTAGCAGTCCACACATTGTTTTGGTAATAAATCTTGTGACAGTTTTATAATTTTTTCCACAAAGTCTGAAAACAAATAACATGGATGGAGTTTGTTAAAAAAACTTCTTCAGGGCAATATCCATGCAGCAGCTTGCTTCTGATTTATAGATCATTTACCTGTCAACATATTATGCAAAGCTGGAGAACATATTTTGATACTTAAAATGTATTTATTTACTACTTTGTTTTGCAAACGGAGAATGTAATATTTTTGTCAAAAGCTCTGCAACACCCTGCAATTAAAAGTGACATGCAATGAGCCTTTTTAGGATACCTGCAAGAAACACACATGTACACGCATGCTACATCACTGCAGTGCACAGTGCAGTGCTAATATAACAATTATATTATATAATATTATACAAGGAGGATTGATCAGATGCGTATAAAGCAATGAATAAAATTGCATAATATTGTAAAAAGTTCCGAAGAAGTATTAATTTAAAGCCAGTGCAACACTCATATACAACAGGTGTAGGAAAAAAGTATATCCTTGTCTGTGGTTTAAATATCGGTCTTCGGAAGGATTAGACACTGTTGGAAACATGCATTTGTTTGCTTGTTTCGGTGTTTGCTGTTAATTTTATGTCAGGGCTTGGTACTTTCCTATATCCTTTTACCTGCCATTCAGTGTTCAGACCTCTCTTTAAAAGTGCAGCAGTTGACACAGTGACACCATAATCCATAACAAGCAGGAACAGCACTCAATCAGGCAGAATGTGTAACCCAGAAAAATTAAAATTGTATGAGGGAAACAATAATACTGTTTGCATGTTTGTCATTTTTCTCCATTTAATTTGATATTTCATGTGTTTGCAGACTCAGTGGATTCTTCCTTTTATTTTATTTTCGTACTGAAAAGTGATTAGAAGAAATCAGAATTCTTGCTTCGAATGAGTTGCTTTGTATATATATATATTGTTTCTGTACACAAAAACAGCCACGACTGCAGTGTGCCCATATTCTAATTTAAACTATTTGGCCAGAGACTAAAGGAAGCTTAGTGTGGTTTATTATAGTTTACTTCCTAACTACACACATGGCACTGTCTTTGTTACACTGCTGAACCTGCAGTTTCTGGTATAATCAAATACCTCTGAATGTTTTATGTTTCTTCATTTTTTCCTGATCCTGTTGTTGTTTCCACATTGTTTCAGTCAAGCCCAACAGTTTAGACATCTAATCACTACAGTGGTAGTGGTATCACTCAGGCATAACCCAGCTATGGAATGTAAGCCCTACATTTGTGTTAAACTTGATATGAAGAAGATGTTTTTTTCTTTCCTGTGTGTTGTTTCAGTTTTTTTCAGAAATTCCAGGTGTGGAGAGAAAAATGTTGCAAAACGCTGTATCGTCTGCATATTCCAGGTTTCGCAACCTTTTGGTAGTTGCCAACCTTTTTGGTGCCTGATTTCCTGAAGCCTTCCTGGTTTGGGTGATAATTTGAAATGATTAACTCCAGTAAAAATCTCCTCTTGCAAAGACTTTATGGACAAATGGTAGATGGAAACAAGTCAAGCAAGTTTCTAGAGGCTTTAAATAAAAGCGTCAGTGCTTTATTTTATTCTCTACCAATACTTGATTGGTTCTCTAAAGAGCCATTAGTGGTCTTTGGAAAAACACAGCAAGTCACAGCACCATTTGTCACTACAACGGTTAGACGTCACGTCCCTTTCATGTAGGCATTCCAGCACGGGTCCACAAAAGGCATCTATTTGTGTTAAAACCTGTCAGGATGTTAAGAAAGAAAATAATAATTACAGGCACATTACATAAACAGTTGTAGAAGCACACCTTGCATGGTAATACATCTTTCTGGTTCTTGAGCCCACAAATAAGAAAACAGCTGGCACATATACATGCAATTTTATGAGAGTTGGCATTACAAGACATATATAATAGAAGATCTTTGATGTATTATTTTGGGTTCATGTCCTTTGTTTGTTATTGTTGTTTGGCTCATAAATCCATGGTTGGCATTTATTTCTCTATATTTCTCAATTTCCAGCTGAACTTTAGAAATCGTAATTTACTCTTTCTAGCACCTCTCTTTGCTTGATCTACAACTTTTTTTTTAAATACAAGGTGTAATTTGTATAAGGAAATCAGTCAATATGATGCATTTAAAATTATTATTTTTGTCATTTAGCTGACACTCTTATCCAGGGTGAATGACATTTGTACCCATTTATACAGCTGGGCATTTTACTAGAGCAATCTAAGTGAAGTACCTTGCTCAAGGGTACAACAGCACTTTTTGGACCCAGGATTCAAAGCCACAACCTTCCAATCATGAATCCAGAGCCCTAACCACAACTCCACAGTGCTGCCATAAGTGACATAGTGCATATTTAAAGTGTGGTAGTTCAACATGTGGAACACAGGAATAGGCCTCTATGGGATACAGTGCAGATTGAGCATAATATATGAAAATAAGCCACAAATTCAGGGCAGAATTGTTTGGATGACTTCCTGGAAGACCTCACCATAGGTGACACTTGTGGGGACTGATCAGTGACACAGTTGGTGAGTAGGCCACAGACTGTCCTTGGACACAGAAGAAAAGACCCCCAATCAGTCAATACATGTGGTCCTTGAGGGGACAGGAAAGAAAGGGATCAAGGGGGTTAAATCAACCTTTCATGTATTAGAGACTTTGACTAGACTGTCTACACCCCCAAACTCCCCCTGGGAGGTCAAGGTTCAAAGGTCAATTCTCAAAACAAACTACTCGGGCATTGGAGGTCATGTCCCAGCCTCTCTATTCATTCTGTGGTTTGGATTATTTGGGTTATTTATGTGGTAGGTTTGTTATGTTAGTGTCCATTTGGAATAAATACTGTATGAAAGTCGCCAGGCTTATGAGGGTGTTTATTTGCTCCTAAGGCATAACAAAATAAATACAACAAGCCACGACCAGTGATATTCTAATTTAGCATTTCACACGAGAGGTGCGGGTATGACTTCACTCCTGTCACTGACCCAACCTTGGAAATATGTCTCTGTAGCAGCAGTCTGTGCGAGTAACATCAGATCTGATAAAGTCACTTGAGAAGCTGAAAATCTTCCTTTCACCCACTCTTATCCCACCTGCACATGGACAATATTGTGACAGTTTAGGACAGACAGGGAGAAACAGGCCTTAGGCATGATCCCGTCGTCTACAGACTGTGGGACTCATCCTAATCTCTGCGTGGAACCAGCAGCCTGGTGGTAAAAATAGGAATTGATGTTTCTAATATGATGTTTTCTAATATGGAATAACTGCTGCAAAATTGTAGTACCAATACACACACACACACACATTGATATATATATCATATCACAAGCACAGCCCCACTGCATGGAAGTGGTAGCAAGATAAATGGAGCCCTGTGATGCTGAGCAGGCTCTTCTCTGGGATTCTCGAGCGTGTTTGGCAGATGACTTGTGGCTGTACATTTCAATCGTGACAGACGAGATCAAGATCACATGGAACGCCCAGTCCACCAGGGGAGCGGAAACTCTGTAGATGATCAGTGCGGGGCTGCAGGTTATGATAGCCCCTTTCCTATGATAAAAGGCTGATTATTAATTTCTTCCCAAAGACAGTGTTTGGAACAAAGACAACAGGAAATAGCTGGGCTTGGGCTGCAGTCACTGCTTGAATATTTGTTGGTTAACAAGTTAATTAAGTTTAAAAAAAGCTTTTTATTATTATCATGCAAGTGGGGGGGTGGGGACTTTTTTGTTTTGTTCTTTCCAGTAAAGTGTGTGGTTGCAATCTTTATTTTAATTACACCATCCCATCCCTTGGGTAGCTGTACATAATTTTCCTCAGTTGTCTTTCTCTGTGTTTCTTGCCCCATTTTGTTCCATTGCAGTAGCCTGTATTGTGTTTGGCTATCTAGGTCAATTCAGATTCCTTTCTCAAGCAATGAATGAAGAGTACTTGGCCCTGTGTTTTTTAGAGCATCGGGGGAACATTACAGGATAAGTGGGCTTCATTGTTAAGCAGTTTTTCCCAACTGGGACTAATATGTCCACAGTGCTTTATGCTAAAGACTCCCATACTATCCCAAAGTACTTTCTCCTGCCCCCACCCCCGAACTCATCACTTGCTCTGAGTGGAGATTGTGCTGCTGCCTTACTGTAAACACTGTGAGACAGTAGTACAGAACCATTACCCAGTGTGGAGTTCATGTTCCTCTTTTCCTGGACATACACCACTCTTGACACCCTTCAATTGGGCCACATGCAGGCCGGGCTGAAATATTAAAATGACCCCTGGACTCCAGAACCCCAGGTGTAAATTATGATGGACATGTCTTGTCAAGAGGCAGCCACCCCCTCTAGAGCAGAATCAAAAGTACCTGCCAAGCTGCATTAGTCTCAGCATCCCAGCCATCCTACAAGGCTTACTTAAAACTTAACACATACCCCACTCCCTCCTTGTCTCTCTGCCAGAGGCAATCGCAAGAGGTATCCGTCAGAACTTACCACAGACACAGTGAAACATGTGTTTTGTTTTACAACGGGAATCTTGAACATCGGTATGGGGATATTTCTATTCTCGCCAGTCCAGTCACATAGCGACAACAGGCTTTGCTCACAGATCAATATGTTCTTAATAAACATTCCTGCCCTCCTCCCCCCTAAACAAGAGCACTCAAATGGGAAAACAATGTTACTGAGACCGAAACCCTATAGTTTTTGTACTGTCAAATTGCATGAGATTTGTGTTTCACAGAGGGACAGGGAAAGAAACTTTGGTCACAGCATGTGATGGGGCGCTGCTGTTGTCAGCGTCGAAGATAAACTCTGTGATACACCAGAGCTTAATTGGAGCCTGCTGTGAGTTAAGTGAGCAATGAAGCTTGGGACGGCAGTGGTCAGCTCTTTGCTACAGAGGATTGAATCCAGTTATCCATATCCATCCATTGTTGTATGTGACTTTCACTCATTTCAGAGTTTCCAAATAGAATATATTCTTTCACTGACATTATATGAGTACCATATGTGTGTAGCTGTCTATGCTGAGGGAACTCAGGCTGATCTGTCAGAAGAGGAAGTAGGATGGAGGTCTAATTATGGTAAACCAATATGTATAGTTGTCTTAATGTGGGTGTGGAAGCTATAACAGAAACCAGGAACCAGAGACAAAGACTTGGACAAAGACTTTCTTGTGGAAAAAATTAAGACTACTTGTGACTAGGATACGCTACTGTAAAATCCAAGCAGTCTGATTTTAATTTATATATATTAATATAAATACATTTGATATTTATTAAGTGTTGCATTTCTGAACCCAAGACTAAAGAACATAAGAACATAAGAAAGTTTACAAACGAGAAGAGGCCATTCAACCCATCGTGCTCGTTTGGTGTCCATTAACAACGAAGTTATCCGAGAATACTATCCAGTCTATTTTTAAATGTTCACAAATTTTCAGCTACAACCGCATTGCTGGGGAGTTTGTTCCACATTGTGACGACTCTCTGTGTGAAGAAGTGTCTCCTGTTTTCTGTCTTGAATGCCTTGAAGCCCAATTTCCATTTGTGTCCCTGGGTCCGTGTGTCCCTGCTGATCTGGAAAAGCTCCTCTAGTTTGATGTGGTCGATGCCTTTCATGATTTTGAAGACTTCAATCAAGTCCCCACATAGTCTCCTCTGTTCCAGGGTGAAAAGGTTCAGTTCCTCAGTCTCTCAGTAGGACATTCCCTTCAGACCTGGAATAAGTCTGGTTGCTCTCCTCTGAACTGCCTCTAGAGCTGCGAAATCTTTCTTGAAGTGTGGAGCCCAGAACTGTCCACAGTATCCAGATGAGCTCTAACTAATCACTTGTTGAATCAATGGTTTGGGTTGCCTGTTATGCAGAATGGTCCTGCATTCTTCAGGACTTCTTCAGGATTCTTCTCCAAAACACTGCTGGGAGCCACCTAGGAAAAGAGGAGCACTCTTCAAGCCAATTGAATATCCTGATATTTGCTTCTCAGTAGTGTCTCAGAGATAGGAAAAGCAATTATAAGGGATCCATTATTTGACTGAACCAGTTTAGTATTTAATTACAAAATTTTGATTGTGGCTATTTTCTTTTAAATCCCAGCAAGACCGTGGTTAATAAAATTAACATTATTTTCAGCAAATGCAATGTACAGTAAATCTGAGCTCACTGTTCAGAAAAAGAGAAAGACAATCCAAAAGCACGGAAGCAGAGAAGAAACAGGAGTGAAGAAGGGAACTGGAGTAGATTGTGCTCTCCGGGAGGTGCAGTCTGAATGACTGGTCATTTAGATTGAAATCTCAGCTACAGTTTAGAATAAAGTATTTTTCTTACATTTCTACAATGGAGTACAATTAATTTTTTTAATATAAGTTTCTTGTGCCCCAGATGCAGTGTAGGTAATATGTTCCAGACACTCATCAGAGTAATATCAATAATTTTTTTAGATTCTCTATCATTATGGTTACAGTGTGCTTATTGAAATGAGAAGATATAAAAGTTACTTATTAAAAATAATGATAACGATAATAAATGTATTAGTATTACAAAGCTTTACATATTTATTATTGTAGTCATACAGCATGCCATACATCCTAATACATGGATGCATTTTCTAATCTTGTCCCTCTCAACAAATGGTGAGGTTTGTTCCCCCCCCCTCCCCTCAGATTAAACTCTGTGTACTTTCTAACATGATAACATTAAGATTGTGAGAAAATTGCTCCAACATTTATTTCTTTATTTTTCTGTTTTCAGGCTTTACTGTGTAAAATAATGTGGGTGGATGTCTTTGAGAAAAAGGAAAAAGGATTCTTCCTCTGTAGTGCAGAACTGTGCATTGGTACTGTGTGAAAACAGCAGCCTTGAATAATGAGTTTTTTTTATTTTGTCTTCAGATGAAACTATTCCATATGAATTGCATCAAGATAGATTATCCGACTATGCATCAACTAAAGCTAAACTAAAACTAAAACAACAAAAGATTGTTCTGCCTTTTTCCCCTCTAGAAATTGTATCTGACTATGCTAGAGAAGAAAGTAAATACATGTACAAATATCTGTTGTTTAGTCTTTATTCTGAAAAAGAAAATAAAAAAAACAACAACCTAGGTAAACTTAATTTAGCAAATGTTTTCTACTGACTGAGTACTATTTATTTGAATAGCTCTTAGATTACATGTTACATTTTTGATTGATGTGGCTGTTTGGTTACGTCCCCCCCTGTTTTACTGAGTATTGTAGGATTACTAAAAAAATGTACTGCTTTTGTTCCCCTCTGGGAATCGGATCCAGCTATGCTCTTAAGAGAACAGCTGAAATACATGTACATAAATCTGTTCTTTACGCTTTGTTCTGAAAAAAAAAAACTTGGGTATCAGCAAATGTTTTTTGTTGACATAGAAGTGAGTATTATTTATTTGTATAGCTCTTAGATTCCAAGTTTAATTGTTGATTGATGTGGCTGCTTGGTTACTTTTTTCTTCCTGTTAAATGTTGTTAAGCTATCTACATCCTCAGTTTAAACACATACACTTAGCTTAGTTAAAATGTTATTAGCACAAGAAAAAAAACATTTATTTTATTTTTCATTAGACACAGAGTGTCTGGCCTAAGCCTCTGTCTTTTGTAAGAGATCTCCTCTGCCTCCGTCTGGTGGCCTACTACCCTCGGCCCCCTCGGACCCCGGACCTGTGTCACCCAGTGTCAACGGAAACCCCAGTACACATGGTGTGGTTAAGCCTACAGTCCTACGTGGTGCTTGTATCCCACACTCCGGTGTCTGGATACACAGTTTTCTGTCCGGCAGCAAGGTTTGGTTGGTGCGGTTTTGCAGTTGCCCCCGTTGTTGGACAGTGTAGCATTGCCAGGTGGAGACGTACTTACAGCGGCCTGTCCCGCTAGGCGCTCCACCTTGTTGCGAGGGCGTCCCAGTTGCCGTGTGCCTCTGGTGCCTGCAATGATCGGTGCCACCACTGCACGCTCCTGCCAACGTGCTGTGTGGCACTCACATCAGAGCATGGAAAGACAGTGCTCCTCCTCCGCTCACCCCCACTGGTGCGCTGCTTGTGGACATCGAACCTTGCTGTGCCCCTTGAGCAGGAGGTGACTGCTCCTGTGTTAAGCGAGGGCACAAGAGCTGGTCTTTTCTTGCCCTGCTCGTACATTATATCTCAGTAAAGCTTGCTGTCACTCGCTCCTAGCTGTGCTAGTCAAGCAGGAGGTGACTGCTCCTGTTTTAAGTGTGAGTCACAAGAGCTGTCTATTGTTGCTCCACTTTGTATACTATTACACAGTAGAGCTGCTATCGCCCCACCCCTAGTTACTACTTGTCAAAAGGTGAGTGCTCCTGTGTTCAGCAGAGGGTACATGAGCAGATCTCCTGTCAACCCTGCTCTGTATATGGTCTTAGTATTGTTGAAGATGAAGGTAGAGGCACTATTTGCCATCCCCTCTCTGCATTACTGTTCCCAGTAGAGTGTGACTGATGTCCTTACTCCTGGGTGACCAGAATGTGGTCCCAAGGGGCCCCCGTGGCCGTTTTTACCTGGGGGACCAACATGCTGTCTCCTCTACAGATAGCCAGTAGTGTAGAGTAGTGGTTAGGGCTCTGGACTCTGTTCCAGGTTCCACTGCTGTTGTACCCTTGAGCAAGGTAATGTACCTAGATTGCTCCAGTAAATGCCCAGCTGTTTAAATGGGTAAAAAATAATATAACAATTGTAAGTCACCCTGGATAAGGCTATCTGCTAAGAATGAGTAATATAGACCAGCCCAGGCCTGCTCCAGCTGAAACCCTTTGGGCAGGGCTTCCTTTTTCAGATAATCGTAATATAAAGTATATCTGGAGGATAGTATGGAGGATAATTTCAGCCAAAAGTAAATTAAATAAATTAAAATATATAATACGACATCAATACATACATATATTAATAAATAACGAAATACAAAATAAAATATTTAATCGAAATGCATTAGAGTAAAAACTTAGACATGTAATACAACTCGCAGTGGAAATGTAGCATATATGTATGTAATTGTTTTTTGTTTTTTTTAACAGGTTTTTTTGCTGTAAAAAGATTAAAAAGGTAATTATATTTTATTCATTTTTTTAAGGAGCTCAGGGGCCTCCACCGGGGCCTGCTCCTCTTGAGCTGGGTGTTTACACTCGCTTTGATCTGTGTCAAGTGCTGCGTCTGCTGTGGAGGTCAGACTGTGCTGAAGAGGATATGCGAGATCCTGAGTTTATGTACTCAGTTTTGGGTGGATAAACACGACCGTCTGTCTAGCAACGCTGCAGAGAGCTGAGGGATATTAGTCTGTTTGGATACGTGTTCACACTCAGCACTGTTTAGACCAGGCTGGACATTGCTGCAGTGCCCCTGGTTCCCCTGTGCCTGGAGGTTTTTCTGACGTTTTCTGAGCTGTCCTCTCCTGTGCCATTTGATCTTGACCAGTTTCTGCCCTCCATTTTTCTTTTCTCTTTTTTCTTCTTGTTTTCAATGTGAAACATACTGCCCTGCAAATTTGAATTTACCAAGATAGGGTTTCATCCAGCTGTAGTGAATCTTTGACACATTTTTGTTTTGTAAAGAATCTACTGCAGCAGGTTTAGCAGGCATACGAAGGCTACGTAATAAAGAGTGCCACGACACAGGAGCCTGGGGTCTCTGAGTGGTACTGTCACAGGTTGTCCTTCATTTCAGCCCACTGCTGCGTTTGTTTTAGTGCTTTTTAAGGAAGCCCCAGTGCTTTATCTTTCTGCAGTTCAGTTAGAGCAATTACAGCATTTAAAATGATCCCTCTTCATATAACTCCCACCCTCTACAACACACACAAACACCCACAACTATGACACACAAAGACGTCTGGCCTCTGCTGTTTAATCACTGAACCTCTTCATTTTTAGCCATCATCATCTGTGGTCATCCCTGCTCCTGCAACGCTACAGTCTTGCTGTGATAAACTTAAAAGGCCCATGGATTAATCTGCCTTGCTTTTTTGTTTTTTTTATTCAACTTTGTTTCATTTCTATGCTACAAGATTAACTGTAACTCCTTAATTTTCCTCCTCTTGCCAAAAGAAAGCTTGACGTAATTGCACTGCAGTATACTGTGCCAACTGTCTTGAGTTCTGCTTGGGTCTGTGGGCAAGAAACATAACCCCATTCTCTTCAGCGCTGAGCACCGTAATCAGCACTTTACTGTTTGGTAGGAGGTCAGGTATTTTTCCCATTTCCACAACAGATTTCTAATGACATTACCGCCCAGGTTTATTTACCGATGCATTTGTATTTTTACTGTGTGGAGTTTGGCCGGGAACGTAAGCGAGGCATGCAAGCCTATTTGCAAAATTGTTTGCAGACCAGCATGAAAGGTGTAATCATGTTCACCTCTAATGTCTGCTGGCGACGAGAGTAACGGGGTCAATGATAAGCTAAATATAATTGGAGGGTGTGCAGTGAAGTGGGCTGTGCATACCGTGGAAGTGCACAGCTCCCAAATATCAAATGAAACTGAATCTCCCAGGAAGTGTGTTGTGGGAAATACATATGCCCCTTTTATTAAATAATTTGTTCAAATGTTTCAAAATGTTTTTTGTCCAATTTATCTCTAGCTGCCACTCTGAAAGTCTTTATCCACTGAGTGTGAAATGTTGTGTTTGGAGAAAGTGATTGTGACTAACTCATCTTGAGCTCCTAATTCATCTAGATCCTTCTAGTCTGGGTTAGATAAAATCCTTCGATCCATTAGCTGCTTTCTGCCAGGCAAGCATGAAAGGTTCAAAACAAGGCCACCAGTTGGTCGCATTGTCCTAATGACAGGGAGTGTCTCTGAGTGAGGGTAATGTGACTGTATATCTCCCAGAATGTTTCCCAGTAGTGCTCTGATCAGGTTTTTGCATTGTGTTCCAGCTTATCAAGAAATATTTAGGATGTGTCATCTATGCTGTGGCTAAATGCATTATGTTCATCAGAAGTGTCTAAAAAGTATTGATTTTCAGCTCCAAAAGCACTATACGTGTGGTATATGTCAGGGCCTCAGATATTACGCAATCTAAGAATTCTGTTGTGCAGTATTATTTATGTACACTGACTAATTTGTTCTACCCTAAAAGCAACTAGACATCCTATTCCTATTCTGAATGTGAATGAGTGTGTGTGAATGACTGAAAACCTAATTGTTGAACTTAAAGTTTGTTTGTTTTTTTGTCTCTCTTATCTGAAGAACCTCAGGCTTTTTACAGTTTCAGAAATGCATGTACACACGCACACCCACACCCACACCCACAGATACCTGTATCTTCCTAGGTGTCATGTTCATGTGATTTAATTTTCTTATTTCTATCTTTCTAGCTAGCAGGAATAGAAAAAATGTCTGCAGTGCACTGGAAGATTAGGATGGAATAATAAACTTCCCTTTGAGTTCCTAAGCTTGCTCTTATTCAGTTTGTTCTCCTTCTCGGTCACTACACTCTGCTTTCCACGTGTGAACAAGAGGTATGTGAAATGCAAATGGAATTTCTTCATATTGTAACGGTGGGCTCCAGCACTGGCTCCAGTGATTGGCAAGCATGAGAATGGAGCGCATTGCTGTGTCATGTATGGTTGGCCAATCAGTCAGTTATCCCCCTGGGCCTCCAAGCCTAACAGAGAGGGAAGTAACTTAAAGAGAATTGAGCCTGGAGAGGACACATCATTGTGTTTGGTTGTGTTTTGTTGTTTCAGGCACATGTGCTGATGGTTTTGATTTGTGTGATTATTTAAATAAAAGTATTTTATTTCCTTTTATTCCGTTACTGCCTGGGTGACAGCGAGATTGTGACATATTATTAACTGATTTACAAATTCCAAAACGAGTCCTCACTTGACTTTTCCTGTAATGGATTCTTATATGCAGAGAACACTCAATAAGCTGAATGTCTATCTGTGTCACTTAATGTTGACATTAGCATTTAGGAAACCAGGTCTGTCTTATCTTGCCTTAATTTCCTTTAGTTTTATAGACATGTGTCCTTTCCTTTTTGGAAAATGGCAACACAAAAATGTGAAAAATTAAATGGAAAACCCCACTGAGAAGGCTCCTTGCAGTGATTTATTCTCACTCGACTCATACATAAATGATGTTCTAAATGACTCTGACCTTTGCTCCCAATTTCCACACCTTGCTTTTAACATTACAGGCATTACCTTTATGTTTTTTCTTTATTTTTTCCAGTTTTATTTTCAATACCCTGCATAGAATCCTTGAGAGAGTAATGCCCTGTTGACATGACAAGACTCAGATTATTCGTAACCCAAACTGGAACTTGAACCTTGGTCCCCAGTGGTGAAAGATCTAAGAGCCAGTGAATAAGTCTAATCAGTGTAATAATTCATCTTGGAGTGTGAAAAGGAGCAGGGGGTGGGAGGTGGGAGACTCTGTGTTTTTGTTTCCAGGTTTTTATATATACAGAATTGATGATCATTCCTGTCCTTTTCTACCCAGTTGTAGAGATCTTATATTTCAGCCTGGGTCTCGGCGTTGACCTCAGTGAGATGGCCACGGTCATTCTGTCATGGTAGTGTGTGTGTGTTTTTCTAAAATGGAAACCTTACTCTGCATTCACTGTGGAGAATGTTATTAAATCTGGCAGGTCTTTTCTACCCCCACCCCCCTCTCCATTTCAATAATTTTTTGTTTGGGGCTGCTCCCTCTGGGTTTATAGTACTACACGGATCACACACGCCGGCTGTACAGTCAGGCGGGCGGAACCCTGTAATCACGGCAGCGTGCACACCTACAGACACGACACTGGTTATACTGCTTTTTCACATCTGGACAGCCCCTGTGTATCCCACCTATCTGTCTGCTGCCATCACGTCTTGGGTCTCCATACGGGAGAGTGCAATTGGCACAACATGGGTTCAAACCTGCAGTCTTCACAATGAATCTCTCGCTGCACTCCAGGAGAGGCCTTTACTTACTGGGAAACCCAAGAAGGGCAGCATAATGAGGACTGTGGTAACGCTGCCAACACCTTATGCTGTGGTGTCTCAAGTGGCTTGTATTATACATGTGTATCATTGTACAAATGACAAAGTGTTAACATGAAGAAATACTGCACAATGTATCCAGAAGGAACTTAATACACATTTTCACTAGCATGCTCATGTTTGCCCCCCCTAACTTGTTACTGCTAAACCAGATGCAAACCAAAGTAGATGTTACCTGTGTTATTCTGATGTGCAGGCTGTTCTGCAGATGTGAGTGTGTCTGTAATTGTGTATGGTTACACAGTGCGGGAAGTACCCATTGTGTAGTTTTGCTTTCTCTGGCCTTTGTCATTTTGAAGCCAGTGTGCTGTTCCTGTGGTCACGCTGTACCGTAGCTGCACGGTGTGGTATCAGTGGTCAAGCTGTGGTTGGCTGGTATATTTATTGTCCAAGTTCATACTTCAGCACAGTTCAGTGAGACCCAGGAGCTAACCAACAAAACCAACATCATCTCAAGCTCTGAGCCGCTGCGCTCCCTAAATTGAAGCCTGCGTCTTTAAAAGGCTGCACAGAAAGAAGAAGCTGAAAGGCCTCAAGAAAAATAAATTGAAATCGAAAAAACAATTAATTAATAGGAGACAGGTGGACATTTCATGAGTCCCAGCTGACCTTTTTCGGGGGTGGCAGCGCTTAACCCCTCTCAAATCAGGCTGCCTGATGTGATTGTGACCCTCAAGGATTGTAAATCACCATCCAAGTTTCCTGTTGCTGTCGGGGGCGGTGTCCACCCCCAAAGTTTGTTGTCAGGGCCAGAGTTTATTTATTTCCCTTGCATGCTGGGCTTGCGAGCTGTGTTTTATAGGGTGAAGTAAGCAGGACCGACTGCCTCTCTGTCTTTCCTGCCCGGACTCTGCCCGGGTGGCCTAATTGCATTTCCTTTGGGCAGACAGGCCCAGTTGATGGAGAGCTCTTTGGGGGGAGAGGGGGGTGGATAGGCTATGGCCATGAAAAATTGGATCAGGTGCCCTTGCAGCTTTGAGGATAATGTGTCAACTCGCTGGAGAGACCGGCGCCCCACTGCAGTCACTGAAGAGCTTGAATGAAGAGACTCAATCCCCAGAGTTCTCAAGCACTCTCTGAGAAATAAGCAAGTCTCTGCTGTGCCTTATTTAACTGTTGTCATAAAACTTCAGTGGTGTCTTAATCCCCCTCTGTGCCCACCTCTCAGAATTGACTGCATGTAATTTCAGAACCCAGGTTTCAGGTTTTGAGGAACCCTAAAGAAAATCAGTGGCTTGTGGGGTAGACATTGCAGTTCACACTGTGGTAGAAACCTTAGAACAGTACAAGCAAAAAGAGGCCACTTGCTCCACTTGCTCATTTGGTTCCTTGCTGATTATTGACATATCAATGATTCTCTCATTCTCCACTGAATGTGCTTGTGTTAATTTGGCTGGGTTGGTTGGTTGTTTTTTTGTTTTATTTCACCATTTTCTTGTCCTAAAGTAATTTTCCTTTGAAAGGTTGCCTGCTATTCAGTGGTGAGTTATGAAGTTACAGTGGTGATTCTCAGGCTTTTGCAGCCCAGCGGGAACCTTCTGTGTTACCGTGTTTGGGGTTTTGGGAGATATACAACAGGTTTCAATAGCTGACTGTTTCATATGATTCTTGCATTGTATAGGGTAGGTCCTGTCAACAATGAATCCCCAAATCACAAATCTGTAGAATCCCTCTGCTTATGTGAAGCTGAGTCACAAAGAGAATGCACCACACGTGGGTCATATCGGTTAACCCCAAAGTAGACACGCAGCTGAAGAAGGTCTCAGGAAATGCTTGTGGGCCCTTTGGCCACTGTTTTCTGTGATTTTCACAATTTGTGGAATGAGAGCTCAGGCTTTCCAACCTCAGAAGTAAGGGAAGCCTGATGCCATAAGGACAGGGTAAGAGAGACTACATAGGACTACATTCACATCTATGACTGCCTGGAGCTAAAGTTTCTGCTTCCGCAGAATAGGGAACAATTCTCTCCCCCTCTCTCAAGGCTGGTTTATACTTCTGCGTCTGTGTGTCTGCGTACATGCGCAGGCGTTGTACGCAGATGGTCGCACAGCTGTCTGCCAACATACTTGCATGTAAGGTTGATCTTGTTACAAACCTGGGTCTCTGGATCAATGCCTTCACTGTTCATTCTGTCCACGGAAAGCAAAGTACATTTTACCTTTCGTCCAAAATTGCCAAGCATGAAATACGTTGGCATTTTGTGGGATAAAATGTGAATTATGTTCACGAAATGTGAATTGTATTAACAAAATGTGCAGTTTGAGGGACAAAATACTCATTACGTGGACAAATGCATTTCGTGGATGAGGAGATGCATTTTAAATACTTTTGTATGTCACTACATCGCACACCAGTCGCCCCAGCACTGAGCAATTGGCCTGGTCCTGCTCAGCTAATCAGCGCTGGCCTGACGCACAGGACGCAGAGACGCGCTATTGAGATTTCGGAGGAGTGTGCGTTGGCGCTTACCCAGAACCCCCTGCTCTGCGTCTCTTTGTAGAGAAGTTGAATACATTCAATATGTTTGAGAATAAAAATATACCTAATATATGCAAAAATACCTAAAATATGTTTTGTTTCTATTTATCTTTTTGTTGATTAAGATGTTTCAAAGGAAATTCAAATGGGATTTTACAGATATGTACATTGCTTGCATGTTTTGGTCAGCTAACAACAGAAGCTTTTAACTCTTGTTTTTACTGAACAACATTTGAAGATTTTTATTTTGTGGCAAACTCTCATCTGATTTTAGCAGATGCAAATACAGGTAGCGAAACATGTATAGATTACTTGTTTTCCTCTTTGCGGTATACAATTAGCAGTCCTAACAGTGCATGCATTTTTAAGGTTGATTATAATGAGATGAGACTCACAGTGTTTTCAGAATTGGGTGCAGTATTCAATTCTGATATAACTACCGAAAGAAATGACTGTGAAAACATAAAATATAATTGCAAGATATTCATGTGGAAGCCTTGAAAAGCTAGGGGATTGACCCATTTAACCCCAGTGGTCATAATTTCTTGTTCCAGATGTGAATTTTGCAGATGTTTTTTAAACCTGCCCTATCACAGAATCCAGGAGGGATTTTTTAACCTACTTAAAGATTAAGAAGGAAGTAACCATATTTTTCACTGTAAGGTTTATACAAGTAGAAATAAATGATCTGGAGTAAGCCAACGTAGTCTTGCTTATCTTTAATAGCAAATCCCCCTCTGATTATGTATATCATCTTACACTGCTTATGTCCTGAAGAAAATGTTATAATATAGCCTAATAATTGATGAAATGGGGGGGATGAATTCAAATCTCTCTTCATATAAATATCTGTACACTATAAATGTTTTTGTTTTAAATTATAATAACAAAGCTGTCTAACAATGTCTTGTGGGGTAAAAATGCATTAAAAAAGAACAAGAGTCGGATTCTATTCAGGTTTTTAAGGGTGGTGGGATTTTGAGCTGATACAGATGATATAGCCCAAGAGTATATTTAATGTTATTTAATCTGAAATATCTCTGACAGATGCGTCAACTTGTTGTTTGCTTGTTAAGCCTGATGTGGATTCAGAGCTGATTTTCACTGGATCACTTACGCAAACAAAAAACCTGTGTTTTCCAAATCTGTTTGTTTGTTCATTTTTGTCATATTTTGTCACTTAATTAGGGCTGTTGCTTCCATTCATTGCACAAGACATTCCCAGCCCAGTTCACAAAGCCGATGGTCTCACTCTGTATGGCACCAAGCTGTATGTGAATATGGGAAAGTGGGAAAGTGAGGAATGTGTTACACATGTCAGGGAGATTTGGTGACATGTTTTGTGGTGGGGCACCAGCCACAGGGTTTCCTTTCCAAAGGCCAGTTCAAAATTCATACTTCAGAAAAACTGTCCCTCTTGCGGTTTTCTATGATTATTTTATATTATGATTACATGGAATGGGGTGGATAGTAGGGGGAGGGGAAAAGGCAGGGGGTGGGTTAATTCAGAATATTTTTTGTGTAGAATATGGGATGGATTTCATTTCCAGCAATCTGCAAAGCAAAACAGCAGCTTTTGTTGACTGTCATCTGGTAGCTGAGCTTTCAGAATCTCCCTTCCCTTTCCCAGAGTGCAGTGGTCTCCGTTAATGAATGCTGACATGTCTAAACATTCATGCTGTCCTGTCTGATGTTTGCATTTTCCATTGTTATGAAGAAAATGCCTTTGAATCTCCTGAGTTGCTGGTCCTCTTTTGGAAGCAACTCAAAAACAAGTCCATTCATCAGAAAAACACATTCTGATGTTTTACTCAGTTGAAAGTGTATTCTGACATTTTCTCTGTACAGAAGCATGGAAAATCTATCAAATTGGCCTGCGTCTATTTTAATCTGTATGCCACAGTAAATTGTAAATGTATTTGTTGATTATGGATTTGGTGCTTTTGAAACAATAACAAGATGTCTTTTTGTCATGATGGCAGCAATGAAAACTAGTTGAGCTCCTCTGTTTACAGCCACAATACAGTGATAATCAGGGCTATAGAGTTATTTGCTAGAGGTCAGAGGTTTACATTGGTGATGCAAGCCCTTCCAATTGATTTATATCAAAGCCTCAAAATTTATCTTCCCTCTGCTGGGCCTCAGAAATTCACCCCAGTCCGAGGACATAAATCCTGTCTCCCACAAGGGACCCCCACCCTTTTAGATTTCAAGCCCACCTGATAGAGATTGATGTTTTTGGCAGAGTGCTGGTGTCTGTGGCTTTCTTGTCATCTTATTATTTCCTCGGCACTGCGTTCTTTCCAGTATGGTGCGCATATAATGTGAAATATTTTAGATTTCTTTGTAGAGATCACCAGTGGAACCAAACAGAATTTGTTTACACGCTATAAAAGTAATTTCTTGCCTTAGCAAGACCCCAGTAGCGTGGGTCTCCCTGAATCTTAATTTTCCTCCTATGTGAGCACATCTCCTGCTCCTTTTATTTTTATATTGAGTTCCAGTGAAAATCTGTATGTCTTGAGTTTTGCTACCCTGAGAGACAGCTCTGATTACTACAGTTCACTTAATTTCCAGGTTCTTCCACAAACGATTGGCCAGCTCAACACAATATTTTGCATATGAACATATACAAGGAGACTGAGATATACGTGATTCAACTTTATTTTATATATCTGTTTTTAGTTATTTATTTCCAAGTTGGCGTTTGACCATTAGACCCATCACATTACTGACTATATTGACAAGCACCAAGCCCCAGGCCCATGTTGCCACAGACATAGAAAATAGAGAGAGAGAGAGTGGCTGGGGTCAGTTACTCCTGCAATACTATGCCCACGTCATATCCAATGCAGGCTTACTGTTGTAACAAGATTAGACTCCACGGGCCCTGCATAGCCTCCTTTAATAGCCCGAATTAACCCCCAAGTAATGGGATAGAGTCCTCTTTCCTCCCTCCAGTGTGCTCTATTATAGGCTGAAATATCAAATTAGGTTGCTTAATTGGGGCTATATGGCAAATTTACTTGATTTTTAAACCTAATTTTGCCTCATCTGATGTCAAAGACCCCAAAACATTAAATAAAATAACTTAAAATAAAGGGGATACGTCTTCTAATTTCATAGCCCCAGCTAATAAGGAGCCTGGTTTATGTCAGCCCTGAGTCCTGCATGTCAGAAGGTATTGGAAAACGCCACAAGAACAAGCAGGAACTAAAGACAGCTGCAGTACAGGTCTGGCAGAGCATCACCAGGGAAGAAACCCAGCATCTGGTGATGTCTATGGGTTCCAGACTTCAGGTAGTCATTGACTGCAAGGGATTTGCAACCAAGTATTGAAACTCACAATTTAATTCATGATTATGGTAGTTTGTCCAAATACTTTTGATACCCAAAAATTGGGGGGACCACATATAGTAATGGGTGTAATTCCTACACTGTTCACCCAATTTTTATGTAACTATGCTCAAATTGAAGATGAAAGTCTACACTTAAAGCATATCTTGATTGTTTCCTTTCAAATCCATTGTGGTGGCGTACAGAGCCAAAATTATGAGAATTGTGTCACTGTCTAAATATTTATGGACCTAACTCTACACAGCGAATACCTGAGTTCTATTTGCTTGGTGAGTTTATCCTTTTTTGGGATTGAGAGAGGTGCATTTGTTATTAAAGTGGAAACTGAGTGTATATGTCTTCTTATTTTTATCCTTTGCATAAAATCAATGTTGATTTTAATTCCATGGATCCATTCCTTGGTCCTGTCCTTCAGTACATCACAGTCCAGTTTGGTCATTAAAATGGTGTAATTTGTAAAAGACATGAGGCTTCTAAATAAGGCAGTTCTATCTACTGTTCGGTTTCTCTCAGTTTCATGGAGGTAATTATGGAGTGATGCCGTTACATACATAACATTTATATAACAAGTCTCCATTAATAACATCTTCAGTTTAAATAATATACCTGCTTTGTTAATAATTCAGACTACAGTACAAGGCTTTCGAAATGTGCTGTATATGTATCTCTTTGTGCATTTGAATAGATTTTCTGTCAGGGAGGCTAGTGGTGCTATTAGTTATGAAATACACTTTGGCTCACGGTATTATTATTATTCGTAATTAGACCTTCTACTGATACCCAGCACATAGGTCTATTATTAGAGTTCACCGGAAGGTGTTTGCTAGTGAGCCAAAGGGACAGATGCCTTTCTGGGTCTTGTTGCTTTTTCTTTTTGATGTTTTTCCATCTTGTGTTCTTTGATGCGGTTTTGTGTTGCTCCCTCAAAGGGATATTTTTTCCCCTTTTTGCCTTCCCTGTTGTATATGAGGCAATAGCTGATGATGAGGTCTGACTAGACAACAGCGGTGTGCATCCGTGGTGCTAAGGGTCCCTGCAGACATTACAGCTCATATTCCACCATTCCTTTCATTCAATGTATGTTGTCCAAACCCTTGAAATGTTGGAATGGTGCAATTTTGATAATAGCTGATCCAATTAAATAAATGAAGGCTTGGATTCAATGAAAACCAGATCTCCCCCTTACCATGTGTTTGTAGCTGATCCAGTTGCAGACAGCAGTGGGTGAAAATTACAGAAAAGGAGGAGGAGATAATGGCAGAACATCGAAGGGAGAAAGACAGAACAAGAATCTAAATGCAGTCAGTGCTGATTCACCTGTAAATCATCATGGGGTTTCTTCTTAAGGACCAGTGATGAAACTGTTGAGAGGGGACTCTGTAGCTTTGCTTGTGCTTTCATTCAGAATCCTTGATCAAAGGGTTAGCAAGAGAGGAAACAATATCAGGAGCAAGCAGGCATGCCAGGTCATACAGCCGTTGACAGGGAAGTCATTATTTTTCTGGGAAAACAGCACATTATGTATATGGGCTGATATTCTCCCCTCCTGTGTGGAGCTGGTTGCCAGTCACCATCTTCCCTGTGCATCTTTTCCAGATTCAAAATGGCAGCTGAAAACCCATGAGCATTTGAAGATTAGTTTGCTTTGCTTTTTAGTGTTTCAGCACTCTTGGGGGTGGAGGGGGAGGCAGAAGGTGTTGAGTCAAACTGTGGTTAAGATTCCCATCCAGCCCACTCCGTCTCCTTGGGAAAGATCAATAGCCTTTCATTTTATTGCAGTGATTGTGGTAATTGTTCTTCGGGCTAATTGTTTGTGATTCATAAAGTGTGTCTCACTGGTTGGATTACTGTCAAAACAGGGGGATGATATGCAAAAGAAAAATGGGTTCACTATTATTTTTAGAATGGAATAACCATCGGCTTGTCCTCCAAACGCATTAAAAACAAAAAGGTGTCTAGTACCCACCAAGATGTGGGCTAGTCTTAAATAAGCTTAAATGGCTTTAATAAGACATTTCGATTTTTACTTTTTCACAAGGAGCATTTGCATGAACCTGCCGTTTCAAAGCTGGAATACACCAGACTGCTATGCAAAGTTAGAACAGTATCCTTCCCTTGCATTGTTTACACAACTCTGGTTTGTTTTGGTTTTATATAAGTCATGTCCTGAACAAGTTCTGCAACTGATAGATGCAGAGAATGTCATGGGTTTGCACTTACACAGCACACTGACCTATTCTTTCTGTAATGCGTTTGGCACACCCTGACGCAGCCACAGAGTCACCCCTTCAAACTGCAAGATAGGCGCACGTAGCATGTCATGATCAATCTGGATATCGCAGTGGTGAGACATTGATGGACAGTATCTACACACCGATGGTTGATCCAATCTGAAAGGTTTTGTCCATATAAATGATGCTCTGTCCTACAAAGTATCAGCTCTGGCAGTCAGTGCTGCTAAACCGCCTGTTCTCCACACCACAGTCAACTTCACGACCTCCAACATGATCTTGCAGTGTAACAATGTTCCTGCAAGATATTATGCACATTAATTCTGGGTCATTTAATTGATGTCCAGTTTCTCTGTGCTTTATTCCTTCACTTATTCACTCACCAACTCTTCCTTTGAAGCTCCTGTCAGGTGTGTCAGTTTAGGGAAACTCCAAATTCCCTCAAAGCTGCAGGCTGTGTAATAAATTAGTGTCTATCCCAGAAACAAAAGCACAGTGATACTCCAACTGTGTGCCCTGGCTCCAGTCCAGGGTTCTTCAAAAGTGGAAATTCTCAGTTTCCTACAGTGGGTTTTTGGTCACCTCTGTTCATATTCAAGCAGAGTTGGTGTTACACAGAAGTGTCAGTAACCATATATTATCATTGGTTAAAATGTTTACAAAATGTTTTTTAAACTGATGGGAAAATGGCCCAGCAAAACCTGATTTCCTGTAAAGAGAGAGCCTTTGAATTAACATTTTTTTTTGTATTTATTTATCTTTTTTCCTAGTTCAATTACCTCTGGCTTGCTGTTCATTCTGCTTCGCTTGTTTGACATTGTTTGTTTGGAGTCTGTTGCCAGCATGTGTACAGAGGAAGAAAATGTGATTACAATTTCTATCCTAAATAGCATTGGGTCACCTTAAACTTTGAGAAAATGTAACCATATTTAGTTCATCTGGATTAAATAGTAACATGTCCATAAACAATCTGGACAGAACGGGAGACATGTAATCTCAAAAAGCTTTTTGCATCATTGATCTTTGTAGGAATATTTTCTGACCTTTTCCCAAATGCATTTTGTTTAACCCTCAGAGACCCACAGTTGCAAAAATGCAACATTTCTTTAAAACAGTGAAATGCTACCTTTACCTGACTAAATGTAGATAAACATATCCCAACAGCCTAAACTGTAACATAAATGCTTCAGAATGTGATGGTCACCAGCAATGAATACAGACTCCAGAAACATGGGAGAATTGGTGACACTTCCATCAAAGAATTAGAACAAATTATTGGCATGTACCTGAGAATGGGTATAGTGCAAATGCCTGGTGTTAGGGTTTACTGGGAAACAGACATTCGTTATGGCCCTGTAGCTGACGTAATGCCTCATAACTGCTTTCAGTCCTTACTTTCATCCATCCACTTCATCAACAACTTCAGCTTCAGATGAAGAGAAAAAGGACAAACTTTGGAAGATTAGACCGTGGTTAGATGCATTCAGAGAGAACTGTCTACAGATAGTGCCTGAGGAGCATAACTCTGTGGATAAAATGATGATTCCTTTCAAGCGGAGGTTCAGTGGCATTAGACAATCCGCATGGGAAGCCCCATCCTTGAGGCATTGAAGTCTGGACAAGGACAGGAATTTCTGGGATACTCTGTGACTTTGACGTTTACCAAGGTAGCGTAAATGGTCAACGTGTGAAGTCTCACCTTGGTTTATCAGGAGATGTAGTTATGAAGCTTGCATCTACACTGTCTGCAGGTCACAACTAAAAGGTGTTTGCTGACAACTTCTTTACATCTGTGCCCCTGGTCACCAAGCTTCTAGAGCACGGAATCCACTTTGTTGGAACAGTACGACCTGTGCGCCTGCCAAACCTTAAATTACCAGAGGAGAAGGATCTGAAAAAACAAGGCAGATGGAGCTTTGACTATAGGGTATAACAGACTCATGATATCTGTGTTGTGAGGTGGTATGACAGCCAGGCCGTTACTCTTCTCTCCAGGTTTGATGGTCCATAGCCACTTGACAAGATCACCCGGTGGGACAAATCCACAAAGTCCTACGTGGAAGTCAGCAGACCATCCATTGTTAAAATATACACTCAATTCATGGGTGGAATTAATTTGCTTGACTCCTTCACAGCCATGTATAAGATCAATATCAGGTCCATATGTTGGTGCTTGTACGTTTTTTGGCATACCATCATCCTTGGGGTGGTCAATGCTTGGCTGCTATACAGGCGTGACTGCAAAGACCTGCAGATCCCTCAAAGTCCTGAAAAGGAGACACTTCCAGGCACAGCTGGCAACCTCTTGTCATCCAGATCAATACCTTAAAGAGAGGCAGAGCATCCATGGATGAGGTCCCAGGCCCCAGTGTGAAAAAGATGCCCTGCAATGCTCCTCCCCCTGATGTTTGCCACGACAATATGGGACACTTGCCACTGAAGGCAGAAAAAAAGAGGTCGCTCTGCGTACTGCAAGGATGGATATACAACAACGGCATGCATGAAGTGTGATGTTCGTTTGTGCTTCACTGATCACAAAAACTGCTACCTTTATTTTCATGTGTAATTCAAGCAAACAAGAATAGTTTTTAATTGTTCATTTTTAATGGTGATGAAATGCATTAATTGCAAATAATATGTCAAATTGATTACTTTTTATTGTGCTGTATTAGAGTTTATGCAATTTCATATTAATAAAATTGCATTTTATATATATTTTTGAATATTATTGAGTCATCAATGCCTAATAATGTTTGAACTTGATTAAATTACAGTGGTAAAATTTTGTGACCAATAAGTCCCGCTATTGCATATTTGCAGTGTTCTTACAAAATCAGCCCAAGAACAAAAAATGCACAAAACTAATTTTCTTGATCAGAGGCATCCTAAAAACAGTTTAAAAAGTAGTGGTTGTGATCTCATTAATTAAGTCAATGTTTGGGTTTCTCAGGGTTAATAAGCTGCACATAGTGGCTAGTAGTGAAGCAGTTCTGGAAAATTTATTTTCATATCCATTGCTTAAACAAAAAACATCAACATGATTAATCATCTATAATGGAATTTCCCCCTGATCATTTTTCAGGGTCATTTTGTGTTTTGAACATGTTTCCCACACTTTTCACTAATTGACCTGGTTGCCAATGTTTATTGTGACTTTGCCATGATTTGCCTGTGTTCTAGCACTGGTCTGATGTCATATGATAGTTTCTCCTGAACAATACCATGTAGTCCAGTACAACATACAGGAGAGGTATTTCCTGTGCTATTCCACCAGTACTACAGTATAATAAAGCCAGTGTTTCACCCCCCACCCATATTGAGTCTCTTTATGAACCATGAAGCCATATGAACCATTTGATCAGTGGTCTGTTGCTGGTGAGATTTTTGACCACCCCATAAAAATATAATAAAACCACACCAAAAACATAGCTGTGTTTGCTCTATTCAACACTATGTACAATGCCCACTACATAATATCCAGAACGATGTACTGCCTTTGTCTTTCCTAGCCTGTAGTCCTGCTCATTAAAGTTATTCCCCTTTAATATAGCCTACATTTTTGTAGAACCATATTCATCAAAGCAGACGTTTTTAATGCCAGTTAATCTGAACCGAAGGAGCTAGGTAAACAATGTGTGTCTCATTGAAATATGTTATTTATTTGGGGTTCGTGGGGGGCAGAGAAATCTGTTTTCTCGTGTACATTTGCTCCTGATGTTCAATAAATCTCTCGCACACACTCTGCTGCCCTACTGAGCCAGCTAACGCACAGTTAGGCCTGCCAAACATCAGCACGCAACCTGACATTTATTTCTACGTTCCATTTGACCTTTAAGTAATTGCTGTCAATTTAGGAACAAATACCCCTGCTGCTGCCATTTTCTTATACTGCTATTAATTTAATCCTCCCCCATGTAAGACTTTATAATACGTTATATTAGATCATCCAGTACCACTGTTTGTGGGTTTTTCTAACCCAGCCGTGGTGGGTAGTGTTTGGAGAACCTGATAGGCTGATCACGTTCGCTTTACTCTTGTAAATTCTGTTGTGGCCATTTACAAATTCTGTTTACTGATGTCTTATTTGTAAACCCATATATTGGAGCCACTGACCTCACATCAAGTGTACACTCTTAACAGACTCAAGTGTGATGGCAGGCCTGATCTCTATCCAATCTCAATTCATATAGCTGTGTAGAAAATGGGGTGAATTCAAACCCTGCTGGATTTTTTACAGTGGCAGTTGAAGGCAAGACATTTGTTCCTTGAGAAGAACCCTGTGGTTTTACAATAAAATGCACATTATGGGAAAACGGTGGTTATAATCTTGAATTATTTGGTTTTGCCCAGCCGGAGGGAATGGTTTTCTGAGATTTAACCTTTTATAATAAGTTACTATGAACTATATAGCATTTGTGACTTAATAGTGTGTGTAACCTTTCCCTACAATTTATTGGGGTATCAGGGAAATTTCTCATTAAATCATTTAATTTCCTCATTAACTTTCAAATGCAATTGACTTAATAATGCACTGGTACTTTAAATATGTTCAGCACTTTCTTTTTGCCATATGGTCAGCACTTGAAAAGACTGTTTGTCAATTCAATTTGTAATTTAATCCTGCAGTGCGATTGATAAAGATTTCCTTTACAAGCAATCATATTACAACCGGTTCATTCCCATGAATGTCTGCTTTGAAACCACAGATTTCGGAGGAGCAATGGCTCTGTGCATTTCAATTTAAACTTGAATCAAACAGGCTTGATTGCCTGAAGGTGGAGCTTGGCTTTTGCTGTTTCTTCAACACATGCCCAAGTTAAACTAGTTTTGCTCTGTCCTGTCCTGGCAAGTGTTCTGTTCCATGTCAGAGCTAACCAGTTTCTTTGAGTCCTCAGAGGTGAAGTGCCATGTTGATTGAAGGGGTGATGAAAGATGGTCTAGTGCAAGTTGCTTGCTTATCTTTGAAGCCGACATGGAGATAAGAAGTGTGAATATGATCAGAGAGTGAATCAATTACAGTATACATTATTTTTCGCCTTGTTTTTCTATTTATTTTAATTTCTGGCACACTTGGTCTGTGGATGAATCTGGTCCAATGTGTTTTTTCAGTTTCCATGTAGAGGTGGAAACTGGCCATTGCAGTGTTTTGTGTTTGAATTTGAATGATGAGAAATATAAATGTTACTTTTTCATGGTACGTTTTCTTCAATTCCATCTTAATTTTATATAAAATCTTGTTGAAGAACAAAACAAAAAATGTCTTTTAACTGAAGAACAGATTTTTTATTTGGGATAGAACATATCCACTTTCACTATGTGGTAATAATATAAATGTGAGTTCACCAAGGCATATAATAAGTAAGCATTGCAAGTAACTTGTCCCTTGCTTGATCTCGCACTCTGCTACTTGCAACTTTTGTTTGCTTGAGGTCATATTTGTTGTAACTCAAGTGGGGGGGCTCCTGATCTTGCTGGTTGTAATAGCGCTAATCCTGACAGTCGGACAATGTTTATGTGTGTGTCCTGAGCTGAATCACACTCATCAACATCAGTCCCTCATTACAGGTATCCAGTGAGCTCTGAAAGGTCCCAGATAGACACTCAAGCCGAATGCACGGATGACCGATCAGTCTGATCCGGTGGTGTAATTACTCTCATTACAGGGCCTGGGGGGCAAGGGGCTCAGCCTCATTGTCCCCCTGATAATACAGAGACAGGGTGGGCAGAGCCCTCTATTCACTGCCTGCCTTTGATCTTGGGCCTGCCGTGACAGGTGATACCCCAGTGCAACCTCGCAGTGCAGCAATGGGGCTGCTGTCATTCCAGAGATGGCCCCTCTGTGTCATTTTGGGAAAGGTTCTGGTCAGGCGTGTCCATGGGGGGGGGTCAGTTTTTGGAAATTGATCCGGCTTTTTTTCACTGTAGGCTTGTTTTATTCTTGAAAATGAACCCCACCTCCCCTATTGCATCGATTACTGCTTCTCAGAAGGGATTTTGGACAAATGTTT
Source organism: Amia ocellicauda (assembly GCF_036373705.1). Lineage (NCBI taxonomy): Eukaryota > Metazoa > Chordata > Actinopteri > Amiiformes > Amiidae > Amia > Amia ocellicauda. The sequence goes on along the minus strand of NC_089852.1, from coordinate 21,244,196 downwards.
TTAATTACGGCACTTTCGATGAATGATCAGTGTCTGGGTATGTCCAGAAACAGCTGCTGCCCTCGCTCTTACCCACTACAGAATCAGTTCAGACACCTGAGAAAGTACGAGGAGGTGCCATTGTAATGTAAGATGATGTTGTAGGGATATTGAAATCAGTCTACAAAACATCCCAACTATTACATATATTTGCGTCTGCCCATATAAGCTGAAATACATGAAGGTAAAATAAATAAAATATGGTAAATTCACAATAAATCCATTAAGTGATTAGGAAAAGATGCAGTGCCAAAACATTTGGCATCGCCAGCCGATTGCAAATTACAATGCATACAGTTTCTACCTGAACTGTACAGTGCTGTGTTTCTAATGTGCCGCTGAGCAAGAAAAAGAAGGTTTTAATTTAGACATTCAATTAGATTTTTTTTTAAATTTATGAAAACAGTCTGTTGTAAGCATTAAATGTTATTGGATTGCCATAGCTATGCTCACCTTTTCCTCCCTGCTTGGTCCTCAGCCAATCCTGCACATGTTTGCATTAGTCCACCTGTCCCTCAGTTTTGTTCTTATATTTCTCAGGCTGGGCTGACTGCTGGCTTCAGATCTTTCCCATTGTTTTCCCTTGCTCTATGGGTGGTTTTGTTTATTGCAGTTTTGGGGTTTTCTCACTTTTAATTTTGAAAAGCATTATTATATATGTTAACCCACACCTCGGAGGCGGTAATGAAAGCCAGGCTCCTTTGCTCTGAAACACTGCACGATTTGCTCTTGTGGTTTTGCAGCCATTCAATTCGAGGATGATTGTCGGTCCTGATTGGATCCATGTGTGGCCAGCCAGGCTTGTTTGTCATGAACACTGAATGGGCCGGCTCTCTGGTAGCCTGGTGCTTAAGCTGTCAGGCTATGATGGTGCGCGCAGAGTCAGTCTGTTCATCTAAAGATGCACGAGATTCAAAACCAAATGCTTTTATTTACTTCAGATGATTTCATAGCTCATCACACTGAGAGGGAAAAGTAGTTCTTATGAAATGAATGCTACACACATAAAACACAGTCTTAACAATTCATGGATATAATCATCTAACGAGACTTTTAATGATGATCCTTTTATTTTATTTTTTTAACAGTTTTGTATAAATCAATTTTTCTTTTGGTTTCAACAGGATAATATTGCCAAGATTAATGATTATGTTTAATCATTATATGTATGTATGTGTTTGTTTTGCAATGCAGTTTGCATGCTTCAGCTCAATATGCTGAAAAGAACAACACAGGAAATCAACATCTCAAGGCCAATTACCATTTTCAGCCATAAGGTAACACTTGGGCTTCATGCTTTTTCAAATAAATATTGAGATGAAAGCTCAGTCTGAACTGCTGCTCCTCTTAATGAGGTGACCATATGGTCAGAGATTCATTAAGACAGTTTAAGAAGTTTTATTTCAGTTTAAGCACATTAATTGGTAATTTATTTTTCACTTAACCCATCTCTCTGTGTCTTAGTTTAGTGTCTCACAGTATTGAATTTCTTTCTGGTGGCTATATTTGTGTGCTGTGTCCTTCTCAGGTTTTACTTTTTTGTCTGATTTAGATACAGCAGTTTAGAATCTGGACTATACCATTACTTATACCAGAACTGGCCAGAGCTAATGAGCCAAGGAGCACTGATCAACACTGCTCCAGTTCAGCTCCATCACAGAGAGACCCCTGTCACTGGCTGGATGTATAAGGCTTGTAGTGCCTGAAAGGGTTAAAGGCATCAGTGTGCGCAACCTTGAAAGTTTTCCCCAAAGTATGTTCTCCTATTTGGTTCAGTCAGTATTTGGTTGGTGAGAGTTAGCTGGCATGTTGAAAACTAGAACAAATGTAGCATTTGAAACAGGTGAGTGGAAAATGCAGATGGTAGGCATAACTGCTTATTAAACCTGCTTAACAACTTTCCTCTCCTTTTTTTTTGGAACACATTTCTGGCCTTGACACCTGGCCAGGAAGTACTTAAAATGATTTGAAAATTGACAAATTTGGGTAGTGCCTTGCCAAACAATGGGATATTGTGTCAAGAAAAGGGCTTGAGCATTTTATGAAGAAATAAAGAAAAAAGAAAAGAAAGAAATTATCCTGACAAAGCAGAAGAGGCCCTCAATGACATTTTTCTCTGGCTCTGGTAGATAGGTTTCTGTCTCTGCAGGTTCCAGGCTTGTGCATTTCAATTGTTGCTGTTTATTACACTGCAGGTGTGGGAACAGTGCTTATTACAGGGTATAATCGTTAGTTGATTATTTTGGAATGAGAAAGCCAGGTTTGGATTGCCTCCACCCAAGCCTCCTACAAACCCTAGCGGTAAACTCCCATTTTCTTCTGCAACCTGTCCCCCTGTAGATCTCTAAGACCTAGGCGTACCTGCCCCATGGGCTCCATGAATTCTTACTTATTTCTCTTGCTATGGCAATAAAGCAAAACCACTCATCTGACAAATATGGAAAAAATAAGATACATATTTCACTTACCCTCTGGCTTTATCTAGTGATTCAATATGCTTGGCTAAAAACACTGGTAATGAGATTTCAATATCCCTGTACAAAATCTGATGAAATTATGCAGTTAAACTCTCTTTCTGGGCTTTAGCTGTGAATTGGGTTTCTCTGTTCTGCTTTCTATTCCGCATAACTTAATTTTACTTCACTTGTTTCTGTGCAACTTCTAAGGATACACATACAAACAAAAACTCTTCAAACTACAGTGGAGACCGCTTATAGCGATCACAGTTATAGCGATCAACCGCCTATATGGATCAAAAAGCTTGATACGGAATTGTTCCTATACAAATGCTGTTTAAATAATGCACTTATTGTGATCAAGTAGTCCGCTTATAGTGTTCATTTTGGGTCTTTTCATACATTTCAACATATGGAGAAAAATAAATAAACGACGGACGTGATCGCTATAAGTGGTCTCCACTGTACTAAAAAAAAGTCTAAACATAGATAAGTCTTAATTTGATATCTAGACTAATCTCATGCAAGTTAGTAAAAAGTGAACTTGGTTTTGGACAAAACAATGATCCAGGCATCAATTGACAAGTTTGTGAAATGACTTTTCCACTTTTCCACAGAGCCAACACACAAAACAGAGGTAACCTCATTTTTTATAGGCTAGTTATTGTTATGCAGTTTTATTTATGTTTATTTATTTTATTTTAAATGCACTGAAACCACCGGCATGCTGTGGCTATAGCCTAGCCTATTTGCACTACCGACGTATTTTGAAAGTCAATAAAATTAAGTTAATAGTGAAGCTGTCCGTTTCATTACTTTATATTCATGTAATAAATATATAAATGTTAATTAAATGGTAATCTGCATGAGAAATAAATAAAAAAATCAGTTATAACAATCATCCGCTTATAGTGATCAATTTGACCTGGACGGACATGATCGCTATAAGCGGTCTCCACTGTACTGCCAAGCTGTGGTCTTGCACACACAGGGATCAGAGATTGGACAAAACACGGAGCACAACATGGAGCAAGCACATTGACATCAGACACAGGTCTTATGTTGAAATACAAGGTACTCAACCAATGACTAACACAAAAGGAAATGAAAGCAATGCAGTATTCCATGACTTAATGTGTTGCTTTTACTGACCCAGTCTGAGTCCCACACTTTCACGTTTCCATCTGAAACTAAAATGGAGTTTAATGCTTTACTGTCACTTTTCTTTGCTGTTCATTCCTTTCACAAGCAATCACTATGTCTGCTACTGGGTACAATCAATAAAGGCCATTGGATATCTTCTGTTTATAAAAAAATTGAAAGAAACATATGCATATTATGTGTCTGAAAATGCTTACATGTGCAATTAGTATAATATCATCAAACATGCTCAGAATTCAAAGTAACCACATTTGTACTGTATCAGTGTGACTGGAGTGGAGGGGTCCTTCACAGGAAGTAATTCAAGTCTGGTCCCAGTCACATTACAGTCAAGGTTACACCGTGCCTTTGAGTGGCTCTGGGGCTTTGTGGAAATGATCTGGAGCTGTTAGAAATGACTTGTTTGCTTTCACTGGGGAAACAAAGCCCTGGACGTTTTTCCCTGTGCTAACATAACAAAGCTCTCGATGAGAAGATACATTCGTGAAATATATAATAACGGGGGAAAAAACACGCAAAAGTGTGAACATACCCATGTGAATTTACCAAGGTACATGCTGGAGAAGGGAGAAAAGGGAAGCTCCCCTGGCATTCCTAGCCTTTGATCTTAAGTAAATGCATAAAATATCTTAAAATACTTTAAAATAAACGCCGTAGGTACAGCTCACCTCAGCCCGCTGAGGTCTTTCAGAATTGCAAAGTAAGACAAATGCGATGCCTTGGATGAGGTAGGGGCCAAGCTGATTCACATTAATGGGCTGTGCACACAGCTGCTTTCAATCCCTATTTTTCCTATGCTAGCGGGATGTTTTGCAGAAAAGACAAACAATCGACAATTCCCAAGTTTTGTCCTTTAATGGCGGGGGGGTCATACGTGAGGAACATCAGCATCTGGTGGACAAATGCTAGTGGGCTGGGTTGCCTCTAATCAAAGATAGCCTCCCCTCACTGCAAGTACATCTTGTTTGGCAGTGGAAAGCCACCCTGACCAGGAGAGAGAGGCTGACTCCTATAAGGGGGGGTGTGGTTGGAGGGGTTGAGTGATGTCAGCTGAAACGCAATTCCCTGCCTGGATGTTGGTGGTAAAGGGACTGAGCGCTGTTGGCCCTTCCTCATTAAGATGAAATGATTACCTCCATCTGGGCACTATCCTATTGCCCTGTGGGGAAACCAGTAGCTCCATAATGCAGCCATTGCTGAGGTCTTTTCGGAAGCTTTCGTTTGCTTTACTTGTATAAGAGGTCTTCGAAAACAGAGGATTGATTGATCTACTTCAGGCTCAGCCCGGGGGCTTATCTCAAAATTAAGTGGAGGCAGATTCCAAACTGGGAATGGGTAGGCACTTCTCGATGCACAGTACGGTGAGTCTGTGGTAGGAATTTGCTAAGCCACATAGTGGAAGCTAATTGACTGGGATCTAGCATCTATGGGGCTTTGTGAAGATCTCAGATCCATTAACAACTGCCCACTGGATGTGCCCCTTTGTCATTCACAGGTTTGTTCTTACGCTTCTGGCGAATGAGCCCAGGCTTTGCTTTACAGAGAAAATGAAGAATCTGTTTGTTTCCAAAGCACAGACTCTTTATTACAGATAAGGGGTCTAATAATGGAGACTTCTAATGAAGGGGTACAGGTGAATAAGGGTTAGCAATATGTGAATATAGACACAAGAATATACTCTATATAAGAATATAGGTTCTGTGTGGCTGATCTTGTTAATTTATCTTTTAGAAGCTCATCAACTTTGATAAGCCTTATCCAACCATTATTTACATGAACCCAGACATTCAAATTCAGCTTCATGGTTTGGCAGTTCCATATACCTATGACTATGTACATAGAAAAATGCCTCCTATTTAGAAATCTACAGTAAGTGCGCCTGCTCTTAATTTTCATTTGGGACCTTGGGGGCTCCGGTCTCTCTGACTTCAGCAGGTACACCTCTAAAAATGCTTTTGAACACAACACATCTGAAAATCCTTCAATCCCCAAGCTAAAAGTGTGCAGTTCTACATACAGTACAACCAATGACACTCCAGTGTGCAGTCAGTGTACTGTCTACAGAAGTGCATTTCCCTTATAATTATAAAAGCCCTCTCTGAATTAGTCTACTTAATAGCAGGTTTGCATCCAGAAGGTCAATAATGCACCCCATTAGGTTCATAAATGCCGGAGTCAGTTGAATTGAGAGATTGATTCACGGACACTTAATATACCAGTTAGGGTCACGTTACAACGAACACGCCGGAACTGGGAAGAGTGGCGACTGGGAGGTGCCACCAGTCTCTTTTCCTGTCCCCATCGTGGCCCTCGCATGCAAGTTCACAGAGACCAAAGGCCAGGAGAGTTCAGAATCCTGTGCTGTCATGGCCACCTCCTCTACTGCAGGTATGACACCTGGCCTTTCTCTCTGCATGGACACAGAGAGCCAGAGCAAGCCACTCGGCCAGTGGCAGTAGATCACTCCCTGAAGCAATCCGACCCGCTAGCTCAATCCTAGTTCGCTGCTTTTAACAAAAGCCTCAGGTCCCTGGAGGTATTTCTCAAAGCTCTTTTGTACTCACCAAAGATGAGCTTAATGAGCCCTGTCTGTTTTCATTGCAAACCTTTTAAATCATATCAGGCAGCAGGCTGCCAGTGAGGCCTGGGCTGCCCTTCTGTGCAATGCATCAGGGGAGAGGTCCTGTACAGCACCGCAGGAGAGCGGGGATTAAAACACTTTCCTCTGATTTAACCTTCTCTCATATTTCCCTTTTGCTCAGGCATCTGTGGAAATCTGTTGGAGCATCTCAGTCACTGAGAAACAGGGTTATCAAGTGTTGGGTGTTTTTTGTGACAACACAGTCTGAATAATCTGAATAAGAATGTAAAGAAAGTGATTTTTAATTGTTTATTGTGTGTTATAGTTAAGGGTCATTTATTGGATCGCAGCTTGAAGTAGGTTGACAGCCAGGTTTTTCCTATTATTCTAGTTGGAACAATCCTGGTATGTATTGTGAACATTGCTGAGGGGCATGGGGAGGTGAACATGCTGAAAGACCTGTAGGAAGCTATTGTAGAAGACAAACTGTCAAATTGCTGAGGAAAATGTCTGTACACAGCTAGGATCGCTGTAAAAGCCAATAGGCTCAGCTTTAATAATAATAATAATAAAAAAATTAATAAATAAATATTAGAAAGAATATTCAGGATAATTAATCAAATCAAATTGAATTGAATCCTTCAGTGGCCCTATGCAGTAGTATATTTGGGATCTAACTGAACTTAGTAAACAGTGTAGAGACTCTAATAAACATGTGTACACCAGGTGCCCTGGAAATATGACTTAAAGAACAGATGGGGAAAGTGATGAAATGCCAAATAAATTATAATAAGCAGTGGCTCAAGGAAAACTTACATGCAGTATAAATTTTGTATGTGTGATATACATCCAGTGGCTTTCATTAGAGTCCCCCTCAGCTGGTGGAAGCACTGTATATGGACTGTGATTTTGTAAACTGTAGTTTGTATGAACTTTGAGGTATGCAATTAAAAAGAAAACATAAAAAATTACATTGTAGCATGCATGTACCTGCTACTACCCCTACAATGGAATCTGGTTATACTAAGATAAGGAACCAGAAGCCAGTGTAATAAAAATGTGGGGTTCATAAAAAGAAAACACTTTCTGTCTTTAAATTACAGAGGAGGGCTGCAGTGAGTTGGCCACAGTGGCCATCCATCCCAGCAGAGTGTGCTGTGTTTGGGGTTGGACAGAGCTGTGCAGATGCAGGTGCCGGAGCCTGAAATAGGCAGATGCAAGGAGCAGCACTACACCGTATTTGTACACATCATTTGTCAGCTTTCAAGTCAAGGCCTTATATCTTGAGAAATTCACACTGCCCTCGCTGTTAGCCCATCGAACTCCTGTGTGCCTGAGCACACCACCGCAATATATGTTCCATTGGCAAGGTCCTTGACACCATATAAATATGTTCACTTGTAATTATGGTGAAGTTGGCTTAACTTTAGGCAGTTACGGTTAAAAGACATTTGGATTTTGCACATTGTTATGTACTTTTTGTTTAAGTCTTAGCCATTCAAAATCAGTCACACTCTTCTTTTCCTCTTTCAGCTAGATAGACACAAATTGGTAATTACATAATCAATAATTGCTTGCTGTCATCACACTGGTGATGAGAGGGGATCAGTGAAGAAAAGGCAATTTACCAATGTATGTAGATAAACTGCTGGTAATTGTTTTCTAGCACTATAAATCGCCTCCTCTTAAATAAGCGAAGCTCTGAAATATCAGGGCATGCATGCAAACGGAAACCTGGAAGCAATTTTTGGAGACTGTGCACCTAGTCAGTAGACTCTCTCTGGGAAGACTGACCCATGCTTCAGCTGCTGAATCCTTACCGTCTCCTCAAGGAGCAATTACTGGGTCTGAGTTCAGTGGCATTGTGACCTGGAAGCTATTGGGAAAACAAATAAATAGGTATAAAATATTCCTCAACCGCACAGCTCTCAATTAGCCGCCCAGAGTGAAGTCACAAAGCGTGATTGTACTTCAAGTCCAAGCACACCAGCATACTGAGTTTAATCGTGATTGTAAATGTGTAGACGAGGGTCTGCAGACCAAAAAGTAGTCAATTTCCATGTTTATGCATGTTTATTAATTGCTTAATAATTGTGTTGCATTTATAAGTACTAAGTTATTGTACAGGTTTGTGAACAGACAAATATAAAAACAATATTTTTTCCCCCGTAAGTTTACTTTCTCATACATTTCTGGCCTTTGTCTCAAAATGTAGGCTTCTTAATGAAACTCGGTTTCTTTCATGGAGAAATACTTCTGCATTATTATAAAGACACTTTTTGTGCCAGACAAGAATGTGCATGAAGGAGGTTTCTGGTACTTTCTATTTTTCATGAGTGTGTTTTACAGCAGATACAATAGACTACATCCATGAGTTTTTGGTATCAGATGTTAGCCCTCTTCAGCTTATAGTAATACTGCAGTCAGATTTGCTTGTCTTTATCCTGTACAAGGTGCCGTCCTGTGAATCTGCTGTGGCTTAGTGCAAATGTCCTGCTGTTTGTCTCTGTGCTGCACGGATAAAAATAGAAACCCCAGGGATGAACGCTGAATCCGTGCAGCAAAATTACCGGCAACAGTTAGGCCTTCATCGATTTCCCTGACAAATTCAACAGACCTGGCTATATATTTTCTTATTTTCTTCACGATTACTGTCAGCAAAGTACACAGACAGTGAGCAGCCATGTGCCCCTCCCAAGCAAGCGCACTTTGCATTGGTAAGAAAAATCTAGACAATTAACCGCATTTAAATGCTTTTTGCCATCCATCCCCTCAGTAAGTGGTGCATCTCAGATAGCTATTTCAAACCTCAGTTGGATCATGTGTATATACCGTGTATGGCAGTAATTGCATTAATGACGATTTTTGTGTGTATATACAGTGAGGGAAAAAAGTATTTGATCCCCTGCTGATTTTGTATGTTTGCCCACTGACAAAGAAATGATCATTTTAATGGTAGGTGTATTTTAACAGTGAGAGACAGAATAACAACAAAAAAATCCAGAAAAACGCATTTCAAAAAAGTTATACATTGATTTGCATGTTAATGAGGGAAATACGTATTTGATCCCCTATCAATCAATATATATTTATATATATATAAAACAGTTTGGGTGAGGGTAAGAAGAATGGAAAATACAATTATTTTGAACTGTTGGCTCCTTTAACTACCGTTATCAGTGTTTTTGATGTGCTTTTGTGATCACTGTTGCTTGGAACATATCTCTGCTGTAGCTGTAAACTAGCTTTGGGTTTATCTCGTGTTCTTCAGATGCTTTTGGAAAACTTACTACAGTTTGCAGAATGACAAATTACAATCATTGTGCAGTTGGCATGCTAATTCCCCCATTCTACATTGACAGCTTCACAAAGCTTGTCAAAATCTTTCAGTCCATTGTATTGAGTTGCTTTGTCCCCAGTGCTTCCTTTGTCCTCTTCTATAAAGCAGCCAATACTGTAATGAGTAAATAGAAAGATTAATAAATAAATACTTAGATCACCAAAGGAAGGAATGAAAACACCTAATGCCACAAGAGAACTGAAAGAGTTAAAAATGAGGAGTTGACTTACATAAACTTTTGAACCTTGTGGAAGTACATAGCTGGGTAGCTCCAGTTATTGGACAACCAACATAAGTAGAGTTTATTTCCCCTCAGTGCTTTCTCTTTCAGCTTTCTCTTTACTCCTGTGTTGTAATTCCCACACTGTCCAATTCCTTTCCAAATCTGTTTCTCCAGGTGTGACCCTTACCCTCACCCCTACACTTCCGTTGAAATCATTGTCATATAAATGATTAGTGTACAATGCAAGTAAAGTAATAATAATTTTAAAATAAAACAGTTAAGCCACTGTGAATTTCCTTCAGTTTTGAATTATATTACTGTGAGACTCTGATATCTCGAGTCTTTTTATGCCACAGTTCAATGTCTGTGTTAACAGATAGCCACAGAGCACCAATAAACCTCCTCTTAGGTCCAGTTCAGACAATAAACTGAGTAAAAACAATGGCAGTAGCTTATTAAAGTGGAATGCAGGATACGGAACTACAGACGTTGAAGACTGCAGGTGCTTAAGGGTTTATCGATGTCTTAAAAATGTCCATGCGAAATCCATATTGAAATGGATATTTGAACCTAGTCCAGCTGAAACAGCAATTGTTAAAGTTAGTGCTAAGCAGAAGATACTTTAACTTGATTAAATGATATGTCAAACCCGAGTGAGGCAAGGCCAGCTTAAATTAAATTAGGTGCTACCTGTATTTGTCTTCTAAAGGCTGGGTAGTAACTTTAACAATAAAACCTCTGCTGTTTACATTGCATTTTCAGCATTAGGTTTACTATTGTTCTTTCATGGCATTTCTGTTGATTTTACTTTCATGCTTAACTTTTTAAAACATAAGTTTATTTATGTTTGTGTGGGATCAGCTTTTGAAAAAAAATAATTATAAATGAGAACATGTAAGTATAATATTTCAAAAGCAATGACTAAGTGATCGCTGGATCAAAAACCCTGATTTGAAAAACAGCAGAGCCGTGTAACATCCCAGTCTGCTGCAATTCCATTTTCATTATATTGTACATTAAAGTCTGTGAGATTACTGTTCAAATTATCCAAAAAAGTAGAAATAAATAGTGCAGCACTCTAATTTAGTCTGACATTTTCATGGAAAGCATGTGATGTATATTCCAGTGTATTTTAGCCATAGGCAGGAAAAATATGTTCCGTTTTGTATTTTGGTTCTATATACCTTCAAAAGTGGCAAGTTAATAAACAAAGGTTGTGTGCTTTTGTTACTCTTGCCCTCCACTGTGTGAGCAGGACTGTGGAATCTTCACATCTTGGAGAATTCAATTAAGGCAACGTTGTTTTGATAGGTTTGTTGAAACAGGAGATATATACAAAATGCATATTTTTTGGCATTATGTCTAAAAAAATAATGATGTTGATGTTTGAAACTGAACATCTTATAGTGGACATGTAAAGAAGATACACTGGGGAGGAGAAAGCCAGGTCTAGTTGTTTGATAAGACATTTCCCTTCCCATTCCTTATCACTTTCTGTTCTCTTGCAGTTCAATACAATAGAAAGATCTTTAAGGATGGCCTCTAGTTGCCTCCTTGTACAGACATGTGATCTTATGCTGCTTTGCATATTAATCAAGAAACATTCTTTTTTATTTTTTTGTTCTTACATTTCCTCCCTGACAAGTAAGTCAGTTCTTACTTGATTACGGGGTGATTTTAACCCCGTAATCTACCCTAATTTCAATTGCTAATGAATTCTGATGAAGCTTGATGGGACAGAACAAATCTACCTTCTGATCAAAGTCAGCCATTGATGCACTGAAGTAAAATACCATCGAGGTCAGCCCCAGTGGAAATATGGATGTAGTCCAATAGTTTCTGTCCTCTACCGGGGGCCAATTTTACACCTGCACTTTGAGGTTAATGGAGTATTGTGTGCAATCTACATTTACCGCTTATCAAATTTCCCACTTATGGCATATCCTATTCTCTGTGTCCTGTGTGCACTTTTCTGATTACATTGCTGTTTCAAAAAACAGACAGGGGTTTCTCCAAAGTGAAAGGGAGGATGTACTGTATCTACTGTACCATTACGCCATAATGCACTACAATGAGATTCCCATCCTCCTGGATAAGTAATCACATACCATAATAAATTCAAATTGCATTACAACATTGTAAATGCCACACAATGGCACAGAAAACATTTCATAAAGCATGCACCAGCTATTTCATAATAATAAATAAATACATAAATAAATACATAAATAAATAAATAAATAAATAAATAAACACATGTTTTAAACCATTCTGCAGAAACGGGCCAAAACTAGATTCTCTAAGTTAACGTTTCAATTTGAAGTTTGAATATAGGTTCCTTTGTTACAACATACCTGTCAATTTATTTCTCGGATCTTTAGTACTACCTGAAGCAGCAAACTAAGCAGCTTTAGTTTGAAGGACATGAGGCTTGCTCACGTAGCGGCTTACCAAAGGCTCAGATTCATAGGGAAATACATCAGTTTATCCAAACACAGGTCACAAGGAACTGGCAACAGAACTCTCTGGCAGCTGTCAATCAGTTTACAGTATAGTGCCGCCCTGCAGGTAGACACAACATGTGATTGGCTCTGTCATTGGCAAGGAAGCATCCAAACCTATTGGCAGAGGGGACTCAAAAAGCACTGAAACAGACGCTTAAAAAATAAAAAAATAAAAATACAATTACCCGAAGCTTAGTGACAAATTTAATTAGGCCAAATGTTCAAACACTGCCTAACTTATTTGATGACTGGCTGGCACAAACCTACATTACATGAGACTGGAATCTTGAATAGATGATTAGGTTTGGAGTAGGATTGGGCTGGTCAGTGGAGCCATAGATTTCCCATTTGTCTTTTGGGATTGCTGAAAAATGGAACATCCAAGTTGTGAACTTCCATATGTTAGGATTATGACCTGATCCTGAAGAGGTGAAGAGCTATAAATCTCACCAGTCGAAAAATAAATCGGGGTGATCCAGCCAGGAATTATTTTTCAGTGAGAGTATGATCTGGCAGTGATAAATGACTATATTCCCATCGCATTGAAATACCGTTTTCAGATCATTGCCAAACCATGGCTAACACTACTAACACTCAGATACCAGTGTGCTGTCATCTGCGACCTACATTGATCTGCCGCATTTTCATCTTTAATGGAAAACAGGGCAGAGTTTTGGGCTGCTACACATAGAGTTTCCTTTCTGGAGGAGGAAGATGAATAGCCAGGAACTGGACCTGGACCTGTGCAGGGATGAAACACAGACAGGCTGGTCCAGGGGCAGGAGGGTCCTGCAACACATTCGTTCCAGAGTCGGTGACCGTGATTCCGGACCTGCCTTGGTGGTGGGGCTTGTTCTGACACATATGGAACACATCTAGTCAAGGCTCCGAGATGTCATTTTCGCTTTCGTAGTGTCAACCTTCTCCAGTACCAGGGCAAGGCTAGTCAGGGGTCAGGAGTCATATTTGACAAGTTTTTTTAGGAAGCTGAGTTATTCAACAGAGCAGTAAACAAATCACAGGCCCTCACTCCAGACAGGTTTATGGAGCTCTAATAAGAAAGGAAGCAGTTCTCCACCTGGTTGTAGTTGGTAAGAGGTATACAGTACATTACTTCATATTCTCATGCCCCCTACTTCCAAATGGGGCGGGGCTGTTATTTAGCACACCTAAAGGGGTACATTCCAAACAAACTGCTTAATGCGTTTTCTCATCTATCACATTTTAAGTGAATGGATACGATTTGGATTTAATGATGGTTACCCCCTCGGAGAAGGGCGTCCATGCTCTTGAATGAGCAGTCCCATATGCGTGTTATATATCGCCGCCTCGTTTGCTTTCCACACCAGTGCTTGACCTCTGAGGAACCCTGGATAATGTTTTATATAAAATGTATTAATGTCCCGGATTATGACTGGAATAACTTCTCAAAGATGCTTGCCAGGAAATGTACCTTACTATAAGAAGCAAAATACTACTGCAAAACCCTGAGAAAGACACTGCCATAGCACTGTATTGCCTGTAAGGAATTCATGGTATAGCCCCCCTGTATGTTTCTGAGTTAGTGACTCCCTCTGCTCCTCAGTTTCCCTCAGTGGGGGCTCCATGTCTGCCTGCTATGCATTCAGGATTTGTGTCTGTACATGTTCTGTGTAGTGCTTGGGGAGGTATGGCTTCATGAATCATACTGTATAAATAAAGGGTGTGTGAATGTGGCAGTGATGACAGTCATTTACTGCCTCATTACAACATTTTGTTTCGTGATTTTTTCGTATTATTTTATTTGCACTGAAGTCGTTTTGTTGTTCTAGTTTTCGAACTTAACAATACCAGCAGATGGACTTACAGTGAGTCACACCCAGCAAACAGATCAGACATTGAGTGATATTTTACTTTTTTATATTATTATTATTATTATTATTATTATTATTATTATTACATTTTTTAAATTATTTTTAATGGGTGAATTAGATACTCATTGTCCCTACCTCCTGTTCTGCAAAACTTCATTCAAGGGAATGGGCTTGGCAGAATACTACTATTACTAGTATTTCTAGTTCTAATACTACTACTGCTATCATTACTATTACCATTACTACTACCTCTACCACTATTACTATCACTATTACTGTTACTATTTCTATTTGTACTACTACTGCTACTATTATTATTACTATTACTACAGTGGGGGAAAAAAGTATTTGATCCCCTGCTGATTTTGTACATTTGCCCACTGACAAAGAAATGATCAGTCTATAATTTTAATGGTAGGTGTATTTTAACACTGAGAGACAGAATAACAACAAAAAAATCCAGAAAAACACATTTCAAAAAAGTTATAAATTGATTTGCATGTTAATGAGGGAAATAAGTATTTGATCCCCTATCAATCAGCAAGATTTCAGGCTCCCAGGTGTCTTTTATACAGGTAACGAGCTGAGATTAGGAGCACTCCCTTTAAGAGAGTGCTCCTAATCTCAGCTCGCTACCTGTATAAAAGACAACTGTCCACAGAAGCAATCAATCAATCAGATTCCAAACTCTCCACCATGGCCAAGACCAAAGAGCTGTCCAAGGATGTCAGGGACAAGATTGTAGACCTACACAAGGCTGGAATGGGCTACAAGACCATCGCCAAGCAGCTTGGTGAAAAGTTGACAACAGTTGGTGCGATTATTCGCAAATGGAAGAAACACAAACACAAAAAAACACTCCCTCAGTCTGGGGCTCCATGCAAGATGGAGTGGAGTTTCAATGATCATGAGAACGGTGAGGAATCAGCCCAGAAGGGGCAATGTACCGTCAAATCTTGAGTGAGAACCTCCTTCCCTCAGCCAGGGCATTGAAAATGGGTCGTGGATGGGTATTCCAGCATGACAATGACCCAAAACACACAGCCAAGGCAACAAAGGAGTGGCTCAAGAAGAAGCACATTAAGGTCCTGGAGTGGCCTAGCCATTCTCCAGACCTTAATCCCATAGAAAATCTGTGGAGGGAGCTGAAGGTTCGAGTTGCCAAACGTCAGCCTCGAAACCTTAATGACTTGGAGAGGATCTGCAAAGAGGAGCGGGACAAAATCCCTCCTGAGATGTGTGCAAACCTGGTGGCCAACTACAAGAAACGTCTGACCTCTGTGATTGCCAACAAGGGTTTTGCCACCAAGTCGAAGGGGTCAAATACTTATTTCCCTCATTAACATGCAAATCAATGTATAACTTTTTTGAAATGTGTTTTTCTGGATTTTTTGTTGTTATTCTGTCTCTCACTGTTAAAATACACCTACCATTAAAATT
Source organism: Amia ocellicauda (assembly GCF_036373705.1). Lineage (NCBI taxonomy): Eukaryota > Metazoa > Chordata > Actinopteri > Amiiformes > Amiidae > Amia > Amia ocellicauda. Next base: position 21,228,599 of record NC_089852.1, on the reverse strand, counting down.
ATAGACTGATCATTTCTTTGTCAGAGGGAAAACGTACAAAATCAGCAGGGGATCAAATACTTTTTTCCCCCACTGTACTACCTCTTCCTCTACCACTATTACTATTACTATCACTACTATTGCTATTAATAATAATAATTAGGTCTTTCAAATGCTAGAATGCAATGCCTCAACATGAAAAATACATCTGCACATCACAGTGAATATAAGGTGGAATGGAGCTCAGAAATTACAAATATTGCAGACGTTATTAATTGGAAGGACTTTTTCAAATTAGATATTAAAAAAGGAAGAGAACTAGAATATCTTTATTCTTCCTTTTTGCCTCCAAAGGACCTACAAGGGGTGGATAAATAGTCTCCCCATGTCTAGCCTAGTCCGGGTTGTCATTCTTATGGTTAGTGGAGAAAGAAATCTTGCAACTCTCTGATATGCGAGAGTGAAGAATGAGGGCAGGTTTAGTGTTTCTGATTGAGCAGGTTATAGTGGTGTCCAACCCCCAGGTGAAGATAACTGAGTAAACTGTGCCGGGCTCCTCTGCTCTGTGTAAACTGTCTCTGATGCCTCTGTGCTTGTTGGTTTACATGATTTACAGCAAGCATTCCTTCTTGGGTCTTCTCAGTGTGTACGTTGGCTCAGTGGTCGATGCACCGTACTGCCAAGTATGGGAATCTGATTCTGAGTTATGCCCATTCTTTGGCCTTGCACTGGGGGGAAAAAGTTTGAGTTAGATAAAATGCTGAGTGTTTGTCAGTCTTTTAGTGATACAAAAATAAAATGTGTAAATTGCTTATCCTGTGTGAGTGGTTGAGATGTCTCTGAGGCCAGTTCTTGGCCCATCTCAGTTTCAGACCTTTTTTGTGTATATAATTGGTGTTTTTTAAGTAACTGCCAGTGTTGAAATTTCTTTCAAGCTGGGGTCCTTGACTCTAGGTTCATCAAGGCCACTGTCCAGCAGGTTTTATAGATCTCTTAAGACCTGGCCTGGGGGGAGAACAAATTGGTCCAACTGAGCAGGTAATGACTTCAATTAGCTAATTAAGAGCTTTTCTGGAATGAATAACAGAAGACCCAGTGGCCCCCGAGGACCAGAGTTCAGGACCCCTGCTCTGCACTTCCGGTGTATGTTCTCTTATCCAACTGACTTCCACCACCCCACTTAACAATGGCCCCATTATGCTTTAAGATGTTATTAGTGAATAAAAAAAGTTTGGTTTTCTCGCAAACAGGGCCCTGTACGACAATAACAGTGCCAGGCAGATTTATTGGGCAAGAGTTGGGGTGCTATGTTGGATGCCAACATGTCTGTACTTATAGGAGAGAAAAAATACTCTGTAGTCTTTTTTAATGGCTTCAGTTTAGAATTAACTCAAGTACCATTAATTTTTATGTCGCAAGTAAAATGTTTTTATGTAAAATGTGGTTGGTTCGTCAGGTTACACTGCTGTAAGAGACCCTAACAGACAGGTCTGGTCATATAAACGTATTACAGCTATAAAACTACAGTTTTTACTCCTCTGACCCATGACTAGCCTAGTAAAAGCCAGGCAGATTGTTCAAGGAAATTAGAAAATTCAAATTCTAGACCATGACATTAAACCACCCTCCCTGTCTAACAACTCGCACACCAACCACACAACTCTGTAGGTCATCGTCAGTCCTTTAAAGCTTTGCAGGAACAACTAAACAAGACAAAGTTTTATTTTATTATTTTGATTCCAGTTTTTATAGTCCATTTTCGGTAACCAGAACAACAAAGGAATCTCTTAAACATAAAAAAAAAAAAAAAAAAAAAAATATACCACAAAAATTTCCCCAGAGATAAATCACTGTAATGTTGGTAGTTTACAGGACTTAGTGGTAACAGTTGTATGAGTGTTACTTAAGTAAGAACACATCACAGAGAGTAGAGGCAAGGTTTGCTCCGCAATAGCCAGTCAAGTGGAAGCAAGGGTCTCCCAATGGGGATTTAACAGTCTAACTCCCCCAGTCATTTATGTATTTGTAGATTTTTTTTATTATCAATATTGTATTGAGCTCAGGCTCACTGGATTAATAAAATAATAATAATAATAATAATAATAATAATAATTATAATAATAATAATAATAATAATAATAATAATAATAATAATAATAATAATAATAAGTAAATAAGGCTAAACTCCCAGTCTAGTGTGTCTTGGTTCAGAGTGGCAGGCACCTTGCTCCTTAGAACAGCTGGTACTGCACTGTGTGATTGTGGGCTCCATCGGGGCTCTGCAGTGGAGATCAATAGCTGAGTTTGACCCCTAAGTGAAGGTATGATTGGGTTTGTGTTCTGGATGAGGAGTGGGGTTGTCAAAATGTGTTTTTTTTAACAGTTCCCCAATGCAGAAAAAAACTCAACCAAGGGCCAGCTCCTAAAGCAATGCTTGAGCCGGATCAGAGAAAAGACACCAACCATCCCACGCCCAGAAAACAAACATTCAAACAAACTTTCAACTATATCATTAGAAAAGACAAAAGTAAGACTGTGAACTTCTCACCCTTAGGAAGGCTCATTATTAATATTAATTTAGCAAGCCGAGTCTTTTTGGGTGCAGACGTTTTTTTTGTTTGAGACTGTCTATTTGCTCTCCTGTCCCAGAAAATGGGTCATAAAACCTTTATAGGTTTAGATGGCGGGAGTGGGGAGGGGGGTATGATTGGAGAGAAAGTATCTCTGTATGGCCTGAGGCAGGGAGGGGAGGTGTTAGTGACAGCCTGAGGAACACACTCCATCCATCTTGGCCTAATGGTCCATCCAGGAGATTACAGTCACTCCCATTTAAGGGGATCCTTGATCTACAGCCAGAGAACAGTCCACTTAGACTGGCCTTGGTACCATGTTTTTAAAGGACAAAGGAGAAACAACATGCTGTCCCCTGAAAGCTGCTATAGCCTAAGGGATAATTGAACCCTCTCAGCCAACACAGGGCAGATGAAAGGGCCCCCTAATATTCCAATATTAGATGCTGAAGTGTTCTTGAAAACGATGTGGAGGCAGCTGTCCAAAACATTCAATTGCCAGCTTAATATTACAGGAATTCTTTGTAAAAATGAGGTGTGGATAAGTCTCACTCTTCAAAGCTTCAAAACTTTTTGTAGTTACAAAACAGAAAGTGTCTTTCAATTTTTCTTATGTTTTGTATTAAGGTAATAAAATCTGTAAATATCACCTAGAAGTAAAGAAGGATCAAAACCAAAACAAAGTGGATAAAAAATACTTTCTGCAAACATCCTCATTTATTGTCAGAAGCAATGAGTGATTTACAGATTCCAGTTAAATAATCTTTAGTGAAGCGTTTCCGTATCAATACATAAATCTCTAGGGTAGATTTGTTCTCACATGAGAAGATAAAATGTGTACAGGTTCCATGGGGAGTCCTGTATATTGAATCAGAATATATACGATTTAAATAGACAATGTACTTTACATGTTGATTTTCCTACAGCAGTCCCTGGCTTTGTTTTCCACTGTGTTTAGGTTAGTGTGCTGCTGTATAGCACTAAGAGAGAACTCAATGGAGTAACACTAATGAAAAGTTGGATAAAAGGACAACGAGAATGGTATTTTGTTAATAGCAGGATGACTTTTAAAAGTCAAGGAGTTTCATTTAAATCCGTTAAATGATCAAGTACGTGAATTTGTTTTGCCTCTTGAAGAGATAGGTGTCAGGGGTCCTTTCAAAACCTTTGAGAATATATCAAACACATATTGTTTAATGTAAAAAGAAAGAAAACATTTTGTGTATTAAATGTCAAGTGGATGACTTTCTGTGTGCGGTAATGAAAAGGGAAGGCCAGTAGTCATTCTGACAGGGACTCTGACTGAGACAGCAGCCTATGGCAGTGTTTTCCTCTTCTGACAAATTAGATATATATATATATATATTATTTTTTTTTTCCAACAAGCAGTTCATTATAAAATGACAAGAAGAAACAATGCCTTTGCTGATAAATTACCCTATGCATGTTCAGTATGGTTGAAATAAAGCAACAGTAACACAATTATAATGGCTTTAAGTAACCTGACATTGGGTGCATTATTTGTCGATTATTATGACTTAACCTGAGGATTTCCAGCTGTTACTCACTGTCCACTGATTAGATGCCTGACTCATTGTTGAAGTGTAGTTTGATAGTTCTGCAGTGGTCAGCACTGGTTGGTTCCTAGCTCCTTTCCTGAGGGACTCCCTGTGACTGCTGGGGTTCGTGGCAGGTCAGTTGTCAGCTTTCTAACTGAACCATCTCCACCTGTTTAAGAGGTGAAGACAATTGAGAAGGATAAAATATGACAATTATTACTTCGGTTAAAGGTTCACTTAAGAGCTCAGCTGGCACAAAACTCAGTGGATTTGAGAGCCACTCTTGTTGGGGCACTGGAGAAATTCTCATGCATTTGTTTATGAGTTGTGTTTGTGTGATCTGTATGCAGCATGCAAACATCAGTGCTGCTAAATATTACGTTCTGAATATTTTCAAAGAAATAAGACATTGTTGAGTGAACCTGGATTTGGGCTGTCACGTAATTGTTCAAGAAGATCAGATTGGTAAGACAGTACACATTTTCCACAATGCTGACCATAGAACACCTCTTGGCTAAACTGAAGAGGCAATGAATAGGAATTGCATTATGGGAGTGGGTCCACAGTGATCAAACCACAGGTCTCATGCAATTGTCAAAGATTCTACCAAAACACAAAACAATGTGCTTTTAAACTTGCTAGTCTATAACTAACCAGCAGGAGAAAAAGGAGCACATGATATTTAAAGAGACGTATAGAGCAATATTGAAAATAATACTTTACTAAAGGAAATATAATCACTGTTAAGATAGCACACAAAGAGCACAACACACAAAGGCCTTGAATTCCATGTTTTATAAGAGCTGCCTTATTCAAAAGGCGAAAAATGATCTTTTATGTTTTGTAACAAAAACTATATATAAAAAAAACTTTGGGGAAAAACAGCTGGAGGACTTAAATCAAGGCACAAGTGATAAGCTTTTTCATTCTCCATGTCACATTTTCATTTGATTTTAGTTTTTCTAAAAATAGATGAAAAGCCCTTTTGTAAGAGACCTTTCTATAGCATGTTTTTGCAAAAGGAGAAGGCAAATGTTGAGGCACCAAGCACGGGACACTGAACAAAGACATCACAGTGGTAAAATGTCTCTGGGAAATAACACTGCAAAGCTGGGACAATCTGTTCCCAGTGCTTGTATGGTAGCTAACCTCTTCCCTCTCCATTTAACATGATAATTGTGCTTGTGCCGGGGAAGACAGATGTCCAACACCTGTGACAGGGTCAAACTATAATATTGACTCATGATGACAAAAAGTACATACAGGATTGCCGTTGTGAACATCAGTCATTGTGTCCCAAAAAGGCTTAATAAACAGAAGAGCCAGCGTTCTTGTAACAGAATTTTATTGCTTTATTACCCATAAGCAGATCATGTGTCAGTGCATATTGGGAAGCAACCATTAGACTTCCCACATCATAAAGCAGTCAGATTTGTGACCTGCCCTTGTCACCTGAGCTTACTCATCCACACGCTTTATACGGTCAATTAATCTGGACATCACTTCAGTCCTGTTAGAAGTATCGCCTATTGATCCCATTTCATAAGTGTTGCCATAAATTTTCTTCTCATTTGCTAAACAGCATTGTGGCATGGTCGTCCATGAGATCAGGGCCGCCAGGGCGAGTCTGTAACAGATTGCCATCTTTCTCACCTCTCGACTTAGTCATTCCAGCGTCAACTACTTAATATTGATTGCATGTGCTTCAGAGATAAGACAGAATAAAGTGCCTCAGGGACAAATTTAATGTATTTATTGCATTCACCATGATTCCAGCTGGGCTTCATGATCACTATTAAATGTTTAATCTCTTACCTCTGTTTAAACTTTTCATGGGATGGCTAGTTTGGGAGCTCTTCTTTTTCTGTGTGTCTATAGAGAGAAATGTTTTCATTTTAGGTGGAACAAGCTGACAGTTCTTTTTCTCTGTAACATTTCTTCATTGAATATGTAAATCAATAGCTCTCACCTACATTCGTGTAACATTTAAATCAAAGGCAAGGATCAAGGATGCTTCTCATGTATTCCTTACATAATTTATAGTCAGACATTGAATGTGTGGAGTAATTTCTGCTTTTCTCCAGATTGTCTTTCTGAAAGGCACCAGTGTGCAGAGAAAAATCTATTTATTGATTTGAATACTTGAATCTTAGGTTGATTCCGATTGCAGTGGTCAATAAATTGCTGATACCCAAAAATGTCTAGAACGGAGAGGTGTCTGACAAAATAAATAAACTGCATGTGTATAGAGCAGCTCAGACAATCTTCCAAATTAACCTATTGGTCCTACCAAAAATTGCTGACAATCGCTGTCAACTGAAGTGAAACCCCTATCTGTAGGCACTTTACAGTATTTTATTGGGTACATATATTGGTCAGCAAGTTTTTTTTTGTTAGTTTTTTATATTACAATGCAATGGGACATATACTCCCCCGCAATCAATTTTTCATTTTCATTTCAACTGTTGAAAAGAACAGCTGCCACCTCCATTCTTAGGGCTTCTGACTGTTGATTTGTACCATGCACCGCTCGATCTGGCTGTAAAAGTGTCCTTTGCATCACTGGATATACTGCTTTCATTAATTAACTTTAATTAATAATGACATATCAATTGTTCATTTGTATGTTTCTTTTTCAGTGTTAGAATTTCATCCAGGTGGTTGATATTTTTCTTGTATAATTTATTGGTTAAGCCTAAAAAAAAACAAAGCACTCTAGAAAAGTACAGTTTGACTGTTCCACATAAATTGTAAGTAGCTGCATCAGAAATTGTCCCCAGTATTTCCTATGCGTAGCTAAGTTCACAACTTCTAACCAGCCTCATAGCAGCAGTGTTCTGTCAGGCCCCAGTACAGATTCAGCCCTGCTTCCTCACAGATACGCATTCAAAAGCGCAGTGTTTATTTTCCCAATGAAAGAGCTTCCTGTTCCAGTTCTCTCCAGCAGAGATCCAACAGTGAGCAATTAAAACTCCATCACTGTGGTGATTTATCATGTGGTGTCATCTTAAGCTGGGGAGCTGACAGCCTGATTTTGATCTCTCGGTCTGGGAACGGAGGCTTCTTCAGCACTGTAAGGCTTAAAACAGTCTATTCAAATACTGCATTTATGTCATTTTTAGGAAACTCCGCTTTATGCCCCTGTCTGTATAATTTAATAGCAGTATCTTTAACCTCTGTCTTCAGTGCCCTTTGTGGTCTTTTTTCCTGCAGGGTTTTTTGTTTTCTGAAGCTCTGCGTCTGCTCAAAGGCTGCAGAGTATCAAAGGAAACCGTTATAGGTAACACGCATGAGCCCCAACATGGTCTTGGGTGTCAGTTGTATTCTGTCTGCAAAAGAGCTGCTGTTTACATTAAGAACTAGCACCCCTACAGCACGTTTGCATTTGCTGGCCTATCTTTTAAAATTAATTTATTTTTGTCCAAGGAGCTACACTAATTTCAGTGCCCAGTTTGCAATGGAGAAACCCGATGGTTATTCCCTCCCTATACCGAACTAAAGAGGGTCACTATATACACTTGAACATGTCCTCCGGGTTCTGAGATCGATCAGGGCGTTTCACTCTCCGATACCGAAACACATAATGTACCTCGTACACTTCCAGGCCAGTCAGAGGGCAAGTTCACAGCTTCCTACTGGTTCTGAAAAGCCAATTGGGGCCCACTTTCCTGAATCAACAGGATTCATACCTACATAGCACTGGTCTCCAAACACATTGCTGGGGAATGTTCATCCCTCAGGATCCTTTGGGGGCCAGTGGATAGTGATCACAATAATCTACAGTGCCTTTAAGAGATTAGAAGTTCAGCATCCTTTGCTAAGCCTTCTCGACACACCCCATAACATTTTTTGTTGTGTGTGTGTGGCGGGCATTCTTTCCCTGTGTCCTGACAGACTGGGTATCTCTTTCAGATGGGGAATAAAGGATAGGATCTCCTCTCCTCGTCTCGCATCTCCTCTGGGAAACTGAATACCCTCCTGCACCAACTGCTAGTGGGAAGGCTCACCCCTTCACTGAGCTGAGGTGATAGGCGACCCCTCGTTGTGTGGCGTTCAGGCACTGGACTTTTAGCTATGGATGCAGTGTCAGAGCCTACCTGCATGCATCACATGAACTAACCCCCCACAATGCAACAGGTATCAAAGCAAGCACCAAGCGGGGGCCTTTCTAGGCCTTTCTATAGCTCCTTAATTTAATCTCCCCACAAATAATGTCAAGGGCTACGATGTCACAATGGCTTTTCCACTTAAGAAGACACAGACAAGAAAAGCTTTTATTTCTTGCATGTGCTTTTTGGGCTTCTTCATAGCTGCACAGGCTAGCACAATGCAGCCAGGCGTCACTTTTCCCAGTGGAAATCTGAGATCTGATAGGGATCTTTTGAAGACCTGGAATCCGGAAAGAGAGCTCCTTGTGGGACTTACAACAGAGAATCCCAGTTAGGGATTTTGCTTGGCACTGTGTTTCCAGTTCCTGGTCAACTGTCCACATCTTCTGGGGTCCTGTGTGCGGCAGTACCTCTATCTGGTCTCTTCAGTGTTTGATTAGTGTCGTTCTGTTTGTTTGGCATTGTGTTGTATGAACAGGGATTAATATACTGCATACCAATATTGAACTCTTTGACTATAGCTAGCACAGGAGAGCAGCCCCTGTACCTCATATTAAGCATAGAAGGCAGCTGGCATGGGGCTCCCAGTTAATCCTAACCCATCTGTTAAATGATTACAGATTTGGGCTGTGGGTGTCCAATTGAATTAGATGTTAGTATTGTCAGTATCATATTTCACCATGAGGGGTCTCTGGACTAGGAAACAGTCTGTCCTTGTGAGGGGATCAAAAGGCAAGACAAGAGTATGCTATGCACCAAATTGGCAACGACTCAGCCTTTATGGTATAATGTATTAATCGTGCCATACTAGACTTGGCACCAGGTGATAACAGTCTAATCTAATCTGGGACCCCGGTCTGCACACACACTGACCTGCATCTCAGGCATCTGCTATTTACTCATGTGTAGACACCCCAGTAAAGCTTCCTTATCTGGCCATCACTGCAGAGGCCTATCTATTGATTGTAGTTTTCATTTAAGCTGCCAAAGGGTGCTCATGTTTCAGGTGATCCAAACAGAAGGTGTATAGACAAGACGGGTAAGAAAATGAAACACCACCTGTCTGGCCAGCGTTGACCAGACGTCCTTGTATGCCTCAGGCGCAAGAGAGTTATGAATAGGTAGTGGACAAGTGGAGCTCTGTGTCATAGGGTCATTCCATGTCAACATATTCATGCTCCGTGGGGTTACAAAAATATACTTAGAATCATTGTCATCAATAACGTTAACAGTAAATTGGATTTCAGTAAAACATATTTACGTATTTATGAACATATGTGTACAGTAATAGAGCTAGGGACCCAGTTGATTTATAGCTAGGTTAAAGAAAAGTCCTGCTCTTTATTGAATGCTATCATCATAGGAGAGGCAGAAACTTTAGAGCTACTAGGTGTACTGGAAACAAACACAACACCAGATGTTATTTTTCCATCCAGTTCTACTTAAGGAAAGGGGTGAAATTATTAATAGATCATTAACTAGAATCACTCAAGACAGAGGGTGTATTCATCAAATGGAAAATGACAAGTCCAATACCACATGTCCTTTTACATAAGCTGCTTGGCGATGGTCTTGTAGCCCATTCCAGCCTTGTGTAGGTCTACAATCTTGTCCCTGACATCCTTGGACAGCTTTTTGGTCTTGGCCATGGTGGAGAGTTTGGAATCTGATTGATTGATTGCGTCTGTGGACAGGTGTGTTTTATACAGGTAACGAGCTGAGATTAGGAGCACTCCCTTTAAGAGAGTGCTCCTAATCTCAGCTCGTTACCTGTATAAAATACACCTGGGAGCCAGAAATCTTGCTGATTGATAGGGGATCAAATACTTATTTCCCTCATTAACATGCAAATCAATTTATAACTTTCTTGAAATGCGTTTTTCTGGATTTTTTTGTTATTCTGTCTCTCACTGTTAAAATACACCTACCATTAAAATTATAGACTGATCATTTCTTTGTCAGTGGGCAAACATACAAAATCAGCAGGGGATCAAATACTTTTTTCCCTCACTGTATATATATATTATTGTTATTATTCAGCACTTGGGGCAGTCGATACTAGCAGAGCATATGGCATGAAGAGATATGATTAGATTTCCAGAAGGTTTTCTGATACAAGTCCACATAAAAGATGAACTGTCAAATTGAAAACCACAGGAATCCAAGATAATGCTTGCACATGGACTGAAAACCATCTCCATGTGTAGTAAACAAAGATGTAATAAGGGGGGAAAACTGAAGATGGGGTGAAGTAATTAGTGGAGTGCCACAGGGATTTAAGTATGTACAGTGAGGGAAAAAATTATTTGATCCCCTGCTGATTTTGTACGTTTGCCCACTGACAAAGAAATGATCAGTCTATAATTGTAATGGTAGGTGTATTTTAACAGTGAGAGACAGAATAACACCAAAAAAATCCAGAAAAACGCATTTCAAAAAAGTTATAAATTGATTTGCATGTTAATGAGGGAAATAAGTATTTGATCCCCTATCAATCAGCAAGATTTCTGGCTCCCAGGTGTCTTTTATACAGGTAACGAGCTGAGATTAGGAGCACTCCCTTTAAGAGAGTGCTCCTAATCTCAGCTCGCTACCTGTATAAAAGACAACTGTCCACAGACGCATTAACATGCAAATCAATTTATAACTTTTTTGAAATGCGGTTTTCTGGATCCTTGCAGGGAGCTGATCCATCAGGCCAGACCAGACGAGACGGGGAGGTGCCGGTTGACAGAGCTGCAGAGTCCTGGGTCCTTGGAGCGGTCCGGAGGCCGAGGCGAGTGGAGATTGGGACGGACCGGGAGCGACAGGGGACCTAGCCAGAGGGGTCGGAGGACTCCTCACGGAGTGGGTCCCATCCAGAAGCCCGGCCGACCATCTACCCGGAGCCCGGCCTGACCAGGACTGCTCCCCGCTGACGTCACCAGCCAGGATCCAGGAGAGGCCTCGGATTCCAGGGACCGACCAGGCCGATCGGCAACGTCCCTGAGGGAGGCCTCCTGCAGCCAGGGCCCGGACTTCTCCCCGCAAGGCCCGCTCCCTGCAAGAGCCCCGGAGGTGGAAGCTGCTCCCCAGCCAGGTGGACTTGCCCCGACCTCCGGATTGAGAGCCTCCCGACCCTTCTCCAAGGTAGGAAAGTGCAGCATGGCCCAGCGAACCGCCGGTGTGAGGCGCCATAATGCGGTGCGCTTCAGCCGTGAGGCTGGAGCCGAGACCGCGGCCCTCACCCGGCTGGAGTTCAGCAGGTCCGTGCTGCAGAGGGGCCTGGGCTTTGCCCCTTCTGAGCTGAACTGTGTGGTAAAACTGCCTGGACCTAGGGACGTGTTCGAGGTGAGCTTTAAGAACCCTCAAGTGCTGGAGAGTTTTTGGAACCTGTATAGGGAAAAAAAAGACAGCATGCCCCTGAATGACTTTGTGGTCGACGCCCTGACAGATAGAGAGATTAAAATTGTAACTATTCAGTTTTACAACGAAGCAGTGGCAGAGTACGACGTAGAAGTATGGCTGAGGAGACACTGTGAGATCCTGTCTGAAAGCAGGAGAGTTAATGATGAGGATGGGGTCTGGACCGGTGCTCGGCGGTGGCAGGTGCGCCTGCAGGTGGAAGTGGCCGCCATCGGCGGAGTACGCCATCTACCAAGCACCGTGGTTTTAGGAGCAAATAGGGGGCTTGTCTTTTATCATGGCATGCCCAAATTATGTAGGAACTGCGGGGCCCTGGGTCATTTAGCCGCAGCCTGTACCGTTGTTAAGTGCAAGGTCTGCGGCGGGGAACATCAGACCAGGGCCTGCAAGCAGGAGAGGGCCTGCAACCTGTGCGGTGGGGGAGGGCACCTCTTTAGGAATTGTCCCTCCTCCTATGCAAATAGGGCGCGGGCCCTCGGGGGTGGTGGAGAGAGAGAAAATCAAGCGGAGGCTCCTCCAAAGGTGATACCCCAAGATGGGGGTAGAGAGGAAACAATCCTCAGGAGCCTCATAGGCTCCCTCTCTGACTCTGGGTCAGAAGTGGAGGCAGAGGGAGAGTGGACAGTGGTAGCGGGGAAGAGAAGGAGGGCTGAGAAGAGGAGCATGGGTAGGGGGGGTATGATGAAAAAAAGGATTCATTCTGCAGATTCTCCCCCCCCTGCCGGCTCCTCCCCCGCTCCAGAGTCCCCTCCCTCAAATTTCTATACGCCCCACTCTGACTCCGGAGAGGAGAGTGGTGGGCCTTCTCCACTGCCCCGAGTGGGCAGCCTGGTAGATGAGAGGCCCCCTAGAAATAATATTCCTCCTGCCCCACAACTGAGACTCTCCCAGGGGAGGGGTCAGGTATGCCCTCCCGGCAGTAGTGGGAGAGCCGCAGGTCCTCAGGAGACGAGAGTCGGCGCCAGTGTCCTTTCCCAGAAAGACATCAGGGACGTGATGGCAAGGTCACTGGCGCTGGGGGAGGAGGCCTGCGGCGGCAGACAGCCAGGAAGGGAGAGACCACCCCCTCCCCCACCATAAGTTAAAAGAACAACTAGCGGGGTCTATACAGTTTTCTCCCCAGTTGTACATAAAGCCTCTGCCCTGCCATCTGTTCGTCGGGCCTCGGCCTCAAAGGAACCAGGGAGAACCTCCAGCACCACGGGCCCTGAGCCCAGTGGAGTTTTGCCCGCCTTACCGGGTGGCGGGAGCCGAGCCCCCACCATAGTCTTCCTAGAGGATCAAGCGGTGAGGCAAATGATTGAAATGATGGGTGCTAGCGCTAAGCTAGGTGAGGGAGAAGAGAGGAGTGGGGAAGAGAAAGGTTTCTTTACATGATTGTTACGGAGCGGGTAATTGCCCTCACAGCCATTATGGCTTTAACCATTATTTCAATTAATGTGAGGAGCATTGCTGAGGTGAAAAAGAGGACCGATGTTTTAAACTCTCTGGCTGGAATGAAGGCGGATATTATCTGTTTGCAGGAGTGCGGCATCCCGTTCCAAAAAGAATACAAAGATCTCCGGGACACTTGGACCCTAGGAGAATCCTTCTGGTCGGGGTCCAATGTGTCCCGAGCGGACGGGATTGCCGTACTCCTGAAAAACCCCTTCTTAACAGTTAAAACATTTAAGGTAATAGAGGCGGGCAGACTGGCCAGCCTCGATTTTAAATACAAGGGGGCTGTATTGAGGCTGGTCAATGTCTATGCCCCCACCAGCCAGAGAGAGAGAGTCCTCTTTCTCCCTCAGCTACGCCCGCTCCTGATCGGCACCTTGCCAGTTATCATTTCAGGTGATTTCAACTGTGCTCTGAGGGATGTAGACCGGAGTAAGCCCCGCAACGATAGATCCAGCAGGGACCTCGCTGCGTTCGTGGAGGACTTTGAACTCTGCGACGCAGGTCGGGACCTGGTCCCCTTGTTCACCTGGGTGAGTTCTTCTGGCTCCTCCTTCTCCAGGATAGATCTCGTCCTCCTCAGCAAGCCACTGGAGAGGACCGCCATGTCTTCGGAGGCGGTCTTCTTTTCAGACCACAGGCTCCTGACGACAGAGGTGCTCATTCCGAGCACACGGGAGTCGGGGCCTGGGGTCTGGAAGCTCAACACCTCTCTGCTCGATGACCCTCGTGTGATTAAGACCTTTAGCAGACGCCTCGAGGAGTGGAGGACCCTGAAGGACCTTTTTGATTCTCCCATAGAGTGGTGGGAGATGATGAAGAAAAGAACCAAGGGCTACTTCATTCAGCTGGGGAAACGGAAAGCTCGCGAGAGGCGGGCGAGATATTCCCATCTAAACGCCCGCCTCCAGCGCCTGAGTCTTTTACAGCTCAGAGGCTTCGACCTAGCTGAGGAGGTGGCCCGGGTCAAACTGAGTCTCTCCGCCCTCTATCGGGAGGAGCAAGAGAAGATCAAGGTCCTTTCCAGGGTCCGCATCATGGAGGACGATGAGAAATGCAGCCGCTTCTTCTTCAAGAAAACGAAGGAGAGGCGGCCTGCAATGTCCTCCATGATCGACTCCTCGGGGCAAGAGGTGGAGGGCAGAGAGGCTGTTGAGACAGTGGTGCGGGATTTCTACAGGGAGTTGTACGACCAGAAGGTGGTGGATCAAAATCTGATCCATCACTTTCTGTCCCTGTTGGAGTCCCGCAATGAGGGGGACGAGGAGGAGGAGGAGGAGGAGGATCCAGAGATCACCACCACTGAACTCTCCCAGGTGATAAAGAGTCTTAACTCTGGAAGGACACCGGGTCCCGACGGGATCCCTGCTGAGTTCTATAAGATCTTTTGGGAGGTGCTTAAGGAAGATCTGGGCCAGGTCCTGGGGTCGATGTACAGAGAGGGCAGATTGGCCCCTTTGATGAAGAAAAGTATCCTCTCCCTTCACAAGAAGGGAGACCCAAAAGATCTGAGGAACTGGCGGCCAGTCAGCCTCCTGTGCACCGACTACAAGATACTGGCCAAAGCACTGACGCTCCGGCTGCAGCGGCCACTCCCTCAAGTCGTGGGTCCCGACCAGGTCTGTGGTGCCCGGGGGAGATCGGCGGCCGACAACGCCATGCTGCTCAGGGATGTCGTGGCCTACTCGAACGAGAGAGGGCTTCCCCTGGTCCTAATCAGCTTGGACCAGGAGAAAGCCTTCGACAGAGTGGGCCACGAATACCTGCAGCTTGTTATGGAGAGGATGGGTCTCGCTCTTGGCCTGAGGAAGTGGGTCAAGATCATCTACAGCGGCCTAAGCAGCAGGGTCCTTGTGAACCGCCACCTGACCGAACCATTTCCGGTCAGGTCGGGGGTCCGGCAGGGTTGTCCCCTGTCGGCCCTGCTGTACGTCCTCTGCTTGGAGCCGTTCATGCAGGCGATCCGCCGGGACGTCCGGGTGACAGGTTTCCATCTCCCGGGTTCCGGCGGAGAGCAACTGAAGGCCCTGGCCTATATGGACGACGTGGCCGTGGTCTGCACGGACGCTCCGTCCGTGGCCAGGGTCGAGGAACTGCTGGACGGCTTCTGCAGGGCGACGGGGGCCGCTGTGAACAAGGCCAAGAGCGAGGTCTACCTCTCCAGGGCATGGCCTGTCGGCCGGGGCCCGCCGACCGTGTTCCCTGTGAAGCCGTTTATCAAGGTTCTGGGGATCACGATCGACGGGACCAACACGGGCACCCGGAGCTGGGAGGAGGCCATAGCAAAGGTCCAAAGGAAGATCCACGGCTGGAGCACAAGGACCTTGACGATGGCTGGTAAGGTGCTGGTCGTAAAGGCCATCCTCTTCCCGATACTCCTCTACGTAGGAATGATCTTCCCCCCCAGACAAGGTCATCGCAAAACTAGTGACCCGAATTATATTTCGGTTTGTCTGGGGGAGCAAAATGGAGAGGCTGAAAAGAGTGCAGATGGTGAAGGGTACCCTGGATGGAAGCAGGGGGGTCCCGGACGTTGTGCGGCTGATAAAGGCGCAGGGGCTGGCCTATGTGGTCAAGAACATCCAGGCTGCTGGCAAGAAAGTGAGTTTCATGAACCGCTTTTATTTTGCCAGCAGCCTGAGACCATTCGGCCTCTGCGCCATGGATAACACCAGGCCGCACTCGTGGGATCCCCCGCCGTTCTACAGGGCGCTCCGAGCCTTTGCGCTCGAAGTAGGCCTCCATAAAGTCGTGCTGGCCTCCTGGGATTACAAGACCATCTGTAGTCAGATGAGATCTGCCCAGGAGACCAGCCGGATAGAAGATTTCCCTCCCGAAACCTGCCGGTTTATCTGGGCTAACGCTACGCACGTTTGCCTCACGAACACGCAGAAAGATGTCTCCTGGATGGCTGTGAGTCGGTGTCTCCCCACCCGAGTGTTCATGCACAGAAGGGGCATAGCTCCTTATGACACCTGCCCCTATAAGGGTTGCTTGGGGAAGGAGACGGAGGCTCACATCTTTAGTGAGTGCCCCTCCGCCCACAGGGTCTGGCTCCTGTTTTCTCCGTTCCTCCACAGGTTCGCCGTTCCTGCGCGGGCGACCGCCCAGCAGATCCTATACGGACCAGCCAAGGGAATCTCTACATCTACCTTGAGGTGCTGGTGGCGTGTCGTCTGCGCAGTGAAGCAGGCACTGTGGGAGGGACGGAACATCTGTTTGTTCAATAAGCAGGAGCTGGACCCGATCGTCATCGCGCGGAGGGGCATGGTGTTTGTAAAAGACTACGTCAATCTGGAGGTCCATCAGAGGGGCAAGGAGGAAGCCTTTAAGAACTGGCGCATACAAGATCTGGGGGAGCTCAGGATCCCATGATGGGACCCACCTCCGGGGACGGTTAGTTCCCCCTGCTGGAGCCCGAGTCCAAGATCTTTTAAAGATCTTTTAAAGATTTTACGGATGACTGTTTTTAAAAAAGATTTTAAATAACGAATCTTAATTGTTTTTAAAGATTTAGTTGTTTTTAATTCACAATGTTCAGGGTTTTTTTGAAATAGTTTTGTTATATTTTGTTGTCAGATACATTGACCGTTTTGGGTTTAATTTAAAATGCATTGGACTTTTTTTGTTTGTTTTTTATTTTTTCCTTTTTAATTGTTTTTTTAATTTGTTCAATGCATTTTCAGTTATTTTCAATGTATCTGACTCTTTTGTTGGTGTGCAATTTTTTTGCTTTTATCACGTTTTGTTTATTTGATTTGAGCACGTTTATTTTAAAGTTAATTGTTTTAGTTAAAATCACAAAGATTTTAAAAATTAAGTGATTTTAAGAATTGATATTTTAAATGATTTTAATCATAAGTATTAAATATTGAATTGTTTTTATTTTAAGAAATGTAAAATACTCAACCCAATAAACAGTATTTCTGGATTTTTTTGTTGTTATTCTGTCTCTAACTGTTAAAATACACCTACCATTAAAATTATAGACTGATCATTTCTTTGTCAGTGGGCAAACGTACAAAATCAGCAGGGGATCAAATACTTTTTTCCCTCACTGTATGCCTGATGAAGATGTAGGGTAGAGTCATGGGTCTGGATTGTCCTGCATGCAGAAAGTGCGGTAAGCAAGTCTGTCTTTAGAACACTTTGTAGTGCAATCTCATCGGGAATGTTCCCACCTTTCTGTGTGTGCAAATCCATCGATTTCTATTAAGTGCCAGTCCAAAGTTTACACCCCACCTATTGTAACTTCAATCTGGTTGGCTATAGGCTGATTCAGTGTTCAACACACTTGGAAAAGTAAATATACCAAGTTTTCTTAAACGCCATAAACCATAGAATGGCATTGTGTGTTAAAGAAAGGGTGGGATTACTTTCCATTATGAATGGATGTATCAATGTTTAATAAGCACAGTATATCAGTTAATTTGCATGTCTAGGTCTTAGGTGTGAGGTATCCTTGGGTTCTTGTCTCTTTTCTTGTCTTTGCGATTTGTTTCAGAGTCTCCCCAAGTCACGCCTTCCCAAGGGTGCCCAAGGCTCATTAGTACACCTCTCTCTCTCTCGCTGATGTGACAAGATTAATGTGTTTTTCCTCACCACGGCTACAGATACTGTGTATCACTAATAGCACCTTTTCCGGTGAACAGACGCTTAACATTTGGAAAAGAAAAAAAATGAAAAAGCCTGCCTTTAACTGCATCATATTGACTGCATTACTGAAAGAGAGATGCAAGAAATGCACCCATTATGAGCTACCCCGGGCCTAATAGAATTGAATGGGCCCCCACGGGAGGAGGGATGGACTGCTTCAGCTCGGCCTTTCTCTTTACAATTCCATTTACTGATGCCTGAGATATAATTTCATCACTCAGCACTTAATTGTGTCAATACACTTGGAATTCTTTCATAAAAGATAGGGGAGAAATGTCAAAGCTCTTATGCTTCTGCCTCAAGCTCTGGTACCGAAGAGCTCAAAACCCAGCACCAAACAAAACATTTTGAAAACAAAACAAAAAACACTTGCAGAAGTCCTATTTTAGAGTGGATGAAAGCAAGCCTGCATCCTTTGGCACTGGGAGAGACAAACCTCGCTCACAGACGTATGAACACAGCAAATGATTCAGTTCTGTGAGAGCATGAAGACCTCTCTCCACAAAGACAGTAATTATAAAACCAGAGTTGAACTGGAAATAGTTAGGCGAACATTCCTTGTGATTACTGACTACAAACAAACACGTTTATCAAGTATGGCGAGATGTTTATAGGTCTTTTCTGGAGACATCCAGACCCTATCTGGGATCTACTGTGTTAATTGCCAAATGAATTAAAAAAAAAAAAAAAAAAAAAAAAAAAAAGACTGATGTATAAGCCAACGACTTTAAAAGTACAGTTTGGGGGTAGTGGGTGGCCTTTTCCAGTCTCTGGGGCTTATTATCCAAGCTGCAATGTCCACATGTCTAAGAAATATATTGAATACAATTTGCCAATTGTGAAACATGTGCCAGATGTCTTTACGCAGCACATATTAAGAGACATAGGATCGTTAGCCATCGGTGGTAAACATGCATGGGTAGAATTGTCCCTGGAAACCGCACCTTTATGTGACGACTGTCTCCTTTACTGCTTGTATGTGTGTGAGCCATGTCTGCCCTCCATTTGGGCTTTGGTTTTCTGTTGTGGTTGGCAAAACCAAGCAGATCTCTGAGAATGGCGTGTGACCGCCATTCTGGGACTCTGGGGGATCAGGATGGCTAAACCATCAGCCTTCAGAAATCAGAATTGAAAATGGAATCAACTTTGCAAAGAATAAATTGGTAATAAAAAGAGCCGCACTGGGAATGTTTGCATACTTGGCAAAACCATTGTTGGCTTTCAGCATCTCTGTGTGTTCCTTTCACTGCAAGAGTATCTTTATTGCTGGTGAGTTTTATATTTTCCCATAACACTGAGGGCGCTACAGGCTAGACAGATTGGTCTGATATGAATTATACGAATCATTCTCTTAACATGACACAAGTTTTTCAAAACTGTTTGCTCCAGTGCCAAACATGGTCTGATCATTCTAATCCCAAATAAACACCAGTGAAATGTCGAAAACCATATTGGAAGTGGGAAAAAAAAGTCCTATCCTAAATTTCCCTAGTTTGACCAAATGTTTGCTTTGAAACCAAAAAGGCTTTGAAAGTGATTTTCTGGTTACTCCCAATCTTTTTTGTGGGGGGGGGGTTATTTGATGAAAATTATTGTTTGAAGCTCATTGTCTGAGCTTCCTGAAGGAACATTTCCTTACAGATCTATCATATCCATTCCTTTGAAGGTTACTGTGTTTCTACACCTGTCAATGCACATTCTTTCATAGCAGTACAAAACTGATCTGTTCCCCGCCATTTCTCTGGATGACCTTGTTTTAAATTTGTGTTTGTTTTTCTTTTTCATCTATGTAGACTATTAATTTTGTCCTGTTCAATGTTATTACCACTCGTGATTACGATTCATGGCAGTTGTAACAGAACTAATAGGGTAATAATCAAAGCTCTTGGATTTGATTCATTAGTCATGAGATGTTACACCATGTGGTTCAAAAGGCATTGATGTTTTCACAGCATCAATAACTGGGTGAAGAATCCTATGAGAACAGTCATTAGTGTAATTTATAGTATTACAATACGAGCACTGTGCCCATTAAGAAACATATCTCATGTACAAGCGAGGCCTGGGAAGGGGTAACAGCTAGAATGCATTACACTTCCATCGAAAAATAGACACACAAGAAAATCACTAACAAACTTGCACATTATTTGAATTACTTCTCCTCTTTAATACAAAGCTCTGTTTGTTTTTTTATTATATCTTATGCAATATGGTACTACATATTTAGCGTTTGAAGGACATTTGCACTAATGGCTGCAGTCTGGTCAAGACCATTTAATTCTGAGGAAAGATGAAGGATGGCTATAGCACTTGTGTCTGCTGTAAGATTATGGACAATTGTGCTGGTGGGCAGTGAGGAGCCGTTGGCGGTATCAACCTCTAGAACAGTGATTCTGGGGAAAGGACTGAGAGAATGGCTCTGCTTTCCAGGACCAGGAGATGTTATATTATGGAGAAGTAAGGCTTTGTCCGAGGTTCAGCTCTAATCTGAAGTTCACTGCTGGCTGGTGGCTTTCAAGGAGCAGGGATTCCAAACAGTGTCGCATTATACATCACATTGTGGCTCTTGTTCAACTCTTCACCTTCCAGCTTGTCACTCACCCACAGATCCAGACTGTCTGCTGTCCAGCCCTGAGTCAGCCCAGACCCAGCTTGAGAAACCCATTATTAACCCATCTCACTGGGGTGGATGGAGAACTCGGGGAGGGAGCCTCTGGTGTAAATGTCCGTTCTCTCTGGCATCTAAGCATCACAGTAACCCTCATATCCTGTATTCTGCTCGGAGGTGCAGTCTCCTGTCCCCCAGGATCGCTAGCTCTGTATAGACAGACAGGGGGCCAAATATTCCATTAGCAAGGGCAATGTAAACACCCTGTCACTCCCTCAGCGTCCACTGGCTCTTTCCCATACTGGGCCCATGCTGTGTGTGCGACCTCTTGCAGGTTAGAGGCATGTCATTTGTAACTGAAGAGCTTCACAAGTAAGCCTCTTCCAGACAGCTGTGGTGAAGAATTGCAAAAATTGTGTTTTGTTTCAGACAGTGCTTGTGAGAAACCAGATATCTTCTGGCTTAAAAGTTTTTTCCTAAGCTTTGTGCTACATTTTCTGAAGGTACTTTAATGAATGGTGGAAGAAACATGCAGAAATGGAAAGAGAAAAATTAAATCAAAGTATTTCTGTGTGTGCGTGTGTGTGTGTGCGTGTGTGCGTGTGTGTGTGTGTGTATATATTTCAATTTATGTGGAACATATTGCTCTGGAGCAAAAAGCTTTTAAAACCACTGTGTTAATCTTCAGCTCCTGTCTATTTTTCCATTATCACAAGTGAATGTGGTGGTTTCCAGACTCCTTCTATTAGAGCTGTAATTATTGTGGGTAGAATTGATAGGTCTTTATTGGGCTATCTAACAGAGTAGGCCCTTCACGGGCACCGATAATGTACAATTCGATCCTCGCTCTCACTGGTTTCCCTCAGTTGGTTAGGATTTGGGGAAGGTGAAATCATATTTGAGATCATCATGATGTCAAATTACGTGTTGTTTCAGCGTGGTAAAAATACTAGTATTGAGTGACAGTTGGCTTTAATGTGATATAAACAAAACAAATGTAAGTCAAATTTTCAAAATGAATGCAAGTAGTGTAACATGGTCAGGGTGGCTTAGATTGATTAGCTACCAATCAGACCGAGTCTCGCTTATACACGTCAGGTTTGTTTCCAGCTAATCAGGGCCAGATGCCTTAAGACTGGGGAAATGTTGTCACCACAAGATAATTAACAATGCTGGTGACCCTCACAGCTTTCCTTGCATATTTGAACAGCTGCTGGCATTAGCTAAGGGAGCTTTCAAATTGTCACCTCTGGAACCTCCAACATGGCCTCGAGCTCTTACACTCCTACTCTCTGTGAAACACTGCATGACAAGCACGTCCCCCAAAGACCTGTCTCACTCCTGTCTGTCACACATCTTTCTAATATACACAAAGGTAAAGGACAATAATTCCTCTACTGTGTGCAGGGTGAAGATTCCTGCCACTTTACCCAACAGTATTGATGTAGGTTGGTAGTGCCCATTTCAGTAGTTCAACTGTCACACAGGGAAGATATTATAGCTCCTTACTCCACAGCCTAATGACAAATGATACAAATTAAGCTTTAATGCTATTTTACACTATCTCTTTTTCTTCCCCAATGTACCTACATGCAGCTCACATACATTGTCCTGACACTGCACATTTTTTTTATTTGTTTAGTTTAATTCTGTGACTACCTAGGTTTCTGTACACAGCTGCTTTGTAGAAAGCTACTTTATATGATGAAAGTGGTTGATATTAATACCTCAGCTGAACTCACCAACACACCCTCCACCTGTCACCTCCTCTGGGGGGGAGTATATAAGTCAGGATTTCATACCTCGGATCTGCTCTGTCACTGATTTCCCTCTCGCAGAGGGACACTCTTGATCATCAGTCAGGGTTCAGGCAGTTTGAGCAGGCAGAATTCTATTCCCCTCTATTGGATTTTGCTCACTGGAGTTAATATCCCTGGTGTCGTGAAGAGGGTCACAGCTTCATTCATGTTAGGCAGGCTATTGACACCTCTCCATTCAGCACAGGGCCCTTTATAGTTTGGGCTTGTAGGGGCATTGTCTATGGATCTTGTGCTCCAGAGGAAGAGAGATATCACCCACTGATTCTCAGGCATCACTTAGCACTGCCATCTGAACTTTCATGATCCACTGTGAGTGTAAGCCTTAAATACTTACCAGGTCCTTTGAGAAATGTAAGTCATTGCTATTGGGTAGAAGAAAGCAATCAAGAATAGGATACATATACAGGGATTTGGGTGGGGGGGTTGGAGAGATCTGATGTAAGCCGTATGAAACAGTTCAGTAAAAGTTAATAGTTTAATCAGTAGGGACAATGTTTGTTTTCATTGTCTTACCAAAGCCAAAACCTGACATGTAGTAGACCAGAATCAGCATGAAATATTGTAGATATCTTTATAAAGGGAGCTGAAGAAAGTTTGTTCCCAAGCGTTAGCACAGTAGTTTGAGGTGAGAAAGCAACCACAAAAGTGTCGAGAGTCATTCAAGTTATATAAACATAATTTATAGTCTATATTTTTGTGTAATATCACTCTGAGAGATAACTCCCCAGCAGAATGTATGCCCTTTGTGGAAAATCGAGTGGTGTTCCACACAGCCTTGAAGATATCACCTAATATTTCTAAATGGTCGGTCGGTCATTTGAGAAAACCAGACCACCCTGTCATGTGATAAGCAGGTCTCTGTGTGGGAACAGAGAGGTACTGGCCAAACCTGAAATCCGAATTTCACACTACGAGAAGGCGATAATCCTCCTGGGAGGTGCCAGTCTATTTAATGAGAAACGACTTTCTCCACGACGAACAGGTGTTGTCATATTTATCGACATGCAAAATTATCAATTGCAGCCTCCTGCACACACATATACACACACACACGCACACACACATGCACACTCTCCTTCTCTCTCTCTCTCTCTCTCTGCTCCCTCATGTTACAGCTTCACACCAGACCTGACAACACAGTCAATCTGACACGTTAGGAGGTAGAGAACAACTTTATCTGTTTCTAATCAAACCACTTAAAATGACATAGAAGGCGTTGATGTTGACGCCTTTTGAATAAACCTCAAGAAACCGTAAATCAGTCCTTAAGCCTCAGGCCACACATGGTTAAGTGCATTCCAAGGGTGAGGGGCTGTTTAGGGTATTTTGCCGTGCTATTGTGGGGTTTACATTTTTCTCATGATCTGCACTAAACTTTAAACTTATTTTTGGGACACTTTGAATATTGAACTAAATTTGCCAAGGCAAAGGAACATGTCTTCTTGCGAAGGATGAAATACGCAGACTATGTTGTTGCATTTTAGGAGCTGATTAGCTTTTATGATCATTAAAAATGAAAATAGTTTTTCTTCATTAATTAACTGTAAGGTACTAACCTCAGTGGATGTTGTGATACCCAGATCACAGTACCATGTGTACCTTAAAACATAGCACTGTCCCATAGGCCCTCTTTGCAAAATAGGAACCAACATCATAATTAATGGCATGAAGACATCCATATGAACACAGGTGAGGTAAGAAGGGGATGTATTCATAATCTATACATTGTAATTACATTATTTTCACTTGTTGCTGAGAATTAGGGAATCACCAGAGATCTATTCTAGTATCTGCACTAGACTGCAGCGTACCATGATTTGAAATACAAATCGCCATGTGTGGCATTCCAAGGTAATACACACACTATACTTTCTAATAGCCAGTAATGGAAAATCAGTCTGCAAAGGAGTGAAATGGCAGGTTCTGCCCTTCTCTTCTGGAGTGAAACTTGGATCAGTATCCGGGGGGGATATTAGCACTCTGGAAGGCATTTCTCATACAGCATCACTGATTAACCCCAAGTGATGGTTCTCCCACAACTGCACTTCCCCTCCCTCTCTCCCTGGGGCTGTTTCTCCAGGAGATCAAACCGCTAGACAGGGCTGCCCCTAGGGAGCTAATGTGTTTCCTATTTGCCGCACTGTCACTGCCGTGAATTAGCCGATACCGAGACTACTGCAGATCAGAGCGCCAAAGGGCAGCGGCAAAAGAGGGGAATGCGGCGCTGATGACCGACTCTCTAATCAGGACAAGCTGGCGGAAGCCCGGGTGGCAAGAGGTTAACCACGTTTGTTAAACATGTTGTGGTTTGAACATACTATCTGTTTGTGTAGCCTGCCCCTTTTAATTTGGGAAGAGTTGTGGTGGTGGTGGGGCTGGGGTAGTTAGGTTATGGGACTGGGGGGGATAAAGAACTGCCAATTCCAAGACCTTATAAATCTGGGACCCATTCTACCTTCGAAGGATTCAAATGTGTCCTATGGGTTTTTCACTTCACTAGGCACATAGCCGCACATCTGTCCTGTAAAACGCTGCTGAACAAAATGTGCTTAAATAATGGTCTGTATCAGTTCACAAACTGTGGTCTGTCAAAAGGTGACACTATACCAGAAAGGGGGTTGCAGCTGGGTTTTATAGATCCTGTTGCCAAACACAATTTACAACTTAACAGAAAAAAACTCAAACTGCAATAGCAGAAAGAATATGTTGAAATTGAAGATATTGTTTTAAGTGGAAATGTGGGTAATTCTCTATTATACTGTGGTGGAGTGAGTTCCAATGTATTCTTGTGCCTCAGTCCTTCTGTGCACTTAAAAATAAAAGCTGTCTAATCATCTGGGTTCGTACCTCAGAGATGTATCTTATATTTTCTCCAACTGCACAAAGCATAGGCTAAAACAAACATATGCCTGTCACTTGTGCTCACTAAGGCTGCCAATCTTTCTATTGTCATGGAGTGGGAGACTCTTACATTTTACATTAACGGCTGAGATGAACTCCAACCCTGTGTCATCTTAACCTCATTGTATCTTTTGGCTGTGGTTTGGTCTTTGCTTTGAGTTTTTATACTGGACTGAAGGCTCTGCTAACCAGTTTCTGAAACAATCCTTTTTAATAAATTACAAACTTTTGATTAATAACATGCTTTTAAGACTGGAGTCCAGCTTTCTGAGACATGTAGGGGGAAGTAAAGGTACCCTGCATTCTTTGTGAATTTACAGTCGGTTCTTTTTACCACTGTAAATTCTGATTCCACAGGCAGTTCAAAGCCGGTGTGGTTTACATTTACTGACTATCAGCGGGAGGGTTATGGGACTCCTTTCCAAAACTCCGGTGGATTGCCTGCACTCCGTTTCAGTGTATTCCAGCATATCCCGCAGACCAAGTGAATGCAGATTTGCCACCTGCAGAATTTAAAATACCTTCCTTGCTTCTTTATGGGTTGTAAAAGATACCTGACCTGCCTAAAATGAATGAGCGAAGGACCTCACACAGAATATGGTAGAGCTAAAGACTTAATTAATCTTTCAGCTTAGTCTGCACTTGCTGCCCTCCACAGTGGTGCTAGCCCTAGGACATGTATAGGGACCCCCCACACACTTTTTTACATAAGAAAATAAGAATTGTTCATACAGAAAACATAATTTGTACTCGTATACAATTGTATACATTCTGTAATGTAGACGGGTGATGTTTTTACTATGGGGGAAAGGGGTGGAAGGAAATGGGACACTGCTTCAGCACAATTTCATGTTGGTGTAAAAACATTTTATATTTTGTAAAACAGACAATTCCAAATAGCAGATGTTGTTTTTGCTGTGAACATGATACCAGTATGAAATAATGTCATAGTAAGCACCTTATTTCCTAGAATAGCTCTGCCTTGTGGTTGCCATGCTTGATGTTGGCTCAGGAATCTGGTAAGCTGGAGAACCACTTGACCAAAGCTGTCTGTCACACTGGAAATAAGATCAATAAAAATGTGGGAAACTCAGGGGGACTGATCAAGTTCTCAGCCAATCATGATAACTGTTCCACAAAGGCACAATGTGCAATGTTATTGCCTTATGAAATATGAATAACTCACTAGGGGCAGACTTGCCCTTTAGCTGTGTCAAATACACGGCATACACACATTGTCAGCTTATTAAGCACAAAATGCCTTGACTTACTGTAAATAGTGGTAGTTGTCATTCATCCCAATGAGCTGTGTAGGTCCTTATTTGAGTGTGTGATTCTGCAGGCAGTGTTTCTTATGCACAGGTCGTTACATGTCTGTCAGACTTTAGAGTTGGTATTTTCTTGATTTCCTGTTATCTCTCTTCTGATAGCTGTATATGATTTGTTCTGATAAATAAATAAATATATAATTATATTTTTGTATTTTTTTCAAATATTAAAGTGTTCGGAAGTCAATATAGTTATTTATGCAATGGACTTTTTTAAACATAATATCATGGCAAATATTACGTTTTAAAGGACAGTATGTCTTTCTCCATCACTGTATACACCCTCTGACTTGCTGTGAGGAAAATGTATGTGGGGGTTATGACAAAGGAATGTTGAATGTTGAAGACCATTTGGAAAGAAGCTTTGGTTGTTACAATTAAACAGAAAAGCATATACTGATAAATCTCAGAGGCACAGGCTTCAATATATATTTCAATTAAAAGAACCAATGAGGAAAACAATCTAATAAGTGTTTAACTGAAAGACATGAATTTTGTATTCATAAAAACCAAGGTTCCCAGACATGGTTCTGCAAGGATTTGAGGAGAGGCCAGTCAGTGTATCGCATGTCCAGCTCTGACGATGATGGATAGAGAGTGGAAAGCAGAGGGGTCTGTCCGTGAAGCTGTCTTGTAGCTCCTATTCAGCAAGCTTACCACCAAAATGTGAGCTAACCTTAGTGAAGCTTTCCATCTCTGTTCCACACCACAGGAAAAAAACAGAAACCCCCATAAATCTGGATCTACGTCTTACAGATGTGTGCAGGAGTTTGAGATTGGAACTGACTGTTTAATAATGCAGTATAATCATATGCACACATTGAAATAGTGTATGGTAAAAAGCTAAAGTGCCTTCCCAGATTAGAAGGAGAAAGAAGTTAAGTTGCTTTATCAGTCCAAAATTACTACTGCACTAAAAAGAAAAAGCTTCCTCGTCTGTTGTTGGCACATTACAGAGAGGCGGGCACGAAGGGAAACAATAATTCCTAATTATAAATTATAAAAGTCAAATCTTGTTTTCTGTAGCATTAACACCCTTTAAGTGTTATGTAAATGTGATAAGGAGCTGCACACATTTTAAAGACCTTAAACGCATTGAAGCAGTGGCTTTTCAAGAATTCAAAAATTAAACAAAAAAAAAAACTGGAAATGTGATGAGTGAGTTTAGGATTGTCTGCATATTACCAGATCATTAGACTCTGGTTCATTGACTGAGAATTAAAACAGTGTGTCACAGGTGACCAAAGTGGCAGGCTTTTCTCAGTGATCAGGTGACATATAGCATGGCTTCTCCACTAACAAGACCTAAAGCCATTTTCTTACAGATCTTTTCCATTGGTTAGGTGTGTACGATACGGAAAAAGGCTGCTTCAGCTGGGAAAAGTCAGTGGGGAACGACCATAGCTGATGGAGGCACTGGTTGTTTGATAGTTTCATCACATTTGTTCTTCGTTGGGCTCCCGCGGTACCTGACTAATGCAGGATTTGCCATGCTTGTTAATTCCAATAAAAAGTGCCACTTGGTTGATTTAGAAGGTGGAGATCTGACACATGAGCCAGCCAGCCCAATGTCCTGAAGGAGAGCTCCAGCAGAGCCAGCCAGCTCGCCTCAGCGGGGTGGCTCTCTATATTACATTACAGGGATCCCCAACTTCCATGGCAGCGGAGACGTGTCTGGTCAACCAGCAGCTGAAGGGTAATTGACAGCCTGACGAAGCTCAGAGACCACAGTCCCTGGGGATGTCTCAATACTACAGCCAGACCTGATGGTGGAAGTGATTCAGGAAGGACTCGGCAAGTGGTTTGGATTTGCTACATCCAAAAGTCCTAATTGGTGACTTTTGCAAACAAGAGGCATCACCCCCCTTCACTATAACCCCCCCTTTCTCTTGGAATTATAATTTGCGGAAATGCCTTGATGTTGAAACAAAATCCTGCCTCTCGGTCGGTTTTCTTACAAAAATCCACAAATTAAAATGCGAATAATTCCATCAGGAATACGCAGAACCGCAAAGTCATTGTGGCTTAAAAGGGTGAGCTTACCTGGGTGGTATATCTCTGCGTTTTGTCATTTTTCCTTATGAGGAATGTAACATAACACCAACTCTAAAAATAAAGAAGTCCACAGTGAGTGACATTGACTTAAAACACTCCTGGCCATTAAGTGTCAAGTGCCTGTGAGCTGTATTCCTGTTAACACTGCATATTTCTATATGAGTATGATGTGTTAAAGAGTAATATGGCCTCACAGCCACTTAAAACTCCATCACCTTGACTTAACTAATTGACGTTAGTTAGACAACTGTACAATTCCCCTGAAGAGGTTTTCTCATTTTTTTGTGCAAATAGATAACTAAGGAAGACTTCAATTAATCTAAAAGGTTAAGGTCCAAATAATACATTGCTGACTTTACAGTAGTGATTTTGTCTAACTGCAAATGTGTGACAAATGTTGACTTAAGGGGAGTTTGTCATGTCCTCTTAAGTGCATTAATGATGTATTGGTTCATATTTGACCCTATCAGGCATTTTTTTCTGCAATTCTTGTATGTGTACATTAAGACCCATTGTTTTTTTAATTAAAGAGATTGTCAACATGTTTTGACCAGAGCAAACTATTTCTCCACGCACTTCACATAATTTCAAAAGTTTACAAGCACAAATCGAGAAAGAGTTGTCCTAACAATGGAAGAAAGACATATTTCTATTTTTACTTGAATGTTGTTTTGCTTATACACAGGGTTGGCTTATTGGCTGGTATTTATTTCTAATTTGAAGGAAAGGGGAACACATTTTTGCAGTTGGCCATAGCTTTGAAATCCATCCCTTTTATTGGGCACTCATGTGACTTTATTGATTTAACATGTGTTTTAAGTTTTCGACTGCGTTTTATACTGATTCTCATTATGGAGAATCAGTGGGGTAAAAATGGTTTAATCATTAGTCAGAATCTTCTAATTGTATTGTTCCAGTGGGCTGCTCAGTTGTGACTAGCATCTTACCTGACTTGTATAATGTATAATGTATAAGGTGACTAGGGGGGCAGGGTATCAGGATGAACGTGAACGTGGTTTGTTAAAGGGTGTTCATGCAAATAGAGACCAAAGAAGGCTGTGGAATAGAATTAATGGCTATCAATCAGTTGCTCACAGATTCATCTACTTTCATGTCAGATGGAAAGGTTTGTTATTGTTACTAATTGGTTTATTTTCCCCCTTAATTTACATATTGAAAATTAAGAGTTTGAATGTTGTAGAAATATTTTTCCCAGAAAAGAAGGATTAAAGCATTGCAGACCTCTTTCACTGGCAGCCTGTTTTGAAGCCTTCCTTCAATCAAATGGTAGACCCCAAGCTCCTCAAGCTATTTATTATTTTTCTCCCCTCCATTTCATTTACACAGCAAACGTCTCAATTAGAGAACGTTTGGGATATTTTTGGTGGATTTTGTAAATCAAACAATACGTGCCCTTCTCAGTGCTGTGGGAACAGAGAATGTAAAGTAATACTAACAGGATTAGTAAACCTGATTAGATTCGTATACAAAACTGTCATCTTGAAATATTTAGGTCTGGTGAATAACTAGAGAACTATTCAGCATTTTTTGGCGACGTGTAAAAGCCTCTCCAACTATATCACTGTGGCCTGTTCCGACTTGACAAATATAGTGTTCAAGTGATTGTCACATAAATAAATTAAAGTACATTTGCATTTTCCTTTTTTTTCTTCTTGCTTGTCGAATTTTATATTACATGTGATTGCCTGATTTTCTGTAACTGTTTCCACTTAGCAGATGCAATTTTGCACTGTCAGTTTACTGTTCTAGGAACCATCTTGGAGGAGTATAGTTTTTTCTTAAGTCTGTAATGTTTTTAAAGTGGGCTGCTGGCCTTTCTAAAAAGACTAAGAGCCAGATTAACTTTGACCTACCCGCTAACAGAAAACTACAAAACTGTACTCAGTTGCGACTTCATTTTAAGTAAGATGCCTCTTTCTTCAAATCATAAATGTAACCGCTACTATGTACAGATTTGTAGTTTTCTAATAGTGGGTGGGTCAAATTTTTGATTTAATCCGGCGCTAAGACTCTTCCTTTTAATTGAATGAATCTTGCTCACAAGCCGAGGGCAGTAGTGGTTAATTAATTATTATCTGGATGTCACTGTTCAAGTCCTAGTTCCCCCACTTGCCTCTTCATGTTACCCCAACTTCAGCAGTTTGTCTCCGTCTGTCAGCTGAGACATAAGACTAAGGTCCCAATGTGGCTCCTCAGCAGCAGCCAAGTCCTTGTAAGTCCTTATGGATTCAATTACATTTTCTTTTTGTTTGTTTGACAAAATCACGAACAGTTTGTTTGCATGACCAGTGATGATGTAAGCAATATATCAAGAATAGTGCATGGCACAGAAACATGTGCAACAAAATGTGTACCAGATTCATTAAATGGTATCAACACGCCTGAACCGTTTCTGGCTAGCTAGGACAGAAAAGTAATTTTGAAAGGCAGCAGAATGGGGACAGGTTAGGTCTGCAGTCTGAAGTGCAATGTAAAGGTGTCTTCCATGGTATGTAATGTTTCTTCCCCAGGAATGTGAAATAACTTTATAATGATGCCTTGCAATAAAGCGCAGCCAGTAAACAGTACACATGCAAAGACCAACTAATGCACTAGTATTGCAGAGGTTTCAACAGGAAATGGCTGACTTTATGCTTTCTCTTAATAAGAGCAGCCACTCTCCTGCACTAAATCCGTCAGACAGTAAAAAGCAAATCATTCTTCTCCCCTAGTCTAATTAAAAGGGAATAGCTCAGCTTATTAACCAATGTATTTATGTAATGAGCTTCAATTTGAAAACCCCACCTCAAAGTGTATTGCAGAATGTTATCCCCCATGCCCGTCATAGAACCTCGTTAGCCCTAAAGTTGGTCCCGTCTATGCCATTTGAAAGGCAGCCAAGCACTCTATTAATTACAAGGGGCCTGGTTCTTGAACGCACATTGAGCACCGCAACATCGCAATGGCCCCTAATGGAAAGCAGCCTCTCTGTTCTGTTGCTTCCCTCCCACTTCCTTTTATGTGGGAAACAGCTAATCGAACTACAAACCTCATTAAAAGAATACTGGACTGGACATATTTGTGGAGCTTATATTAATGGCGATGGCATTTGGGGGGCTCAGGGGGGGGGTGGGGGTAATTACTCACAGCAACCTGCAAAACCATTGCCTCAGGAGACAGGGTGTGAGAGGGTTGGGTCTGTATTCAGTTCATTTCAAACAATCAAGTGAGTGAGTGAGTAGAGGCCATGTACAGTACAATACAGTAATACTTAGAGTTCATGCCTGTAGAATGTATGGCTTTTGGTAGTTATGGATGAGCTCACTGTATGCTAACACAATGTTTTAATAAAACTATCATGCATGGAGGGAACATCCTTATGTCTTTATAGTAGTATACTTGTCTATGCAGCAGTGTGGAGGAGTAGGGCTCTGGACTCCTGCATGCAGGGTTCAGTCCCAGGTGGAGGACACTGCTGTTGTATCATTGAGCATTGGTGTAGTAAAAACACAGCTGTTTAAATGGGTAATTGTATGTAAATAAATACTGTGATACATTGTTTCAGTTGTAAGTTGCCTTGGATAAGGGTGTCTGCTCAGAAATATAATAATCATATGCAAGGATATCATTAGCAGAATTCTTCGTAGAACTAGTCAACAAAACCTTGTATTGTTTGTTTTTGATTTTATTTAAATTCAGTTTCACGATGTCCATGTGCTTTATCCATTTACTCCCTGCCAGTAAACCTTTTTATAGCCATTTTCCGTTGGTATAGTTAATTAGCATATTTAATATTAATACAAAAATGTAAGAATCACACCGTCCCCCAGACACGACAAACTGGGCTTGGGACAGAGTGGTGTAGAGTGGTAAAACACCCAGCCCAACATGGAGCAGACTCAAACACATGAAAGCCCGGTCCTGTGCACTATGTGGTGGTGTATACTCACGTGCATTGTGGAGTCTGTGGCATAAAGTCTGGTTGTAATTGACTCATGGAGTGGGAGTAGATGGGAAAGGCAATGGGCATCTGTCTGATGTTTATAATCTGTCGACCTGTAGGACTGGTCTTTGGTTTCATTTGCAGCAGGTTTTGTTTGAGGGAGACAGGGAGCCATTAATGCCAACAGGTCAGCAGGCAGGCAAAAAAAAACATATTTTGAATGGATGGTGATGGTTAGTGGTTCTGACAGGCATTACAGAACCATAACAGGATACGGCAAAATGCTGTTTTCACTGTAAATAATGTCTGTTCCCCACAACATCCCCAAAAGACAGAACTGGACACCGGCATCCTGCACTGCTCTGCGCAGCATTATCCTGCCACACAGCTGACTCAATAGCTCTTCATCCCGACATCGAATGCCCTCAATCTGCTGCCCAGCCCGACCCAATTACAGGCCTGTCAGAACACACGGCAAGCTAGATTAATGACCTTGCAAAGGGAATTAAGCTGAATCACACAGGGATACCACTGCTCACCTAATCTATTCTGTACAACTTCCATCATGAGAATTCTTTTCTTTTTGCAAAGATTTTGCTAACATATGGCTTGCAGATTGACTGTCAGAGTGCGCTGAGTTGCAAAGAACAAAGTAAGATTTTGGATGTTGGCCAACTCTGTTGCCTTGAATGAATCAAAGGCAGATTCTACCTCACTGCCTCCCATTTGGCTCTCCAGAAAAAGGCAGTGATGTAATTTGGTATTAGAAGCATTTTTTATGTATTTTTATCTGTACAGTTGATCCTGTGTCTTATGGGATAAGTGCCTTTCGTTAATTAATATGTAGGGCTAAGCCTGTCTCTTATGCAGTAATTGTCTTCGGCAAGTCAATAATGTATGCGTGGTTAAGCATACATCTAATGGGATAAGTGTCTTGTGCAAATTAATCAGCAAAGTTGATCTTGTGTCTATAGGGATGTTATACAAATGCAGAGATGACTAGATACACTCTTAAATAGGCACAAAGAGGAGTCATTTAAACGATGCAGTCTATTTAAACACTCAGCCTTAAAAATCCCAGTTTCTCTGCACATACAGCTCCAGGTTAAGTTTAAACCCTTGAGTTTCAGTTTTTAATTAGTACACCAGTTATATCAGTTTGCAGACTGTGTGTTTTTCTGACTGCTCACCAAACTGTACTGTTCAAAGTCAGAACAACATGATGAAGGACTGATAGATAATGACCCCAAAAGAATTGATGATTTTGCCAATTTGTTGAGGGGAATGTTAAGCAGTCCCACTGGAAATGAAAAACACAGGCTAGGGATAGAGAGCAAAGCTGAGTCGCCAAACAGCCGTTGTGCATTAAATAACCATGGGAAAGTCCAGTGAATGTGAAATATTTGGAAATTGCAAAGAGACTTATATCTTGTAACAATTGTAAGTCACCCTGGATATGGGTGTCTGCTAAGAAATTGAGTAATAATAATTTGTGTGTGTATGGTCCATTGAGACACTGCATCTCACAGCATTTTTCTTCAGGAGAGAAACCTAGACTATGTAACCTGGCACATGTCTGTACAAATGTGTACAGTTTTAAAGTGGATTAGAGGAAGAGGAGAGGACAAAGTGTAGGCCTAGGGCTAATGTTCAGACTTTTAGGTAATGGCAAGGGTTATGTTTGCAGCTGGGTTTAAGAATCGAAGGTAGTGCTGGAATAGTTCAATTATTGTATTGTATTTGGGTGTATAAAACTAAAGCTAACAAATATAAACCCTTCTTTATGACTCTGCAACCCAGCTGATGGGTGGTCAGCTAATGTTCTTGTCTTGAACATGTCCTAGTTAGATGCTCTTCGGAAAGCACATTCAATCCAGATGCTGAGCGAACGTTCTTCTTAAGCAGCGCTGGCCTTCTTCCAGGACTGTGAGTTCTCTGTAGGCTTCTATCAACTTAGAAATATGACCAAGTGTTTATGACTGAATGCCAGAAAACACAATTGGACATGCATACAGCGCGCTTGTGAGGACCATTCCAAATCTTTATGGGGATTCCAATGGAGGAGAGCCACCAGTCCATATGGGCAGAACTGTGGGAACACGATAGGGCTGCCAAGAATACCACATTAGATTGTTCGTCAATAAATTCCCATGTATTGGTTTGTTACACTGATTTTATACAACAGTGCGTACATGTATTAACACACTTCATTTCACCTGCGGCCCCAGATTTTTACTGCGAACTGTCTTAGAGAAGCATTGGTCATGTTTTTTTTTTCTACTTCTTCTTATTTTTCAAATGTCTTAATTCCCAAAATGCTTTGTTTGATTGACTAAGTAAGTCCAGTCTTATGTTTTATGCAACGGTTTTAACTGAGTTTCTATTGTTAGTATAGCTCATAATTATATGAAGACAGAGACTTAGTTTTTGTTTATGCAGTCGGACCCTGTTCTTTTGACTTGTTTTGCATAGTAAATCTAATCAATGTGATTAAAAACCACAGAGCAGTCTAAATGGGCAAATTAGTGATGACAGTAACATGCCATACACTAAGAGAAAAGGAACACAGCTCTGAAAGAGGTGAATGATAAGAATGATGAGTTTTAATAAATGAATATGTAATATCTGTAGTAAAGTTAGAATAGATAACTTATATTGATGTTTACATTAGCCAATTACTATCTATTGTCCAGCAGTCTGGACTCCTGAGCAGAGGCTTGTGGGTTCAATCCCAGGTCGCGGACACTGCTGTTAGACCCTTAACTAATTTCTCCAGGTAAAAACCTGGCTAACTGTATTTAAAAATAATGTGAACAATAATCCAATAATATTATGCTGTGCAAACAAGTGCATCCAGTCAGGTTGACCTAAACTGTTTATGTAACTGTATACAAACAATCAAAACTTGTACTCTTCTTTTTGGCCTTCGCAAGGTGGGAAATATTAGGATAATGAGCAGAGTAATCACATTTAAAAATGCAATTCCCCCCGAGAATGGTCTAACAGTCTGTGAAGGAGCCCTCCCAGCTGCTCTATGGAGGAGAGACAAAGTTGTGGGAACACAAAGGAGTAGTACAAAAAAACAAGTTTATTTCAAAAAAGAGCAGTGTTCAAACAGGAAACCAAAAATCACAGTCGGCAAAAATAAGTCCAAACAAACTATACAAAACAAAGAGAAAAAATAAACTCAGGACTCTCTGTAACTAAAAGCTAAATGTAACTGAAAATACCATCAACTAAACAGATACATACTTCAGTCTTAGCAGAAACCAGGGTAGTATGTGTACAGGGTGAAGTCTCTCTACTGAAGCATCCATTTTTTTGTGAGAGCGGTTTAATGTTTCAAGAAACAATCAAGGCAATTGCAGACGATTGGGCAGATCACTGAAATGATTGCTTCCTAAATGTTTGCAAACATTTATTGATTAGCCAAAGGGCTGAGGCTAGAAATTGTGATGCATTTCCCTGTTTTTTGTAGGGTGAGGATTTTTGGTGCTATAAAACCACTTATGGTGTGCTTGGTTTTATAAGTATCAAGTAGCCTAATACGTATCAGCAGCTCTGTGTTTGCTATAATTTGTGTATGTGTTTTTTTTGCTCTTGTAAATGCTGTTTCAATACATATTTTCTTTATAGATTTGTTTTCCTCCCCCCGCCCCCATATATAACATACTTTGTAATTTGCAGTGTGTATATATTTCTTCAAACCAGATTGATCCTGCTATACAATTAGCCAGGCTGGAACTGAGTGACAGCTTCCTTCTTGTTACATACAGAAAAGAAGGTCACAGTGTTGGTTAATTCAACTGTGCTAGATAATGTATAATCTGGGAGTAGAGCCCTACCTTTCAAGATTGAGATGCACAGTGTGAATTAAAATAAAGAATAATGCATCCCGGGAAACCGAGATCAGAAGAGATGTTATTTATTTTAGCAGGTGAAAATAAAGACCCCGATAAGACTTATTTTTGTTATGACTCATAACCTTTCCTTCTAAATCGACCACACCTCTGGATTAATGAGGAAACCATGGATATGTTGTTGTTCTTACTTCAACAGGTCTGTTCATGTCTATACTTGAAGCTCAACAGAGGGTCTTTCTCCTGCGGTGGAGTCTTACTTCCAAAACTGTAAGCATGACTTCTGGCAAGGAGACATTTAAGAAAGGTAACAATGGACAAGTGGACAGATAACTTTAACTCAGGACAGCAGGAAGAAACCATCTGGAAATGGATCTTTACAAAACGCAAATACTACATGCTTACTTGGTTAAGAGCACTGTGATTTCCCCTTACTACAAGTGGTTTAATTCCTGGTGTGCGGCACTGTAAAGCATAAAGTGATCAGATGGATTTTGACAATTCATATTTCTTGGGCAGCAAGCTTTTAACTTGTCCATTCTTTAATGATTGGTATGACTGGTATTCTGTCCCTCACACAGTGACCCATGATGCAGTTTTGCAGTTTGAACTGAAAGGTCAGGGAGCCAAAGGCATTTTGAAAATGCAGAGGCTGTTATGAAGGATTCATTTAGATGGGTGGGTGATTGGCGTGTCCCTCATCACTTCTGCCTGTTAGGCCACGTCAGTCTGCAGCTCAGCAGGATTTACCGGCTCACCTGGTCCCACAAAACCAAAACATGTTTGTCATTTTCTTAAAGGCAAAAAGTCGCCGGCAGCTAAGAAAAAAAACCGTAAAAAACTCACCTGTCATAAGAAAAAATAAACCTCTGTGCAAGTCAGCGTGAGGCAAGTGTGTGTCGTTCTAATGCTGGCCTGCACAAAATCACATGATCCCAAATATATATAGACATAAGGCCAGGAACAACTCCCAAGCTAACTTCCTTCTCACCACTTGCACTTGTCAGAACAATCAGGATTAGCCTGCTTCAGAAAGGACGGTCATTTGTGGACCACTTTAGACAGGTAAATGAAGAAAAAGTGGAAAAGGAGAAAACTCTGTAAAATAAAGGGCAGCACTGAAATCACTCATCGCCGTGCAGCAGAACAGTTCACCTTTTGCTTGAACCAGTCTGCTTCTTTCTGCATCTCGGGCGTTGTATCAAGTTACGCGTCGGAAACAACATAAAACTGCAGCCGGATAATTCACAGAGTCGCAGGATGATGCCAATAGAAAAAAGAAACCCATTTGTTTTCACAGTTATCCGGGCATAGCTGATTGCTTCTGTTTCTCCAAGGGGCACGATGTGGAATTCAATTATTTCAGGGACGGCGAGGAGAGGGCCGGTATCTTGTAATGAAACGAGTCAGCAGCTGTCTAATTGAAAAGGCCGCATTCTGCTGTTCTCTCCCCATTCTCAGCTGTATCTCATTCTGCAGTGTGTGTGTGTGTGTGTGTGCGTGTGCGTGTGCGTGTGTCTTTCTCTCTCTCTCTCTCTCTCTCTCTCTCTTGTCCGGCCCTCATCAGAGACAATTTGAAATATTGATTGATATATTTTCGTCTTGGCTTACTGCTTCCTCTCTCTTGTTTTTAGTGTGCTGCTTCTTGATGTTTCTGTCTCAGTAAAAAGATGCTGACTCATAGCCCCCAGCATGGATCATTTTCCTAATAAACTCATAACGTTATTTATGTGGACATATCATTTTTATGATGAAAATGTGAAGGACACTCTTCATTTAGTACATTTTTGGAAACATTCCAGTCTTTAACCAGCTAATTTGCCCAACCCCCATCACCTCCCTCTGGACTAATATGAGCCTCAACCTTCCCACACTGTCTCTGTGTCTATATACCCTCTAATTTTATATGTTCTTTCTTTTATGTCTTTCCAAATAATTAATATAAGGATGATGCTGCTGATTATTATTGTTAACCGGTAAGGGACATATCAAGACTCCATATTTGTTGAAAGGGCACCAATAAACTATACTTTTACATATTTTCTCTTAAACATTCTGTATTGTTCGGCACATTCTTGGGGAGATTATTTTGATTCCCCACGTGAAGTTTAAGCAAGTTCAGCCGTCTGTCTGTCATTCCTTGACTGAGGATAATTGTCCGCATGTTTCATTTGTGTACATTTTATCATTGTGCTTGTCTTTCCTTTCAAGTGTGAATTGGCGTGATAAAAAAGACAATAAGAAAATTACAATGATAAATTACTGTATGCAGAAAGACAAACAATGTGTCTGATTCACCGTCAAAATCAATCACCATCTGTGTATTGAAGGACAATGTGTATGGTTTACTTCTGTTTCAGTTCTCATATGTGGTTCCTTCTTCCTGTTTCTGCTTAAACTGTTATTTGGCCTGCTGGCTAAATATTTTATTCACCACAGATTTGCCCATGAGTTTTTTTAACATGTTGTCGATGGTGGTGTAGTTCAATGAGCATTAGTAATGTGAGGGGTAGAATTGCTCTGGAATCCTTCCAAGCAAGTGCCTGATGGGAACAAGTGCCAGCAGTCATCACCTCTAAAACTCATGTGATAAAACCGAACTGAAGAGCAGTTCCTTTCCAGGTGGACCCCTTACAAACAGGCAGTGGACTTGTTTCTGCTTGGTTTTGCTTTGTTTGTTTTTAATGTTTTATTGTTTATTGTTTGTTGGTAAGAATTTGAATAATAAATTCACATTTACATTATACAGTGTACATTATTAGTAAGTACAGAGAACATTCAGCTTTGAACAACACTTCTTCCAGGAACCCTGATTCAGAATCCAGCTCTCCAGCCCCAGCACCTCTGTAAGCTCCTCCAGGCGTTCTGCATCTAGCAGCGAGGTGTCTTCACTTCTCTGCAGGACACAATACTTCCCTACACATCTCCAGGCACCGAGCATAAGACCATATGTCATGAATCCGATGGCACTCCCTGACACTTAAACATGTCCGGCAACAATACTGAAGATCAGTGAAAATCCTAAACTCCTAACCCTCTTAAAATATCAGTATCAGTAGGCATATAAATCTCCTAATACATTCTGACTTCAGTACCTCTTAAGTGTAGTAGTGTCAGTAGTTTGACTGTTTCGAGATGTGATGGGATGATCTACTGAAAATCTCATACTGGCCTTCTCATACCAAAGGAACTGTCATCTTCTGGCCTCACCGCCCAATGAAACACAGACCCCTGTTTTGATTCACCTTGTGTGTTACAAATAAAGCTAATGGCACCCCTGTGACTGCAATTCAAGAAAAGGCTATTGGACTCCAACATCACATTCATCAGTGGAGAACCCTGACCCTTCCACAAGAAAAAAAAAAAAAAACTAATCACCATCTAAATATCTTAAAAAAAAAAAAAAAGAGTAGAATCGGTAACAATTTGACAATACCTTCCGTTCTGCAAATCTCTCCATAAATTGGTAACTCACTTATTGCACTATTTGCTCTTTATGTATCTGATGTAAGTTTCATAACTCTGCAAATTTCAAATGGGGCCTATGGGCAAGTCAAATTTACATAAGTCACGTGTTATGTAACCCAGGGAGTGCCTGTACATTTAATGTTTTGGTGAAAGGACTAAATCTGGGGAGAAATCAGTTCAGTCATTAGTCAGAGCATTGCAGAATATGCAAAGCAAAACAGCAGATCAACAACTGTCAACTGGAACTGATGCACTGAAGACCTTTACAAACCCTGAGGGGTAGAAATTGAGTATGGGAAGCACAGTAAGTCTACAGGCTACTTTTTATACAAAATAAGAAAAGCTCAACTAAATTCGACTCGACTGTATTGATTCTTAAGGGATTCTAGTTGGTCTACAAGACAAACCTGTGTGGCATTCTGGAACTTAAAGACACACTCCATTCTTTTGGATTGAATTATTTTGGTCCTGTCTTTGTCATCTTAAGATGAATGAGTTTTGTCACCAAAGCTTTTCATAGTAACATGGTAGTCTGGCCAGAAATTATGCTCTTGCTGTATGTGTCCTTAAGAAGTCCTTGTGAAAAAGAAGATCTGGAATGTTTTCAAGATTCACTGAATGGCATTAAACCACAGCAAAGCCACAATTGAAATACCTGTATTGGGACAACATAAACCATTTCCATTTCTCTAATGTGGTTTTCAATCTAAAAATCACTGTAAGATCTCAATTCACGACCCACAAGATTCCCATAGGAAAAAATCTTAGCACAGTTTTATACAAAAGAAAGCACATTAGGAATTAACAAAAGTTCCAGAATTTCATTAAAACTGAAGACAGAACTTATTCAAGGCTTTCCTGCAGAGTTCTACCAATTGCAACTTTGGCTGTTTAAGCATATGAAGATAGATACTTTTTTGTTTTACTTTGAGATGAATTCCGCCATGGTAAAGTACACAACTGAAAAACATAACTAGATCATCCAATGAGCTGTTTGACAACAATGATCAGGTCCAATCAGGAATATGCTAGTCAGTCAGTGAAACGCAGAAGCTCTGTCAGGTGCTGGGGCATGGTGGTGTCTGTGTTCATGATTGGCTCCTGAGAATGGGGAGTTAGTTCAGTATGGCCACTGCACATTAACAGGGCACCAATGCAGGCCTGTGCAGAGGCTACAATCTGCAATTGTTAACAGAAAAACAATAATACAAAATAAAAAAACATAAAAAAAGAGACCTGATACAAACCCAGGCACTTGTGATACAGTATGAATTTTGGAATACATATTTACACTTATAAGTGCTACAAAAACATTATTGTAGTATTACAGATAAATCAACAAAACACAAAATAATTGTTAAAAAAAAAAATAATAATAATCTTTACAGTGGGGAAAATTTGCCTTCATTTAGAATATTTACATGTTATATAGGTACTGTATGTTACCAGGAACTGACACTCATAATTGCTTTAAGACATTCAGTCAAGAAATAAAAATAACAAAAAGAAAGAAAGAGATAGCGTTGAGTACAGAAACATTTTGAAATCTGTCTTCACTAGTTTTATTAGTCTAGTGTCTAACTGTCAGTGTAGGCACCATAGACACAGTATATACAGCTATGTCAGCTATATTTGCAAAGCATTATGTGCTCTCTTGCATGTCTTCTTTAATGGGCCTATAACCTAGTTCCTAAACCTGCAGACAAGCGTTGTTAAAATGGTCATAATATCTAAGTGCATTGCCATACCCCGATTGCCCTGCTATTCACTGAAGTATAATAAAATTGCACATCAGAGTAAAGAGGTAATGATAAGAATATTGTCAATGATGGCAGTTAATGCACCTCCTAACTGAAATGTATACAATTATCCCCCCCCCCTTAATAACACTGATGAAGACAGATACTGAAAAAAATGTTTTCTTTCTTCCCCCTTTTTTAAATATTCAAAATCTGGTCACTTTATAAACCGGATGTTTTTTTTGCTTTCTTTGTTGCAGAGTGACCTTGAGAGGGGATTTGCCCCAAAAAAATATGAGATAGTGATTTGGAGTGATTTGACGGAGCTGTTTCTGCAACACAAAGCTGCTGTCTTGACTGGATGCTCTGTTCTCTAATGGGATGAGATCACGCAAGGGGATGCTAGTGACTTTTTCGTAACCTGTACCTAGCCTCATGGCAGGGCCATTCTCTGCCAAACTGAGCTTCTGGTATGATTTTCAAAATGGGTAGGAAAGAAACAATTATGTTACAAAATCAAAACGGAAATGTGAAGTGGCCTGCAGTTTTGATGTGTTATTGTACACACAAACTAATAAACAGGTGCCAGCAACATGGTGGAAAATGTTGTACAAGTCCTATCTGCAGCCACTCAACCAAAGGCAGTGGCTGAAGAGAAGTCAAGGGGGCTACAAATGTAGACTGACTGAGTACATGGCTCAGTATCAATCATTTACTAACTGCATGCATCCCAAGGAGCCAGCAGTCCTGCTTAATTCCTGCTAGTTTCAGAAAGCAGAGCTAAATAAATAATGACTGTTCAGCTACCCCATACCTAGTGTTCAGTGTTTAAGAAGCCTCGAGTGAACTTTCATAGCACACCTCGGTCTTCCACTGTAAACACTGGGATCCAGATGTTTTTTTCCAGATGTGGTTGGAATGGTGGGGCATTCACAGAGCAGGGTCCAGTTCTTTTGATGTCAACAGCAGCATACTGAAATAAGGCTTTAT
This sequence comes from Amia ocellicauda, assembly GCF_036373705.1. NCBI lineage: Eukaryota > Metazoa > Chordata > Actinopteri > Amiiformes > Amiidae > Amia > Amia ocellicauda. Next base: position 21,186,172 of record NC_089852.1, on the reverse strand, counting down.
TCGAATTAAAAATAAAGCAGGAACAAGAAAAAGGAATAAATAAGGAAGCAGCGAGCACCAACACTCGCATGCACTTCTCTCACAGTGAGCTTCGCGATTCAGCGGTATTGTGTGTTAAGGTTTACAATGCCACAGTTAAATCATCTGAGCAGGTCCCATTGTAGGTTCTTTGGCAGGCTGGACAGAACACATTCCCTGGGCAGTTACAATGCACTGCACAAGACCTCCTTACTGACCTTCTTCATCGTTTGTGGTGGTCCACAAATTTAAGTTCTCAGCCAGTCATCGCTAGTCTCCAGACTCACCAGCTCTAAGCGATGTTTCCACGGTTGTGTTGGAATGTGTTAAAGGATGTTTACTGAGACTGTGTTAAAGGCAACAACCCGTTCCATTAAAAAAAAAAAAAAAAAACATATTGCTCTATTATACCCTTGTTTCAATCTGGCCCTGTAACTACTGTCAGGTTTAGTATAGCTCAGAAGTGGAATAGCTCATTGACACTTAGGTGATGGTCACTTACTCTGTAGAGCCAGATGCAGCATTTCTGAATTAGACCATCAGCCCAATCCTTGGAAAGTAAAACATATTCACCAAGAAAAATATATTGATTCAGATCCTACTGGATCTTTCTTTGTTGTGCCATTGTATTGAAGGACTGTTTGCTAGTCACTTTTCAATTAATATATTATCGTACTGATTGTGGGTTAACCCTATAAGGAAGCCCCCTTCAGGTGTGGTCACAGTTCTCTCTCCTTTGCAGCATTAATTAAAAGCCACAAAGGTTGTATCTGTAGAAAACAAAAAAGCACTTTTTCACTCTTCTATGACCCAGTTGTGGATCCATTTACAGAAGCACAGGGAGAGCTGTGGAGAGGGACATCCTGGCTTTAAACCCATGATCTCTTGGCTGTGGGATTCAAATAGCACTCTTGGTGGAAGCTTGTGCTAGGACAGCCATGAGCTAGACCTTATCAATACTGGCTTTAAAAAGTCCAGACAAAAATGATCTGCTGAGATTTTGGCCAGTGTGTGTGTGGGGGGGGTTTTGTATGTATTTATGAATTTATTATTACTATTATTATTATTTATGTATGTATTTATTTATTTTATATTGAGGTTTCCTCTATTACAATGATAATATAATCACCTCCAGTCCACCAGTGTAACTATTACTTATTAATTTAGGTTAACTTCACACTCTGTCAAAAGCTTAGCATACCAAGCCCAGCACTCCTTTCACCTTTCTACAGTTTAACTGCTGAGCTTTCCAGCTCTGACCAGTCAGGGCAGTTCACAGCCTGTTTGGTTTAAGTTATCATTTTCCCTGATTGTACAGCATGGAGAAAAAAAAATGCAGGGTAGTGTTAAAATTAAAATGCATGGGTATGTCTTTTTGGAGAGTGTTCTGTACTGAATGACAACTTTTGCTCACTTTAGATCTACTGTTTACATGTCCACATAGAGCACACCCTTCATACCAAGATAATATGTATATCTTGTCCTAACTACGCAACCAGTGTGTTTACAAATTCATTCAAGAAGTGATGCAAGTTCAGACATTGTATTAATAAACTGCAGTTTAGAACTGTGTTCTTATTAGTCTGAACTTCTTGAATTTTGCTACTGGTGCTTAGGAGGTATAATGTTCTTTGTTTTTGTTTACATGCATAATTTTTTAATGGAACCAGAATACTCTTTGCTGTATATATAATCAATATGACCTGCAAGAGCCAGATAACCCTGAGAAATACATACCCCTGAAATTTAACTTTAACCACTTCCTGAGGCAAATATTGAACTGTATACAGTTGGTCTGGCATTGTACCCATCAGGGGCACAGCAGATTTTCAGATAAAGACACTTCACTTCATGTGAAACAAACCATTGAAGAGTTCAACAGCTACTGAGTACTGCAGGATACACTTCATAATACAGGTGCTTCATTTGAACTGTTACTGCACCCAGGCTAAGGGAGTCTGCTGCAAGTAAGCATGGTACAGATTAATACTTTGGCAATAAAAAAATACATTAAACAAAACTGTGACTCTAAATACAAATCAGTCAAGAATAGTTTTGGAATCTGTGCCATATTTATAAACACTGAACATATGGCAGACATTAGGAAACTGCAGTGTTTATCCCAGGGTAGTAAATATGTATGTATTATGAAGCGTATTCATACCATATAAAATGACATGGCATTGTTTTTGATTAATTTCCTACCCACATTATTAATTACTGGGGTTTTTTTGGTTTGTTTATGGATGTGTCATGAAAATCAGTGTCTTGTATTGAAACCTCTACAGCACTCTTTTTAGAAACAGTCTAGAAAATACGAAAGAAAGATTGTCTTGGTGTGTATTGCGCTCAAGCACTTGCCAGATCGGCTGCTTGTTAACCTGTGTTCCTTCTAGTTCTCCCCACTGGCCCACGGAGAACTCTAGTTCCCATTGCAGATTACTGTATTTCTTTACAAGTTGCATATTCAAGCTACAGAGCCCCCACTGACTTGTCAAAGCAGCAAATAACACTAGAAAATTAAGAGATAAGAAAAAAAAAAGCATTTAAAAATTCGAATTGGGATTCTCGAGTCACAATTGTGGAGTCCAGGCTTGATCTATGTCTGAGCCAGTTGTCATTCGATTCCCAAAGCACATCTTCATGTTAAGACAGTGGTTCATTGTCTTGCCACCCAAGCAAGGTGTGGCTTCAGTACATCTGGCCTATTAGAAAACTTCTCTTCCTGGAGGGAACACTGCCTCTGCCCCCTAACAGCTAACCATGATGCCAGTAGGCCACTAGTATAGAATTACATACAACGGCATACTTTATTTTACAGAATATACAATTAAATGGGATTAATATAGGGATGTTTTTCGGTCTAAATTGGGGACAAAAGAATACTTCCTAAAAAAGGATATATGAAGTAAAAGGAGATGGAACTGGATTGATTGCTGTTTTACTCTTTTCACAGGTTCCGTTCCCAAAAGAGATTCAATTGAGTCGGGAAACAGTGGCAGCTAAGGAACTGAGAGGAGAGAGTGACAACCCCCCCCAACACCACCACGTCTATAAATCACAGTGAGGCAGTGAGGGAGCTGGAAGGGGAGAGCCCGAGTACAGCGGGGGGAACTGGAGATGAAGCACAGAACCAGACAGGTAAGTTGAAAGACACATGAGGGGTGGCTTCTTATTCATGATACACTGACAGGGTTATGTACATATTGGAGAGATTGTACAGGCCCTCCCCACTCCCAGATCTGGCGAGTACAAGCAGAGACCATATGGGAGAGGGCTGACAGCTGCAGGAAGGGGCTAGTTCATCTGGTCTCCAACAGACTCCTAACAGAGGATTATGGGTAGGACTATGGCTATGGTTACAAACACGAGCTTGGCAAGAGCAGGGCGCTTGTGAGTCACAGTGCTGTGAGCTTCTGATACCTCTATGTCCCGAAAGGCAACATGAGATCGAATGAAAGAGACGAGGACGGGGACGGGCTAGGGACAGTTGGGAAGGAGTACAATACTGATAGATGCCTCAGTGCACACAAGTTTTTATGAAGCATTGGCAGGGCAGCGAGTGCAGGAGTAGGAGAAGGAGGAAGAGGACGGTTAGAGGGCGTGGGAGGAAGAAGAGGGAAGGGACTTGGGGTGGGGGCAGTGGGGGCTGTGGAGGCAGGGTCTAGACTCCACTCCTTGGCATATTTCCTCAATCCTTCATGAGAATACCCCTGAAACCAACCAACCAACCAAACAGCCCAGCCGGTCTCTGGGAAGGGGTTGCTGACCCCCATCCTTCCATTCTCCCATCCTTGCTCCCAGACCCGGCCAAGGGGGAAGGGGGGAGTGGGGGTCTGGGCCTTGGGGCCCTCAGACAGCAGAAGTGGCGGTGGGCTCAGGGCGCAGGCTCTCCGCGATGTCCTCCCTCTTCATCTTACGCAGGGCTGTGCAGAGAGCCTCCAGGGTGGCGCAGTCCTTGTTGGCCCAGTCAGACAGCAGCGCTCGCACCGGGTGCTCCTCCTGACGGAAAGAGTCGATGTGCTCATCCTGGTAGCCCAGCAGCCCTGCCAGGCTGCACCAGTCCGTCTCCTCCTCGGAGCCCCCGTTCAGCAGCTTCTCTACTTCCTCTCGCTTGTGGGGGGGCAGGCCAGGGTAGGGCCCACCATCTATCTTCACCACTGTAGGGAGAGAAAGCAGAAAGTCAAGGCCTGTCCCACGCAAGCTAAGAGTAAGCAAAGATGATCTGGGCAGGATTGCCTAACGAAACATTTAACCCACTGAAACCTCGTGGGTGGACTGCACTTCATAGGGGATCCTTCCAAAAAGGCTTAATAGCATCATGAGCTAGATGGGGGGTGTCCAGCACTGCCCCCTTCAAAGACATCGACTAGAATTGATGGAGGGACAAAGAACAGAGCGGAGACTGTGTGATAATTTATACAAAATAATGACCTAAAAGAACCCGCTACCCTTTGTTTACTTTGTGTGTTTCAAGGAGTGGGAAAGATTATAAAGATGTAAGCATTTCTAAGTCAACTAGATTAGCTTTTCTTGGATGACTCTGTTTGCAGAAAATTGACTACATTCTGTAGAACAGCCTGTTTTTCATGATTCTGCATTTACTCTTTCTAAAAACCACTGAAATCCTTCCACTTTTAACATGTTCTTTTCTAGAAAGCCACAGAAATGAATGACACATTTGAGGAAGTAAAACAAAAAGCATGGGTTCATGTGATTAAGAGAGTTTGATTTGGTTTGTCACTTTAATCAACAACAACACAAACTGGCACTGTGAAGGCTCAGTGCTTGGCAGACAGCACTAGGGTCTTGCAGTGAGACACTCTGCCACTAGGGGCTCTGTGTATCCAGTTATGAGAGCACTAACTCAGTATGAGCTGGAATGTGTGGCTTCAGTTCTACCGAGCTCTACAGCTTTCCCCCAGTAGAACTATTCCCACCACTGGGGTTAATGTATCAGCTGTCAAACATTTGAGAATATTTACATATTATGTGTAAGTTTTATTTGTCACAGGTAATCCAATTTCAATATACTACTATTACTTCTACTACTCCTACTTGCTTAAAAATATGTTTTTAGTTTAGTTCTCCTCCTCCTCCGACGAGAGAGAAAGAAAAGGGAGATGGTCTGTGTGCTGTGCTAAGCTGAGAAGACTGACAGACGCCCGACCCCACCTAGCCCAGTATTATCCACTGCTTCATCGCACGGAAGATTCTACTGAGGATTTTAAACCGGTTCTACAAGGCACGCTCAAAAGTGTTTAAAACTAGTAAATGGGTAACAGGGTGCAAATAGATGCTGTTTTTGTTTTGTTTTGTTTCATTCTGTTTTTGCTCTGTGCTTTTATTTTATTATTGAAGCAGGTCTAGTTCACAAAAAACATAAAGGTCACATGATATGTAAATCAAATGCCTTGCTCACAGGGCCCTGGAGCAGTCAGTTAAAATGTTAAAAAGCAGTCTACACCCTCTCCTAAAGTTTTATGGGCTACATTTAACCGGCAGGGATAACACACCAAAGCTCCTGTTTGTTCAAAGGGATCAGTGTGTAAGAAGGGGAATTAAGAGCACCTTTGAGTCTAAAGCCATGACCTGAACCCTGGTAATATGGGCTTTCACGTCGGTGCAGCAAACAGGTCTGACGCAACTGACAGAAGAGGAACTAGGCGGCTTTGTCCCGAGAAGGGCCAATGTCACAATGCCGAGTGAAGTCTAAAGATGGGCGTGTGTTTTATATATCCGTGTGGTTTCGTTTAAGACATGCATTTCAGCACCTTTGTGGCAACAAAACCCTACACAATAACAGTAGGAGCAAGAACCGGATGGTATTCACTTCAACCACGTGTCTCTAAAGAGACCAGGGCACCCAAGGCTCTTTTGACATGACTGAGGTTAGTCAAAGGGTAGCTGCAAAATAGTTTTTATTTTAACTTGTCTGTGAAACGGCATGAGTGCTTGAGCTGAGTTCAAGAACAGGATACAATTAATTATGATTATGAATATTATTATCATTATTATCATTATTATAATAATAATAATAATTATTATTATTATTATTATTATTAAGCAGAAAAAAATAGTTGTTTGAAATTAAACATGAATGATAAATCCATAAAAAAATAAAAAAATCTCGTCTGGCTGCTGTAAGCAGTAGCAGGAGCTTCCTGGGAATGCCCAGTGTAGCTCAGCCTCAAAGACAGCACTGCTCCTCATTAGCACCTATTAAACACCAGGGCTCCCCCCAGCCCCTGCCGGTATTGGGTACTGAAGTGGTACTGCTGGCATAAGAACATAAGAAAGTTTACAAACGAGAGGAGGCCATTTGACCCATCGTGCTCGTTTGGTGTCCATTAATATCTAAGTGATCCAAGGATCCTATCCAGTCTATTTTTAAATGTTCCCAAATTTTCAGCTTCAACCACATCGCTGGGGAGTTTGTTCCAGATTGTGACAACTCTCTGTGTGAAGAAGTGTCTCCTGTTTTCCGTCTTGAATGCCTTGAAGCCCAATTTCCATTTGTGTCCCCAGGTCCGTGGTCGATGCCTTTCATGATTTTGATGACTTGAATTAAGTCCCCACATACAGTAGGTTCAGTCCCTCAGTCTCTCAGTAGGACATTCCCTTCAGACCTGGAATAAGTCTGGTTGCTCTCCTCTGAACTGCCTCTAGAGCAGCGATATCTTTCTTGAAGTGTGGAGCCCAGAACTGTCCACAGTATCCAGATGAGCTCTAACTAGTGCACAGTCTGAACATTACTGCCCTTGTTTTAAATTCTACATTTTTTAAAATATACCCTAACATTCTGTTTGCCTTTTTTATTGATTCCCCACATTGTTTGGATCAGTCTTTGGTTGGAACCTTATCAAAAGCATTTTGAAAATCTAAGTATACCATATCATATGCTTTCACGTGATCTACAGCTGCAGTTGCGTGTTCGAAAAATTCCAACAAATTAGTAAGACATGATCTGCCTCATCTAAACGCATGTTGACTATCTCCAAGAATATGTTTTTTATTAAGATGGTCCTCTATTTTCTGTCTAATAATTTTCTCCAACATTTTACAGGTGATGCAGGTGAGACTGATTGGTCTGTAATTTCCTGGCTCAGTTTTATCCCCTTTCTTGTGGATTGGTATGACATTTGCTGTCTTCCACTCATTTGGCACATCCCCTGTTCTAAGTGTCATTTGGAATATTTGGGTTAGCGACCTATAAATAATTTCCCTCATTTTTGAGGGAAGTACTGTTGGAAATATACCATCTGGCATAGGTGATTTGTTTTTTTAATTCTACTAGTCCCTTTAGTTCCTCCTCCTCATTTATCCTGATCTCTCTTAGGGTTTGACTGGACTGATTTTTAACCTGTGTCATGTTATCCTTTTTTTTCTTTTGTAAAAACCTCTGTGAAATACTCAATTAGAACATTTGCCACATCTTGTTTGTTTTCCAAGATACTTCCATTTGTGCCCTTTATCTGTGTCACTTCCTCCTTTATTGACATCTTGCTGTTGTAATATTGAAAAAAATGATTTGCATTTGTTTGCTTTCCTGATCCTTTTCTTAAGATCTCTTTGCAGCTCAAAATATTCTTTGAATTTAGTTTTGTCTCTATCCCTTTTGTATGTGCTATACAACATTTTCTTTCCTATTGATATTTTTTTAATACCTGTATTAAACCATTTTGGCCAATGTTTTTGGTATAAATATTTTGGTATACATTTCTTAAAATATAACATCCATTTTCAACTGAATCTGTATCCAGTGTGCTCCCGTCTAACTCTTCTATGTGTCCCCTCATACCGTCAAGGTTTGCTGTTCTAAAATTGTAGATCATTGTTTTAGACTTGGTCCTTGTTTTTTGGAAGTATGCATCAAAGCTAACCATATTGTGATCGCAGTTTGCCATTGGTTCTCTAACTAGTGTCCCTCTGACTCTATCTTGGTCATTTGAAAAGATCAATGCATGCTCTCTCCCTGGTTGTTCCCTGACAAATTGAGTTAGAAAGCAGTCATTTATCATCTCAACCGTTCCTATTTCTGCTTCTGCAGTCCCAACTGGGCTTTCCCAGTCTATGTTTGGGAAATTGAAATTGCCCATTATAACAGCCACATCCTTGCTACATGCAGTCCTGATTACACTGTACAATGCAACATCTTTCTGAATATCTGAGTTGGGTGGTCTGTAACACACTCCTACCACTAATCCTCCAGATCTTTTATTCAAAAGTTTAACCCACAAAGATTGTTTCATTACTAGAATCTAATTTGAGTTCTTCTGCCTCAATGTCATTTCTGATATATAATGCAACCCCACCACCTCTTCGATTTTGCCTGTTTCTTCTAAACTGTGTGTATCCTTTCAACTTGTATTTATCCCCATCATTTTTCTGTAAGCCATGTTTCTGTTATTCCTACAACATCATAATCACACGCCAGCACTGTGGCTTCTTGGTCTAACATCTTGTTCCTTATACTCCTGGCATTGAGGTACAAACATTTCAGGACTTTCCTACTAGCAGTTTCCCTTTGTTTTCTTTCCTTAGTGGAATATCTCCCATTGTCAATCTGCGCAGTGTCAGAGCACACCTGCTAATGAGTAGCCCTGGCATGCTGGCATGCTGGCACAGGGAACTCTGCTGCTCACAGCAGGGCATCGCATACCCAGTCACCCTGCGTTGCTGCATCTGCAGGTGCACTGTGCCTTTGTCTTCTGAGACTTTATTTAGCAGCGATGGGACGAAAACACTGAGTTACGGGTTCATCTTTTGTAAAACGTATGGGATATAGGAGTTGCTCTCTGATATCAATCCTTTGACGTGGCAGGGCACTGTATTGTCAGAAATGTATAGAACAAGGATTAGCCTGTATCTGAGTGCTTTTTCTTTCAATTCATAGATCTAGATCACTCCCCCGTCAGTGACCGTTTGCATGCATTTACGTATTTCCCTGAATTTCCCATTTTGTTTTCCCATGTATTTGTTTAAGATATTTGTTGTTTCTAACCTAATGTACACCAACCTAATGAACATCAACCCTTGTATCACTGCATACCAGGTGCTGGTTAACTGCTATTAGATTAGAGGACAGAGTACATGTTAATGCTTGTTTCTATAGAAATGGAAGAGCACACACAATGTCAGGGTGAGCCAGACATGGGCAGATGTAATCCTAGGATCAACAAGGTTTTAAGATATGTTGATCTGCCCCTCAACAAAAAGGAAGTGGGGAGATTTTCTCTTTGTTTATTTAAGACAACAGAAAGTCCATTATAAACAATAGCTAAAGAAGTCCTGGTCAGAAAGGTTTTGCAAGTGCACAGTTATTGGGCACAGTACAACTGGGCACCACCGGAGTGCAAAGCTTAAGGTAAAGCAAACATGAACACTATTTAACAAAATAGAGGATTTTGATGATCTATCCTACTTATGGGAGAGATCGGGGGGATGTTTGCTCCCTGCAGTTGAGCCAGGACGAGTATTCAGATCTACAGAGGTAACTGTAATAGTGAACGAGGCAACGCCAGACATTTTCACACACATTCTCCACTCATTTTGGTCTGGCAGGGCTCTGTGCTTAAATCAGAAGTTTAAAAGTAGCTCTTTTGACCTCTTGCTGCTCAGGCCAGGGTGCTTATAAAAAGATCATATGAGGATCCACAGGTGTTCGTCTTTAACCCTGCTTTCAAAGGGGGGAGCTGACAGCAGCAGACACTGGGCAGGCCTGTGCAGTAAAACGGCTCAGGTTTGAGGGGAGCTGCCGGCCTGGTGCTGGGATTGGAGCCCTCGTTGTGTCTGTGTGTGTGAATCTGATCTCTCTCAGCTGTCTGAGCTTTACAGGGTCCCTTAGCCCCATCCAGAGCCCATACACTAGGTCACCACAGTCAGGTCACACAGCTCCTCAAAGACCCGAATCATGTCTTTAGTGATGACCTTCGGGTTATATTGCACTCAGCAGACTGCTAGGCCTCTGCACAGCCCTCCACCAGCTTGGCTTTGCTCTGTAAAAGCATTCTTTTCTGTCTGCAGCTGTTGTCCGCTGCACTTCTAACCTATGTCCACGAAATCGCAGTGAGCTTTGGACCTCATTGTAGTGTATAAATTAAACCTCATACTAGGCCACATATAAAGTACAAGATTGACCAGGTCAGAGCTTCCTAAGCATGCAATTTTCTTGCGCATCACAGTATCACTGCATTGATGACGTTGCCTACCCTGTGACTGGGACTGACTCTGCTGCTGTTGCTGCTGCTGCTGCTCCTGGAGACTCTGACTGTCCACTGAGATTCCGCTGTCGCTGTGGAGCTTCTCTCCTTCTGGGGACGGTGTCTGGTTCACCGTGCGGTTGTTGGCTCCCTGCTTGTTTTGCTTGCAGCTGTTCCACCTGTGCAAGAGACAGAGACAGAGGCAGAGAATTAGGCTTAGCCTCCACAATGTGGCTCTCTGAGCTATTGTACTGTTGACATTGAAGAACTCAGGGCTCGACAAGGGTTCTCATAGACAAGAGTTTTATTTTTCCTCAGACTTATAACAGCAAAGCAAAAAGCACAGGCAGGAGGGTGACAACACGGTTCTTGCGCCTGACTTGATGAGTCGTCCCCAATCCAAGCATGGGAATAGCACAATCATCCAAAGTTAAGATCTTAGCCCCACAGCAGCACATTTCCAAAACATGTTATTACTCTATTTCTTATCAGACATCCTTTTCTTGCATGACTTATAATTGTTACAAGATATCACATTCATTTTTACATCTGGGCATTTACGAGAGCAATCTAGGTAAAGTACCTTGCTCAAGTGTACAACAGCAGTGCCCCCACCTGGGATTGAACCCATGACACTGTACTCCAGTGTCCAGAGCCCTAACCACTACTCTTATCTATTTTCACTCAAGGTGGGAGGTGGGGGGTAATCTGATCATTCCACTCATGTGGGTTGAGCTCATTTTAAAAAGACAGGGTTCTTTGAGACAAAAACCATGTCCTTAACCCTGAAAAAATTGGCTTTCATATCAGCGGAGCAGACAGGGCTGGCACAGCCCACTGACAAGGAACACAGTGGTTTTGTCCGGAGAAGACTTGCATTGACCTTACTGCTCTGAGCACTTCTCACCCTAGAATGTTTTTTTTTCTTGCTGTCTGCTCAGAGTTGAAAGATGAATTAAATAAATAGTAGCAAGTAAACAAATAAGTGGATAACATGTCAAATAATAATATTGAGTGCTGAACGTATGAATGGTGATATCCACATGAAGTGGACCAAGCACTGAAATTGCCTGATGACCTAAGGTTTACCTTTTTTTGTACTTTTTTTGTATACATTTCCATACAATGCAATGAAATCACTTGTGCTCACATTTTCCTGTGCTCTCATGTTAATTTGAGATCAGAGCGGTTCAAAAGCTAGTAGTGCATTAGGGTTTTTGAGTCCTGAGCCAAAAACTTGATTTGAGTAATCCTCTGATGTTACAGTGGAGAAGCCTAGAATAGGCCCAGGGCTGTATGAAATACTTACAGAATATACTTTTAATGGCAGTGATTGGATCAAAAGATAAATACAGCCGCAGATGTAAAATATCTTCAGTGTAGTGGGTATTAAATGTTGTTTAAGCTACAGTGTTAGTAAGTTTAAGTGTTGTTAAGTGTATATGGTAGTGTACAGTGTAACAGCACGTCTTTGCCTTAAATCTCAGCGATGAGTAGATTGTTGAAAACAAAGCAAATGAACACAAAGTAACAACCCTCTATTAATGTGGGTGTGTGGTGGGGAAGCCAACACATACAGTCCTGCTTGGCTGCTGTCCATGAGCCCCAGAGACCTCACCTCTTGAAGACGATGTAGGCCACCAGACCCACCACCACTGCTGCCAGGATTGAGCAGTAGATGGGGATGAGGTTCTCGTTCAAGTCGCCAGGGATGTATTGCGTGGTGCTGGGCTTGGTGGTGGCCACTGTATCCGGGGAGAAGGTAGAGGCGTCGGGGAAGAAGATATCCTCTATGGAGGGCGTGTAGGGATCCAGGGGGGTGAAGGATGAGGGGGTGCTTTGGAATCGGGGGTTCAGATCTGAGGGACACAAACACACTGACTTAACCACAGCTGAACACACTTACTCATGAGCAGTGGCCATTCACAGACAACCATATCAGTTCAGCAAAGCTGTTGGCAGTGATCTAAACGTTTTGACTATGGAGTGCTGTAAAACATTTATCTGAAGGCAGGAGAATGGTTTAAATCGATGTGAAGAGCCTAGCAGGGGAACAACCCCCTAATGTATAGCTGTGCTAGTAGCTCCTGTGCTTCTGATGAGACAGGGATTTCTTACACTCAAAACAAAGAGGTGTACTCTCAAATAATAAGTAATACGAATGAGGCAACGTGGTGGAAATGCAGTCTATGCCGTAAAAGAACAGCAGCTAATCTTATCTCTATGCAACCCAGAGCAGCAAAAGTACAGACGAGGATGTGGAACTAATTTCCCGTCCTTTGACAATTATGTTTAAAATAAAAATGCTTTCAAAAGGGGGGAGGGGTTGCACATGACACAATGGCAGGACTCAAATGGGGAAAGTCTGGAACCATATGCGAGGCCTACAGAGCAGTGAGATTGTTCATCGTTATGGGGCCAATGGCTCACAGAGCCTTGTGTTAAACGTTTCTCCAGAGTCGGGCTGTGTTCTGGAGTTGGGCACTGTTCCTGTCGGTGGCAGATGGAGTAAAGCATTATATCTCCCAGCCTCGTCTTGACTGTCCCATTTGAAGCACTGCCCATGAGAACAGGCCTGGGGAATGGAAATAAGCTTGTGATTAAGTCCTAGCAACACCAATAGCCTGCGGTTCATTAGGGCTGGGGACTGTAGATGGAGAGAGAGGACCGCTGTATGACAATCTCAGCGCATAACAAAAACTGTCCTCACAATAGAAGCCAATGTTGGTAAAAGACGTACTTGTGACCAATTTTAATACGGTTCCTTACATTTTGCAGTTTTTCAATTGAAGACCATTTATGGGGGCATTTTGTAACTATTTTGTGGATAAGTGCTCAGTTTGTTGCAGTAAATCTAATAAAGTAAGAATTATTGCACTTTCATGTTTGTTAGTTTGAACCAACCTCTCCACTTCTTCTGTGACAAGCTTATTACGATCAATGGTTTACAGCTTTGCCTAAATTAATTTCCTTCTCTGCATTCTCCCTGTTGGACAAAAAGGCACTTAAAATGTGTGGCCTTCCCTTATATTATGAGCTGCACATGTGCATTCTCTCCCTCCCTTTCCAGTCCAGTGTCAGTGTCTGTGCAGCGTCAGTACAGACTGGCAGGTGTAATAACTTGCTGGTGCACTGTAAATCCAGATGGAAAAGCAAGACAGACCTCAAATGATTGGAATCTTGTGAGGTTGTAAAAGGTATTTGTGAAAGATATTGTATGTTGCGGTATATATTTCCTCTGTCGCCTTACTCCTATTTGTGTATATGAAGTGAAAGGGGGGGGATCCTTGTTATATTTACCACAATTCCACTGACAGACATGTAGTCCTTACATGCAATCCCCAGTTTTCATGCCATTACAAAGCAAGCTAAACTTTCTTGCCGACTTGTATTTATGAGCGCTAAGCATGTATTAAAAAGTCCATGTGAACGTTGCAGAATATGAAGAAAATATGGCACGGATAGTTTTTCTCTTCTCCCTAATTTTTGTTTTAGTTCATACATGATATAAGATTTCTGTAGCTATACTTTAGTCATGTTAGAATTATAGTTGTCTTATATTAACAGGCATCAGTGTAGTGCAATTTAGCCAGCAGTACAACTGCCAGAGCATACTGGAATTATTAGTCCATAATGCTTGCATAGTGCTCTTTATTTCAAAGATCTTAGTAACTTCTGATCTGTGTGGCAGTTATGCTTCAAGTAATACTTTTATATTATGTGTGTGTGTGTGTGTGTGTGTGTGTGTGTGTGTGTGTGTGTGTGTGTGTGTGTGAAAAAATGTACATTTAAATAGCATCCTCCCCTTGAGAATGCAGGAAAAGGCTTTTTAGGACAATGTGAAATAATTGTATTGAACGTCATATCTGTGGGGGAGAGCTGTGGATTTGCAGTGCAGATCTCCACTGTTGTGTTGAGATTCCCATTGACAGCCAGCTTGTCTTAGCGTGAGAGTGGCTTTTTTAATGTATTATTAAAATAGTCCCCCCCGCCCTCATCTCTCTTGGCTTTGATATTTTTCACCAGTAAAGTCTTCCCGCTCAGAGACATTTCCACAGCTGTTTCGCAGCCATATCAAGGCAGTCTCCACCTTCACAGAGCCTGCTGCCCAGAGAAGGGAGCATCAGAGGGAACAGCGCTCAGACATAAAGACAAGTAAACGGCTGTTCTGTCTCAGCTCTTTATTAAATGAACCAAGCAAGAGTCAAGTATACTTGACATTCTCCATTCAATTGGCAAAATACCACTTTGATACAGATGAACTATTCAAAAGCACTGACTGCCTGCTCTGAGCTCTGAGCTTTCTGTTGCCTTTTTTATATTTTTAATCTGTCTTCATGCTTTGCTTTAAACCTGGATCCCTTAACACCACTACTACAATGCTTCCCAAATCAAGCTACATGGATATTAAAATTCAAGGGCAGGTGCTGGCTGGGTCACAAATCGAATGGATGTTTGGCAGATTTGTGAACTTTGAAGTAACTTAAACATCTCATTCAAACCTCTTCTCTCCCTGGAGTCACAGGGCTATTGAAACCCACACTTTTCCGCCTGTGGCTCTAACCTCTAGATCCCATTACACTGACTCTGTCTGATTGAGTGACCCTTACTCGTCTGGGGTCCTGGTTGACCTGGTTGACACTATGCACTTGTTCTACCGCCAGTGGCTAGTCCTGCCCGACTTAGAGATAGTTAGAAAATAACCATTTTATGAGTCCTTGCAGTTCAGTGCTATGCCTTATCCTGACATTTACTACTGTGTCAAATTGTTGATGGTTTTTCCATGTCAAGACTGACATATTGAAGTTCAGGTCTGACTGTTTAAAAGATCACACCAGCTGGTTCATGTTCAGGTGGGGAGTATGTTATTAGCCATTTCACTGTTCTTTTGTAGGTTTATGTTTATTGGGAGCCTTGAAGTATTTGACCTAGTCCCCACAGTTTCACTTTATATACTGTGTTGACCTGAGGTCTCTTTGATATTGGAGAGAAATGTGTACAGTTTTTAGGAATTTCAAAGAATTCAGACAGTAAACTTACTAATTTTCCATTGGTGTACTTTTGGCCTAATCACGGCATGCAGTACCTTCAAGAGGTGCAGGATCAGCTCATTTCTAGGTGTCTCTAAGAGCTGATCTCTTGGTTGTTCCAACATTACAGCCAAAGCTGGAGGCTTTCATTTTTCTTCCTAATCAGGTTCCATTTGGTCCTAACTTGAGATGCACAAAAGTTGGTGTCAAGCCCGCTTAGTTTAAGCCACTCACAGAAATAGTTGCTTCAATTCAGGGATCTGGCACTGTGTAATTGAATACATTGAATGCTACTATCTCAAGAAAGGGTGTTTATTGTTTGTTTCTTTTCCTTTTCTTCTCACAGTACTCGGTCCCCATGCTGAAAGCCACTGATGTGTGCTAAAATTAATACAGAAATCTGCACAATGCCTTGTATAACTCTGTGACACAAGGGCCTATTCTCAGCAGCCTCCCCATGAAACTGCATTCCTTTCTGAACAGTTGCTTTTGAACTTGAGTGGTAATTGGGGCCTGATGCTAATAAAATGGACAAGAATGGGGAATTAATGCAGGCTGGCACCTCCACACAGAATCGCTCAGAAAGCACCTGGATTGCATCTTATACCGTGAAGCGATATAAAACGACAGGGCACTGTGTTAAAAAACGCATTGCCCTTTTTATGAGATGAGCTGTGAAAAACATAAAGGAGGGCAAAGAAAATCCTCCTGGTTATTGTATATTTTGTGTTCTTTTTGTCTTTTCTGTCTCTGTGTTAAATGAGTCTTGTTGCCAGTTGTTCCTGACCCCCTGATCTTTAACTGGGCTCCGACTGGGAACAATCCACTTTCACTCCACCACTTTGATCATGGCTTCAACGCATCTCGCATCCAGTTAACCACAGTCCTGCTCTGTCCATGCCCCCTGCAGCTAAACCCAACCAGAATGCTTTTTCCCCCCAAACTATGTACAGTTTCCCTGTGGTGAGTGGAGGAGGGGGGTCAACAGCTTGTCTTTCTTTCAAAGCAATGTCCTAATGACCATATGAAACCAACCAGCCTGAACTGAAACAGCCCTTCTTTGTTGGGCACAAAATTCTCTCCTTTATTTAATCTCTGTGCTTTTCTATCTCTCTGTATCTCTCTCCCATTTCTGTCTGCCTCTCTCGCTCTCTTTCTCTCTGTGTCTCTATCACTCTATCTCTTTCTGCCCTATCTCTCTTTCACTCTCTCTCTCTCTCTTCTCTCTCTCTCTCTGTCTTTCTCTCTCTCTCCCCAACAAATGGCTTTTGAAGTACAGCCTGGTGGCGGTTTGTTCCACGGAGATAGTGAACGGAAGCAAGCTCAAAAGTTCACTGATTAGCGGGAGCAATTACTTCTTACAAGAGCAGCTTACAATGAGCTGTGCACTGCTCACTTTCCCTGGGAGAATGTGCTGGCAGAATGAATAGGAATAGGCCGGGCTTGTGTTCAATGTCTCCATCTTGTTTGCTGCTGAGAGACACTGACAGAGCAGGCTCTATTTAATGAACTTAATAATGGTCTCAGCTTCGGAGAAAAAATTACTGAGATGGAAAATGCTGTATGTTTATTTTTTTATTTTATTTCTTATCAATTTCCTGCCCTTATCTCTAAAGAAAATTGTATGACAAATGCTAAAAAGGAAATTTATGACAGTGTTTCTTTTTATGTAGAACACACTTTACAACCAACATTTTTTCTGAAGTATCTGTAATTTAAAGTGGAAGATTAATAACAGGACAGAATGTACTGTGCTGCATCATTGTATTTGTATCTGCTCTTGCACATTTTTAACAAAATCTGAGAATTATATGTTAAAAGTTTTTTTTTTGTTAGTTTTTTTAACAACATAGCCAATCCACAGTAGAAAGTGCACTGCTAATACACGAATAACAAGGTGCCCTGCCTTGTTTGCACTCGGCTGTCATTTTGACCACTCATGTACCAGTGTTCATCAGTTCCTTTAACTTAAGCTGTGAATTAGAGTAACTGAAATAATTATTCACTTGAATACTTTAAATCCCCTTTAACCCCAATGTTAATTATATTTTTCTTCTCACATTGTGTGTGACCAGACCTACGATGCAGTTAGGCCCTTAATCGCACATTGTGTATCAAACACCACACGCTGTAAAGAGAATCTGGATGTAGTGCTGCGCTGCTTTTTCTTTTACTGCAAAACCTTTTTTGAAAAGAATATATATTAATATCATGGTATTGTAATGTGTTATACTATC
Organism: Amia ocellicauda; assembly: GCF_036373705.1. NCBI lineage: Eukaryota > Metazoa > Chordata > Actinopteri > Amiiformes > Amiidae > Amia > Amia ocellicauda. Next base: position 21,168,685 of record NC_089852.1, on the reverse strand, counting down.
ATCTAATGTATTTGAACTGGAACTAGGAAACTATAATCCCTCCGTTGCTACAGATGTTTCAGAAAGACGTGTAAACTTCTTTTACACTAGAAGATTGCAGTCTGTCTCTACTGTGGTAACTGGGCTTAAGCTTCAGTCCTTATTCAAGTCTTTTGGTTTTCAAAAGCATGAAGCTACCAGGGGATTTCTCTGAGCTATTTCCAATGGTGAAGTAGAGCAATTTCTCCAATGCAGAATGTGCTCTTATCTTGTAAACAATGCAAACTACTATTGCCAAACTAAATGAAAGTGCGTTTGGGTGAGAAACAATAAAACGTGTCCCCTTTCCACACCTACATAGTCTGTACACCTTTACAACTTAAATTGGTTGTGAATTGTACTGAAGGGAAAACGTTTTAGAAAGCCACCCTGTTAGGCTTTATTTTTTTAATTGCATTTTTATGTTGATCGCTGGCTGAGCTGCATTCATAGTTGGCTTCAAAAGAGCAGTGAAAATGCCAAGCAGCGGTAATTTGCAAAACCAGCAGGAGAATCAACAGGTGTGTTGTAGGCTTGTCCCATTACCAAGTACTGGAGATTAATACTGCTGCAGACAGTCTGTGTGTCTATGTGTATCTGTCTGTCTGTTTGTATGTTTGTGTATGGGTGTGTTTGTTTGAGTGGGCATTTTTGCAAAGGTGTCTTGTACCCCTAGAGCTTTGGCTATAAAGATATATACCGTCCTGCTAGATCAATGTTGATTTGGGATGTCACCTGATAGTGTGGAAAAGACATGACTGTATCCTTAGAGCTCCTGAACAGTTTAAAACATCAAAGTTGCCACGGAGAGGTTCAAGGTTATTTATTGTATCACATATATGTGTAGACATGTATTTCATTCCTTCCCCATGCATCTCAATCGTGTCGGCAGGATCAGTGTGGCTATAATCTCTAGGCTTTAATCCGTCCTGCAGTATATCATTACTGCATTCACTTATGCTTGTGTAGCAACAGTTTGCCAGAGGGATGCACACAGTCATATAGACCAACTGCTCTGCATTCTCCAGTAATTTCACCCCTAGATATATAAGGCCAACAGGTGTGCACTTCCTACAAATACTCAGAGTAAATTATATACAGCAGTAAAGTGCTGAGGAGCAAGTGATGGATTTCTGTTTAACTATGGAGCTATTTCGTAACCCCTTATTATCATTAGGATACTTTATTTCTGCTTCCCGGCTCAGATCGTTACTTTATCTTTAAGACCAGCCAGCTGACAGAAGGGAAATGCAGCATTTATCAATGTTGAACAGGCTCTACACACATTAATGGCTTCCAGACGAAGCAGGGGACAACTCTAAATGATCTCAATTTCAGACTTGAATATTGGAGTCAGTCTCATCTTATGTTTGCTGAGGTAATTTGCGTGCCGACTCGGATGCAACACTAAAACAAGATCCAGAGCTATGGAAGCCTTCGCACAACAGGAGCCTGCCAATGTTTTACTGCTTACACCTAATGAAATGTATACCGATCGCCCCATGTAGTCCAACCTCAGCTGCGGCCTCAATGTTCTTAAAATGTTTCTTAAAAATCACAATCCAACCATTGGCTTTTAACATATTTTTTGTTTGTTAAGCAGTCTGAGAGTTGGCAGGCTCTGCTGGGAACTGGCTGTGGATACAGGACTGCTTCTTCAGCATTCAACCTGCTCTTAGCATCTTCGGACTGCAGTCAGCAGAGATCCAGGCTTCTGTGTCTCGTCTGCCAGGTGTGTTGTGTGATTGTGGCGTGGCATTAGCAGTGACTGGAAGATTGGCAGTTCTTGTTTTTGTTTTCTCATTTGTGCACAGGGCTACATTCTCTCCAAAAGGTGTCAGGTAGGGCTCCATTTTAATTTAATCTAAACGTCAGGCCTGGCTTAAGTGCTTTTGAATTTGGAAACCGCAAAGTGTGCTAGACCCAGGGTTGCGGAGAGGTGAAAGCCGCAGAGAAACAATTCCAGTAAATTTACCTCTCTTCGCAAAAGGCATTAGCTTGGGCTTTTTAGCTCCTGCCTACCAGCCATTAGCCAAACCTAATTTCAAGTGCGTTGTTTTAATAACTTATTTCAAGGGTCTGGATCTGGCTGGCTCCTGCTGAAATTAGATTTCCTGTCGCAGACCTTTATTCCACAAACGGTGGAAAAACTGCACTGTTGGAGAGAGAGACATGGGATATTGTGTTTTGTTCTCCTTCTTTATCCACTCAATCAAAGACTTGATGCAAGGTACAGAGGACACAAAGCATTTGAGGACTACAAAAGATGGGACAATGTTCCTCCAGCAGGGGAGCAAATCCACATTATTCTGCCAATGAATGGAGTTAACTAATAACTAATTTAAACACTTTATATTATGGTGTCATTAATACATGATCGGTAAATAGTAATAAATATTTCAATTTAAAAACTATCAATAAACCTTTATAAGTTTCCAGGCCCTATGCACAGCAGACGCTGGGTTTGACTGTAGATGGGCTCCCGTCTCTCTCGACTCTCCTCAGAACTCAGTGCACCTAACTGCACTCCCACACCTGCTTTGAGCTGCAACTGATAGAAACAGGTCTCCAGGTCAGATCTAGGCCACCTTAAACATAAAGGGCAGCTGAGTAAGGCACTGAGACAGGGTTTTTAATTAACGTGACAGCTGAGGAAATGCAGAACCCCGTTATGAAAGAGACTCGGGAACTTTTTTCATTAGAGGCACAGAGATCCTTTCTGTGTCTGAGTGCCAGCAAAGCAGATCAGTGGGCCATTAGAATCGCATGAGGCTGTGCAGCGAGGCATCTGCAAACAATTTGGTGCCATTGGCCCAGCAGCACATTGCGACAGCCATCTGTAGAGCAACTGACGAAGCACTCAAGAGAGACAAAACTGACTTCCGATGCCTATCAAATCTTTTTCCTTTAACGTGATTAATAAGAAGTCCTCTTGAATCTCCTGTTCCATTAGAGTGACAGGAAGTTTCTATGTGTGTTTGTTGTTTTTTTAAATTTGATTTGATTTCTTACATTCCATTGCCAATTCCGTTGAAAGTACAGAGAGGAGCCTTCACTGGCCAAGCTTCTAGTTTTTGCAGTTGTGGGATTAGGTTCTCACATAATTAACTGTGTACATTGTTTAATATAATGCACTATTCACCAATCTGGACCTAAGAGTGGTAGTTTTTCTATTTTAATTGCCCTCTCTTTAAGGAGGAAAAACAGCAAACTGATCAGGTGCTGTAAGTGTACCTGTTATGTGAGGGTTTAAGTATTGCCCTGCCCAGGTAAAGAAGCCACATCCGAGTCTGTAAGGTTATGCCCTTTAAAAGCTGAAGGGCACTTTTCAGCTTTTATAGTGATCAATTGCTTTTGGATTCACTGGTGCAGCTAATGTTGGAACTAGCCAACAGCTGGGTTCATCCCATACAGAAAAGGCATAAGAACAGTTCAGTGCTTCCACCATTTGACTCAGACTGTTCTGTGGTGCTGTGAGCGAGGCAGCGCTCTGTGGTACAGCAGTGCCTTACTGTCACTGTGAAGTAACACAACGTTGAGATGCTTGACTCCTGGTAGGCTGATAGCTGAAGGAGGGGGTGCTGGGGGAGGGGTGGCAGAGTGGTGTGTGTGTGTGTGTGTGTGTGTGTGTGTGTAGGAGCAGGGGGTTGAAAGAGAGGGTCCAGCAATGGAAATGTGCTCTGCGGCAGAATGTGATCCGCAATGTAGAGGTCACTGGAAGAAATCCGACCCCACCGAGAAGAAACCCAATCGCTTTTATCGATCAGAGCACAGTTCTGAGCTGCACACAATCTCTCTCTCTCTCTCTCTCTCTCTCTCTCTCTCTCTCTGTTTCAGCAGCTTTTAGTACTGAAGCATCCTCAGCCTGACACCTTTACCGCCTAAATCAGACCATCGGGAATTGTGAGGGGGAGAATGCCCACCCCATCAGGCTCCCATCAGACCTTGCATCACAGTGTGTGAGCGAATGGCCGTAGTAGTGATAGATGCCCTTTGTAATCATTTGTGCCCATAGATTCCTTCTGGGTCAATGAATAGTGTCCTCTGTGAACACAAGCTCCCACATCGGAGAATGGTATCAGGGCTGAATGAGTGGGAATCAATCACACCCTCTAAGAACAAATCCCACGGGTTTTCATCTGAGCAGTGTTGATGTCTTTACAAAATAATGTGCAAAGAGATAGTAAAGGCAATGCTTATACACAGGATTATGACTCTCAAAATCATGTATACCTTACACACACAAGGTAGTGACAAAAGCTTTATCTCTAGTGTGCTGTCTGTCATTTATATATCCACAAATAGCTGGAACATTGTGTATGTATCTTTCATAACCCTGCATGGTGTTGACCCAGTGTCATGATGTCCAACTCTATCATTGTTCCTTTGTCCAGTAAATCAACTGGAATGTGTTGTGCTTATGAACAGGCTGATGAATAACCCTGAGTCTTTCCTGCAAATTACAGAAAATGTCACTTGCCTTTTGTCGGAGCAAATCGATGCAGTGCCGTCACGTGGCTCTGCAAAGCAAACCTGTAGGACAAATGATAGCTATCCTTTTGCGCACAACATTCAGAATTAACTTCCCCCTGTGTACAGTAAACCCCACGGAGATGTTTTCAGCCTGTTTGCTTCTTTAAAAGACTGCAGCCTCAATCCTCTAGCAGCCGTGAATTAGAACAAATGATTCACAAAAACAGGGTGAGAATGAGAGCCAGCAATTTTACTGTAAGACCGCACAAACCAATCTTGGTGGAAGGAAAAGGTTAGATAGACTAGAGTTGGTTTGCTGAAGGGAATCATTGAGCTGAACTTTCAAACTCATGCACCGAAAGGTCTTCACTTGTGTGTGTCATACACTTGCACTAAGCTAACGGCCATCTCCGGAACATGGGCCTCACTGTTCGTGGTTCAGTCAGGGTTTTCAAAGCACTGCTAACGAACCTTGCCCCATTCATTCAAGCCATGCCACTCTACCCAGGCCCAGGGCAGTGGGCCATGGGCCAGCGAATAACTGCAACTGTCTGCCAGTGCAAATCTCCAGAATTTACAACCGGAAAATCCATGTGAATAGATGAAGTGTGAGCCTAGTTTAAGGGGCACACCCGCTGCCCTCATGGCTTGCCAAGAGGGGGGGATCGGCCGCAGAATGCAGGGAAACAGCATGGAGAATTCCAGGGAATCACAGTCTCTGATGTGTTAGTGTTTTTCACAGAGGATGCTATTCATTATCTAGTGCGGAACATGTGAGCGTCATTGCACATGAAGGGCATCGATCACTTCAAACATGAAGTCACACAATGTACTGCAGCCGAACACAAAAGAGACATTGTACTGCAGTGGCTGTACAGTTTGGTGAAGAGTGGCGGGTCATGTCACAGATACAAAGGTTATGACTGACATGGATAAGTTGATAGAAATTAAGTTAATAGATTTTTTTTTTGTAACACTTTATTTTACGTCTATTAAATGATTGGTTAATAACACAGTTAGGAACCATTAATAATTCAATTTATAAATTATTAATAAACATTTATAAGATATGATTTATCATTTATAAAACGTTTATAAAGTGTTACAGCTTTTTATATATATATAAATATATATACAATATATACAATATATATATATACAAAGACGGGTGACAAACTAAAGGAAAAACCTGAATAAATGAGTGGAGGAACATAATGAATGCAGATGCCTCCAAAGAGGTGTACTGCATGATACAATTAAGCAATTAACATCCTAGCATGCTCTGTGGCATGTATAAAAATGCTGAGCAGGCCCAATTGACCTCGATTTTGGATCAAGATGGCAAGAGGAAAGGATCTAAATGACTTTGAAAGAGGCGTCATTATTGGGGCATGAATGGTCATTCGATGACCGTGATGCTCATGCCATACTGCGATATGTAAGGGAAAACAGAAGAGCAACTCTTTCCCAGGTGACTGACAATGTCAATGCAGGACGTGATCAGACTGTCAGCAAGAACAGTCCATTGAGAACTACACAGAGAGGGATATTACAGTAGGGTTGCAGTGCATAAACCCCTCATTACAAAAACAAATGCACATTTGAGACTTCAGTGGTGCAAAAACCATAGGCACTGGTCTACAGAGATGTGGAAAAAGTAATATGGTCAGATGAGTCATCCTTCACCATATTCTCCACAAGTGGGCAAGTGCATGTGTGGCAACACCAAGAGAACGGTACAGGCCTGACTGCTTGACCCTTACAGTGAGGGGGTCAGGATGCTCTGTTATGCTGTGGGGGGCATTTTCCTGGAATGGTTTGGGTCCACTTGTCCCCTTAGAGGGAAGGGTCACTGCAAGTCATTACAAAGTTATTCTGAGTGATCACCTTTATCCTATGATGAAACATTTCTATCCTGATGGGAGTGATGACAATGCCCCCATCCACAGGGTATGAGGGGTTACTGAATGGTTTGATGAAAATTATTTGAATCATGTGCTATGGCTGGGTGGCACAGTGGCGTGGTGGTTAGTGCTACTGCCTCACAGCTCCAGGGTCCTGGGTTTGGGTCACCTGCTTTGGGTGCCTATCTGTGTGGAGTTTGCATGTTCTCCCTGTGTCTGTGTGGGTTTTCTCCGGGCACTCTGGTTTCCTCCCACCGTCCAAAGACATGTGGGTTGATTGGTCTTTCTAAATTGCCCTGTATGTGTGTGTTGCCCAGTAATGGACTGGTGTCCCGTCCTGTGTTTTCCTGTTGCGCCCTATGCCTGCCGGGGATTGGCTCTGGCTTCCCTGCGACCCCGTGCTATGGCCTGCACAGTCACCAGATCTCAACCCAATTGAACACCTATGGGAGATTTTGGACTGACATGTTACACAGCACTCTCCATCACCATCATCAAAACACCAAATGAGGGAATATCTTTTGGAAGAATGGTGTTCCATCCCTCCAGTAGAGTCCAGAGACTTGTAGAATCTGTGCCAACGCGCATTGAAGCTGTTCTGGGGGCTCGTGGTGGCCCAACACCTTACTGAGACATTTTATATTGGTTTTTCCATTAATTTGTCACCTGTCTGTGTGTATATATATATAAAGTGTTTGTGTGTTTCCTCGCAATTATCCCAATTAGAGTTTCATGTTGTGGACTCACCAGAGAACTGAACAAGGGGAGAATGCAGAGTTAAATCTAAGGGAGCTGTTGGCCACATCCGCCATGGCCATGTATCCAAACTCAGTGTGGAGTTGGAACACATATTTGGGAACTGAGTAGAAACAGATCCAGGACAGAGAACAGCTAGTTTGATGGATGTGTGGAACATGTTAACAATTTATCCTGAAGCTCCCTTTAAATCATAGTACCTTCTGAAAGTGCTTATGATCTTAAAGAAATAGACTTGGTAAGTTAAACAACTAGCTATGATCCATGGAAGCAAATAATAAATGGTTTATAAGTGGAGTAAGAACAGTGTGTACCTTGCAAATGTATAATCCATCATATTTATAAAAGAAGAGGGGGCACTTTCTTGAGCCTCACTGAACACTACTGCAATGATTTTTCCTAAGCTTGCTCAGACTTCAGTAAACTATAATTATGCTTTCAGATTATGTATTTTGTAGCCCTAGAAAATACCACTGTATCCCCCATGTAATTTCTTCATGTTGCTTTCACTATCACAGTGAGTTGCCTGCAATATGCTTCTATCTATTTTCTTAACTAAAATTAAATATATGCCTGCATTGGAGAATAGGGACCACATATCTTTAAACTAGCTTCTCAGGGTATCAGATACACATATGCATACACACGTTGATAAAACATAATGGGTGTCATGTTGTGAAATAGTGCACAAGTGCACATGTGTTATTCTGAACATGTTTTTCTGTATTTGTGTGTGTCTGTGGGTAAGTGTGCACATGTGTTTATGTAGCCATGAGGCTATCTCTGCGCTGTTGTCACATAGCTTCCTTTACTCAAGTTTTTAAATGGATTCACTGTGATTTGACCATAGTTTTCCAGTTTTGTCCAGTGGGTTCAACATGACTTTACCAGGCTTTACTACACTGTATCACAAGTAAACCATGGAGTACTATAGCAAATATGCCTTAGAGACATTTATCAGAGTATATCATGGTAAGCCCATGGTCCAGTGTAGTAAAGTAAAGGTGGCAGTGTGCAGTATTAGTCTGGGCTCTGGGTCCTGGGTTCAATCCCAGGTGGGTGTGGCATTGCTATTGTACCCTTGAGCAAGGTGCTTTCACTAGCTATATACACAGCTAATGCTATGTTAAAAGGAATGTGATATATTGTAAGTCACCATGGATAATAATTAATACGTTATTGACCCCATAGAAAACTACAGTAAAACCATGATAAAAGTGCAAAAACAGCTATGGTGAGTTTAATAATGTAAGCATGTATAAGGGCAGAAGAGGCTGTTTTCAGTTAGCTCTCCTCATGAACTCTCACGTGTGTGTTTGTGTCTGCCTGCTCAGGGAGAGCACCGAGAAACACCACGCACAGCTGGAGTCACAGCAGGCCTCACACTTTCAGTTATCAAATTACACAGGTGCTTCAAACCACATCTGCTCTGTCTTCTAATGAGACATAATTTTCTCTATATCTGTTTACATGCAGAATTGTTCTTTTCAGAAGGAATTGTGAGACTGTTCCTCTTTCTTTGTTTATATGACTGACGATTTACTTCAGAAACATTAAACAATACTTGCATTCCAACTTCCAATGGGCTCATTCCCCTGCCACTCACTAAAGCATCTGGGAATATGTACAGTATATAAACCACTGTACTCTGCACATAATTTTGAAAGTGCAGGCAACACAAGAGAATTTAGTTAATTCAATTTTTTGAACTTACATTTATACAGAAGATTGTGAATGTGAGGAGGGCACTTTTACAGTCAGATGAATCTGCTTAAATTAGCCTAGGAATATTGGTGTTTTTTTTTTTTTTTCAGAAGTATTGGAAGCTTCCTTTGATTATTTATTTCTTGATTGATAGATTTTTTATGCAGATCTGAATTACAAGGGTGGTTTGAAATATTCTCAACTTAATAGAAAAGGAAGTATAAAATAAATGGAAAATCAATTGATCTCTAGTAACTATCTAGTAAGATCTCTAGTGAGACATTAGCACTTTTTTGTAAACCAATATTTGCATTCCCCAATATGCTTTACAATGAGCTGGATTAACTTAACTGACTATAAATCAGGACAGGACAGAAGAAACTTGATCTTTTTCATTATTATTTAATTGGGTCTTTGATATGATCAATTGACTCACTTTAGGCTGTTCTAGTTTGTTCTATTCTGGTTCTTGACCTTTTCTATCTTGACCAGGGGTGGGCATACCTTGACAAACCCATTCTATTTCAACAAAGGATATTCAATCCAACCAGTATTTTGTGTTCAGTCCTGCAGAGGTTCACTTATGTCATAAAGGGTAGGCTGGGGAAAGAATCGACTGGAGGTGCCTAAATTGCCTGCCCCTGGCCTGTATTCTGTACTGGCCAGGCTGGACTGCGGAGATGGTGGCATCTGTACTGGCAGAACAATCATAAGTCAGTTTTCCCAGGGGCCTGCTGTCAAGCCACTCAACTGAAACCAGTGCCATTGCCCATACCCTTTCACCAGCACTGCATCGAAATCTGCATTTTAAGAGGCACTTCAGAAAAGTGTACCATGTAAAATTAATTTGGGAAAGATCAACTGGCATCGACTCTTAAAAAGAAAGAACTTGAATAACAGACATTAATTTTTGGTTTTGCTTAACATAGTCCCTCAGCAAATTAAGAGGAAAACTTTGAACATGTCCATGCAGATCGAACGTCTATCACTGGGAGTTCCTTTGAACTCCACACCCAGCTCCGCCTGTCTGTCTGCAGTACAGCCATCAAGAGTTTCAAAGGTCATGTCGCTCTCACCCTAGTGAACTCTGACCCCAACAGGACTCTGCATGTATCATCTAATGACCAGACTCAGTAGACAGGATCAGCGTGGGAGCTAATTATGACTGTTGACCTTTCCTTTGCACTACTATAACCTCCTCAGATGGTGAGATGGGCCATGACAGCCCCATTGCAAGTCATTTGTAGCTCTACAAATTATATGATTTATTATGGCAATTATTTTCTCTTATTTGATTACATACACTGATTCCTAGCTAATAGGGGTAATTGGATTTCGCACCAAATGTCATCAGGATTTGGACTGGAAATAAATAGACAGTGATGGAAGTGGAAGCATCTTGTTAGAGTCGAGTACTGTGGACAGGCCCTAACCAGTGCTCAGCATCACAGACCTACAAGCCTAAATTACAGCAGAAAATACAAAATAACACATCACAGTTTGTATAACACAGACAGTACTTTGAGACGTATCTTCAGCTGGACTGCTAAAAGCTCCACTCAGCATGAAATTAAGCACCCATATCCCAGTCAACACATGGGGAAGGTAAGCAATGAACAGCTTTTAGGAGGGCAATGCCTTAGACTTTTGAATGTGGCTTCTATGTGTTGCTGATGTTCCCTTTTCTTATATGTTGTAACATCTGATAAATTATTTTCTGTGCTATGAAGGAGCATGTAAAGTTGATGAGAAATCTACTATAGTTAGACTAAACAACTGGAAAAATATATCTACACATAGAAACATGAAGACAAAGTATCCTCAGGGTGATTATAGATTTGAAGCATTGGCAGTTGAGGAGAAATGTAAGTTAATGTAGCAGGTTTCCGGGACGTCCTCATTGGGGTTTAAGGAAAAGTAATGCTCAGCTCACAAGTGCTGGTCTTTGGTTCAGCTGTAACATAACGTTTTTTCAACAAAATTAGGCAGGCCGATCTCAGGGGGTCAGGATTTGAGATGGTTTTGAACAGTGCCAAGAAGAAGCTGGCTGGGTGCCTGCACTCTCTCCGTGCTGGAATGAAACCATTTTCCGTCATCTGTCAGTAAACACCCAGGGAAGCACAAACAGTGAACGCCACACATTCATCAGATCATAGGGAATGTTCTGATGAACTGGGTTGATCAGTGCATGCGGCAGATGCAAACTGATCTATAGAAACAAGACCATTTCATAAACGAAAGTTTTGCAATCCCCAGGGTCAGTGTAGTATGTGTAATTAAATCAAAAAGAATCTGTATTCCAACACATTTGCCTTGCAGGATATAAGTCATTTAGCTGAATTAATCGAAGAACAGTGCATTTCCCCCTCTCTGGCTTGTAAGTAGGCTACACCACAAAATTTGTTTCATTCACTCATAGTACAGTTGCTTGTTCTTTAGTGACCCTCCACCCACCCACCCATTACTCTAATAGTAATCAATGACGGGCCGTTTCCTGCCAAAATATCTGACCCTCTTCACCTCTGATGGGAGGCCTAGTGACTGCTATGCCAGCTGCTATCTCTATGAAAGCTCTGAGTTCTTTTGTTGGGACGATGGCAGAAATTACATTTATGGCCTGTGTAATGACAGTACCACCCACATACCAATAATGGTGTCCGAGTTACCATGAAATTGCAGCAGGATTTAAACATATCCCATCTTTCAACTGCACAGGCTTCCCCCTGTCCTGCCAGATAGGAGTCTGTTTATGTCCTTCAGAGGCAATAGAATTTCAAGTGTTCTTTGGATCTCTGACTTTTTATTGGAGGGTACACACACAGACACACACACTCACTGACACGCCCCCCAGCTGTGTAAGGACCCTCTGTAGGTAAAAGAGGATTTGCTTTTACAGCAATCCTACAACAATTAAGCTTAGCCATAGCTTTCCCCTACATCAAATACTGTCCACAGGGAAAGACAGACTGTGTAAACACAATTCCTTTTTTTTTATTATGATTTCCCCATTTTGAAACGGGCTGCTGGCTAGAATATATTATATAACTATGCTTTGATGGTTTAGAATTGGCCCAATATTACAGAATGTTACATATATAGCTTAATTTTATAACATTTTGTTTGAAGGTTAAAAAAATGTATGGAGCTTTGCTAGATACCCTGCATGTTTGTATGGTTAGAGAATATTTACTTCTAATCTGATTGTTTCCTGTAACATTGCACTGAGAAAAAAAGAGATGGAGTTGCACATTGATGTTGTCCTGAGAGAAGCCTTTCAGCCATCTCCACTTGATATGGTCCTATTCTCACAAGACAAGTAGATCATATCTCACTATGTTCAACATTTCTCTGGTCTTGTGTTCAGTGGTAGTTGTCACCAGTACTATACAAAATCATTTAGCATATAAATATAGTTCCTGAACTGTTATAAAGAATTGGGATGTGCCCCTTTTCTTAGGATGTCAGCCTTTACTTATAATAACTGAACAGCAGGACTTTTTTGTTTTTCCAAACTTTTAACGGCAGACACAAAACGGAGCAGGCACAAACGCATCTTCTTCAGATAGCTAGACAGCAGGGTGGCATTCTGCATGCAGACACTCACGTATCTGGGATGAAATGTATAACACAGGCAGAGAAATCCTATGGGATGAACAATCAGTCTGTGTTTTAACTTTCTACATTGTCAATCAGTTTGGTGAGTGTCACGTGGTAATCAGCAGCTGATGAGCAGGAAGTGAAGGACAATAGCTAATGGAAAGGGCCTTACCGCGGCAGATGGTGTCAGAGGTAGCGGTGCATTGTGCAATCTCAATCTCCAAGTCCTCCTCACAGATGGTGCAGGGCAGACAAGGCTCCATGGTGCTGTCCTGGTTTGAGAAGGTGCCTTCGGGACACTGTTCACAGATGGTGTCCATGTTGTTGCTGCAATCTACCAGCACCCCTTGGCCCTGGGGGCAGACGGTGCAGAGCTCACAGAGGCCCGTCATGTCATTCATGTAGTAGCCATAGTTGCAGACACAGATGGCATCGTTGGTGTCCGTACAGGGGGTACTCATTCGATACAGGCCAGTACACTGGGTACAGGGCAGGCAGGGCTCTGTGTGGCTGTACGACTCAGAGTACGTCTCACCTAAAGACCACAAACAAGACAGTTCAGAGACCACAATCATAAAAGCAAATTTACCAAAGGATGCATAACTCTTTAGCACAACACTGTTCCAGAAGATCAAAGATTCCCAGCTCTAGATGTGGGAGGTCACAATTGTATGACATCTCTCTGAATGATTACCAGCTGATACATTTTTATATATTTTTTTGCCAGTGTGATATATATAGGTCTTCAATGTTTAACAGATTTGACAAAAATGTATTAGCTCAATTTTCCATGTCTCTGTGACATTTATCGTGTGCTGGGTTCTTAAGGGTTATGAACTGGGAAAAAAAGATGAATCAGTGAAAAAGTGCATTAGGTCATTAACAGCGCAAGTGGAATGCAAACCTCAAGACAATGCGGACCTCCCAGGACTGATTTGGGCTCCAATGCCCTGTGCAATTCAAAACCATCTTTATTTCTTATTTTCTTATTATATTTTATTACCTTGGCTAAGGGGCAAATTAAGTTTGGAGGCAGGTGGTGGCTTGGGGGGGGTTGGATGCTGTAAATAATATATGCTAGGGTTTCTCTGGGGCAGAGATATAAGCGGTACAAATCCAGCCATCAATATTGCATGTTCTTATGGAATTATGTTCGGATATAATAGGAAACGCACTAAATTATGCAGAAGCACATTTCAGCAAGCAGCACAGGGAGGGGCGCTTAGGATAGCAAAGCTGGCATGGATATGACCCCAGAATATCATCCCTCGTGAAAGAATACAGTTCTTCAGACTGGCAGGCACTCAGGGACACGTTGGATCCCTTGGATGGTCTAGATCCTCACATCAGAGCTTCATCGCAATACTGTTTCATCAGTCACCTGCCACTCTAAACACTGTGCCTAAAACATAGTCTAGGTGTAAGTCTAAGCTCCCAAGGCCCCCCTCTTAAAATGTCCAGACAACTAAAAATAATCTTAGCTAAGCTTAAGCCAAAACTTTATATGATTATTAAAATAAATTGTTGCCCTTCAACTGCTATAAAACTGTCTTAGAATTGTTATATATATATATACACTCACCTAAAGAATTATTAGGAACACCATACTAATACTGTGTTTGACCCCCTTTTGCCTTCAGAACTGCCTTAATTCTACGTGGCATTGATTTAACAAGGTGCTGAAAGCATTCTTAAGAAATGTTGGCCCATATTGATAGGATAGCATCTTGCAGTTGATGGAGATTTGTGGGATGCACATCCAGGGCACGAAGCTCCCATTCCACCACATCCCAAAGATGCTCTATTGGGTTGAGATCTGGTGACTGTGGGGGCCAGTTTAGTACAGTGAACTCATTGTCATGTTCAAGAAACCAATTTGAAATGATTCGACCTTTGTGACATGGTGCATTATCCTGCTGGAAGTAGCCATCAGAGGATGGGTACATGGTGGTCATAAAGGGATGGACATGGTCAGAAACAATGCTCAGGTAGGCCGTGGCATTTAAACGATGCCCAATTGGCACTAAGGGGCCTAAAGTGTGCCAAGAAAACATCCCCCACACCATTACACCACCACCACCAGCCTGCACAGTGGTAACAAGGCATGATGGATCCATGTTCTCATTCTGTTTACGCCAAATTCTGACTCTACTATCTGAATGTCTCAACAGAAATCGAGACTCATCAGACCAGGCAACATTTTTCCAGTCTTCAACTGTCCAATTTTGGTGAGCTTGTGCAAATTGTAGCCTCTTTTTCCTATTTGTAGTGGAGATGAGTGGTACCCGGTGGGGTCTTCTGCTGTTGTAGCCCATCCGCCTCAAGGTTGTACGTGTTGTGGCTTCACAAATGCTTTGCTGCATACCTCGGTTGTAACGAGTGGTTATTTCAGTCAAGGTTGCTCTTCTATCAGCTTGAATCAGTCGGCCCATTCTCCTCTGACCTCTAGTATCAACAAGGCATTTTCGCCCACAGGACTGCCGCATACTGGATGTTTTTCTCTTTTCACACCATTTTTTGTAAACCCTAGAAATGGTTGTGCGTGAAAATCCCAGTAACTGAGCAGACTGTGAAATACTCAGACCGGCCTGTCTGGCACCAACAACCATGCCTCACTCAAAATTGCTTAAATCACCTTTCTTTCCCATTCAGACATTCAGTTTGGAGTTCAGGAGATTGTCTTGACCAGGACCACACCCCTAAATGCATTGAAGCAACTGCCATGTGATTGGTTGGTTAGATAATTGCATTAATGAGAAATTGAACAGGTGTTCCTAATAAACCTTTAGGTGAGTGTATATATATATATATATATATATATATATATATATATAGTACTGTGCAAAAGTTTTAGGCAGGTGTGAAAAAATGTAAAATAAGAATGCTTTCAAAAATAGATTATATTTATCAACAGAAGAAAATCTAAATCAAATCTATATTTGGTGTGACCACCCTTTGCCTTCAAAACAGCATCAATTCTTCTAGGTACACTTCACAAAGTCAGGGATTTTGTAGGCATATAGTCAGGTATATGATTAAACAATTATACCAAACAGGTGCTAATGATCATCAATTCAATATGTAGGTTAAACACAATCATTAACTGGAACAGCTGTGTAGGAGGAATAAAACTGGGTGAGGAACAGCCAAACTCAGCTAACATGGTGAGGTTGCTGAAGACCGCTTACTGTCAAAAGTCAAGTCATACACCATGGCAAGACTGAGCACAGCAACAAGACACAAGGTAGTTATACTGCATCAGCAAGGTCTCTCCCAGGCAGACATTTCAATGCAGACGGGTTTCCAGATGTGCTGTCCAAGCTCTTTTGAAGAAGCACAAAGAAACGGTCAATGTTGAGGACCGTAGACGCAGTAGTCAGCCAAGGAAACTTACTGCAGCAGATGAAAGACACATCATGCTTACTTCCCTTCACAATCGGAAGATGTCCAGCAGTGCCATCAGCTCAGAATTGGCCGAAAACAGTGGGACCCTGGTACACCCATCTACTGTCCAGAGAAGTTTGGTCAGAAGTGGCCTTCGTGGAAGACTTGCAGCCAAAAAGACATGCCCAACTCAACTATGCATGAAAACACAGAAACTGGGCTGCAGAAAAATGGCAGCAGGTGCTCTGGAATGATGAGTCAAAATTTGAAATATTTGGCTGTAGCAGAAGGCAGTTTGTCTGCGAATGAGGTTCCTTGCAAGTTTGGGGCTGCATTTCTGCAAATGCAGTTGGGGATTTGGTCAGAATGAATGGTTTCCTCAATGCTGAGAAGTACAGGCAGATACTTATCCATCATGCAATACCATCAGGGAGGCATCTGATTGGCCCTGAATTTATTCTGCAGCATGATAACGACCCCAAACATACCGCAAAAGTCATTAAGAACTATCTTCAACGTAAATAAGAGCAAGGAGTCCTGGAAGTGATGGTTTGGCCCCCACAGAGCCCTGATCTGAACATCATGGAGTCTGTCTGGGATTACATGGAGAGAGAGAAGCAACTGAGGCTGCCTAAATCCACAGAAGAACTGTGGTTAATTCTCCAAGATGTTTGGGCCAACCTACCTAGTTCCTTCAAAAACTGTGTGCAAGTGAACCTAGAAGAACTGATGCTGTTTTGAAGGCAAAGGGTGGTCCCACCAAATATGGATTTGATTTAGATTTTTCTTCCGTTCACTCACTTTGCATTTAGTTAATTGATAAATATAATCTATTAACATGTCTATTTCTGAAAGCATTCTTACTTTACAGCCTATTTTCACACCTGCCTAAAACATTTGCACAGTACTGTTTATATATATATATATATATATATATATATATCCATCAATTTTCAAAACCACTTATCCTGGCAAGGGTCACAGGGAAACTGGAGCTGATGCCAGTAGGCATAGGGAGCAAGGCAGGAATACACCCAGGACAGGACTAGTCCATCACTAGGCAACACACACACAGGACAATTGAGACAGACCAATTAACCTAACCTGCATGTCTTTGGATGGTGGGAGGAAACCGGAGTGCCTGGAGAAAACCCATGCGGACACAGGGAGAACATGCAAACTTCACACAGACAGGCACCCCGAGCCTCAAACCTAGGACCCTTATTGCTGAATTTGTACTAATATAGCTCCTAGAACTAAGTTTATCAAACTAGGGTACCATTTTGGTTTGAGCTAGGGAACAGTATTGTGTAGAATATGACAGAGTTCTACACAGTACTAAAGTTAAATGTATTTCAAATTGACTGATCCTGATGTTTATAAGTCTGCAAAAAGTTTGGGGTCATCAGGCTTAGAGATCAGAAACATGATCTGTGTGTAGATTAGTATGGAGTTTAGATCTCTGTACACATTTTCAGTTAAAGTAAGGTTGACCATATTTCACAGTTGGCGGAACGAGAGGAAGTAAATGCAGCCTTTTTGAAGTTAATTATGCACAGATTATGGAGAACAGAGAGTATTATTATGAAATACATTATCAGGCCACAGGCAAAGCCCATGCTTCTTCAGCAGTGACTAAGGGAGTGGCAGCGCAGACTTGACCGTAAGAGCTCTAGTCACAGCAGTGGAGCTGTTTAACTTTTGGGTCTAAGACACAAATCCAGTGACGCATTATAAAAATCAATCAGCATTGTGCCCCGCAACACTGTTAGGATAGTCTCCCGTCTCTGGGTAATATTAGGGTTTCTGCACAGGGCTGTCTTATAAAACTATGGTGGTTACACAGTCCCTGTTAAAAGCAAAACCAAACATTTTCCAGACAAATCCTCCTGAAATACGGTGATCTGATCTGAGCATACGTGCAACTGAATGGGAACTGGCGACCACTGGCACACACCATAACTGTGCAGAAATCCGAAGCGAATTGTCCCGAGTCATGCTCATGCTGGAAACCTTAGTGACGATTCCACCGATAATCTGACGGAAGGCATTAAAGAAACTGGAAGTGCCAGTCGGTCAAAGAAAAGGACACAACTATTTGAATCTAACACACATAGATTTCCATCTTGACTGCAATAAGCTTGCCAAAGGAGGGCTATTCAGTCTCATCACTTGTGCTATTATTTCTCACCCCCCAGTTGTTACAGATTTGAACAGCAAGGGGGTTTAGCAAGTATTTGATGTAATGCATATTCAATTAATGGGGATTTAAACATAGGACAGTTTATTTTCAATACAGTTATTTTTGCTAGAAAGATGGGCTAAATTCCAATGTAAATAAGCCCCATAATATGATGAGAGTTGAGACTTTATAGAACAGGAAAAAACAGGGTCTGTAAACTGTAAGCTTCTCCATGTCTCAGCACTGCACATCCTCAGCCCTGTTTCACACGCAGTCAGTCCCGAAGGGGAGGAGATCCTGCACTACAGGCTATCATTACCCAGTGCCTGGGATAG
This sequence comes from Amia ocellicauda, assembly GCF_036373705.1. Classification (NCBI taxonomy): domain Eukaryota; kingdom Metazoa; phylum Chordata; class Actinopteri; order Amiiformes; family Amiidae; genus Amia; species Amia ocellicauda. The sequence continues at coordinate 21,150,332 of NC_089852.1, read as the reverse complement.
TACGAGGGGTAATCCAGTTATTCTGCCAACGGATCCCTTGTATGTTCCATAATTGACAATTTCCCACAGTCTAGGCTATAGAATAGCATAGAGTTAATGGAATGATTCCAGAAACTCAAGCTTTTCATTTCTAGGGGTTGGGCAATACAACCCCTGCGCTGGCTCGGCTGTGCTGTTTCAGGAGCTGAGGTGGCCATTGAGAAGAACAGCCTAGTTTTGCAGTATTCACAGACTGCTTTTCTTCAAGAAGCCACTGGCGTTGCATTGTGGGGAGGCTAACAGATGCACACTATTCAGTCCCTCAGAATGAGTAATCCGGAGGGGAGCTGAATAGTGCTGATTAGGGTGATGCAGCATTCCCCAACAGGTGCTTGACATTTTTTTGTTTGTTTGTTTGTTTCCGTCTCCTTCCAGTTTAGCATCTGAAGCAGCTTTTCATCACTGTCACAGCAACAATGTACTCTGTGGCACTCCATTTTGCACTGAGGCTGTCACCTTAATAATGAGCAACAGAGTACTTCATTAGAACCTGTTATTTAGGCCACTGAAGCACTCCAGTCTCAGTTTGTACTCGAAACGCCAAACACACTAGTTTTAAGCCCACTTCCTGCATTGTCTCTGAAGCACACCTTAAGGATGACACCTAATCACTCCATCACTCTGGGTCTCAGTCATAATACTGAGATTCTACATTCCCTGCATTCCATAACTATAGGAAACGCACAATCACTGCCTTCACTCATCAGGAGGCTGTTTTCTCCGCTATCTGCCACGACACAAACACTCTCCAGTCTCAGGTGTTTATTAAACAAATATTCTCCACCACATTGATGCCTCCATATGAAATTTGAGTGTGGAAATTTAACTGTTAATTTTTGCACTATTGCACAAATCTTACACAAATTGGCCTTGCTTTCGCTACTGAGCTTGGTCCTTAGAAAAACTTTGAAAAGCACACTGCCTTGCCTATATTTAACTATCACCAGGGAAACGTTTCTTTCCCAGCGATGCAAGGGTTAAGTTATGCTCCGCTAAACGGGTTTAGTAGCTGTGTGGGAATCTGAGCCTAATGCAGTCTGGCAACCAGCCAGGGACAGCCATTCCACTCACCCTGTGGCAGTATTAGCAAATAGTTTTCTTGGCATGAGAACCATGCGTGAAAGCGTTAGGGAGAACACCACTCCATAAAGTCAGGGGGATGACTTTACACACAGGGACCTGTGTGACACCTGACATCTCTCTCTCTTTCTCCACTCTCTCTGTCTAGCTACACCTTTCATACACTTAGTGGCACTGTGGGCTATGTGGAAAAAACTCAATCAGGTTGGAACGTTCGCTGCAATGCCTTTATTACACACAGCGTGGAGAGGAGCAGTGAATCAAGGAGATTCCAAAGTTGCTCTGACTCCATGCTAAAAGTCAGAGCCTTTTATAAACAGAGGTCAAACTATCTTCTGGCCTGACCCTTGGCTTGACCTTATCTTTCTTAAGTATACAGTGAGGGAAAAAAGTATTTGATCACCTGCTGATTTTGTACGTTTGCCCACTGACAAAGAAATGATCAGTCTATAATTTTAATGGTAGGTGTATTTTAACAGTGAGAGACAGAATAACAACAAAAAAATCCAGGAAAACGCATTTCAAAAATTTATTTGCATGTTAATGAGTGAAATAAGTATTTGACCCCTTCGACTTAGTACTTGGTGGCAAAACCCTTGTTGGCAATCACAGAGGTCAGACGTTTCTTGTAGTTGGCCACCAGGTTTGCACACATCTCAGGAGGGATTTTGTCCCACTCCTCTTTGCAGATCCTCTCCAAGTCATTAAGGTTTCGAGGCTGACGTTTGGCAACTCGAACCTTCAGCTCCCTCCACAGATTTTCTATGGGATTAAGGTCTGGAGACTGGCTTGGCCACCTTAATGTGCTTCTTCTTGAGCCACTCCTTTGTTGCCTTGGCTGTGTGTCTTGGGTCATTGTCATGCTGGAATACCCATCCACGACCCATTTTCAATGCCCTGGCTGAGGGAAGGAGGTTCTCACCCAAGATTTGATGGTACATGGCCCCGTCTATCGTCCCTTTGATGCGGTGCAGTTGTCCTGTCCCCTTAGCAGAAAAACACCCCCAAAGCATAATGTTTCCACCTCCATGTTTGACGGTGGGGATGGTGTTCTTGGGGTCATTCCTCCTCCTCCAAAGACGGCGAGTTGAGTTGATACCAAAGACCTCGATTTTGGTCTCATCTGACCACAACACTTTCACATAGTTCTCCACTGAATCATTCAGATGTTCATTGGCAAACTTCAGACGGGCCTGTACGTGTGCTTTCTTGAGCAGGGGGACCTTGCGGTGCTGCAGGATTTCAGTCCTTCATGGCGTAGTGTGTTACCAATTGTTTTCTTGGTGACTATGGTCCCAGCTGCCTTGAGATCATTAACAAGATCCTCCCGTGTAGTTCTGGGCTGATTCCTCACCGTTCTCATGATCATTGAAACTCCACGAGGTGAGATCTTGCATGGAGCCCCAGACCGAGGGAGACTGACAGTTATTTTGTGTTTCTTCCATTTGCGAATAATCGCACCAACTGTTGTCACCTTCTCACCAAGCTGCTTGGCGATGGTCTTATAGCCCATTCCAGCCTTGAGTAGGTCTACAATCTTGTCCCTGACATCCTTGGACAGCTCTTTGGTCTTGGCCATGGTGGAGAGTTTGGAATCTGATTGATTGATTGCTTCTGTGGACAGGTGTCTATTATACAGTTAACGAGCTGAGATTAGGAGCACTCCCTTTAAGAGAGTGCTCCTAATCTCAGCTCGTTACCTGTATAAAAGACACCTGGGAGCCAGAAATCTTGCTGATTGATAGGGGATCAAATACTTATTTCACTCATTAACATGCAAATCAATTTATAACTTTTTTGAAATGCGTTTTTCTGGATTTTTTTGTTGTTACTCTGTCTCTCACTGTTAAAATACACCTACCATTAAAATTATAGACTGATCATTTCTTTGTCAGTGGGCAAACGTACAAAATCAGCAGGGGATCAAATACTTTTTTCCCTCACTGTACATAAAGTAAAACATTTGTGAGAAAGGAATTTCTAGCTATACTTCCACAGCTATGCAAATAATACAACTTCTTCATTGTCCCTAAGCAAGTTTAAATTTAATAAACCTATTGGCAGATTAAGTTTTTGAAAAGGCTGTTAGGTAAGCTCACCCAGTTTTTGGCAACTAAGCAACATTTGGTTTTGGGACAATTATAGCATAAATCATTTACATGGTAAGCATGCTTGACAGAGAGATGACACACAGGTGTGGAACATTTTCCAGTCACAGACATTATTGTACTGCCGTGTCAATCCGTTCTCAAAGAGAATTAGTCTGAAGTTTTACACAGATGGCTTACCCTCTTTTATAAATGCTAGAGTGTCTTCCCAGGTGTTCCCATGGTGTGAGAAACAAAGGAATTAGTAGTTACCAAGAGTTATCCAATTATTTCAACTGAGATGGAAATGGCAGTAAGGTGAGGTGGGCACTTTGGGTGACACTCACCCCTCTAAGGGAATGGAAGCTCATCTTTGGTGGAACAGCAGTTTTGTGCAGGTGTCAGACCATTTAAGTGGGACATTAGTACTGGAGCTTTTATTGTAATGATGGGGGCTATAGCAGAGCAGGCTGGGAGTTGTGTGGAACTGACAGGCTCCTGACCTGAGACTGTACTTGCTTCTGTGTGTGTGTGTGTGTGTGTGTGTGTGTATGTGTATGTGTGTGTGTGTGTGTGTGTGTGTGTGTGTGTGTGTGTGTGTGTGTGTGTGCGCGTGTTCAAGGTCATGGAGAACAGCAGCTACTGCATCAACAGCCTATATTTAGCCATGCCTGAGTTTTCAGCATAGGGCACAAGTCCATTAATTGATCTGTAATTTATTTGTTTATGCCGAGGTGTGTTGATGGCTGTCTAGCCTTATGGACATGAGTTAAGAAGGATGCAATCATTTCTAAATTGTATTTTAGCCAAACAACATTTAAGTGTTTTTTTTTTCTTAAATTAAATTAGAATAAAATGGCATCAAATGTGTTTTGGGGTTGTACTTCACAAATTAAATGAAGTACTGTGCTGTGTTTCTTAAGCGTTCAGGCTGATTTATTAGCAAAACGCTGGATTAAAAGTTAGATATGCAGTACAAATAGCCCTGAAAACAAAACTCATAATGCTCATAATTTGGAAAATATGTGTTTGTTTCTTATGGAAAGCAAAGAGAAACAGAGGTAAGCCAGGTAGTAGAAATCAGCATATACTGTAGTGCTGTTGACCGCTATGGCAAGGGTGATGATGCGATGATTTCGACTGGATTGCAGCTTGATAAAGTACTGCAGGGAGGGCAGGGTTGAGGTTAGATGATGGGGCTGTTGAAACAATCTGCAGAAGCAGCAGCTCCTCTACAGCTCCTGTGCACAGGGGTATTGATTATCTTTATCTGTAACACAGAGTCAATCGGTGTGGATCTTCTGGCTCAGGGAGACCGACATGGACCACTTGCAGTCAATTTCAATTATCTAAATGCTCTCTGTTATCTTCTGAAGAAGAGAAGACTGTGCATAAATAAAGTGCATTTGCTCCCTCATGAGCTCTCTTTGCCCTCCCACTCACAGGTTTCATATACATACATGAAAATGAATGTCATGCAGCTGGATTATATTTTCACTGTGCTGAGGGTCAATTTAAACAATTTTTAGGGGGGTGAATCGCTATGAATTTTATCAAGCATTTGCAACCCCCAACACATTTTTGTGCACCCAACAGTGTGCTGCAGCACTGAAAAGTCTTTACTGGTCACATAAGGGATGTGATGCGATAGCAGTAGACTGGTTCTTTAACACGGTGGTATGGAAAGTAGCCTTCACATCAAATCAATCAGTCACAAACTACCCAGCTGTGCTGTTAAAGCAGAATCTCAGGCATTCTTAAAGCAGGTACTGAATGGGATTGTGGGCTTGATTAGCTACCTGCCACCACACAAACACCATGCACTGAATGGTCTCCTTTAGTCCATCATCAGTAGGTTCTGATGTTCTTTATGACCCCATGTCCCAAAACTCCCTGTGTTGCCCACAGGTGCAGGGCACAAGCAGCCTGTCCAGAGCTGCAGAGACAGCGGTCCGGACCACTCTGGTGGAAGACTCCTGTGCATCATCAGCATCTGTCACGGCAGGGGAACACGGCTTGCTGGAGCCCGTCACAATATTAAGGGCCTGTAAATGCTAAGCAGAATGCTTCAGAGCCTTGCTCAGCTTGTGCGCACACAATTCCACCGTCTGCAGCTCAGGTTCAATCCCTACTTGCTGTGTGTGTCAGGATACCATCCTCTGTTGGCCTAGCTAGCAGGCCTTTGACAATATACTAGAATACATATTGTTTAATATGCCCACAATTGATGCATTTTCCTTATTCTTTATCTTTATAGTTTCCTGTTACCCTTTTCTTTCATTGCCTTATTGTTTTTCTTCCAGTATCCTTTTCTGCATCTCCCACCCTTTCTTTTAATTTCTTTTCCATGCCTTTTTTTGTACTGTTTTTTCTTCTCTTGCTTTATCTTGTACTTCCTTTCCTTCGTTCTTCCTATGCTGTTTTTGTTCTCCCTTTCTATTCTTCCATTCCAAACACTTGCATTACCAAGACACTGCTGTCAGTGTTCAGAAGTTGTGACGGGCCTTCAGAAAAAGGCCTATAAGTAGGTCATGCCTTAAGAACCGGGGTAGATTCCTTCTGTGAAAAGGCCAGAATGTTTTTAGCAGGATGCACATGACCTGTCTACTATAAACTCAGTTGGCTTGTCCCACCAAGTGTTAACAGCTGCAAAACTAGTCCCAAAGCAACTGCACTTTGTTTTGGGCATGGACACAAAACACAGAAGGAGCCCAATTATATTTTACAGCAAACGTTTTAGGACACTAGCACATAGCCTGTAATTACAGCAATTATGTTTTTTTTCAATATGTCTAATGTGTTCTGTTTATCTCTATGTCTATTATTAATGGGAAGTAGTGCAAAACAGGATCAGTGTGTCCTGCAGGATAGCAGCTCCATCTCAAATACTTCTGCACACCCACAAATTCTGTGATCAACAAACTGATAATAATAATAATGATGATTATTATTTTTTATAATAATTATACTGGTGGTGTTCACAGTTGTAATAGTTTGTTACATTTTTGCTCTGTAAGAGATATTTTGAATGACTTAACACAAACTGGACATTCACTTAGTTTCCTGCCCAGGGGGAGTTCAATTTTTAAACAGGGTCAAAAGTGAGCAGGCATATCCAGCAGGTGAAAGAATGAAAGCTGATGGAGGGGAGCACAGTTGGACAAGCACTATTTACAGATGAATGGTTCCTTCCTCCAGCTCTGTACCCCGTCCTCGACACAGGCCAGAGCTGTCGTGCAACCCTAAATGCTAAAGCTTAAACCAGTCCTCGAAGGGTAAGAGAGTGTTTTTCTTTTAATTTTACATGAGCTCTGAAGGAATTCATTGAACTACTCCTAAGACAAGAGCTCTTCACTTAAATAGCAGTTCTGAAGAGGTTGTTCTGAAAAATACAACATTACATATTCCCACATGTTGCTTCTCGAATTTGTGACCCACTTCGTGTCATTTTCCTTTCCACTCTTGACATGCCAACATCTTTTTTCGTCGAAGGTTGTGTCACAGAATTATAAAGAAGTCATTTCCCTGGCACTCTGTGTTAAGTATTAGAAGGAGGGGGTGGCAGCGAGCCCTTTCTTTCCATTTTGAAGAATGGTTTTAAAAAATAAAGCTAAAATAGGTGTTCTAGAGGGAAAACACGCTTTTTATTGCTGTGAAAAGCTGTCAGGATGTTTTAAGTACATAAATCTGTCGTGAAAACATCCTGAATAAAAATGGGAAGAATTGGGCTCTTGTTTACTATTTATAACCGTAAAACATAAAGACGTGGTTAAAAAAAACTTTGTAGCACAGAAGAACACAAAAACCTCTGGTGGACTCCAGCAGTTTCTTTAATTTCTCAGTCTCGGTTCAGGGCATGTGGCAATCTAAAACAGATTAACTGAAGTGAAGGCTAGCATTAGGTTTGTATTTGCGAGGGATGGAGATATTTGAGCAGAGGAACTCACTGTCTAGGCAGGGGTCACACACCGTCTGCGTCACACCACATGGCTTCACCACACCCTCTCCTGGCTGGCACACTTCACAGCACTCCCCACTCAAAGTGAACTGCTTGCTTACACAGTCCTCCTTGGCAGCCAGGGCCCCCACCTACAGAGAGAGATGGGAATGAGTTAATATGTATTTTACTGTACGATGCATAATGAAATACACTAATGCGTAATTTTGCGGAACTCAGCAGTACACTTGCAGTAATACACAACATTTGAACAATGATAAAGCAGAAAGACAATAAACATAAAAATGCTTGAATGCAATCTTTACATTATTTTCAAACAATACGTCATACAGAGTTGACAGTTGACCTGTCCAGCAAAGACAGTTTTCACCAAATGCTCTTCATACTTCTGCATCAACGGGACAAACTCTTTTCCCCATATGTATGGATACTACTGATATATTATTTTTAATATAAAATGTATCCTTTTAAGAGGGGACCTCAGATCTGAGTTTTTGGGGATCAGAGAATGTCAAGCTGCCTAAAGTTAGACTATTGAGAAACCAAAATAAATCTCAATGCATGGTGGCCTTCCTTGAAACGAAATACACAAATGTTTATTTCTGTAAGTTAAGTTCTCAAAATCCTCCTCACCTCAGCCCACCTTGCCAGCCAGCTCTTCTGGTCAATCTGCTAGCCTGTACTGTCCCTCTCCCTGTCCTTTACCTTGGCAGCTACTTCTTGCAACCTCTCTATTGCCTAACCATACCTAGTTTTGTAATTATTAGGCTTGTACTAACAGGACCTAATTACAGTCTGTGGCTGCAGTACAAAGCTGAAATGTCCCAGCTTACTTAGAAACATGCATATGGTTTTAAGCACTGGGGCACCTCCATAGGAAATTCACAGAAATGGTTTGACCTGATTTGTGTGGATCTGTGTAACATGAACTGTCTACTATCTTGTGAGGAGGATAGGACATATGTAGACCCAACTTATATATAATCTTTACAGCAGCTCTTTTTCTAAAATTCAGTTATAAGCAAACCCATTTCACTTTTCAAAATTCTTTAACTTGAATGAGCTATCAAGCTATCACCTCACACAATACACTAAACAGCACTCTCCAATTAATTGCTTGCATGTCACAGACGTATTTTTTGACTGCACCAATAAAATCCTGAATGAATCTCTGTTAACGCTATAGTAATTCATTTGTTTGAAGTTTTTTTTTTAATTAGCTGAACCAGATAATCTTATGAACAAATGAGATGTCTATTTTATGAAGCTGCCGATTTAATGTAGTGAGCCAGCTGCATGCTCTGTACACACAGAGAATTAGGCAATTTGTGTCAGGAGTGTTTGCCAAAGAGACGTGTGTGTTTGTGTTGTCACAACCCTGCTGTTTCTGCTTAGAGAGCTATTTTCTCATTCCAACTGTCTCAGCACTGACTTCCCTAGTGTTTCCCTAGGCAGAATGGGAGGAAGTAAGACTGGGGGGGACACACCTCAGAATTGCTCAGTCCTGATCACTGATCCTCACGCAGCTGTCCCCCTTCCCTCCTCCACCATCAGAGTTACGCAAGCCTTTCCATTTTTTTTTTGTCTGGTTTGGGGTTTTGTGTTGTTTTGAATTTAGCAAGTCGTAAATAACACATTCAAGATCAGCAACAGAGGATGAAATGGCAGAGAGCTTTAAACTGCTTCTTGAATTCTACATATTAAGTCAACATTTATTTTATTTTTTTCTGCTTGAACAAACGGAAAAGTCTGCCCAACACACTTTTTCCTGCTGTGGTTTTCATAAAATACTTATTGCTGCCTAATGCCAAACTATGAATGACTCTTAAGAATCTTAGTTCTCTCATCCGTCACAACTCCTGGGTTTCGTTTTCTTTAACAAGTTGAGCTCATAAAATGTGATAAAGCACGCAAACACTAAAGGATCTTGATACCCACAAAACATGATCAAAACTTCCTCTGACAGAGTAAGACAGAGGGTTTCATTCCAAGGTGATGGCGGAACGGCACAGGCAGTCAATCAGTGCAGGGCTTGTGAATGTAATGCTCATCCCACATGTGAAGAACAATTGTGCCCGATGCTTAAAATTAAGAGAGAGCATCCCTATGCAGGTGAGCCCTGTGAATGTGATTTAACGGTGTGTAACGGTGATTTAATGTCCTTTGTTCCGAAAAGGAAAGTGAGGAAAGAAATAGTCAGATTCATTGTCTACTGTGCTAGGCATGTTGCACAGAACTGTGGGGATTTGAAAACTAGGAAACTGAGACATAAAGAAAGGATAGTTTCTGTTGTGTTTAAAGTTGTGACAACTCCAAGACAGCTGTTTCCAGTAAAACATGTAAAACGATTTAATCTCCAGAGCCAAAATCCTCACGCCGTACACAGTAATCAGTTCGACATAAGTACTTAATACCCACACTGTAGAACTGTGTGTTACTGTAACTCACTGCAGCACTGTAACTCAGTGTGCAGACATAACCGTTTTTTCTTTTGGGGGTGGGGGGGGTGGTGGACATAAGACCTTTAATCTGCGTCCCACTGAACAAGATCAAACATACAGAGAGAGGAATGCGGTTCACACTGCAGGTGCATTAGAAGGCCGGTCCTCAGGCTAAGGTCAGTATTGTAATCTTTCAGTTGCTTTTCAAAGGCAGAGGAGCTCGAGGACTGCTGTGTGTTTGGTCCTGGACACCCTGGAATGCTCCTTCTCCAAATGCTGGTGGAATTCCATAGACGCACCTGGAGTTTGTAAACGTCTTGAGGCGGCAACCATTGCAGAAGTGCATCGGGAGTCTCAGCGTGGTGTCAGGGAAGGGCAGAGGTCAGGGAACAGGACGCCGGTTAAGCAGTCTGCGCTAATGAACCACAGCATCTCTAGGTTTCAATGTCTCTCACTGTAACTGTTCCAAGTTGGATCCCAGAGCCCGGAGAATGTTTGTTCTAGTCCAAGCTGTACCTCCTACCCATTACAGTTAAGATACCACTGTGGTGGCAGAAGGTGACCAATTATGGTTGGAGTTGGGGTTGGGGTATAGGGCATTTTTATTGGTTGTTCTCTTAGCAGGCAGAAAGCACCTGCATGGCTGTGTAGAGTTAGGTGCCACTGTGTCTGTCTGTCTTCAGGAATGTCAATGCTGTAGTCATTTTGTGTTTTTTCCCCTGATTTTGCTCTGCATTTGACCTAATTCACATGACTTTAACTGGGTAATCATCATGCTTTAATCAGTGTACTTTGCTTCACTTCCCCTGTAGCTTCATCCCTACAGTAATAATGTAGTGGCATCATATGTGGATGGACACCAAAGTAAAAGAGGGAAATTAACATCTGTATATGTCACAGTCCTAGACATCAGTGTGTGGTATGCAGTATGCATCCAGCACCCTTCCTTTTTGTTTGTAAAACTGAAGTAATGTAACATCTGTCCTTGGTTCTGCAGAACTGAGCATTTACTAGATGTACTTTGTGACACAGAAAACCCAAAGAGAAGTGCAAAGGGGGTCATGTGAATCTGATAAAAAGGCCAACGAAGAACCTCGGGGGTTTGTAATCTTGACCAGAAGCCCCTCCAGGGAGTGAATTTCAGACCCCCCCTGTTTTACACAAATATGCCAACCTTTGCTATCTGCCAGATCTCCTTATGACATTCCACAAGTGTTAAGATTGAAAGGCTGATGTCTTTGGATGCATTCCTGAGTCAGGTTAATGGATTCCGCTCAAAAACAAACGTCACTTATGGGCGAGGAAGCACTCCCGGCAATGAGCGTGGAGGGGCGGGGGGATGAGAAGAGAGCATCAGAGACATCTGAGGGGAAGTGTGTGTTCATGTCCATTAGTGGCCTATTCAGCAGAACAGCTGAGAAACATCTGCTGCCAAAAAAAAACATTCTTAAGGGGTCCGTTTTTTCCTCTCTTCCTCTCAGCATCCGATTCTTCGGGTGATTTCTTTTCATGGACTTTGGGGGTTGTTTTGGTTTGGTTTTTGGCTTGGCTTTTTACTATCTATAGACACGAAAGACAGCAAATCCAAATGTTGTGCATGCATGGCAATTGTCAGGCTTTAATCATGGTTGTAATCTACAACTGTGCAATAACAGAGATTTGTTTTTTGCTTCAGAGCCTGATATGCTCCCCTACATTTTAAAAGCCCTTAACAGTTTAGAAAGGGATTGGGCTAAGACTGGGGTAGGTCAGTCTGGGGGTGTGGAGACAAGTTCAGTTTGTGGGGCAGTAAAGGACTGAAAGTGGGTTAATGCTCATGCCTTCCCCCCCACACTCAAGGACTCTGCAGCAACACCCCCCCGGCACACTCAATGAATGCAGAAAACCCAAAGCTCATCCCTATGTGGAAACTGGGAACACCTTTTTCTTTATGACTATTAGGAGGTGGTCAATCCAATCTCTTACCCCCCCACAAACACACACACACTACTGTTGGTACCTCCACACCAATCCTGCCCATCGCTTGAGAGTCTGTGTTGCCAAGCTGGTGTCCTCCAGGAGAAATCTCTTGGCTCAGGGTAATTAAATCCTCCACTCTGACAATCTTCCTGGAAAGGGGGCTGAGGAGTCAGCAAGGCTTCTCACATTCACAACCCCCCACCCCCACTAACATGGGTAATGGAAGTATTAATGCTGTGCAGACAGAGCAGACACTGCATGGCTCTTCTCTTGTCTAAAGCAAATCCTTATTTCTGTGTTCTCTCAATCAACACAGGAAAGCCTCCCCTGGCAGAATTCTCCGCACAGAAAAGAGAAGAAAATGTCTGTGATCAATATAGACGATACAGTGCATTTTGGCTACATTCCAAGTTTGGTTTTGGTTTTTGTTCTGTCTGTGTTTTGTCTTTGGGTGAAACAAACACATGGGTTTAAGTTCACATTAAAATCTGTTCTGGTATGAATATTACAATAATTATTATTGAATCACAGGTGGTATTTCAGTATACCTTGCAACAACCTCACTATCTTGTCTGTGCAGGAGATCACAGAGAGCTGTTTATTTTAATAGGGAGACAATAGATGTTACATATAGATTCATTAATTTCTCCTTATTGGGGAACAGATTAACCAGAGCCATGTCAGGTTGATGGTAATAATGCAGGTATAATAGCTACAGCAACAGAATTATATCCAGCTGGACTGGATTTGATTGCATTCATTAAATATATATTACAGGGACCAGAGCTGGGAGGAGGTGGGTGGGTGCATTTGACTGCCCTGCATGAGCCCCCAGTTGTAGTAAGTGTAGAAGGGGAGGAGAGAGTAGTGACAGTGACCTCTGCTGGGGAGCGATGGAAGCGAACCTAGGAGATGTAACTTAGTCGAGGTCCAGATTTTGACCTTTCCCCCTTAACCAGGCTCGATTTGACCCCCGAATGAAGCGGCCAGCTACTTTTGCCATGGCCACTCGTGGAGCTCAAGCACACGCAACACCAAGCCCCATTACTGTCCAGTCAATAATGCCCTCCAGCAGAGACGGAATCATGTGATCAACCAGCCACTGGGACGTTGCCATGTGAGAGCTGGCTGGAGCAGGTAAAATCCGTTTAAACACAGATGTTAGCCAGGCCACACCCCCTGCCCCACTCCTCAGTTACTGAGCAGTGTTGCACAAAATCAGCTGTCGGAGGCTCGGGGGGAAGGTTTGTCTGGTCCTGAACAGAGAGACTCATCTTTTGCAGGAATGACTCACCCAGACATTCGCCTTAGCCTTAGGTGGAAGAAATACATTTACTTTTTCATTTCTGCATGTCTTAATTTCCCAACCTCTAATTTTTTTTATGTTTTTTCACATCACTATTCTACCCTTTATCTTCCACCTTGCATACCTTTCTGGGTAGACTCCTAATTTCTCTGCTTTTTCAATAATAATGATCATGACGAGCATAATAATAATAATAATAATAATATGTCTTTATATGGCACTCTTCATCCTTAAGAATACCAAAGCCCTTTAAATTCAATTGGGCAATGTCTTGATCTGCTACTAAACAGCTGCACTATCTTAAACACAGCTATTTTTCTTGGCAGATGAGGCACAGGAGTGAGAAATTGCTGAATCCAACAATTAAAATTGAGAGGGATATGTAGATAGGCCAGACCCAAGACAGCCTGAGTTTGAAGATGCCTATCTGTAATGGCTCATCAACTGACCAGAGTTTGGGTGGGACGCTCTGTAAAAGGATTTCCATTTTCACTTTTGCATCTTCAGCAGAGTGAAATGAATCCAATCCTATCAGGGCTCTGCAATCACGACAACGCCCCCCCCCCCCCCCCCCCAGCTCGCATGCCCTGTTACACGTGTGTGTGTTTGTCTGTGCTTGGGTGCCTGGGCAGTCTTCCTTGTATTCCCACGAAGGGATGAATATGTTTGACTCCCTGACCCCAGCTGTCAGCAGCAGTTTGGTGCTCTGAAAATCATCGTGGCTAAGAGGGCTCTTTATACCTTTCCAAAGAGAACATAATGGGCCCATCTGTGCAACACACGCCCACTCTCTTAACCCTCCTCTCCCTGCTAGTGCCTCTCTCCCTGACGTGCTTGTACACGGTTCACAATGTTACAGCTTTAGACCTGGATTTAGGCTAAACTGCTGGAAGGGGATTCTGGAAGGTCTTTTAAGATACTAATGATTTTGGATTCCAAAGGCCATAGTGGTCCTACAGTATCTGGGCACTGTGGCCGCCTGCTTCTCTGGGCTATCTCTGACCTTGTTGCAGCCTCGCTGTCTTGTTGCATCCCAAAATACAACTCCAGGGTCTCCAACCCTTACCATCCTCTCCAATCACTAGGATCGTTAGGATACATGCAGAGCTTTAAAACTAAACCAAACATAATGAAAACGCCATAACTTAAATTCATAGCTGTGGCAAGAAATCCTTATTTTACTCACTTTTCTAAATGTAAACTATTTATCAGTATAGTAAAATCACCAGTTGCTATCCATCCACCCATTTTCAGTAACCACTTCACCCAGTACAGGGTCACCAGTCAGTTGATATCTGCCTTTTTACAATATCATTTGGACAGCAAATATTTGATTTGCTGTTTTTATAAGGAAAAGGTAAACACAAATTCTGGATTTGCAAACATCCTTTGACCCACAGCAATGGACAGACAGCACAATGTGTAATGTACAGACCAAAGTTTCACAAGAGTTTCTACAGCAAGCAGAATGTTTACTGTACCCAAGAATATTACAAATACAAAAACTCTACTGTGTCTGTATTACACAGCAGAATTAAACCGTTTTCTTTACATAGTTTTAAGTTGTTTGATAGTATTTGTATTATTCGCCTATTGCCATCTAAGATTAAAGTACAACCACATCATAAACGTACATCTTTGGACATAACATGCCACATAAAACATGGAATCGGCTGGTTCAACCGTCTCGAGTTTCCCGTACAGATAACTGAACACGACTGCGCACTTTCACTGCTGCTTCCCATTTCAGAGCAGCCACCCCAGCGGCAGCGCTTTTAAGTCCCGCGGCAAGAGAGCTGATCTCGTCCCCTGCGGTTCCTCTGTCAATAGCGAGGGCATGTCCTTGTAGCCTGAGCTGGGCTTCACTGTTTAAGCTTTACAGGCTGCGACGCACTAGGCTTGGATAATCATACGTTTGCTCAATTTGACCTTCGACTCCAACCTGCGAACAGACCGAGCGCGAAGTTGCGCACAGGAGGAGTGGGTTTGCGCTGGCGGTCTGAGGAGCGCGCAGAATTGGCTACAAAGGGGGGCTGTAGTTATTGTTGCCGCCACTGTTGATACAAATAATAATAACAGACGATTTGGTGTAGGTTATATGACATGTAGTGCAGCCCTAAAACTGCCTTGGACAGTTTAAGGACTGTGTATGAGTGCGTAATAATGACAGTTACTGTAATATAAAGCTACCACATTTGGTTGTAACTGTCTCGACCTTCTCGGTTTGCTAAGCATTTTGTCTGTTCATTCGAAGTGAATAATGCCAAAGAGCGAGACGGGCACCGACTTGTTTAGTTTACTCCCTAATGTGTGCACTGTAACAGACGTCTGCAAACTCGGATTGTAAGACCCCCACACACAATATGTTTTTGTAGCAGATGAGGGGTTAAGATTAAATGAGCAAATATACTAAATCGGCTCCTTAGGCTGGAGGAATCGTTCGCCAAGGCATCCTTATGCAGCTGTCATGGAAGGAGGGCTGAAACACATCACGACTCTTTCCTGAGTGGAGCAATTAAAAGCAAACTGCACAGCCCAGGAAATAGGGAGCCCTGTTGATCTGCATTAGGGACTTGATCAGGGAGTCTAATTGTCTTCGGTAGCAGCCAGCCGAGTGATTTCTCTAAGGTTATTACACACGGCTGTGCTAATTATCGGTGAGCTCCACGGGCAGCGCTGCCACACGGTATCCTCTGCTTAAAGATGCTGACTATTTTGCTTACAGTTTAATGTGATTTAATAATTCATTGATACACATGTACACTGCAACTCTCCTCAGAAACATAAGTGGTGCGCACTTTCCTATTTCTGATTTTTTTTGAAGAAGAAGAAGAAGTAATGGATACTTTTATTATTATTATTATTATTATTATTATTATTTCCAAAAACTCTCAATAACATGAACAAATATTGGATGTACAGGGAGTTAGGTCGTTATCATTTAGTGGCGCATCCCGTACCCAACATGCTCAAACAGCGCGCACACACCCTATCCGCACATTTTACACACTGGGAAGGTCTAAATAGCCAGAAAACATGTCCAATTATTCCAAGCGCAATTGCGAAACAGTACCTCGGGCTCCGTGACACTCGGCGTGGGAACACGAGAATGAATGCCGCCGTCTGGGAAAAGAGACCGAGCGAGCAGGCAGCGCTGACAGAGAGCAGGGAACCGTGTCTTGGCTTCCCCTCACTGGCAGGTGAACCCACCCCGCACTGGACCCGTCGCTTGACCCGGGCGCACAGTGGCTCTTGTGGACCCTGAAGTCAGCAGACAATGCAACGAACAGCAGACACTCACCGCCCCCAGAAGCAGCACCAGCATCGCGGTACCCATGTTGTCCCCTCACAGCTCTTCAGCGGCTCGCAGGCAGGCAGGCAGGCTTAGCGTTATCGGTAAAATACCAATATCCTTTTGGGGAAGTTTAATTTCTTTCAGATCTAGTATAAAAAAAAGAATGATCTCTAATAGTTTCTGGAGTTGTCCTTTAATTAGAGGTCTGTCCTTATATAAGCTTCTCCTCGCCCTGGGATGTCGTTCAGCCCGCGGTGCTTCGCAGTGCGTGTGCGCTGTGCGGGACCCCTGGCCGAGTGTGGCAGGTTGTTGCGGGGCGCAGGAGGAGAGGAGACACTGGGGTCGCGGTGAGACGTGGCCGTGTTCTTGCTTTCAGAGCACTGAGACGCCTCTCACGGGTTTTGCCAGGGACCAATACGAGTCACTCCCCCTTTACGTTTTCTCTCTCTCTCTCTCTCTCTCTCTCTCTCTCTCTCTCTGTTTACTGCGAGAGAAAGCATCCCACATGGCCACCTATATGTATCTATCCGTCTATGTATCTTTTGGTCTCTGTTATTGTTATTATTATTATCTGTTATTACTGTTAATCGATTAATTAAAACTGTTCAGAAATTACTTTCCCATCACTACTCTGCACACCTTTTCTACTTGATAATATAAACGAAAATCTGTTTATCCGTCTACCTTTGCAGTTAGTAATGAAGTATACAATTATATATATATATATATATATATATATATATATATATATATATATATATATATATATATATATATATATATATATATAGGCTCTATAAAGTAAATTATTTCTAAGTGTAATGAAAATGTGTAATACAAATTTACATTCAATTTGAGGATTGTATGTCTGGTACTAGACAAAAATATCATATCTTATACTGATTATTCTGTCTTATCTAGCAATTTCTTAGGCACAGACTAACACGAGTATTGGATGAACTTCAACTTGACGTTGATCTCAGCGAGAGCTCGTTGTGTTATATACAACATACCGGAAGGGGGAGACAAAAACGCGTGCAATTGCTTTCACTGCAGTCAGTGGAGCTCAGTTAGGCGGTCAACCGGTCCCAACGGTCGCTGTCTGCATCTTGGACGTCCTACCTTGCATCACTGTATTACACCAAACAGGAGCACATTTGAAAATCATGCTCTATGTATATATTGTGCTTAGGGTTGTTTTTGCACCAATTATATCTTTATCATCATCCTACTACCATCTACAAAATTACATCTTTTCTACAGGCATTGTAGAGAAATTTGCTATCTCTGTGAATTGTAGATTGAGTTACAGAACAACATCAAAAATATTATACAACCTTATGTTCTCAGTCAACTAATGTTATCTCCGAAACCAGAATACCAAATAATGAAAGGAAGGGAAAATCCCATTCCAAGGTTTGCAATCTGGAGCAGATGTGTTTGTGTCTGCATTTCATTTATCTGTCTTCAAGAGGAGCAGAAGAGCACTGTAATTCAATACACACATTGACTGATTCCGTATCGTCACTCCCCGCTACCTGAAGCTGCCAATGTGAGAGCCCACCTTGAGACCCACTCCTCTATCTCTCTCGCTTTCTCTGTCTTTCATTCCCTCACCCACACAAACTCTCTCTCTCTCTCTCTCTCTCTCTCTCTCTCTCTCTCTCTCTCTCTCTCTCTCTCTCTCTCTCTCTGTATCTGAGCTCTCCAGGCCCCAGGTTTGGAATTAATGAGCAAGGCTGAGGTTAACACCAGGCTCCTTCCCCAGGCAAATCCACTCAGCTGGAAAATCACCTTCCTCTTCATCTGGGGGAATGACAAGACTGTGTCACACACATGACAGGCCTTGCAATTGATTATTATTATTATTATTATTATATACACTTTATGAATCACTGTACTACAGCCTTACCATGGGGAACTGGATTGGTCACATGGCATTATATAAAGACCGCTATTATAATGGACTCCTTTGTTTTTGATTGTTCTGCTCCTGTAGGCCATATTTTGCATATTATTACATGCTTACAGAGCCCTGTGCAATACCCAAACAGTATGTGGTCCCCTGTACTTGTGCATCCTGCAAGTCTAAGGTTGAAGGAAAAATAATATTTAAAAACACAAAGGGCTAAGCATGTTTGAAGCACTGTGAAGTTCTTTGGTGGTGGTGGTGCTGGTTAGATAATTACCATGATCAGAGTACAAAAAAAATAACTTTCTAAAACTTATTTCAAGGAAACAAATAATGGAATCAGTTTAGCTTGACACAGAGCTAAATATACTGTTGTCATATACTGTTGCTCACCTGATAAATCTGTTCAAAAGTGCTTTCTTGCTGAAACAATCTGAAGCATGCAAAGGGATAAGCAACACATAAGGAATGAACTGCCAGGAGAGTACAGATGATATAAACCTCTCCTTAAGACCATTTATCTGAGCATTATTCTTTTATAGCTTCAGGCTGGCTTTCTTTCCAGCATGTGGTGTATCAGTTTGATGCGGCGCACTTTGCTTTGAAGTGTCTGACAGACTAACCTTGATAGATGTATGTCGGTTTGTATTCCACAGAGATTGACATACATTTATTACACACACAACACACAAAAAAGTGCACAGTGCATATGATTTTGTTCATGAAGCTATAAAAATCACTTTGCCACAGGGGTGTTATTGACAACATGCTATCTGTGCAAAGGTGTCACACATACAATACTTTAATTGCAATGTAGTTTCTAGAATATAAGAGAAGCTGGACGTTTTAGGAAGTTTTTCGATGCAAACTAGAATTATGGATGGCTCACATAGGAAGAATCAGTGATATGCATCTAGAGCCCATTGTATCATTAGTAGTATTAATGTGTTACCATGTAAATTAGACTCTTCAAAACAGCAGTTTTTGTGTCAAATTAAAAAAATATACTGTTCATGCCTTTATGCTATCTCATGTCTCCCAATCTCACCCAATGCACCTAGTGATATATCTGAGCTCATCTCAAGTTCAACAGTAAATTATGTTTGCACGTGCATCAGGAAAAGTGCCATTGGAGTTGTTTTTTTTCAGATACTGCAACACATCTGCACGCCACTGCAGGTACGAGCAAAGCCTTTCGGATCCTCTGCTCAGACAACCTTCCCCTTTAAAGGCCTAACAAGTCAGACGAGACCCTTTTTAGAAGGGCTTGGGTTACAATGACCAGTGCTTGTGTATTCCAAAATGTTATTCCATATCGATCCCTGCCTGGGTCAATGAGCCCACATCCTACAGGCAACTGAACCATTGTCTTAATTAATCAGGGCTAATCAGAAAGTTAATAGTCATTTTGTCAGGACTGAGTGTCAAAGGGTACTACTTTTACATATTCTAAAGATGTAGAAACTTTTGCACAGTAACACCTGAATAGAGAAGACACACATACTCTATCACACATGGATACGCTTCCCTCTTTACAAAAACACACACACACATGGATCTCACATTATCAAGGTCCCTTCACAATAACTGACCCAGCAACACAAGGCCGGACTATAAGAGTGACATCAGATGAGCTCTTTGGGAGTAAATGTCATGTCTTCCAAGGTTGACTTCATGTTATCCACAAAACTGGGGGTGTACAGTGTTGTTAGATGCAGTACAAGTCATGGTAGAAATGTCTTAAGTTTTATTTTTCTTGTTAACTCTTAAAAACCCAGCGTGACATATGTTTCACATATGCAGGGCAAGGAAATTGGGATCATATATTTTTTCCAAGCTACTTTTAAATATATGTGACATGTATGTCACACTGGATTCTTAAGGGTTACTGTAGTATTTTATATCAAATATCTCAGATAATGATTTCCTCCTTACCTCCAGTTAATAAGATAAGCCCCAGCTCAATTTTATTTTCAATTTAGGTTCTTTACTTACAGGGGGCTGGGGTGGTCTAGTATTTAAGGAGAAGTTTATTACCTGAAATTCCCTGGTATAAATCCTGACCCTGCCATTGTCTCTGTGTGTGTATGAGCAATTGAACTTGCTAAATCACACTTTTATTCCTCATATCTCAGCAGGAGTTGATGCTGCTTCCACTTCCACATAGTCTATGTAAATTGTTTTGCATAAAAGTTTCTTGTTAAATGGCTAATTTATAATATTTATTTTTACTTTAGATTGATTTGTCAGGCGTCTTTGTTTCGGGAACAGAGGAAAGTTTGTGGCCTGTTTGTTTGGTTCATTTCCTTCGCGGCCGTAAACAGATTAAAAGTCTGAATGCAGTCGATATTGGAATACAGCTCAGAACGATCATTAATCTGATTAGAGTAATTAGTTGCTTTTAATCCACCAATCCCCCATCTCCCCACTCGGAATGAGAGAAGCAGTTTCAAACATTATTATCAATTTGGGTCTGCTTTGCCGGTGGAGCAGAAATGCAACAATCTGTCATGTTGTAGTCACGATGACACAGGGAAAATGATGAGCTCCAGAATTGTGTGGCACATCCAGTATGTTAAAGATTTATTAATGATGTAGGACTGGTCTCCGAAAAGCTAGACAGATATGGTTCCACACTCATTGCATGCGTTTATGCTTTGCCTCCAAAAGGGTCAATGTTAATTGAATTAAGCCCTTTGAGATGATGAACCACTAATGACAAGAATTCTGGGCTTGCACATCCTTAACTGATATCTAACTTGGGCCTTTCACATTGATTGACTGCCTATCCCATTGCATCAGATTGAAACCCTGGCTGGAAGTTACACAGACCTAAATCCTATTGATCTACATCGACCTGTTATATGGGAGATGGAAAAGCCATGGAGTTATTTCAACACATTGTTCCTCAGACATTTAAAGTTAGAAATTAATGATTTGTCTCATCTAGTCAACGAGCAATAGAAGAAAAAAACAAGCAGAGGCAGCTACCTTTCAGTGTTGTACTGACACATCTGGAGAATGGCACCACCTGGGTTTGATCAGCCAGTAAAGTGAGCAGTTATCTCTCCCTTCCCAACGAGTGTTCATCTGGAGGACTTTGTTGGGTTATGAGAAGTCTCCTGTGTGGAAAGCCTGCAGATAAGAACCTATTATAAAGAGAGTGGGGGAATTGAAAAGTTATTGGTCTGCACTAACAGTCGGCTTTTGTTATTTTCAGTTTCCCTCTGCATGTTTGCCAGAATTTAAGCCATTGGTATTTGTCGAAAATATGTTTTCAATTATTTGGAGACTTTTGCATTTGGATCGGTTAGGAATCTCTACCACAGTCCTGCAGGAGAGGTGCACAGAAACTGTAAGACAAGTGTGTGTGTGCGTGTGCGTGTGTGTGTGTGTGTGTGTGTGTGTGTGTGTGTGTGCGTGCGTGTGCGTGTGTGCGTGTGTGCGTGTGCATGCATGCATGCATGTGTGTGTGTTGGGGAGGTTCTGTCAACCCCAGCTACATTTACCCATGAACACCTTCCCTGACATCTGTGCAGTGCTTTAACAGCTTGATGACAGTGTTGGATAAGTGCTCCAATAATCCCACTCGCCTTGCCAATGAAACAATTGGCAGTCGTCTTGAGCTCAGCGTTCCAAGTGTCGCCCACACATTTCCTCGGGTCTGATCCAGACACCTTCATCAAGCCTTGGGTCCCACTCAGTGATGGGGATGGAAGACAGTGTGCGGCATGCCAGTTCATTTCCTGTCCTTGGCTGTATGTCGTGCAGCTCCATGTTGATGCTGTGTGATGTACTGCTGTGGCCATTGTCGATCCAGAACCCTCCAAGATGTTGACTTCCTGTTTGGCGCCGCTTCACTCACTCTAGCTCAAGAGCTAGCCTGAGTGGAAACTGTCACTCCAGGGTGGTAGGAAAGAGAACAGCTGATCTTCGCTAACATTAAATTGGAAATGTGCAAAAAACACATTACCATCCATGACACACTGGAATTTGTAACTAATTACTAAGGGATAAACCACACCTGCGCCCCTGTGATTGCCTTCATTCATGCAGCCGCTCAATTCCGTCTTTATTTGTCACGCTCAGCTCACACTCTTTTTCAGAGCACCGTAATCAGATACACATATGGGATCCCCTGCCTGTCAGGATCATCTCACTGAATGACACACGCAATTAAAAACCTACCTGTCTGTGTTGATGGTGGCTTCGCATTGCCCTTTTCCATCCTGACGGCATTTACGCGCCTTAATTATAGTTGGAATGAGCAGCCCCAAAAAAACACCACTGTCATTGCAGATGCTAGTGGTGGTGAGGTAAGTGCTATTTCAGTTTTAACTGTCTCTCAGGTGTAGAGATGGGGAGGTTGATTGACCTTATGATATTGTCCCCCATTGGCAAACCTGCTGGGAGCTGTGCAATGTACTTACCTGACACATTGACTGTGCCTCCTGTGTATTGTGTTGGACCGGGCCTGTGTATAGTGCAATAATACGCTAATAAAGAGTGGCACCAGAGGTCTGATCCCCCACTGGGAAGGTGGCAATAATATTCTTTATTTACATCTCAGCAAAGCTTTTCCAAACCAGATCATGATAAACTCCACCATAGATGCCTATGTCTTGCACTGCACTGCTCTGTACTCCCCTGAGCCAAGTGTAAGGAATGCTTTTTTTGTTATGTTTTTTTGTTTGGCTTTTAATGTGAGAAAGTTACAATAGCAGGGGTCCTGGGGCTGGAAAAAGGCCCAGCTTTGGATGTTAATGGAATTAATATGTTTGGGAGTCTGTACATTTTGAAATGCCGGAAGTTTTTCTTTTTGTTTTTAACCAGACCTTACTTGGGGCTTTCGACTTAGTTCTGGATTGGAATGAAGTGTTCAGAGTACAATGGCTGATCCAGCAGTACCAGGGGATAACAGGAAGACATTTGGGGGGGTGCTCTGTCTGCTGTACTTTTATTTACAACTAAGGATTACGATCAGCAACCGTAGTAAAGTTAATACCCAGCAGGGAATAGTAGTTGGCAGCTCTAGCAGTAGTACTAGTACAACTAGTAGACGCAGTCATAATAGTACTGGTAGTAACAGTAGTACCAGTAGTAGCAGTGGTAGTAGCTGTATTAGTCCAAGCAGCAGAGAGAGTGGCAGTGCTCATATGTTCAAAGCCTTGACCGTGACTTAATTTGTGGGTGTGGCACAACACCAAGCACCAAGCATGAGCATACCTCAACACAGTACCTGTTAGCTAGGCCAAGTGTATCATGCAGTACCTGACACAGACACTCATCACACAGGCTGATATCTACTGCCCTAGCGGTTGAGGTATTTTTCAGGAAAACCTGGAACTCCACTATATGTAGAATTTGAAGTGGGCAGAGTAGATACCATCAACACTGCAGGAAGAACATAAAAATAAGCTGATTAGTACAGTTCTAACCCCAGTGACTTCAAGAACTTAAATCTTACTGCTTTACACTGGGCAGGGTATTGTCAAGCTGCTAAAGGACAGGATGCTCTATGCGGAAACTGTTTCTCAAAGCCATTGCTAACATGCTTTCTTCCTCAAATGGACTGAACTTTATATAAAAAGGCTGCTGCTGCTGTGTGTGTTAATTACTTATTTGGCTAATGGGTTTAATGATTTATGCGCATGGTCCTTTTTAGGGGAGGTAGGGGGATGCTGGTGCCTCTATATTTTATAGCTTTTTCTTTCTGTCATTATGGTGCTTGGACAAGCTTAACAATAGCTTTCTTGTTTTGCTGTGTTAAACACTACACAATCTGTCAATACAGCAGCTGTCTGTAGGTTTCGCAGGTTGAATTAATTAGCTACTACTTTATTCCCCTGAAATGAAATCACAGGAATCCAATCGCTTTCCCAAAACAAAGGCGCTTTCAACAGAAACAAACTACTGGTTAACCCTTAAAGCCATAGCGTTTGTTTGTTTTTTGTTCTAGTGAAACTATTATGAAAATTCTTTTCTCTTTGGTATTCTTTGGCTGTTCTAATTATTCAAAGTGAACATTAAAAGACGTATGCTATATAATTAGCATTTCCTGTTTTTCTTTTTTTTTTCCATGCTTATTCACATGTGTTTTGCATGTTTCTCTGTGGCGGTGGTTCGACTCTATTCCCACACTAGTCCCAGTGTAGGACAACAAACAAACAACAGCCAAAGAGAAAGGACTGGGAGGAAGTGTACAGGGGATGGAGGTCAATGATACACAAGGATCCGTAACCTATTAGCGAAGCACTGGACTTGACATGAAGATCATGTTATATTCAGGTTCACTGACGTTTACTTCCACCCCATTTCCAATTGCAATTTATGGTAGTGTCAATGGACAAGTGCTTATTTCCCCCTTGATATGCTTTAAGCTTTGCATCATGCAAACAGACGGGTGACATGTGGTAACTCCAGCAAGGGAAGGTTAATGCAGGAGAGTGTTGCAATAATGATGTCAAAAAGTTCTGCTCCAATCAGTATATGGGCAGCAGGCTTCCCAAGAGCCATGTCCAAGTTATCCAAGGATCCTGTACAGAGCTGATCTAATGATATAGGGATTAAAATGTTATCCCTGTATTTCTCACTTTCTTTTTCCTTTTTTTATTTTTATGAAATCACCCAAGCTGTCAATGGCCTGTTTTAATCATCACAAAACCATATTCTGCTACACATCAACCACACAGCTTTACACAGGGCTTAATTTACAGAAAACAGTTCTAAGAGCCTCCAGATACTTCATTAATTTAGTTGCAAGCAACTGAAACATGGGATGCAAACAAGAATGCTTCCAAGCTGTGGATGTCGTCATTGTTTTGGTGGTTCAGTCTATATATCTGCTGTATTTAAAGTCTTTAAAGGTGCATGTGTGCATTCTTAATTAATAGATGGAGCTTCGGCCAGGTAAAGCATCTAACATTTAATGTGTTCTCCAGAAACATGTGGTTCCAGGGACCAGTGCAGGTGGATGAAGCACTGATTTAGGACAGATTTTCTCCACTCTGGAGGGCCACATTTCAGCAAGTCTCCAATTATACATCTTTAAATCATTGCCTGCTTCTGGACTGAAGGGGGGTGAAGAGTTTCCAACCTTCTCTATTTAAGTGACTAGTGAGTCTAAGTAAGCGTTTACAAGCTCAGGTGGAATGAAAACCAGAAGACCTGGTAATCGAAGGTGACCCAAGTTCACAACCTTTGCATAAGCCCGACCCCTCGAATGCTAAGCACTTCCGTGTTTAGAGGACCATGGCTATGGATTCAGTAAAGGATGGTTGTTGAGGTAGCATTTCTAAGTGCAATTACAGTGCAGCACATGTTCCTAAAGAGCAATTGAATCATGAAAGCAAATGCCCAAATGCCTGACCTGTTTTACAAGGGTGAATGCTTTCGGCCCAGCCGTTTATGACATCTCGCTAAAAGTGAGAAAGGACTCTGCCAAGCTTCCTGTGGTTTCCCTTGCAAAAGAGGTGACTGCTGTCTGTGTTGTCTGCCAAAGACTAGCATTCATTTTCATTTATTTTATTTCTGCATCTGTTAATGACTCACTGCAGCCAACTTGATACCTGCCCAGGATACATAACTACAACACATGCCCCATACCTAATCCAGTAAAGGACTGAATGCTGCTCTCATTGATACCACAGTAAACTCACCAGTGTCCAGCCCCGCCATGTGGGTCAACGCTGAACAGTGAGCCAAAAGCAATCCAGGTGAGCCCAGAAAAGATGGGACAAACAGCCTGTGTTATTGCCACTCGTCAGCACATGGTTCAATCACACCACTCTACCTGTTGCCTTTGTTTTCTTCTAGTCTCTCATAGGTTTTGGCAGATTTGTCCCAGAGGTGATATACAGAATCCCACACTCAATAAAAACATACAGGCTGTGCGGAAGGATCCATTCTGCTCTGTAATCCCCCCAGGATTAGCACAGCATTGACTCGAACCAGCACCTCCTTTGACAGGATGAAACACAGTGGAGGGTTTAGCCTCATGCCTGGCTCTGACAAAACTATGCTGTTTTTTGGAGGAAATGAATGGAGACAATGATCTGTGTGCTTTGCTCGGGTCATTTTGAGAGGTTTGGGTAGGTGCCTTCATTATGAGTTTTGTCTTCAGTCACAGCTTCTGTGAATGGAGCACTCCAGAACAAAGCATCTGACTTGTCTTATTGTAATTAACTTAGCAATAGAAAGAAAATGCATCAGGATAAATAAATAAGCAATACAAATACTTTACCACTATAGTAGCCATTACTGAAAAATAGAATGACGTATGCTATGTAACATAGTTGGTGATAAAATTCAAATGTATATATCTTCTTCACTGAAATGATAAATACAGCATATATTTGTAACATACAGCATAATACACATAATTGTGCTATAATGCACAAACCTATTTGGCTGACTTAATTAACTAATTAATGTTTTGGTTAATTAATTAACATTCCTATGTAAGTATATAAGATTTCAAAAATGTGTGATCATAATCAAGGTGCAAACATGATCATGCAAAACAAACTGCACTACAGAAAGGGGCATACAGCTACTTAGTTTGTCGAAGAAACAAACAAGTTTCAACTGAGATGGCGGTTCATCAAAGGCAAGCCATCTAAAACCGTACACATTTTCTGGCAAAGTGCAAAATGTGACATACACATTCCTTTCTCTCTGTACCTCTATGTGAGCCTCCCCCACCTGTCTCCCTCTGCATTGCAACAGAGAGTGTGCAGGGGGGCAACTGTGTAATGGCATCTCCACACTCCAGCTCCCTTTGTCAGTGGCAGGCTTTTAAGACCAGCAGAATGGATGGAGGTCTCAGTCTCAGGTTTCCACCCCAATCCATTTTGGCCCAGCACATATTATTTGTATGTTGAGGAGGCAGTCATGATGAAACCTAACCTCATTAGTTATGGGCTGGTATGATCAGGGCACTAATGGCTTGTAGGGAAGAGACCCCTTATGTGCAAGTTCCTTTAATAGTGACCTTGTATGTGTTTGTAGATGTGACAAGCTGAGTGAGTATAACAGGCCTGATACAGTGGTGTCACTTGCTTGCTTAGGGTTTGCCACTTGATTAAGCTGTGTTGGAGTTATATACACACCCACATGGGGGGGATATCAAGGTTCTGAAATGGCTGTAAAAAATCTTATCTGCACTGCATGCTAGGTGTACTCTCAGACAGAAATCTCAATTCCCAAGGTGGAGTTTCTAAGGACCCTTATCATTGTAAAGAGGCAAACACAGACAAGATTTCAAAGGATTTCTTTTTGTACATAGAAAAAAAAAAACTCACACATAGTGCCAAAATCAGATTAGTCTATGTACCGTATATCCTGACATCTGAGAACTTTTTTGAATGACCCATAAAGAGGATGAGCATCATAAATTGCTCTTTTTTCCCCTTTCTAGTGCACTCACAAGCATGTAGACCAAGAACTATGAAACAGTTTTCTGGCAAGAAAACAATAATCAAAACAGCCAGAATCTCAATTTTCAACTTTTCTTTTCATTAGGTAATTGAGTCATATAGGTTTAGACATGCTCAAAAAGCAACGCATAACAGCGAATAGCAGCTCTTATTAATAAGCTGAGGGCTTGTTGTCTCTCTGAAGTGTAAAGGTTAGAAAACCTGTACTTGATCAATCCTCACTTTTGCAGAGAACACCCCCCTTCAAAAGGAGATACTTAAATCTAACCAGATTAAGAGAAATGGGAGCAGGTGGAAAAGGACTGCAGGGAGTTTGTTAAGCAGGCTGAACACTGATAGTGATCTCAGCAGAGGTACGCTTGCAGAGATCCGCTGTGTGCAGTGATATTACTGTCGTGTGTGGACATGAGGTGGTGCCGGTATCATCAGTGCAATGCGAGGAATGCGGGCAGCTCTGCAGAATTACAGCCACGTCTCCATCCACCTTTCCTGTGAGCTGAGCTGGACCAGGGCTGGGCCAGCCCTCGTGATCCCCGGCATGGCATCACCATTTTCACAGTTTCTCTCTAGGGATTGTCACCTGTCAGTCGTAAAACATATTTATCGTCAGACATAACTTAATGGAGACATAGGCCTCATAATAAGCACCTAATGTAATTGATTTGTGCTTGGTTCAGTTCAGTGTTGTGGTTTCCTGGTGAATAGAAACTGTAGTAGAAAAATGTAGTGTGTTAAAAGAAAAGCACAGTGGATTTAAACTTTACTACAAGCAGGTTGCTTGATCCATATAACCTCACATAACTGGCAAATAGCATATCGTTTTAATCAGCATCATTTTGTTTTTGCAGCTTTCGAAATTCTGTTCCTGAAATTAGTATGTGGATTAAAATAAAAGGGGATTTTGTCGATTAACTTTCTTTTTTAAGGAATGAGAAGTGATGAATGCAAACCTAATTATCTATGAATGCCTTTAACAAGCTAGCATGACAAAATATTCTGTTTATTTTCTTTTATAAGTGAAATGAAGATGCTAGGTCACTACTGATAAAAGCTGGGTTTACAATGCTATGGTCATAAACTCCATTGAAGAGTGGTTTGTCTAGCATTTTGCCTGCATTGTATAAAAGAGCAGGATCATACATTTCCCTGGGATTTTGTCTTTGTATTGTGAGACTCATCTTTCAGGAATCTTGAAAACATGTTTGTCTTGCATCTCTTTCGCCAGCTCAATCCATGTGACTGAGTGAGGCTGCTTAAATTAGGCTCATTGCAAATAGGTCACGTCATTATGCTTTCCAACATCATCATTGACTGGAAAAGAAAGTTTGTAGAAACATAGATGCTGACACTGACATTTAAATTTTGCAGTTTGTCTATTATTTTCAGTAAGTGATTAACCAGTCCCAAATGTGTGCTGTTTGAATTTGAATGCTGTTTAAATCATAATGAGATGTAGAACTATTCCTCCTTTGTACAGTTTTAAGCTTTGCCTGTGGCTGGGAGACCATATACTAGAACTGTACATTTCAAATCAATTTTACTGTACATAAGAACATAAGAAAGTTTACAAACGAGAGGAGGCCATTCGACCCATCGTGCTCGTTTGGTGTCCATTAATATCTAAGTGATCCAAGGATCCTGTACATTGAGAAGGATCTCCTGTTTCTGAGTTTCAGGCTCAATAGTATAGGCCAGCCTTGCCCAATTAAAGTCTGAGATCACCAGGGCCTGGATGTATTGATTATTGGGAGAATTCTGTTTAATCTAGGAGACGCCAATCAGCCACTGAGCCTGCTGATGCCAATCCCACCTTCAAATCAGCAAAAAATAGAAAGACCATTTAGAAAGGCAGAAAGACATGCATTCCATGGGAAATACAGAATTCTATATTTATTCTTATTTTCAGTACCTTGAGAGAGAGTGTGACTCCACTGTATAGGTGTGAGGTGTCAGCCCTGTTTGTGTGTGGGCCACACATGCTGTGATCTGTCTGGCAGGGAGGAATGCTAGCAAGAGAAGCAGTGGTGCACTAATTGCACAGTAACAAGACAAGAACTAATGCTCTGGCTTGTGCCTGATATAAAATATGTGATGGCTCCTTGTGTTCTGTAATTTATTTATTTCCTAACTGACAGGAATCTCTCCAAATCCTTCCCTGTCTTTGTCACAGTGACTGTAAGGCAGGCGCTCTTATGACATCGTTATTGACACACATGGCTGCATCGGCCACCGATACACCGAACAATGTCTGCCCCATGGGAGGAGTTGGAAGAGGCACAGAACACAGTTTATCCAGAGTGAGCTGACAATCACTTTGACAGTTTGGTCCTTGAATCCCAAATTCCCTGGCTAGGAGACAACTTTGCAGAGAAAGAGGAGAGTGTGGGGGGGGGTTGGATTTGTGAATCTTGTGAGGAAGGTGCTGGTCATTTGGGAGCCCAAGAAGACATCTCCCCTCTCTATTGTGTGGTTGTCAGGGCAGCGGGGGGCCTTGCAGAACATCGTCTCAGTTGCTGTGGTGATATGGACTTGTTTGTGCTTGGGAGAACAGGCCGGAAGAGAGACTCTGGGAGCCTCAAGGTTCAGGAAGACAATCGGGAAGAAAACCACTCTTTTGGGAAGTTGGGGGGCGAGGGGGAAGACACCAGCTCTCCATGCCCTCTCTGAATACCAGTCATGCAGTCATAAGTGACAGCTTTTTCAAATGACTAGGGTATATTAGGTGCCGGCTGCAAGTGAAATACAGTGAAATTGTTAATTTGTCTTTTTGTCTCCCCTTATTAGTTGTACCATGATGAAATGGTTTCATTTAATGGCCCTTCTGCTAATAATATTATTCCTTGTTACTTTACAAAGTCACACGGCACACTTCACAGGTGCAAAGAGAGACCCCCAGAGAGCAAAGATCAGGGGAGAGGTGGCTTTGCGGCTGGGTGGCAGCTGAGAGAGGGAGCAGGAAAGAGCTGTGAGGCGATGAATGGTTTTATGGGTCTTTTATTGGTCTACCCCAGGGTTCTTCCCTTGCTGAAAGGGATAACAAGGCCATCGTAAAGTACCTGACCCCTGTCCACGATGCCTGGAACCCAACAGCCTGCCCAGTGAACCTGTTGGCAGTAGCACACGAACACAAACACTGGCCACCGTCGGGGCTGTGGTGGGCTGTAGGGGTCTGGCAGTTTGTCAGGCATCCACACGACTGAGTGAGGCTTTCGGACAAACAGGGCCATATTTCTATTTTATTTGTGGTGAAGCATTTAGCTTTGAAGATGGGACCAGAAGATCTCAGGTACAGAGCCCACTCTACTCTAGCTGGACCCATGAGGCACTTTCTGGAAGCTTTGACTCAACTCGGTCCTGTTTAAGCTGTTCTACACCTGTGCAAATACCTATGGAGGCCACTTTCACAAGGGTGACTGGGAGTTGTTGCTGTGACAGATACAGTGTGGCCCCTGTGTTGTATACTCCAACCGCTAAGTCCTGAGCTCCTGGGAGTGGTGACATCCATTATATACCTCTATTCCTGCAGTGCTACAGTCTAAAATTGATCCCCAGGTTCTTGTAATTAGTGTGGACTAGGAGATCCTTCTCTGGGTGGTATGTCTTGCTCTTGTAGAATTAATATTCAAATCTGTAATCAGAATTATGTTTAATTTTGCTTTACACTACTAATCCTTAGCCATAATAAGGACTGACAGTGTCTGCTGTAAGTGCAACCCCTGTGACCTGGTCACTGTATGTTTTACTGGCAGTACAAACTGTACAATCCCAAAATACACTGAAACCTCTTCCTTGGCAGACAAACTGCTTCTCTATTCTTAAATAAATAAAACCGCACGCAGTAGCATCTTCAAGGCTGACATTTGTCCTGGATACCAAAGGACTTCTTGACCCAATAACAAATTCAGAACGATCAAAAGCAGAAGTATGTTCCTTATATGGATTTGTTACTAAAGAATGAGAAAATACTGATAACAAATCTACCTGAGACATGGAAACACCCAAGTGAGTATAGGCTGAATCCAAAACAAAAATATTACACCAGCTGGAATAATTTGGCAATGTACAGGAGTTTTGTTTTAAAATTATAATAATAATGTCCTCATCCATGGGCCAAGTCCAAACAATATTGCGGGAGTATAAGTTGAGATCTATAGATGGGAAATGAAACCGCACATGCCTGTCTGACAGTACACTATTAAACAAGAAGCGGGGACATTTGTGAGAAAGAGTGCCGGTGCTCTGTGTCTCTGGAGTTGCAAGTGAACAGTTTAAAGCCACTCCACGGACAGGGCGGCAGAATCAAAAAAATTGCTTGGGGCATGGAATCGGTGTGGTGATTCAAAGCAAGGCGAATGGTTATATTGATGTTGATGTAGAAGAATTTAAATCTACATAACTTTCACAATTATCCTGGTCCAGGCTTGTGCACACTGCCCAAAAGTAGGTGCAGTACACTTGGAAATGTATTCCAGATCGATAGGACAGGGTTGTCATATGGCATTAGCCTGGATGTTCCTTGCATGGGCACTGACTGGGACAATTAGACAAAGGAATAGGACAGAGGGCACTCAGATGTACAGTACTGTGCAAAAGTTTTAGGCAGGTGTGAAAAAATGTTGTAATGTAAGAATGCTTTCAAAAATAGACATGTTAATAGATTATATTTATCAATTAACTAAATACAAAGCGAGTGAACAGACGAAAAATCTAAATCAAATCCATATTTGGTGTGACCACGCTTTGCCTTCAAAACAGCATCAATTCTTCTAGGTACACTTGCACAAAGTCAGGGATTTTGTAGGCATATAGTCAGATGTATGATTAAACAATTATACCAAACAGGTGCTAATGATCATCAATTCAAAGGTTGAAACACAATCAATAACTGAAACAGAAACAGCTGTGTAGGAGGAATAAAACTGGGTGAGGAAGAGTCAAACTCCGCTAACAAGGTGAGGTTGCTGAAGACAGTTTACTGTCAAAAGTCATACACCATGGCAAGACTGAGCACAGCAACAAGACACAAGGTAGTTATACTGCATCAGCAAGGTCTGTCCCAGGCAGAAATTTCAAGGCAGACAGGGGTTTCCAGATGTGCTGTCCAAGCTCTTTTGAAGAAGCACAAAGAAACGGGCAACGTTGAGGATTGTAGACGCAGTGGTCGGCCAAGGAAACTTACTGCAGCAGATGAGGGCACATCATGTTTACTTTCCTTCACAATTGGAAGATGTCCAGCAGTGCCATCAGCTCAGAATTGGCAGAAAACAGTGGGACCCTGGTACACCCATCTATTGTCCGGAGAAGTCTGGTCAGAAGTGGCCTTCACAGAAGACTTGTGGCCAAAGGGCTGCCGAAGGGCTGCAGAGCGGTACACGAATGAGTGTCTGCAGGCAACAGTGAAGCATGGTGGAGGTTCCTTGCAAGTTTGGGGCTGCATTTCTGCAAATGGAGTTGGGGATTTGGTCAGAATTAATGGTCTCCTCAATGCTGAGAAGTACAGACAGATACTTATCCATCATGCAATACCATCAGGGTGGTGTGGTTAGCATATGTGGCTGTATTGAATAGCAGTTATCCCACATTTAATCTTTCGGCCACTCATTTTACTGATAGCCCCTGATCTACACACAGGACCCAGACTCAATTAATATGCGCTGCTCTGTTTGTACCCAGGCTGTGGTTGGTGTCCATTCTCCCTACAACACGCTCACACCTGTGGTGTAAAGTGGCTAAAAATAACACGGATACAGCTGGGCGTCTGCTGTGCTCAGTGTTGGAGTTATTTGCTACAACAAGGGTGCTCATTTTAATATGGCCAGATTTACATTCAGTGATTTGAGACTGAACATTTCATCCCATAGAAAGCAGTTAATTTCATTGTTTATTTATTTACTTATTTTTTATGACTTGCATCCATGGTCAAGATTTTGTGCACACAGATAGATGAAGGAGGGTGAGAAACAGAGGCTTCAGGCAGCTCTGCACAGGGATCACAGAATTGGATTTGCCAATACTGATACTCTCTGATGATGTGGCAAATCTCCTGATAGCATATCTGTCATCATGGCCCCTGCTGGAATTGAAGAGAAGCCATTACTGTTAGATGCTTGTCTCTGAACTCAAACAATACATCGCTCCCAAGATTGGAGATAATCAAAAGACAGCCAGACACAGACTGGTCTCCATTAACATTAGAAAACCTCTGTAGGGAGTGCCTTGTTGAGTGATGTTTCTTTGTCTTTATTTTAGATTTTGGGTTTTTTATTGAACTGCTAAAACACCTAAATAATTGAGTTGAGGCTTTGTGATGTCATTGGATCTGCAGTTTCTAAATGAGACTAATACACATTGTGCTGCGCCAACACTCTTGTCATCCTGAAGAGATGGCATTTCATAGTCCGAGGCCGACCCAGTCTGTCACTGTGTCACTAGTTGTGTGTTTCCAGACAAAGTGTCTCACCGCAATGTGTTCCCCTCCCATAATTACAGCACACCGCAACACCTGCCAGTCCATCAGCCCTGACCACTTCTCCCTTCTGTTTCCCAGCTCCTACTCCTGCAGCTCTCACAGAGAGCCCCCTGGCCACCTCCCAGTCCACTGACACCACACTACACTGCCTGCCTTCAGTACACCTTCCAGTCCATCTCCCGTCCTGAATTCATGGTGCTTCTTAACATATCAGCTCCTCTGGACAGTAGCCCTATTGTTTGGTGCAGCACAGGAGAAGAGAGGAGTTATTAGCAGACCCCTCATGAAGGTTAGTCATGCCAAATATGATGTTTTTCTCTCTTCTACCATGGGTTTGTCCTGCACATTTGATATGAATTCGCCATTCTTTCAATAAGCTGTCCCTTACAGTTTTGCCATGCTTACTGTATTGTATGAGATTACTGCCCCTAAAAATATGAACACACTACACTACACTCCATGCTGGCTGGCTGTACAGTGAAAATAAACCAAATGGCAAAGTATAAAAAAATGTGTAAAATGTAGAAGAATACCACATTAAAAGCACACAATTAGCATTCATATATATCAGCATTGTAGTTTAGTTCAGGGAGCAGGGCCTGGGTCAGTGTATGTGTCAGACAGTCCAAATTTGGCGTGGAGGAATGCTGGAGGTGAGTAAGCGACAAGTTGCCTGCGGCCGGCTTGTTGCAGGGAGACGGCTCACTGACAAGGATCAAAGCCCCCCCACACCCACCCCAGAGAGGATGGGCAACCGCTGCAGCATTTCTCTCTGCACAGATGGCTGGCAGCCAATGCCCTGGAAATCCCTTCTCACACCATGGAAGCACCACGGCCTGACTTGAGGTAGGTCAGTTTAGCAGATACAGTCCGCAGTCCGCAGACCTCGGCGCTGTGGGTTCAGAACTATATTGAAGTATCAGTTATGTGTTTCTCTGATATTCATTCTGTGATGTCTGAAGAAGTGCTGCCTCCAATTGTTTGTTCAGAATCAGCTTGTTGTGTATACAGTCTTCTGCAGACATGTTCAGTTCTTAAAAAATATAAACCAATCTTCTCAAGTGTTCCTCTTGGGGGTCAGGGGAAAGTGAAATCCCTGAATTAGACTGTTATTTAAATAGGAAATTGACTGACGTTTGAGGTAACTCTTCCTACAGAATGTGTAGTGGACATGGGGTCTGTGCAGGTCAGGGGCAGTTAAAGTTGGACAAGTAATAACTGCCACCTGTTTCCTTTTCTGAGCTGTCACTGCTTTTCAAATCCTATGCTCACCACAGACAACAACGGACATTAAAATACAAATATATATATTGTTTTTTCAGAATGCAGGTTTGGGCATGTGTTTTTTGGGTTTCTTCCCCCCGTCCCTGACCCCTCTTAACAAGGCTGTCCGGTATAGTTTAATTCCTAACGTTTCAAATAGGCTTATTTGTAAGTCTTTTCACCTCATTGAAGGGGATCAGTTGGGAATAAAGAAGAAAATACAGGAACATTTTGTTTTTTTAGGAGCCCGAACAAAATATAGAATGGAGCAATCTTTCCATTCCAAAAAATAAGAAAGAATTTGTCCTGAAACATTGGTTTGCTGTAGGGAAAAAGTGCTTGCAACGTCTGTGCAAGGGTGCTTTAATGTGTGTGAAATAATGGCTTAAAAGCTTTGAAGATGGATTTTAATGACAAAATGGCACTGCTCTTTGTCTCCCACACTAAAAACAGAGCATGTTTCAACCTTCATATTCCTGTGTGTGTGTGTGTGTGTGTTTTCTCATTTGTCTTCTAAGACTTCCATTTTCAGGAAGCAGCATTTTTTTAATTCCTCCTCATGCATACAGTTTATTCTTTTCCGAACCAGTCATTCGCAACAGCCTTGGATGAAAGCCATCGCTGCTCCTGAAGTGCTGGGATCGAGCTCACAAAAATTAAAAAATAAATATATAAATAAACGTCTTCCTTTGCCTGGTTTAATCCTGCCTGTCGTCTTATTTCACTTCCACAAGAAATGAAAAAATACAATAAGTAAAGATGGATTCTTAGACCTGCACTCTTAAAGGGCTTTGAACATATTGTTTGTTTCTTGATCCGTGTTGTTTTCTTATGGGGTTTTTTGGTGTGTGTGTGTCGGGGGGCGGCAGGCAAGAGATGTTGAATTGGTCTTCCACACCTCCCAGCCCTTTTCAATGAAATAGTGGATTTCTTGGTTGATTGCTTCCTCTGAACCACTGGTCTAGTCAGTCAAAAATAATGTGAAAAGAGTAGTCAGTAGAGGCTTGCTCAGGGGCATAGCTGGCTGCCTTTGAAAGAGAGTCTGATATACATCTCCACCACTGACAGCCACGCAGCTACAGGGACAGGAGGGGAGAGAGACACTCATCTACCTCCCTTCATCAGCTGCTGCGTTTTTTTATTTTTAATCAATACTGCCATTGAAAGACTCTGAATGCGATCGGGCAGACAGGGACCTCCAGCCATTGCCATAGATAACATGTCTTGAATTTCCCACACTCTGAGAGAGAAGGAAGGAGTAGAATTCAAGTAATCAAAGATGTCACTCGGAGATCTATCAAAGTCTTAGGGTCCAGTGCTACAAATATAGGAAAAAAGGCAACAGGTCAATGGGTCCAATTCCCTGACAGTCACAATCACAGACATACATGAGCAATTTTCCTGGAAAACTGTGCTCAGTTTACAGCTTCATAATGTCTTTCTGTACTCTGAAGAGGGAGCCTGGGATAATGGTGCTGGTTTGTGCATTTCTCTCCACTGCTGCTTATTTAACCTTGACCCTGTTTTCCAAAGTTAACAGTTCGGCTTCGATCGGAGATGTTAAAAGCCATGATTCGGCGGGTCAATAAGTGGCATATGGAGCAGAGCTGGGCAGTCAATACCATCTGTCATGATCCCAGTGTCAGCTGGCAGTGAGTCGTGCCTAGGGTGCCCAATTGTTATCAGAGCCTCCCCGGGCGTCTCTTTGCCCCCAGAACATGGTCAATTCCTCCTGATTCGATTCGGATTGTTTCTTCAGTCCCTTAATTGATCCTGCTGCTTGAGATCATTTAAATCTATTATGGACCAGTTGGGAACAAAGACAGGCTATAGAGGATAAGGGACTGAAATGGCAGTGCCATGGTTGGCCTCCCCCTGGCCTAGAACAGTGTTACTGAGTAACTCGTTAAAGCTCAGTTCTCTTGGTCTAGCCAGAATCAAATCACTTCTTTACTCTGTAGTACCCAGGACTCACTGTGTCCTCAGGTTTTGAATTGTCTCTGCTGAGCTCCTAACTACTTTGCCATATTCAGGTTGCATACCCTTCACTGACCTCTTTGAATGATTTATACCTGTATATAACCCCTTCAGCTGAAGTTTAAATGGAAAAGATGATAGGCTTGACCCCATGTGTGCCGAAATGCTGGGTCTCTGTATTCTCATCTTGGTGCATTGTGAGGCCTGATTTATTTTAAATGAAATAATTTAACATTGCACTCAGTTTACCTCTATGCAATCTGATTCATTATATAATCAGTGTGGATTTTAAAAGAAACCACTGGGTTGTTTAGGGAGCCCAAGTTGTGTTGACTCCCACTAGAACTGAAGGTGTGAAAGAGAAGAGAGAAACTTCAAAAAATTAGGAGCACTTTCTGAGTCTGGTGATTCTGGATATAATGCCGTCCCAGACAGACACAAGCTGTACTCTTAGTGACCCGAGTGAGTACCTTTCTCTACTCTGCACTTCAAAGGTTCTCTCAGGTCTCTCCAGGTCACTCACACTGTAAATCTGTGTCCTTCTCCTCCTCACGCTGACTCCAGATCAACTGAAGTGTATTACCATCCATTCCCAGGTGGCTCCTAAAATAGCTTGCGGAAAATCTATAGATTGTTATAAATAAACAAGCTTCCTGCAAGAAAAAAAAGAACACGGGGTCAGTGAGATTGCTCAGGGATGACATGCAATTTGTTCCTGTGTTTTGGAAGAGGTAGGCAATTTGGAAGACACTTTTCAGAGGTCCTTATCACTACTTCATTCTTTTTTTTAGACACCTCCACTCTACTGTTTGACTTGTTGGCATGTTAATGTGTCAAGATGCAGACGGCATAAAAGGATATTTGGAAAGAAGCATGGATACTTCCTCCTCTCTTCTTTGCTGCAGCAATGAGCTGTGCTGAGTTGATTAATAATTTAAGATTCTAAATTAGGGGCTATACAGAACAAAGGGGACTCAGTGTACTCCATGCGATTCTGTGGGATTTTTAACATGTACATTTGGGAAACATGTACATGTGTTTGTTTGGTGTTGTTTTTTTCATCTAAACAGATGCTTCTGTGGGTTGAAATGTCATCCTTTCCTTTTTTATACCAACACCAGGGCATTCTGAAGGATAATAATGGACAAACTGCAGTGGATGGAGGAGCATTAGCAAACATACTTCATGAATATTTTATTCAGATGTTTGCTGGGAGTGAAACTCATAACTGACCTCAAAGTTAAATTATTGCAGGCGTTGGAAGCATTTAAAACCAGTAAGTTGCTCTGGCCTGATGGCATCTATCTAAAGTAGGTCTATTATATAGAACTCACTTGCACAGTTGGTCCAAGCTTTCACAATGGGGCTGCTTGTACTGGATGGTATACTATAGCTGTCTGTGATTACCTGAAATAGAAAACAAAACAAACACACACAAAAATGTTAAGGAGGCCGGGGACTCTGTTTATCCAAAGCTCCTATCGGGTTTAATTTGGAACAGGCCAGCGCCACTCAGCCTTTCACTCACACTGTCATGACAACACACCATCAATGGAAATGCGGCAGAACCTCATCACTGCACTGCTGTAGCTTTCAGATATCTCAGTCACTTGCCTCCTGCACAGCTCACTGCAAAGAGGGTGACCCCTGCTGGCCATTGACATAATGGTCTGTGCACTTGTTCTAAACTGCATGTTTTAAATCAGAGAAACTGATGATATTAGAGTAATGACCTGTTACATTTTCTTGTTTTGTGTGTGTGTGTTTTTATTAGTAGATGGGGGGAGGTATTCATGACATTACATCAGATTCGTGATTTAATTTTCTTTTTATTATAATTTTTTGGCTGAATATGAGATGTGGCCATACAATGATTTTAACCAGTATTTTAGTCATAACCTCATTCACATACATGGGACTATTGTGGAATTGTAGTCTTGTCACAAGGTATGGCTCTATTAAAGTCATTCTTGCAGGCTATTAATCTGGAATAGTCAAGTTTGTAGTGCAGAATACAGTGTAATTGACAAAAAATGACATGATTTTTGATGTCATGTTCTTAAAGTTCAACTGCACAAAATGTGTATTCATTCTTTTCATTAGAGACATTGACTGAGAATAAATGAATACAATCTCTGATACACACATTATTCAGCTGCTCCTCAGTACCCAGTGTAATGTTATAGTCCAAAACAAATATGCAGGTGGTAAGAATTAGAATGCCAATTACTGTTACTTGCCAAATGTCATCTGACAGCAGTTGATGGGCTGCCCAGCCCATTGACGACAGCAGGTAAATGGGTTTGAAGCCTTGTTAATTTAGTCCTGCACTCATTACAGTTTAGTCATAGTCTAGGACAAGTCAATAAACATGTCGGATGGAGTTTTTGCTAGTTTTCTGATGAGGACAATTTGCCACCATAGTTTTACAGTATGTGAGGTAACGGACTTGAAACATCAACCATATGGTTTTGGCTTAGAACAAATCTGCAACCTGGGTCAAACTCCCATCCAGATGTACATGTATTTGTGTGTCTGTGATGTGTTAGGGATAGCTCTCTATACGTGCATGCATAGGATTTGCCAAACAAACGATACAGAACTACTAATTATTAAGCGGCAGAGAATTCGGTTGAACATATGTTTTTAAAATATCAAGTCGAGAAAGTTTAATACACATTTTATAAGCATTAGTATTTGACATAATTATTTCTGTGATTATTTATTAATGGGAATACATCGATAATAAATATCCATCTGTAATAGTTGTTATATAATCAGTCAATACTTCCACATTATTTAACAACATTGAAGACTGTTTAAAATATTTAACTATTCTTTGTACAATGTAAAAACTTTTTACAACCTTGTTCCAACTTTTAAGCAATGTAGACAAATGGTTGCAGAAATGTTGTGGGCACATTGCCACAAATAACAGATTATCGTAACACAATATTGTCCAAGTGTAAGTTCACAAAACAAAATGTGGTGCCAACACAGTCACAACTTGAAAACTCAACCCTATTGAACTATTCTTCTGTGTTGGGTAAGGACATGGAGTGATAGAGAGAGCAAAGAGACTGCATAAAGAGAGAGAAAAATAGACAATGAGAATGAAAGAGTGGGGTTACCCAATAATTTGTATGTATGCATTGTATTGTGTAGAAGTATGACAAAAAATATACACCGATCATCCATAACATTATAACCACTGACAGGTGAAGTGAATAACACTGATAATCTCGTTATCATGGCACCTGTCAGTGGGTGGGATATATTAGGCAGCAATTGAACATTTTGTCCTCAAAGTTGATGTGTTAGAAGCAGGAAAAATGGGCAAGCGGAAGGATCTGAGCGACTTTGACAAGGGCCAAATTGTGATGGCTAGACGACTGAGTGAGAGGATCTCCAAAAATCACTTGTGGGGTATTCCTGGTCTGCAGTGGTCAGTACCTATCAAAAGTGGTCCAAGGAAGGAAAAGCGGTGAACCGGCCACAGGGCTTTGGCGGCCAAGGCTCATTGATGCACGTGGGGAGCGAAGGCTGGCCCGTGTGGTCTGATCCAACAGACGAGCTACTGTAGCTCAAATTGCTGAAAAAGTTAATGCTGGTTCTGATATAAAGGTGTCAGAACACACAGTGCATCGCAGTTTGTTGCGTATGGGGCTGCGTAGCCGCAGACCAGTCAGGGTGCCCATGCTGACCCGTCCACTGCCGAAAGCACCTACAATGGGCACGTGAGCATCAGAACTGGACCACAGAGCAATGGAAGAAGGTGGCCTGGTCTGATGAATCACGAGTTCAAGGTGTTGACTTGGCCTCGCAACTTACAGGATTTAAAGGATCTGCTGCTAACGTCTTGGTGCCAGATACCACAGCACACCTTCCGAGGTCTAGTAGAGTCCATGCCATGACAGGTCAGGGCTGTTTTGGCAGCAAAAGGGGGACCTACATAATATTAGGCAGGTGGTCATAATGTTATAGCTGATCGGTGTATATACAGTTAAGTCCATAAATATTTGGACAGTGACACAATTGTCATCATTTTGGCTCTGTAAACCACCACAATGGATTTGACAGGAAACAATCAACCTTTAAGTGCAGATTTTCGTCTTTCATTTGAGGGTAGTTACATCCAAATTGGGTGAACGGTGTAGGAATCACACCCATTTTTATATGTGGTCTTCCCAATTTAAGGGGCTCAAAAGTATTTGGACAAACTAACATAATCATGAATTTCAATTACTTGCAGTCAATGACTGACATCTGGAACCCATAGACATCACCAGATGCTGGGTTTCTTCCCTGGTGATGCTCTGCCAGGCCTGTACTGTAGCTGTCTTAAGTTCCTGCTTGTTCTTGGGGTGATTTGCCTTCAGTTTTGCCTTAGAAATCAAAACAAACCAATTAGAGAGATAGCAAAAACATTAGGTGTGGCCAAATCAACTATTTGGTACATAGTTTTGCCTTCAGTTTTGCCTTCAGCCACTAAAATGCTGCTCAATTGGATTCAGGTCAGGTGATTGACTTCACCATAGCAGAACATTCCACTTCTTCGCCTTAATAAAGTCTTGGGTTGCTTTCGCAGTATGCTTCGGGTCATTGTCCATCTGCACTGTGAAGAGCCATCCAATGAGTTTTGAAGCATGGCTGAATCTGAGCAGATAATATAGTCCTAAACACTTCAGAATTCATCCTGCTGCTTTTGTCAGCAGTCACATCATCAATAAATACCTGTTCCCTTCGCAGCCATGCATGCCCATGCCATAACACTACCTCCACCATGCTTCACAGATGAGGTGGTAAGCTTCGGATCATGAGCAGTTCCTTCCCTTCTCCATACTCTTCTCTTCCCATCATTCTGGTACAAGTTGATCTTTGTCTCATCTGTCCATAGGATGTCATTTCAGAACTGTACAGGGTTCTTTAGATGTTTTTTGGCAAACTCTAATCTGGTCTTCCTGTTTTGGGGGCTTACCAATGGTTTACATCTTGTGATAAACCCTCTGTATTTACTCTGTAAAAGTCTTCTCTTGATTGTTGACTTTGACACAGATACGCCTACCTCCTGGAGGGTGTTCTTGATCTAGCTAACTGTTGTGAAGGGGTTTTTCTTCACCAGGGAAATAATTCTTCTGTCATCCACCACAGTTGTTTTCTATGGTCTTCCGGGCCTTTTGGTGTTCCTGAGCTCACCAGCGCGATCTTCTTTTTTAGAATGTACCAAATAGTTGATTTGGCCTCACCTAATGCTTTTGCTCTCTCTCTGATTGGCTTGACAAAACTGAAGGCAAAACACCCCAGTAACAAGCAGGAACTAAAGATAGCTGCAGTCCAGGCCTGGCAGAGCATCACCAGGGAAGAAACCCAGCATCTGGTGATGTCTATGGGTTCCAGACTTCAGGCAGTCATTGACTGCAAAGTATTGAAACTCACAATTTTATTCATGATTATGTTAGTTTGTCCAAATACTTTTGAGCCCATAAAATTGGGGGGACCACAAACAAAAATGGGTGCAATTCCTACACCGTTCACCCATTTTGGATGTATCTACCCTCAAATTAAAGATGAAAGTCTGAAATCTTGATTGTTTCCTTTCAAATCCATTGTGGTGGTGTACAGAGCCAAAATGATCACAATTGTGTCACTGTTCAAATATTTATGGACCTAACTATATACATTACAATGCAAAATTAAGAGAGTTATGACAGAAAGCATAAAGTAGAGTACTCTGGAACAGTGACCTGAATTAGAGAGGAGGAGTGGTAAAAGAGGGGAAAAAAAGAGCAAGAGAGAACGTGAAAGTGAAGAGATGGTTGGTAGAGAGAGAGGTGGACCTATTCCTGGGAAAGGAGGCTAAGGCAGGATGTTGAGAAGGACATAGGTGGGATGTCAGGGCCTGTGTAGTCAAGACTGAGCTAACTTTCCTGTCAGCCTGGGCCAATGACACGGTATGTTTTTAACACACCCCAACACACACATACAGAAAGCAGTCTTCTGTGCCAGTCTTCCTTCAGAGCCTCCCTAAATGCTATGAAAGGTAGCCCTGCCAAAGCCAATGCGAGATCACAAAGGAATAATGTGTCCTTAGTCTCATCCAGGCTCATTACAGACTATCATTACTCATTTATTGATCTCATTTTTTATTTTATTTTTTATTTTTTGCTTTGGTGAGTTTATTTAACCAGAGTTTTGGGAAACATTAGCAAGATTGTATTTAAAGTGAACGGAAATTGGAGCAAGTCTGAGCACTGGAGTTAAAAACCTTTTAGAAGTAGAGTGCTGCTGCAAGCACCACATTTTGAATTCACACAATCATTTTACTGTTGCCCATTGAGAGTCTGCTTTGTTCTGTGGCATTCTCTGTTCGCAGTCAGCTGACTGGTAAATTGATATGGTAATCTTGGGGACTTTGGATCTGAGAATTATCATTCCTTCTGAAGACTTTGTTCTAAACTGTAAATATGATCTGACTACTACTACTACTACTAAAAATAATAATAATGCGTATGTGTAGTACTGACCTACAAAAGGTGGTATTTTCTGCAATGGTCCATGGGCCTCCTAAAAAATCTTGTTTGACTCATCAAATGTTATTGGCAATGAGATCAGTTTTTATAGGGCTTTGTTTCCCATCATAATTGCCCATTTGGCAGAGCTCCTCACACTGTGTAAAACATTTACTTTCTCTTTTCGGAAAGACAGCAGTCAGCACTCCTTCTGTCTCTCCCTCTCTCCCTGCATCTCAGACGTTGTTTCCAGTCCGCTGTGACGCTGACACTGCTGCTATTGCTGCTCTTAAGATGCATTCCTGGAACTTTCCACCAACACTCCCTGCAACCACCTCCATCTGTCAGAACTGACATCTGCAATGATATCAATATGAATTTCAGCTGCCTGACAGCTTGACAAAATAAGTAATTTTGTAATACAGTTCTAAGGATCCTAACCGGGTACTACAGGTGAAGGTTTAGGTGGGGAAAGGGGGAATGCGTCCCCCCCAATGTTGAGAGAGTA
Organism: Amia ocellicauda; assembly: GCF_036373705.1. Classification (NCBI taxonomy): domain Eukaryota; kingdom Metazoa; phylum Chordata; class Actinopteri; order Amiiformes; family Amiidae; genus Amia; species Amia ocellicauda. The sequence goes on along the minus strand of NC_089852.1, from coordinate 21,106,092 downwards.
TGTTAATAATGTATGCCCAGCTGTACCCGACTCCCCCCCAATATTGACCGCATCCCCCCCAATATTGATAGCGCCCCCCCAATTCTGAACCAAACCCCATGCCCCTGCCTGCCACCCCCCACCCACCAAATTTGGATCTGTAGGGCGTAAGAAAAAAGGAAAAAAGTCAATCTTCTTGTGAGTGGAGTTCAAGTTTACAATTACACCTATGACCTGCCAGTTGAAAGACCATGTTTGGACACAAACTGATTTGCCACACTTAAATCAATCCTGGCTTGACATGGGACCATGCTCACAGGGGCATGACCTCCACCCCCACCTGTGAAATCCATGTTCTGCAGCCAGGAAGCACCAGTCCGATCCAGTTTCAGGCTGTCTGCTTTACAACAATACACCCACCCCCGCCACCCCGTCTTCTTCCACCACCTGGAAAAATAATCTAGGAGAAACCAGATCCTCTAACCGGCTGAATTGAAGACCAATCTCTGTCCCTTAATGGAGACAGATGTAGAACTGTAATTGTTTCTTAAAAAGCAGTAATAGAGAGATTCATTTCCCTTTCACTTCCTGTCGGGCTTTAAATCTGTTTAATCTGACAGAGCAGGACTGATGCGAAGCACAGGCTGAGAGAAAGGGAAGGACTGAAGAGGCCGCCATTGGCAGATCTTGGTAAGACACAGGTTGCTGGATTGAAGTGGGTCCCACTCAAAACTCTACAGGTATCCCAGGATTTGCAGTATCCTTTCAGTTGCTCCCCACCATTTACAAATTAGCAGTCTTGACATAGAGACAACAGAGCTGTATTGAAAGCTGAAATCAGAATGCATAGCTGGCACAAATATGTCCAGATCTGGCAGCTTGACCTTGATATAGATGATCACACAGAATGTAAATACTAAACCATGGGTTTGGATGGAGTATGGAACATAAAGTGATCAATTATATTGTATTTGGAAGGCTGACACTGTATGGATGGAGCACAGCTGTGATTTAATATATACAGACTAGACAGATCAGGGGCTAAATATCTTATGAACATATTCTTGCTTTGTATCTCATTGATATTAAAATAATCATAATCTGCAAATAAATTATGTCTGTCTGAACCACTGAAAGACATGCACTCCACTTTTCCAATGATAGGAAGAGAACATACCTTGATCAGACTGCATGGAGGACAGGGGTGACGGGGGAGTGTTGAGCAGTGGGGTGGCAGTGCCCAGCACCTGGGAACAATTGACCCAGGTAACAAATCAATTAACGGTATTATACATTGAGACATCCTGAGGCTGTCACTCACAGTAGAACAGGATCATTTGGAAAAATATGCCTGTTCTACTGTGATTGACAGCCACAGGATACTTCAGCATATAATATCCTTAATTGATTTGTTACCTAGGTCAGGGCTCTGTTCCGATTTTGATTTGGGAATCGGACATTTTCAGAAATTTAAAATACCCTCCCTCTCCCCCTCTTTCTCTCCATCCCATTCACTTCACAATTCCATGTATTTCGTTTGATGCCTACATTCAAACTCGCCAAGTCCAAATCTGTTTCCTTTTTAGGGTCAGCTGCACAAGACCTCACTTGCGAATTATTTCACACCATCCATCACATTTCCATCAGTTGCTTGGCCAAACATGCAGGACTGACTGCAGTGATCCGTTTTGATTTGGTCGTTTGATTGGCACATCAGAACTGCCACAGTTCCACCTCCAGCTGAAGACCCACAGGGACATTAGGTGATATTACAACTGCTTATATCATCTGTCATTAACAGTTGTTTCAATGGTTATCGCAAACTCTTACTGAGATTTTGTTTGGCAATCTTTGGAAATAAATGAAGCAGAACCATCTTCCAAAGTACAAAGCCTGCCAATCAATTACAGTCCGGACTATTTGCATAACCTAATTAACCCCATTGTTTCCCATGAACTTCTCCCTCCTCTCTCTCTCTCTCTCTCTCTTTGAGCTTCACATTGCAGAACTAATTAGAAATATAGGGTCGTGCTGTGCAATTGCACCAGCCAAAAGCAAAAGAGCAGACTTGCAAAAACACTACTACTTGTCGATGGAGATTAGAGCACTGGAGACAGTTTAAAGCTTGAACATGTTCGCAGCCCTCCTCAGAGCCCCAAAACATCATTACTCCATTTGATCTATCTTCACCAGACAACTTGGATCAGTTTTATCACTCCCCCCTTCAAAAGACAATTTAAATACTAATCTCCATTTGCTTTTTAGTTAGTGCATCCTGTGTGGCTTTTTGCAAAACATCATGTTGAGCTAATCAAGGCCCAGTGCTGTGTTTGTATCTGTAAATCAGTGGAGCTCTTTGCATTGTCTGAATGCCAACAAAGAAGTGAGTCTAAGAGCCGTGCCGAAACACACCTAAGTACTTAATCTAAGCTCCTAGATTTAGTAGTTGTAATTTATGGGTGTTTTCTTCCACTTCTTATGATGCTTTCTTTTTTGTATGGCCAAACAACTTGTTTATACCTCTACCTCAATATAAATAAAGTATGTATATGGCACAACACCAAGCACAAAAGTGGAGCAGACCCAAACACAAGCACCTGCTTGTGGTGGGGGCAAAATGCAGACACTCACGCAGACGGATGACATTTGTGGCCCAGGAGTAGGACACCTCGACAATTTCAATGGTGTTTTGGGAGAAACAAGATTTATGCATGTGTATTCACATTTGATCATAATCATTACTATATTGATCCGCCATCCTTCTCATCTTCAGAAACACAAGGTTGTTGCATCACAGTGTTACACCAGCGTTACTAGCACCTGAGTAATGTCTACATTTTCTCCTTTCGATTGCTGGGGTGCATGAGATCTTGCTCTTGCTGCTGTGTGGAGGTGTAATTAACCTGCTCCACTCGTAGCCACAGTGTTGTTCTTCGACCTTAGTATCCGGTCTCTCCAATGGTTTTAATAATTATCCAATCACATGTACCATGTCCCCCACCCAGGCCCAAACTCAGACTGGACACAGACCATCTGTTCCACAGTAAAATAGCAGATTTAGACTCATATATATAATAATAATAATAATAATAATAATAATAATACCTTTGACTGACCACTGGACCACTGACTGATCCACACAGGCTACTGGTTAGCAACTTCCAGCTTTAACTCAGACCAAACCCCATCCAAGCACTGACTAGCCCAACACTGAGTCTGACCTTCTGGGACCTTGCAGACGTTAAGGTTCGTGATATGATGGCCATGTCGTGTGTATTTGATGAGACCCTCCCCCCACCTTCACAAAAGAACCAGATCTCAGGAGCAGAGCATGAATCACCCAGCTCACCCACTGTGTCCTTTCCCAGTGAATAGATTTGCAAATACAGCCCCCCTGCCCCCCCCCTCCCCCTCACACACACACTCCGCTATGCAGACCACATACACAGGCCCTCTCTCTTGCTCAGATGTAACTTTTTCTCGGTTTGACAACACGCACTGTTCTCAAATGTAATTAAACCGACAGTGCTGATTCACCATTGAAATGGAAATGTTGTAATTTCATTAAAAAAAGCTCTTGCGAGGCGATGGTGTGGCCCTGAACAATTGCAGATATTTATAGAGAAAAAGGCCATGGCTTTGAACTCATAAACACCAGATACTGAATGGTATCGTCTTGCATAACAGGTCATTAAGAAAGGGATCAGGACAGCAAAGAGAGAAATAGAAAGAAACCTAGCTCTTGGAGCTAAAACTAATGCAAAGACCTTTTTTCAATACTACAACAGCAAGAGGTCAATAAAGGATGAAGTGAAATGGGCAAAAAAAATTGAAAATGAAAAAGATGTGGCAAATGTTCTCAAGGAGTGTTTCACAGAGGTTTTTTCAAAAGAAAAAACAGATAACATGCCACAGGTTAACAACCAGTCGAGTCAAACTCTAAGAGAGATCAGGATAAATGAGGAGGAGGTACTAAAGGGACTAGCAGAATTAAAAACAAACAAATCACCTGGGCCAGATGGTATATTTCCAGCAGTACTTAAAGAAATGAGGGAAATTACTTATAGGCCGCTAACTCAAATATTCCAAATGACACAGGGGATGTGCCAACTGACTGGAAAACTGCTAATGTCATACCTATTACAGGCTAATCAGTCTCACCTGCACTACTTATAAAATGTTGGAAAAAATTATTAGACAGAAAATAGAGGAGCATTTTAATGATAACCATATTCTTGGTGATAGTCAACAAGGGTTTAGATAAGGCAGATCATGTCTTACTAATTTATTAGAGTTCTTTGAACATGCAACTTCAGCTGTAGATCACATGAAAGCATATGACATGATATACTTAAGATTTTCAGAAAGCTTTTGATAAGGTTCCACACCAATGACTGATACACAAATGGGAAGCTGTAGGCATTCAGGGCAATGACTGAGGTATGGAAGGACTGAAATTGGCCTTCACTATGAATAATACAGAGCATCTCATAATACAGAAAAGCATGGGCCATTTATAGCACACATGGAATGTGTTTTGTTTTCAGGGGCTTATGAGAAAAACATTGTTTCAGCATGTGGCCGCTCCACATCTTAGATCACAAAAGTCAGTTTCTCGCTTTGTTTACTAATGTTAATAGCAGCATGCTCTTAAAAAAAATAAATTAGAAACTGCTGCCACATAAAAAGTTCCTTAATGGCTCATCTATGAGGACAGTGATTGCTATTGAAAATAACATGTTTTGGAAACTTGACCTGTATGGTGAAGTACTCACACTACCCTTAAGGGTCAAAGGAGTGACCTACCGATGTGTTTGTAAACCTTTACCAGCTGCATCCACCCAACAATCCCCACCCCCACCCCCCAACAACACATGAAGGTATGATGATTTTTTTTTTTTATAAATCTTCACAATAAAGGTTTTAATATAGTGTATATAACTTACATATGCGGTGTATTACTCAAATACATATGGCTGAAATATTGAAAACCTGTGGTTAACTCATGCTATGATAAGTTGCATTATAGTAATGTATGATATCTCTCTTACATGCATACATACATACACACACACACATATTATAATGCCAAATATACTGGAACAAACTCCCCAGCGATGTGGTAGAAGCTGAAAGTTTGGGAACATTTAAAAACAGACTGGATAGGGTCCTTGGATCACTCAGTTATTAATGGACACCAAACGAGCAAGATGGGTCGAATGGCCTCCTCTCATTTGTAAACTTTATGTTCTTTCTTCTTATGTTCTTATGTGTGTCTATATATATATATATATTACTGCCAGCACTGACAGAAATCTAATATTTAGTTGATTTATTCCATGTGGGGGTAGTTGATTGAATGGATGTAACATTCTATCAAGACAGTGATCTCAAACATACTTACCAAGTAATTCTCAAAAATTAATATTAATAATTATCTGTTATTCCAGTGTAATTATACATGACGAAGAACCTGAGTTCTAGTTCAATTTCTAATTAATGCTAATGAAAAAATATGTTATTCCATATGTATTTGTATGATTTCCCTTAGACTGCAGGACTTCATCATTAACCCCTATGTATTACAATGTGTGACTGGTAAACTTGAATTACTAGTGTATTCTGTAAAACGATTAATTTTATGTGAGTGTAAAGTGCTAAATTATTAATATTTAGGCTTTCAGGCAATTTGCACACTATATACATTTTAAAAACCTTGTGGCTGGTCATTTCTGCAGAGAGGGAACTTAGGAGTCTTTCTTCAATAACAACAGAAGCCTGAAATGAAAATACCCTCTACTCAGCCCTACTCAGTTAAAGTCCCCCAGAAGCAACAGAATATACTATGATTTAGACCAGCTTTAATCATAAATAATAGAAATGATCTGTCATGGTTTTTTATTAATTGTTTTAAACAATAGAAATGCCACTTGGGCACATTTGGCTGGCAAACACTATTGCGATTGTCACGTCCTGGATGACTGCAGGACTGGCGGTAATCGCTGTGCAATGGGAACAATCTCCTCCATTGATTGTTGACACACTGGCATGTAACACGGGCTAATTGCGCTGGGTGCTGACAAAATACACAGTCTGTCTGAGGCGGTCACTCTTAATCTACAGCTCGCAGTAATTATTCCCATATCTGTGGACATACATTGTAAACTCTAGCAAAACCCAATGAATTGCATAGACAAAAGGCAACTCCTAATGAATTGTTTCTTGTCTGTCTTCTAACCCAAGGCTTCCAATGGATTTGTAATGATGCCCTGGTCTAAATTCCAAATTCCTGCGTTTTAAATTGAATTGGTTAAACTGTAAAGAAGAAAAAAATAAAAAATAATGCCCTTATAAACATCCTAAAGAATATTATACACAATTAACTTTGTGTGTTCCACATGCAAAATATATCTTTCTAAGACTGTCTCATGCTCTGTCTAACTATCTATTGATCTATCAATCTATATATTTATATTAATAAATAAATCAGAGACAGCTTGATGTGTTTTCCAGATCTTCCACAGACAAAGATTTGAACATAACAGCAGAAGCAGTAGAAAGCAAACAGAGAGACCTAGTGTTGGCCACTCATCTAAAAGGATAGCATGCTTCCTGCATGCACCTCTTCACAATGCCTTCCCCCTACCATGTAACTGTATCACACCGAGGCCTGGTCCAAACATGGCCAGAAGTGTCATTTCCTGCCCGTTCTGTAGACTGGTGAGGATTAGTCACACTTGTAACCGGAAACATTGACATTATACATCATGTCCATTAAGAACTCATGAGGATGTATCACACTGCCCACTGACATTTACTTCACATCCACTCAGCGTAGATACAATAGAAAGTGAAGTAATCTCAATGAGCGAGGGCTTCCCTTCAATAGCACCTACTTACAGAGCGCTGCTTCTCCTTCCCACTGCACGAAAGTGAGGACCCCCTCAGCACTACTGTCTGAATGATCTTCTGTTTTTCTTTTATGGAGTCTCTAAGTACTGCGTGGGTAGAGTGCTAGACAATAGCACAAAAGACATGAAGATGAAAAATTAAATAAATCCACACAAAAAAAACAAGTTATGAACTCCGACTCACAAAGGACAAGAGAAAGGAAGCCCCCCCTCAGGCAGTGTGGGCAAGGCTGTCTGTCTCAAACAAGCACCATCCAGCACAAGTCAAGGGTCTGCATTACAATGTTACGTCTGTACCAGTGCCCATGTGTCAGCCCTGCCGGGGTAGGTCAAACATCGTGTCTCTTTGCCCTTCCTGAGACAAGAGCGTCTTCCACTTCTAGTGACCCGTGGATTTGCATAAGACCCTAGCATTGTCCACTACAGCTTTAGCCTGCAGCCCTTTACAAGCCTTGACTGCCCAGCGTACCGCTATTCAAGGAATGCCAAATGGCCATAATTACACCTCGTATTAAGAGATGTGCCAACTAGACAATAGCTAACATGTTGATTACTGTATTGTCCTCTAAATGTGCTCCATTTGTGTAGCTTGATTGATATCAGGTTAGTAATTCTGTTTTTCCCCCATCAATCTTTCAGTGGCCTACTCATACACTTGTTTTATTGCTACCAACATACTTTTGCGGTGCTGTAGTGATGGATGAACATGGATGCTCAGAGAGAACCATATTGTATGTTTTGCTGGACAGTTTTGAAATGCCACCACAGTTGAAACAGAGGACAGCACACCCCGGCACACAGAAGCCCAAAGTGTCACATTGGAAGGAATGTCTGATGAAGAATGTGCTGAATTCCTGACAGTGTCTCCACACTTTTCCTCTGAGCTGAGAGGCAGAAGACTCCCCCTAACCCACCCCTTGGCCCAAAAGCGCAAGCAGATAACTGCCCTTGTCCTTCCCCAGTGATGTCTACTGACAGAGAGGAGGGGAAGGGGAAGTTGGGACCTCTTTCTCTTGGGGGTTGTACAAAGTTGAGACCCTGGTTTCTGGAGCCCCCTTATGAGAAAATAAGGGGTGAATGGTGTGGAGTGAAATGGAGACAGAGAAACAGTGAGTGAAGAAAACCAAAAGGGAGATGGCGGGAGAGAGATAGTAAGAGGAAGCGGTGTGCAGGGACAATGGGTTGACTTCTCTTCCTGACACACAAGGCTGTCTTCTATACCCAGAACACAGTGCCAAGAACAGATCTGCACTCCAGAATAGCAAGAGTTCAGCTTGCTCTTTTGAAAACTCACAATATCCCTTTTCATTACGTCTGTACTGAAGTATTTCAGGCCAGCAATTGAGGAGGTAGGGGGGGGTGTAGTTGGTCAGTGAGATCAGTGTCACATTTAAGAACCTTCAGCTTCCACAGGTCAATCAGTGTACTCTGATGTTTGTGTGTGTGTGTGTGTGTGTGTGTATTATAATTATTTATGGAGTCAATCCATGCATTTTGCCATGTCTGTGAGTTTTATTCATATTATTACGATTATTGTTGTTGTTGTGGTTATTGTTGCTGTTAAATGGTTTGCAATGTAATTTAAATAATACTGGATTTGCACGATTTAACACTAAAAGGGCAAGCAAGTGAAGTTTGTGAAGGGAGGCATTAGTGACATTCATACACCATCTGCATTTATGTTGATGTGTTAGTTCTCTGTGGGTGTCTGTCTGTGCTCTGACATGTCAAGAGAAGGCTTTTTAACAAGTATTGACCATTTAACAAATTTGTCATTAGACTGAGATTTTATAAATACAAATCGCACATCGAGTTAGTTTAACTACACTGAATTAGTTGTAACATTGGTTGAGGGAGGTATTTTAAAAGATAGTTTTCTCCAAGTTGTTATGAATGCCAATAGACCCAAACTGAACAGATTGTAATGAAGAGCTTGTAAAGAGATTATCCACTATTGCAGAGCTCCACATTTCCCACCAGTACAGGTTCAAGATTAAAGCCAAATGTCATTAAAGTGGTTTCATTTTGTCTTTTTCTATTTTTTTCTTTTTCACGTCATTCATTGGTATTTAAATTTGCCTCCGCATAGTGCAAGAAGATAGTAAATGTGGCCCTGTACTTGCTGAAAATGTAATCTGTCATATTTGAGGTGGAGGGAGGTACTAGGCCATTGGTACATTACTGCTGAGGCTTTCTGTCAAACTGAATTCAGTACAGTGCACCTGCTGTTAAACAGAATAACTGTAACAATTAATAGAATTTCAACCCTGGCCAAGCATGCCCTCTAGTGTTGGCTGATCTTGTAGAAACCAATTTTTGTTACGCTGAATCTAAAACAGGGAAGGGTAGATACTGGACTTTCTAAAATGTCCAAGGTCATTATTAGAAGCAGTAGTACATTGTGTTTGTATTATTATTATTATTTAGGGGTAGATTGTGTTATGCTTTCTATATTACTCTTGCATTGTATATGTATGAGTCATTATCTCCTATATAAACTTGTTTAAAGCACTGAACAGCAAAACAGTGACATATAAAGTACTGAAGGATATTTGCTTTATAATAATGTCCTCTTGTGGCACAAGAATGCAAGTACATATCTTCAATAAATGCTGCCAATAAAGAGTAACACCAAGTGTTGTACTGCTGAGAGGGCGTTTCAGTATGAATTGCAGTGTGATAACTGTGCTTTGTTGGATGGCATTACAAGTAAATAGCTGTAGCTAATTTACAGAAACACATTTAAAATTGTGGAGATTAAAGGATTAACTGTGAAACTATCAATATAGGTGTCAATAAACTAACCATAAAACTTCATGCGAGTTTCTTTTTACTAGGGCAGTAGTTAACCTAACTTCCCAAACTGCCTTTGTCGACACAAACAGACAACATGAATCGCAAAAGTGTAATAGGCCTACCACTAGCTTACATAAATGTTATGAATGCAGTCCCTGTACAACAGTACATTGATTTGTCATCTACCATATTGATGACCATATATCCTGGTCATCCAGGTAATAACAAGATCAGGACTACATTCGTTTTTTTTAATCTTGAGAGGAGACGCCTTTTTCAATACAGTCTCGAGGAAGAGTGATTGAGCACTTTCAAATAATGAAGCTGGGATACTTTTTGACAGTATAATCCAATGTATATATGTATTTATTATATTATTATTTGTATGATTATCTATTTATTTAGCAGACACCCTTATTAAGGCCACTGTTGATTGCTGCATTTTGGTCAATGTTTTAAATGGTTGATTAGAACAATCAGCGCAACTTAAAATCTAATTGTCTGCAACACAAGTGTCGATTAAAATGTAAAAGTAGGGGAAGAGTTCTAAAAATAACATGCATAAACAATGTGTTAAATGGTGGGGGTGTCAAACTACGTATTAATGTACTACTAAGAGATAGACATAAAACAATTATAGTAATTCAGTTTCAGGGCACACGTGTAGATTCTGTTGTGTCCATCGTGACATACTGCCTGGATGTTGTAACCCTTATGAGAAATGTTGTAAGCATGACAGCAAATCAGTTTTTGGAGTAGCCTAATCTAAACAGATCAATAGGTTACATCTAAACTATTAGCCTTTAAAATGGTCATTGTGTTTCCTAATGCCTCTAGGTGTATAGGCATGTAACATCCACCCCCTAGTGGGATGTGTTTACCAATGGGGTTTGCTGCCATCACCTTTATTTAACCCTGGTAAGGTCCAGTATTGCACAATTAAACCACAACAGGGAGGCCAATGTAAGCACACAAATGTATTACAAAACACCAGGGAACCGTTTATAACAAATAGGATTATTTTTATACATTTTTGAATAAATTAAGAGTACTTCAGGTTAAAATAGGGTTATGGGGAAAAAGTCAGAGGCAGTCTCTGACCCTAACTAACAAAAAGTTTCAAAGTACACTACAAGCCATAAAAGGAGAAACACCAACTATATAAAAAAAAAAAATCACAACAATTCCAATAAATCACTCAATCAACATACACAAAACAATATAAACAACCAATAAGTACCATAAAAGAGACCCCCCTGAACTACACCCCAAACCCCACAACTAAACACAAGGCACCCTTGTATAGCTCTTAAAATACTAAAAACCAAGTAATAATCCCTTTATATTCTAAAATACAGTAGTATAACTATAATGAGAATTAATTAGATAAACACGAGTGCAACAGAATCAACTCAACAGCACATTAACCTGCAGCAGCATTGTAATATACAGTGTAGGTAATGTGTGTGCGTGTGTGTGAAGAGGTTCACAGAGTGACCTGTAGAAAAAGAGGGGAGCAAGATTAGGCAAGAAAACTACTTCCCTAGATCTGGGTCTTCACTGTCTGGCATCAGCAACACAAATGCAGCTCCAACTCCTGCTCTAAACATTTGTTTCAATTTACTTTTAGGGCCACTACCACACTCCCCCTCTGGCCGGCTTTTTAACCCATGCGCTTTAAATTTCCTGCATGCCGCCCCAATCCGCACGACCGGATTTCCCACATTTACACTGCTATTTCTGATCCCGATCAAATGTATCAGTAGCATTTGATCCGGATCAGAAACGGCAGTGTAAACGCTCAGCAATCTGGTCAAATATACCTCTCAGAGAGATGGTACAGATCCATCCTGGCAGTGTAAACATGCACTGTGCGGCATGTGTTTTAGAGGCCTTCACATCAGTGGAGCGGATAGGACACTTCTCTACTGCCAGTATTATAAATAAAATACTGTTAAGGAGAGGAAAAATATATATACATTATATTATTTATACAAACACGTTTCTACTATAAATGTCAAACAGTTTTTGTTCCCTGCGCATTGCAACCGACATAAGGATACATTATTAAATTGTATTGCTATTACTGTTGCGGCACATGCTTTTATACAAGGGAATTTACTTTCAAATGTAGAATTACACAATGCATTGAAAGAATAAACCAGAACATTCTACAAAAATACATTTAAAAATATTATGAACAGATTTGAATGTATTACTAAAGACTGCACAATGCCATAACAGTACAAGAATCTAATCTACAAGAAGAGTCCATTTTAACATTAAGTAGTATTCATATCTGTATTAATAAATTGAATGCAAATATCAAAACAGCAATGTAAAATACTTACATCAGGAGAAAAATGTTTCACAATGATGAGCTCCTCTTTGAACCTGCAAATAAACATGGTTAAAAAGTTAGATCTCAAATGTTTAAATACTATATAATGAAATAATGATTGAATTTCGTCCTGCACTTCTTGAGCATTCCAGATTAATTTTGCCAGTCAGCCCCTCTGCAGCTAGTTTCTCCTTTTCCTGACCCCATGGTATCTTCCAAGTATTCTCATTTTCAGGTGTCTTAAACGGAAGACATACGATGTCTTTAATTACCACCGGGCCTTCCAGCAACAGTTCTGCGTTCTGCAGGATTGAGAGATCGTGTTCTGCCACGGAATGCTGAAGGCAGAGGCAGAATTCTCTAAAGACAATATAAAGAAAAGACATGCTGTGGACGGAACTGCATAATATTACAGATACAACATAACTTACTATGTCTGTATTGATTTTGACCAAACATAAAAAGACAACAGAAAACTGGTTTAGGAGTGCCGATTCGTTCAGCAATGTAACATACTTACATCAGGAGACCAATCGTGTTAAAGAGTTAGATCTCAAATGTTTAAATACTTGGACACTAACAGTAGCTGCGATTTGCAGGTCTGTAACGTGCTGCTCATTGAACGCATATAGATACTGCGCACTTCTCTTCAGTGGGACAGGGGGGTTAATTAACTTTTCTGCCCACCAGCCACAGAACACAAATCAAATTGAATACATATAAAAGCATATTCAAATGCACTTATTTTTGTTGTCGTTATTACTACCACTAATACTTAATCATAACAATAACAGTAATGCATGTGCATTGCTACTTCGCACTGATTATAATCGCTGGTGTCTGACTCGGTGCAGAGCTCATCTTTCTACTTTCCCGCGAAACCGGCCGGTCGGGTCTGCAGTGTAAAATACGTCTCGCACTATCACTACTGTATTTCTTACACTTAGCGCTTTTCTTGTCTCAGTTCTGTAATTAGGGTTTAAAAGGGGATCCTGACATTTAGGTTGAAATGAACTAGAAACGTCTTAATCTGTACCTTCACCCCCTCGTCATAAACCTCTGCCCCCCCCCCCCCCCAAATCGCTGCCATAACTGTCTACAATACTGAGCAATGTTCCAAATTAAAAGTTTACAATAATAAAACATGTGCTTCATTCATTTTATCGGTCTCAGGAACATATCCAAAACATCCCTCATCAGACTCCTTTAAAAGCGCTCTCATTGGTGAGCACTTTCACCGCGCCGCCATTTTGCCCGTCTCCCCGAAGAGGCGGGTTTGTGCGTTTAGATCACGCAAGTGACCCGGATGTGGCGGGAGTTCTCCAGCCCCTCAATGCGCAGCTGTTCGGTATCAGCCCTGCTCCCCATACACCCGCTTTTCACAACCAGCAGGACATTTTGATTTGTCGCTACACCAGTTTGTACAAAGACCATAGATAAATGCTAGGTGGTAGAACAGTTTAAAAGCAAAATTAAACATCCAAAAGCAATCGATGCTAAGGAAAATATGTAGAAGAGAGAAGTCGCTGATCCACAGCTGCCGAGGGCCACGGCCTGAGAAGCGGTAACATCAGGTGTCTTCTGGGCTGCCAGACTGTCGAGACTGGACCGAGGCGATACAAAGACTCCACGAGTCGTGCGAGGTTGCCGACCCCTTCAACCGGTGCCCGCAGTCCGACTACAACGTTATAATTAGCAGGATCCGCCATCACTACCAACACTTTCCCTCAGAGACCTGTGCGCTCCGCCGTGCTTCTCACGTGTCACGGTGACGTCACGAACCGAGTCCCGTGACTCGCACAATGCCAGTTCGTGCAAATAATGAGGAGCAATTTTATGGACGGGATGTAAAATTTGTACATTGCCTTCAGTGGACAGAATGAACACCCACGCTTGCATTATGTCCACATTTCGTGCACAAAATGGAATAAAAGTTGCATTTCATTTCGTGGACGAAATGAAAACCCTCTTTCATCATCCACGAAATGAATTACAGATATTGTACATTTAGTGGTACAAAATGTGTATTTCGTGCAATACATTATGTATGGTAAGTACCGCGGTAAGTCAGCTTGACGTTTGATAGTTTGATTTTCGACTCGCACTACATGAATGAAAAGAGCTGTATCTGCCCAAACACCACAGCTAGCGTCTTCAAACCAGCTTTCACATGAAGAGGCCAATTGTGAATTCTTTCACAGCCTTTATTTTACTTGTGAATCATTTGTGAAAATCAATAGCATTCCGCATATGTGCACATAGCCATGCGTAAAATGGCTGTATCTCCCCAAACATAATAGCTAGTTTGTTCAATTCAACTGCAATATCACGTAGTCTATTTGTGAATTCTTACACAGCCTTTGTTTTACTTGTGAATGTTAAGAATAATTTGTGACATGCCTGAAATTGCTCGTTATCCCTAACCAGTTATCGTGGAACAGAATTTGTATGGATTAAACAATGTTGGGGGCCAGGTGAGCATATTAATCACACCAAATAAAAGACCATACCAAACCAGTTACCTAGGACCCTGTAGCAAAAGCGTTTCTATCTACAGAACCCTCATGGAAAACCTTTACATCCACGTTATTTGGTATTTACCAGCTGAGATAGGACAATACACTGTAAAGGACACATTTATATCTATTATATCCACAATGCACTCTCCATACACTGAGAACTACAATTAATCACACTCAGCCATGCTCATGCAGGTGCATGTAAACAAGGTCGGGGGAGACTGGCATGTGAATAACCTCGCTTATCTATGTATTAAGACTACAACACAGAAACTGTTTCGTTTTACATTTTTAGTCCCACGATTATGAAATAGTCTATAAAAAGGGGTTTTCATTATTAGGAGACCTTTCTTGATTAGGGATATATTTGATTTATTTCTGTGAATTCGGGCGTCAGAACAGGAGGCTTGCACTCACATAGAAAGTCCTACATCGGCGTGTGCTGTGCCGTGTCTACCGGTAGTTGGCGCTAGCGAGGTGAGCAGTCAGCCTGCGTGTGTTTCCTCACCGAGACAGCGGGTTTGCACGGCAGAGAGAAGAGACGAGCATGGGCGTGCAAGTGCGGGTTGAATACTGGTAAGGAGCAATGCCTCTCTTCTCTGGTGAGGTGTCGGGGGGAAGTGAGGGAACCTGCTAAATTCAATAATGTATAAAGAAGTATTATTTATATACAAGAACAGCACGACTCTGAAGGACAATGGAGAAATGCGCCCCATCATCACATATGCGGAAGCGACAAGTAATGCTTTTGGGAAATGCTTTCAAATCTCATGTGATCGATGTTGTGGTCGCGATCTTGTAGCGCAGATTTTAGGTTCTGCACCTTTCAGCTACAATAACACCACTTCTGTTTAATGACTCGTACAGTTAGTATTTACCCGTATTTATTTTGGGGTATATACAGTGCAAGTGCTACTAGCTCCTGCAGCCACATGAACAATGCCAAGTTCAGCTCTGCTCCGTTTTCCACTTTCCTTTATTTATATACGAGGTTAATTTCATTGACTTCCAGTGGTTATACCTCTTTTCAACCTGATTTTTGTACAGTGACATGGTGAATACGGCGTGTTTTGTTATAGATCGCCATTGTGGCTCCTTTGCTTCTACCACCATTTAGAGCCAACATGGCGGCGTCGGTCTTTCGTAATCCGCTGTTTTATTACACAGATGACTCGGCCATGGCCAATTTAAATCCAGAATTGTATTGCTCGTCCATACCCAACTCCCGGCACAAATGATACCATCTTATGAAATATGTAGACTAGTTGAAAGAAGTTGCATCAAAACGATAAACCGCTATCAATACGATCAACACATAACAAAATATGAAATATGTATCTAGGTTGATACTGATAGCTCAGCAGGAAAGTAAGCAGTGTCCTCCATGGTGGCTGGCGTGGGGAAGTGACACACGGGGATTTTACCTCACTGGAGCCATCCTGTTGTGCTGGATTGGTTAGCAATAACATGGTAAAATGACGCAACTATTGCACTGTATTTAGTGTTAATTAGGGTTTGTTTGTGAAAAGTGTATATTATGCGACTACAGTAAGTTGCCCTGGTTGAGGGTGTCTGCTAAGAATAAAAATAATAAATCTATGGTGCAAGATAGATAAATGAAAACTGAACTCTCCTATGCTGACACAGTATTTATTCTAATAGACACGTAACTCATATGTGTTAGCTATAGGCTTTGTATGGGGTCTGTTGGGCAAGTGGGTGACTATCAAAACTTGAAATGTAACTGTTTTTGTGCTCTGTTTCATACTGCTTTTTGGTGAAAACTCATGTGTCTCTCTCTTCCCCCCCTTCTCAGTGGCTCATGAGGCTATGAGCCCCGCTATCAGGAGCTGGCGCAGGTGGTGTCTGCGGAGTTCACTGATGCGGAGGTGTCCGGCTTCGTTGGCAGAGCAGGTATGCTGTTGTGTGTCTCATTGTTTTTGATATCTGTTCAACATTGCCCCGAAGCAAAGGGAGTTAAAGTCGTAGTGGTGTCATGCTGACAGATTTTAATGATCTCGGTCGGGGAAATAGACCTCTGTGGAAATTGACCCCAGGTGGTTAAATAAGAGTACCAGGCTGTACTAATGAAAGTCAAAGTGTAAACCTTTAATGAGCAGTAATCCTTGGACATGTAGGATCTGATTTGTGTTACATTTAAATGGGAAGTTTCTAAGCTCTGTTAGGGAGTACACAAAGTTGAGACTGGTACTGTGCGAGCCCGGGTTATTTCCTCTGGCTTAATCCTGGCGAAAGTTGGGCTTTTTTGCTCATGAATTACTCATCTCAGAGACTACTCTTAGGCGAACAGTGCTGGAGCTCGCCTGGATGATGTGGGCCGTTCTACATAAATGTTTAGTCATGAACAGATGTAAATATATCTTTTAATATAGTGCAGCAGTGTTGAAATATCTTTGGTATAATGGTAAAGAGTAAAGCGTGTATGAAATCAGGGGTAGCAAGCATTTGATTCTTCTTCAGACAGATGTGTTCGCAGGTTCCCTCAAAAGCTTTACACAAGCACAACCTGAATACAATATTATGATATGAGAAATAATTACCCAAGTAGAAAAGTGACCATTACCTGTCATGTCCTTGCTGTGTCCACAGTGTATCTGTTCAGTCTTAGTAATCGCTGCCTATTTTGTTTGCAGGCAGCTTTGAAATTGAGATCAATGGACAGCTGGTGTTCTCCAAGCTGGAAACCAGTGGCTTTCCTTATGAGGATGACGTAAGTACTGTCGTTCATGTTTGGAGTTTGTTTATACTATGCTAACTAAGAAGGCTTTATAAGTACAGCCCTCTCAACCCCTGTTCACCTGTTGTTTTGTAGTCAGTCAGCTGAATTCTGTCCTTGTATGGATGCATGTATTCTCATAGAAAATATAAAAACTATTTAATGTAGATGCAATAAGAGGTATAATCTAGTCTTGGGAGATGTACAGTGGCTCTCCCTCACACACACACACACACACACTTGTAGCCCACATATTTGCAGCTGCTAACACAGTTTCTGACAAGTTCTCCTTGTTAGTTTCTTAGAACCAGTTGCAATTAGATTTCGATAGTCCTTGAACTAGTGACTAGACCCATTTATCTTAAAGTTTGCATTCCTTCTCGGTCAATGTAGTTTAGCTCCTGAGTAGCAGCACTGACCTTGGCAGCAGCCCCAAACTAATTTCTCGATACAGAACATGCACTCAATTTGAAACTCTGTATCCACTCACTGTCAATGTATCGATGCCAAAATTGTTGGGGTTAAATTAGACCAGTGTGTGGTAAATTATAACTAACTCAGAAGTGCAGTGACTGTCCTTCTTAATGGTGTGAAAAAAGTTTGAGGAGCATTTTTGGGGTACATTTATGATATGTATTAAATCCAGTTTAACCTTATTGTCTGTGCCAGTAAGGATAAACAAAAAAGTATCCAATGCATTAACCTGGGTTTTTCAATGGAGCTCCTCCATCCTGGGCTTAGAGGGGGGTCGATTCTATACTGTGTTGTAGCCCAACTGTTTGTGACTGGTGTCCCTGTTTTCACAGATCATGAATGCCGTTCAGAAAGCCCATGACGGGGAGATGGTAGAAAAGATCACCAACAGCCGTCCCCCCTGTGTCATCCTGTAACCTGGGCAGCAGTGTCAGGTGTCAGCCCCACCTCCCTCCTCATGAAGAACAGAAGTACCTCTGAGCACCTCCAAGCATCCACAGCACCAGCACTTGGACAGAATTGGGGGGGAAAGAATGACAGAAAGATGCAGAGTCTCATGCACACTGCAAAGAAAACTTGTTCAAAAGGCAAAAATAATTTGATTAGATTTAAATAGTTTTCAGTTGAAAGATTGATGCACAGTCTTTTTCATCAAAAGGTTTATTGCAATGGTAATTTGATGCATTACAACAAAATGTACTTTTAGGATTGGTTCACAACTACATAATTGGCACTGAATTTTACCTTCGCAAAAGTGATATACAGCTTACAGTTCAGTGTCTCTGTAATCAGCCCTGATGGACAAGCACTGCAGCGTCACTGTAAACCCACCAGTTAGAAATCTGAAAATGGATTAAAAACAGAGAGCCATTTTAAATTAGATATAAAGTGATTGGACTATTTTTCAACTTTAACATTCAGTATCTGCAACTATAGAGAAAGCAGCAACTGTGTGGTGAGTTCATGATCTTGGCTATTCTCATGCACCTCTGAAGCTGCATAATGGCAATAACCAGCCAGCTAGAGGATACATTTGAACAGAAGATAGAGAAGAATGGCCAGGAAACCAGAGTGAGGACATTGCATCTACCATGCAGTGCTGTAGTGAGGCTTAGGTGTTGTCTGTTTGATTGTTTCCTCAGGTCATTGTGTTGATAAATACATTGTTGCTTGTGCTGGAGGTTTCACTGCCTCTCCCTGGTCTGCATCTTTTGAGGGGGGTCAGGTCCTTTATGATTACTTTAACTGAAATGTGAAGGTTAAGGTTTGAGCTAGCCGGCCCTGACCCCCACATCAAGAGGACAGCACTTGGAGAGGTCAGAGGTGTGTGGAGGGGGACTCTTTCTCAACCCACTCCCAGCCTGGGGACACTGAAACACTGCTCAGTGAGTTTGTTATGAGTGGTGAACTCCAACCCTCTCCCTAGGTCTAGGTCCCTCAGCCCTGGCAGTGAATACAAGTAGATTTGGAGTTGAGGATAGGAAAGAATAAGTGGAGTACAGACACTGTTTTGTAACTGCATGATTATGACTTCAGTGTAAATGTCTGACCCAAGTGGACTGAATAAGATGTGTAAGTGTACTAATATATGTTTCCTGATTTATTCATAAATATGCAGTGTCTGTTCTGTTTATTAGGAGCAAAACAGCTTGATAAAACATACATAGGAATTTCTGTTTCTGAAAGTATCAGACTGACTAGTGTCTCTTCATAATATAGTGGACAATGCTCATAGCGATCACAGTTATATGGATCAACCGCCTATATGGATCAAAACGCTTGGGACAGAATCGTTCCTATACAAATGCTGGTTTAAATAATTCGCTTATAATGTTCATTTTGGGTCTTTTCATACATTTCAACATATGGAGAAAAATAAATAAACTGATGGATGTGATCGCAATAAGCGGTCGCCACTACTAAATAAAGTCTAAACATAGATTAGTCTTAATTTGATAGCTAGAATAATCTCATGCAAGTTAGTAAAAAGTGAACTTGGTTTTGGATAAAACCCATGATCCAGGCATCAATGGACAAGTTTGTGAAATGACTTTTCCAGGCGGCACAGAGCCAACACACAATACAGAGGTAGCCTCATTTTGTTGTAGGCTAGTTATTGTTATGCAGTTTTTATATTTTGACTAAGATCAGAATATTTTAGGATTACGTTTGTTCTCAAACTCTGCTACCATTGGCATAGATAGCCTACAGTTTATTCATTTGAAATGCACTGAAACCACCGGCAAGCTGTGGTTTATGGCCTAGCCTATTAACAAGGTAATCAGTGAAATCAATCAATTAATAAACTCGTGCTGAACCAAAAAGTCATAAGTGTATAGATCACAAAATCACGTGTCAAAAATAAAGAAAATCAAACAAACGTGTTAGATATGTGTATATAAAACAAATACGCGTAATAAATATAAAGCCAAAAACAATCAATAAAACCAAGCTGATTAAGTATCAATGTCCCACAGGTGACATGATCAAGCGCATGAAAGCGCATATAAAGGAATCTCATTGTCAATAAAAGCGGATGTTGTTGATGTGGGACTCTTTTATTTTGCACATTGATCAAGCTGGAGGTATACAGAGAAAACATGCTAACACTGAATTTGTGGAGAAACTGTTCGAGTATGTTATGGATCACAGAGTGTCGTAGCCGTATTTATATACACATGTATGAGTTTTTCTTTAGAAACTACATACATAGGCTGTGACTGTATGTGTCATGCTGTAGGTGTCATGGTATAGATATGTAGTGGCTACAGATTTAAACACACGCACACTGTATTTAATAATGCAACGCAGTTCATTCTCCCACAGAGCAATAATAAGGGACAGTATCTAGGACACTTAAATGAAGCTCTATTGTCGATGTTCATCGGATCATGGTACAGGGAGAAGTAACACGGTTATTGACGATGCGCTGGGAAACCAAAGCAACTAGAGGAAACGGGAAAAGATACGTCAACATGAACACTTAATTTTCTAACAATCATATTTGTAAGTGATGTCTTTTGTTTTCTACATATTTGTTCAATGTGTCCCGGTTTCTACTTTTCAATATCTGGTATAAGACTAAGATATCGTAAATACGTTTCAGTGCAAAGTGTATTGCTCTTTAATGTTGACGGTATTTGAGCCTCCAGTTTTAAACACTAAATCCCAGAGTGCCGAGCGTCCCAGATGCGTTTTGACCTTCCGTGTCTCACAGTCGCTTCCTAGGGCAGCTGGACCCACGACAGCGAGTGCAGACACAGGCGGGCAGCTGAGGTGCGCAGTTACAGCGCGGCCACACGGAGGCGCCCTGAACAGGGCCAGTGGAGACGGGTATGAGTGACGTCAGTACAGAGCCCCTGCGGGGTCAGCGCCGTGGCCACTGGGGCGGTGAGGAAGTGACGGGACTCCGGCGAGGTGTCGACCGGGATGACGAAGTGACACCCCGTGTGGAGACGCTGCTCCTGGGGCGACGGACTCGGGGGCGGGGCAGTCCTGATGGGGCGACTGAGGCGGCCGCCTCTCCCGGGCTACTATTGATCCGAGCCATTGCACACCGGATTGAGACAAACTGCTAATCGGGTGTGATGTCATGTGACTCGGGTCGCTGTGTTTTCAGCTCGATGATGACACGTGTCCGGCTGCCGAGTCAACTGCCACTGTGACGTCATAGGCAGCCGGTTCACTAGAGCAGCTCACAGGACGTGTCACAACTCGACGGAAGTGTTGGTGGAAGGTGAGAGTACCGCTCCCGCACAGAAGTAATACGGCACCAAAGACTTTGCAATGGAGAAGATACGCAGTTTCCTGAAGCGCAAGAATCGGGTTTCGGCTGTCCCCCGGACCCCGGCTGGATATGCTGACCCGAGAGAGACAGATCAGAGGAAGCTGCACAAGTCTAGGGTATTTTTTCCAAAGCTGAAAGCTCTGTCCAAGAAGCGTGAGGTAAATGAGCTGGACAACGAAAAGCGGTAAGACATTAATAATAATAATAATAATAATAATAATAATAATAATATTAATATTATTATTATTATTATTTTAATAAAGTGATTCTTTCACTGTCCACTGTTTTCTTTAGGGAGTTCTGTGTGGGCCATTGGTGTGTCTGTGATCTGTTATGAATTGAGAAGGGTTTAGATATAGACTAGTGTTTTCAGTTGCACTATACATTAACACCTCTCTATATTATTATTATTATTATTATTATTATTATTATTATCATTAATTTGGTGCCAGAGGAAACGCAGGGGCTTTGCAGTAGCAACACGGGCAGCTGCAGCAGACTATTCTAAATGCTGACTGTCAGGTGAAATCTTTAAGGGTTTCATATCAGATGTGGTTTGTTTGCAGTCTGAGCTGAGGCCAGTCATTAGCCTGTATAGTCTTGGTAATGGACTGGCATTATTCAGAAGGTGATAGTGAGTGTACGAGCCAAAGGGAGACCCCGTGTACTCGGTCTGTTTGACATGTGAAGGCACAGTGCGTCTCGCAGGAGTTGAATATTGCTCTACTCAGCCGAAATACCTTCAGTGGAAGCGTGCGATGTGATTGGCCGGTTTGGCGCCTGCCTTTCTCAGGCCGCAGGGACAACACAGACAGGCAAACAGGTTTCGTAATGATCGTGTCTTTTGTCTCCAGAACTCCCCCTCCAGTGCAGCTGGCCGCACTTTACTTCCAGAATGATCCCGAAGTGACCTTCACCCCAGTCGAAGTCTTCGTAAAGGTAACGCGTCCCAGCCGAGCGCTCTGTCCTCTGGCCCCAGTGTCTAGTGATCAATGTGCAAACAAGGCTTTAGTCCTGACATGTTGGCGCATATTAACCGCATAGTATGACTTTGTTTAAACAAGCTGTAGAGAAGTCCTGCCGTTCAGGGTGTCAGTAAAGACAAGCCCATCAGGATCGCCGTCCATATCCATTCACATGGAAAGGCACAGTTTAAACATCCCATCATCATCATCATCATCATCATCAGTGACTGTACTCACAGTAAACACTGGCTCTCTTGTCCAACAGGAAGACAGTTCATCTGAGGAGGAGGACGGCGGAGTTCATGGCGCAGGTACGGTGCTGACCTGGGGAGGGAGTGAAAACAGTAACGGTGGTGTCCCGATTCTCTTGGCTGGTAAAGGCACTGACTCCAGTGTAGGCTGAGCCCAATAGGTGGGACATTACACTGGGATTGTAAGCTGTCAGAGTTCAGGCCTGCATTGTGCGTTTCCATTAGCAGAGACTGCCTCGCTGCCTGGAAACATCTCTGCTGTCTGTGCTGGGCCACAGCATGAGGGAGAGTCGAACAGGACAGATAAACGAGGAAACGAGCAAGAGATTATCCAGCTCACTATCCAGATTAGTGTATGACATAAAACAGTGAAGAAGAATGTGATAATGCACTATAGCTGGGTCTATACACACTTGACAGTGGCCTCCACATCCGTGACTTCTGTCACACATCGCAGTGGCTCTGGTGTGACTTCAGTCGTAGGTGCTGAGGCACAGTGTGTGTTTGTTCGTTTGCTCTTCAGATATATGTAACTGCGGTTCCTTTGTGCTCATGTTTCAGTGGCCTGCTGGGATTCAGACAGCGACACGTCCGTCTTCAGCTCCCAGAAATCTGAGGAAAATGTCACCAGTTCACGAGAATCGTTGGAGAGAAGTGAGCTAAAGCAACGCGCCTGTCTGAATATGAGAAATGTCTACTGTAGTCATTTGGGATCATAAATGTAATAAATAAGCCTTGTGCAGACATCTGGATATCTGGGTTGCGTCCACACTAATCCAACTGGCCAAGCCAGGGTGAGTGAGTGACACAACTGTGCGAGAGGCGTTTGGAGAGCCTGGCACTGAAGGCCTCAGCGCTGCTCTCAGTCAGTGAGCTGTCAATCATTGTGTGACATCACAGGGCCACAGCCACGCCCCGGCCTCGCCTCTGCACCTGCCACTGATCTCATGTCACACATACACAGCTTTGTTTTGCTGTCCTTCCTTGTGTACTTGCTGTACTTTCCCACGTAATGTTGCGCTGTGTGCATGGGTGTTGTGTGTGCGTTGCTGATTCCTGCTCTGTTGGTGTCCGGTCAGATGAGACGCAGCTGGAGAGAGACCTGCACTGCGCACAGCTGGAAGAGCAGGTGGCCGAGCTGCAGGCGGAGACGCAGCGGCTGAGCAAGGCCTTGGTCCGGCAGGAGAGAACTCGGGGGAAGCTGGCCCAGGCCAAGAGGGAGAACCTGCTCCTGCAACAGCAGCTAGCCAAGGCCGAGAGCCAGGTCCTGGTCCAGGAGGAGGCCGCGAGAGCCGCGCAGGCCCAGCTGAAGAGGGAGAGAAGAGAGAGCTTTGAGATGATGGAGGAGCTCATGGGCGAGAACATGGAGCTCCGGGAGCAGATCTCAAAGCTGGAGAGCAAGACGGCAGAGACAGAGGTTGGCAGCCACGAGGTCCTGACTTTTTGCCTCATCTCCGACAGACAGTAGCAGCCCTTGGTCAAAGGGATTGGGCTTTTCTCTCTCATTACTTTAACTGGACAGTCCAAGTCCACCCCTTTAGTCTTGATATGTACTGTTTGTTTGTACATGTGTGTGCTCATAGAAACGTTTACAGGATGGCAGGCTTAGGCCTGGGTTAGTTTGATGTTGTGCCCAGTGGGTTACAGTGAGGGGGCCCCCAAATCAAGTCCCGCTTAAGGGCCCCCCAAAAGCAGCTTACCAGCAGTGCCAATATCTAATCTATGGCTTGAGTCCTTGCCCAGTTTGGTGTGGCTGTGCGGCAGTGCAGGAGCTCTTGTGACTGCTCTGCTTGTCTGCTGTGGTTGTGTTGGAAGACCCTTGCTAGTCTCCTCTCCTCGGTGGCAGCGTCTGGACTGTCTTTAACAGCAGTGTCTGGACCCGTAGTCTGTACACGTGAGAGTTAATGGCTGACCATGTGGTTCTCAGGCTGCTGTGAGGGGGCTGCAGCAGGAGCTCAAAGACAAGGCCGTGAGCGTGGAGAACGTGGAGCTGCTGGAGATCATGGACGTGGACAGTGAGCATGTGGTGACGCAAGTGCAGTGTGATCTGGTCCATACGCTGCAGAAACTGGCCCTGAGCGACGCAGCTCTTGAGGACAGCGCGCTCTCCATAAAACACCTGGAGGAGGACAAGCGGTGCTTGGAGAGAGGACTGAACTGGACGAGACAAAAGGTAGGCGTAGCTGTTAAAAAACTGGGCCAAGAGTCCAGGGCTTGAGTATGAAAACAGAGCAACTGGGTGATACTTTGGTTTCTATGCACATACTTTTGCTTTGACATTGATGACTTGTATCCTGGTTTCCTGTGTCTCTCCATTCTTCATCATGGTTCCACTTCCGTGTTATGGGTTCTCAGCTGCAGGAAACCGAGGAGCTGTACCTGCAGAGCAAGCGCTGTGTCCACAACCTGAGGTCCTCTCTGAAGCAACGTGAGGTCCAGGAGACAGAGGGCCGCACAGGCAGGTATGTCACTCTGCTATCACAGAAGCAGACGCCTCTGCAGCGGTGAGTCTGTGACCTGTCCCTCGATCCACTTTGTTACCTTTCACAATCCATGTGGATGCTTTGATCCTGCTGTATTACTCTGCAGTGTTGTCCTTTACTTGCTCATGTGTGCTGTTCTTGTTTCTCATACATTTAGTCTCTGGTTCGATTCCACACTGTTCTTGTTATATATGGGTGTGATCCCCCTAAACAGAACAGATCTGCCTGTGTGTTCTGTCTTTGAGAGCAGGGTGAATATATCTGAAGCCACATGAAGCATCTCTCTCTTTCCCCACATTTTGTTTGTCCACGGATTTTCCTTTTCTCGTGGGTGCTTTGGAATTCTTTTTCTTTACTGAGTTACAGAGAGCCACACCTATTTCTCTCCCACATAACTGTGTGTAAAGGCTCAGAATGGGTTTTAGTCCAGCCCTTGGCCAGTTGTTGACTTCAATTCCCCTCTCTCTCTCTCTCTCTCTCTCTCTCTCTCTCCAATCTTTGAACTGCTTCTCTGCCATTAGAGTCAGGCACCTCTTGGGACAGCTCCGAGCAGGGGGTCCGAGACGTGGAGTGGGAGCTCAGCCGAGCCGCAGCGCCGCACAGAGAACTAAGCCGAAAAGCTCAGGCTATTTGGCAAAACCTTGGCGGCCAACGTAAGGTGGTGAAGCCCAGTTCCTGTCAGTGTTAATGTGCTGTAGTGTCTGACTGACTGACTGGACACTACAGTACATTAACAATGACTGACTGGACACTACAGCACATTAACACTGACTGACTGACTGACTGACTGGACATTACAACACATTAACACTGACTGACTGACTGACTGGACACTACAACACATTAACACTGACTGACACTACAGCACGTTAACACTGACTGACTGACTGGACACTACAGTTACCTGCCCAGTGGGGGTCTGGTAAGCTCCTGGAACAGCGTACTGCCCCTGGGGATATCCCCCCCCATACTGCAAGGAGAAAGAGAGATCATAAGATATGAGTCTCACAGACGGTGCCTGGTACTGCGCTGCCCGAAACTACACCACAATGCACAGCACGACGTCAACACTCACTGTGTCTGTCCCTCCCTCCCTGCCCGTGTCTGTTTCTCTGTGCGTCTGTCTCTCCCTCCCTGCTCATCCATCTGTCTGTGCATCCCTCCGTCCCTCTCCTTGAAAACATTAATATGTTCAAAATACTGCCGTTGCATTGTTTACTGGTATGACGGCGGGACCTGTAGTCTGCACACGTGAGAGTTAACGGCTGGACCCGTAGTCTGCACACGTGAGAGTTAACGGTCTGACTGACTGGACACTGCAGTTACCTACCCAGTGGGGGTCTGGTAAGCTCCTGGAACAGCGTACTGCCCCTGGGGATTGCACCCCCCATACTGCAAGGAGAAAGAGAGATACGAGTCTCACAGACGGTGCCTGGTACTGCGCTGAACGAAACAACACCACAATGCACAGCTACACGTCAACACTCACTGTGTCTGTCTCTCTGTGCTTCTGTCTGTCCCACTGTCTGTCTCTCCCTCCCTGCTCATCTGTCTGTCTGTGCGTCTGTCCGTCCCTCTCCATTAAAACATTAATACGTTGAAAATACTGTCATTGCATTGTTTATTGGTATGACACCGTTTCCCTCTGTACGAGTGTGTGTGTGTGAAAGAGATGCAGAGTGAGTCAGATACTGGTCATGCCATGCAGGACATTTCCATAGACAGTTGTGCATCGTATGTCCATGGCACACCGGAGGCACTATGGGTTCAAAAAACTGAGACTGAACAGATGAGTCTTCAACTTCTCTCCTTCTGAGTGGCAAACTTCTCGATGGACTTTCTTATTGAAGTCAGGAATGTCCCTGACAAGTTTCTTCTCCATGGAAAGCATAGCCAGAGCATTAAGGCGATCCTGTGTCATGGTGTTTCTCAGGAAGGTCTTGATCCTCTTCAAAGTAGAGCAGCACCTCTCTGATACTGCTGGTGTCAAGGGTGTGGTGATAAGGATCTTGAGAAGACTGACAGTCTCTGAGAAAGTACTCTGAAGGTTGTTCTCCATGAAAAACTGGCACAGAGGCGCTGCACCACTGCTAGCCTTGAACTCCCTGTTCTCAGAGATGAGGGACAGTTCTGTTTTGAGCTTGGCCTTGTTCAGCGTAGGGTACGCCTCCACTGTTGTTTCAAGCGCTGTGTCAGGGAACTTCACACTGTGTTCTGGGAACAACTCTCCATGCTGTGCTGATGAGGTGCTGGGTGAAGGAGAACCGCTCCTTGCCATGCATCAGGATGGTATCACATACCTGTAAAATATACATCATCAGCTTAAATTTACAATAGAGCTATATTCGTGAAAGTGATTGTGACTGAATACATGCCTATGTCCAAGTCAATTATATGATTACTGAGGTTTTAACACCAGTATTCTGGATTGCACTTTACAGTAGGTTTACTTCTCCTGATCTTTAACTTGCTATTGGTTTCCCCAACAAAACAAGGTCTACAGGAGCATGTCAATAAATAAACCACCTCTTTTCTGTTACATGTGAGGATGCCTTATACACTGAATTCCTTTCCTATGTGTGTGGATGACAAAAAATCATCATGCTGCTTGTGACGGCTCTGTCATAAACCTGGGATCTACGGAGTGAACAAAAATACGAATGCAAATTTGACTTGCAGACAGCCTGCTGCATCATATTGTGATATTGTCACATTGAAATACTGGGGGTGGATAAAGCTGAGAAAATAAATCACGGATAGAAGGGGGTCTGTGTAGCCTATAGAGGCAGTTTTGCATTGGGCACTTTAGCGTGCAGGCTTCCAATGAAATGGGGAGGATTTTTTCCATGAGAGAGAAGACGAAAGAGGGAAGACACAAATGTTTGGCGCCAGCTTTGAATAGCGGTGACAGATAATATCCTGTTTCTTTTGTTTAGCTTTCTGTTATGGAGTGAAATAATGTGCACTGAATTTTATCGGTTACCAGCGAAGTAATGAAATACTTGGATTACCCCAGCAACGCAGGAGACCGGTTTTATTAGTTTGGATCAGGAGGTTGAAAACAATCGGAACTGTGGACTACGGGCCAGTGCTGCTACTGATGAGAGTGATCCTCTAGTTTTTCTTCTTTACTGAATTACTTGGGAACAGAAAATGATGGGGTTGTATGAAAACAAATGTCTTTTTGATGTATGATGTATGTTGATGTATAATGTTGGAGGGTTGTGACATATGTGACAACGAGGCTCCCTCAGGTGCTTCTTGCACACTCTTGAGCAGGAAGGATACCGTCTGTTGAAAGCGGTTTCTGGGTTACCAGGGTCAGTGTCTGTAATTTCTGCCTTATATAGTGCAAGTCTCGTGTTCCAGTAGCCAGTCCAAAGTTCAGTACACCAAAAGAAGTTCCTCCTCCAAACAATATACATCACGCCAGAAAATAAGTCCAAACAAGCAAGGGTCATACACAGTAAGGTCTATCCTTTTGTCTTCTAAGCACCACACAACCTCTCACACACAGCGTCCTCCTACTACCACTCCTTTCCAGGAGCAGAGATCACATTATATAGGCATTGCATTAGCCCTGAATGCCTGACAGGCGAGTCTGCTTCCCTTTGGAAACAATGGACCTGGATGCTTCTTGGGGAATGAAGTCTTTTAGCAGCAGCCATTTTGTAGTTTGTAGTTCCTATAATAGCACCCATCCACTACATGGCCATGCACTTTGCTACACATCCTCCCCCCCAGCTCCGAGCCAGAGGGAGGAGCGACAGACACCAGGAGGCTATGAACCCTAGACAAGCCATCAGCATTCCCCATAGCAGAACCAGGCCTATGTACCAGCTGAAAATGAAAGGGCTGCAAACTGAGGAACCAGCTCATGATCCTGGCATTCCGGTCCTTAGACCTTCTCCAGGTCATTGGAGCATGATCGCTAACCAGAGTGAAGGTCCTGCACAAAAGATAATACCAAAGGGCCTCTAGGGCCCACTTGATGGCTAAGCCTTCCTTCTCCACAATTGCATAATTCCTTTCCCTAGGTTCAAGTTTTCTACTTAGGAACAGCACAGGGTGTTCCACTAGTTGGATAAGACCCCAACCCAACCTCGGAGGCATCGGTCTGAACAATGAATTGTTTAGTAAAGTCCGGAACCACTAATACAGGAGCACAACAGAGGGCATCCCGTAGAGCAGAAAAAGCAGCCTCAGCTGCTGGATTCCATGCGACCATGTGCGGTCCACGAGCCCTGCTCATATCTGTCAACGGTGCAGCAATAGTGGCAAAATTGGGAATGAAACGTCTATAATACCCAGTCAAGCCCAAGAATGCCTTTATTTGTTTTTTATTGACAGGTCTTGGCCAGTTTCTGATTGCCTCAACTTTGGAAAATTGGGGTTTCAGCACACCCCTCCCTAGTGTGTACCCCAAGTATTTAACCTCCTCGAGACCGATGCTACATTTGGTTGGGTTGGCAGTCAAACCTGAGTCTTTAATTGAATCTAATACAGCCTGCACTCTTGGTAGGTGGGACTCCTAGTCTGGGCTGTGGATGACCACATCGTCTAAATATGCTGCTGCAAATGCCTGATGTGGATGCAGAACACGATCCATTAACCGCTGAAAAGTGGCCGGAGCACCATGCAAGCCGAAGGGCATGACTGTATACTGAAATAACCCATCTGGAGTGGCAAAAGCTGTTCGTTCCTTGGCTCTTGTGGTCAGAGTCACCTGACAATATCCTTTAGTCAGATCTAGTGTTGTCATGAATCGGGCTGAGCCCAACCGGTCTAGTAGATCATCTATGCGGGGCATTGGATAGGCATCAAATTTGGACACCTCATTCAGTTTCCAAAAATCATTACAGAATCGCCAGGACCCGTCTGGTTTTGGCACTAACACTATGGGACTAGACCACTCACTACTGGATTCCTTGATTACCTTTAGCTTCAGCATCTTCTGTACCTCTTCCTTGATAGCTTCTCTGCGAGCCTCTGGCACTCTGTATGGCTTGATCTTTACTCTTTTCCCTGGCTGCGTAATGATGTCATGAGACACCAGCTGTGTTCTACCTGGTATACCTGAAAACACTTCCCTGTTCTTTGCAGTGAATTCCCTTACTTCTTGTTTCTGTGTAACAGAAAGGGTGTCTGAAATATTTACTTCTGGAGTTACCAGTGGAGGAGTCGGGTAAGTTCCCAGTGCAACCAGTACTTCCCTGTCCTTCCAGGCCTTCAAGAGATTAACATGATAGATCTGCTCAGGTTTTTGTCTTCCTGGTTGTCGTATACTATAGTTAACTTCCCCTACTCTCTCTATCACTTCGTATGGTCCTTTCCAAGTAGCCAGAAGCTTACACTCAACTGTTGGGATCAACACTAACACCCGGTCCCCAGGTTGAAATACCCTCACCATTGACTGCCTATTATACGCATATCATTGACTTTCCTGCACCTGTCGTAAATGTTCATGAACTATTGGGGTGACTGCAATTCTGTCTTGCATGTGGGATATGTGTTCAATCACACTGCGGTAGGGCGTAGCCTCCTGTTCCCACGTCTCCTTTGCAATATCTAATATTCCCCTGGGGTGACGTCCATATAGCAGCTCAAAAGGTGAAAACCCCAGGGAAGCCTGGGGTACTTCTCGTACCACAAACATTAAATATGGCAACATGAAATCCCTATTTTTCCCCATCTTTGTCTATGACTTTGCGTAACATAGACTTCAATGTTCAATTAAACCTCTCAGTCCATCAGTCTGAGGGTGGTATACAGAGGTTCTTAAAGGTTCAATCTTGAGCAATTTACATAACTCAGCAGTCACTTTAGACATAAATGGTGTTCCCTGATCAGTTGGAATCTCTTTAGGGATTCCTACTTGACTAAAAACCATCATGAGCTCTTTAGCAATATTCTTGGATGACGTATTGCATAAAGGCACTGCCTCTGGATATCTGGTTGCATAGTCCAAGATTACCAAAATATACAGGTGACCTCTAGCAGACTTTGGTAACGGTCCTACTATATCCATTGCGATTCGTTCAAATGGAGTGTCTATAATGGGTAATGGTACAAGAGGGCTGCGGAACGCTGGTTTAAGGGCGGTTTGCTGACATTCAGGACAGGATGTACAGTAACCGGCTATATCAGCATATACTCCTGGCCAATAAAACCTTAACACTCTTTCCCTAGTTTTATCTATCCCTAAGTGACCTCCTAAGACATGTCTGTGTGCTAATTCAAGAACAGCTCTTTTAAAGGTTGCAGGCACCAGTAATTGTTCCACCAACTCTATACTTATTTTGCCCGATATAATAAGTCTTTTCTCATAAAGAAATATGGGAGTGACGGAGGTCCACTATCATCAGTCGGGACATCATTGATTAGTTTAACATTTCCCCTTGCATGTTGTAAGTTTGGATCTTGGGCTTGTGCTGTCCCGAAACTAGTGGTGGACATCCCAAGGTCTAATACATCTAATTCCCCTGCTGTATCATGTAATACATCAGCATCTCTCTCTACAGGGTTATTTGGAGCTACAGTTCCACCCTGTGTTCTAGGACTGGGGGCTTCCTCTTCACCAATTAGAACCCCCCCTTCAGGCCCTCTAGGATCCTTCTCAATATCTACCTTTTCCAGTTTTTTTTTTTTTTTTCCACTCACTTCAGGAAATGAAGTGGCCTGTCCATCATCTAGGCGTGTGTTGTTACCTACATGAGTCCCCATGGGTGGCTGCACTGTCCCCTCTGGGGGTCTCAACTGCAAGAAGTTTGGGAAATAACGGCCCAATATTACATCATAAGGCATAGACGGTACTACCCCCACCTGATAATCGAGTGAACCCGCTATAGTCTGGATATGAACTACTGCGGTAGGATAGTGACGCGTGTCTCCATGAATACAGGTAATATCAATGCCCTGCCCTTTATCCAAGTTTTGTGGTGGGACCAACTTCTCGGCAACTAAGGTAAGCATACTACCCGAATCTAACAATGCCTCCACCACATGTCCTTCCATTGTAACAGAACACACTTGCTTATTGACCCTTTGTTCCGCTACAAACATGTCTGAAATCACAGGACATTGCATTGCATAGGTTCTTCTCTTAAAAGACAATGAGCTGCAATATGTCCCGGTCTGTTACATGAATAACAAATCAACGGTCGATTAGGCAACCTTCTCCTCAATTGTCCCAGTTCCTCAGGTTTAGATGGGTTCCGTTTCACCCCCTCCAAGTCCCCAAGTTTCTTCTTGACCGCTGGGTGGTCTTCACCGCCTATATGTTCAGGAACAGTCTTACCGTGTCCGCTGGTTCGCCAAGACCGGGGGAACTGTACTCTCTCAGGGCAGCTTGTCTCTCGAGATGTGCGGGTGGACGATGATCTGGTTGCTTCTTTGGCAGTGAAGTATCTCTCTACCAGGCCTACCAAGTGATTGGCACTCATTGACCTCATTTTGACCAACCCATTGATGGACATCTGTAGGAAGACTTCTTCTGAAATGATCCAAAACGACAGCTTTGACAATATCAGCAGGTGTGTTTATCTCTGGGCACAGCCACTTCCTTGCGAGGTGAATCAGAACATACATTTGGGACCGAGGAGGTTGTCCAGTGCGATAGGTCCACTGATGAAACCAAAGGGCTCGTACTGCACTGGTAACGCCGAGTCTTGCCAGAATCTCGGCTTTAAGTAGATCGTAATCTTTGGCCTCTTCGGGCTCCAGGTCAAAATAGGCTTTTTGGGCATCTCCCATTAAGTAGGGGGCAATCAGTCCAGTCCACTGATCACGTGGCCATTCTTCTCTTTCTGCTGCTCTTTCAAATGTGGTTAAATAGGCTTCCACATCATCCTGCTGTCATTTTTTGTAGGTAATAACTGGTCCTAATTGACTGACAGGCCATCCCCCCTACCTGTTCAGTCAAGTACTGGATACTCTGTTGGACCTCTCGATTTATTCTACGTTGCTCTTCTTGAAGAATTTGGTTGGTGTCTTGCTGCACCCTGTTCGCTTCCTGTTGTTGAGCAGTGGCATGGAGTAAGGCTTTGACAATGTCCTCCATTGTAATCCTGATATACAAAACACTCAGTTCAGGGGGAACCAACTGCCCGCATTCTCCATAAATATGTGACAAAGAGGTGCTTCTTGCACACTCTTGAGCAGGAAGGATACCGTCTGTTGAAAGCGGTTTCTGGGTTACCAGGGTCAGTGTCTGTAATTTCTGCCTTATAAAGCACAAGTCTCGTGTTCCAGTAGCCAGTCCAAAGTTCAGTACACCAAAAGAAGTTCCTCCTCCAAACAATATATATCATACCAGAAAGTAAGTCCAAACAAGCAAGGGTCATACACAGTAAGGTCTATCCTTTTGTCTTCTAAGCACCACACAACCTCTCACACACAGCATCCTCCTACTACCAATCCTTTCCAGGAGCAGAGATCACATTATATAGGCATTGCATTAGCCCTGAATGCCTGACAGGTGAGTCTGCTGCCCTTTGGAAACAAAGGACCTGGATGCTTCTTGGGGAATGTAGTTTTATTAGCAGCAGCCATTTTGTAGTTTGTAGTTCCTATAATAGCACCCATCCACTACATGGCCATGCACTTTGCTACACATATTATTCAACGAATGTGGATTACAATCAAAACCAAAATTTAAGAATTTCTTAATTGAAGTAAATATAACTCCCCATCTTTATGTGTTGTATTGTTTTTTTTGTTTGTTAGTTTTTTTGCATAGTTTCATAGATATTCTCGTGAAAGATCCCCCAGTAATTAGCATTCGATTGTTACAAAGTGGCGCCCGATCAGGGACCCGATATTTTAGGTCTATTAATAACTATGCTATGTCTATTTCTATTATGTTTATGAGATGTGGGTAGTGGTAGCATTGTATGTTATGTATTATTATTATTATTATTATTATTATTAATATTATTATTATTATTATTATTATTATTATTATTATTATTATTATTATTGCATTGTCTGTAATAAGTGGTTTCCTCTTTGTTTGTTTGAGTTGGATAATGTGTTATGGTGATATGTTCTGCATTTGATTAAGAGCTTTTTGTGGTTTTAAAATTTGAAAAGGAATTTATAATTGTGTCTTACTAACACAATTTCATTTTAACCATTATTTAAAAATGAGTGGAGAACAAGAGAATGAGAAGCATTTAGGTCTGTCTGAACTCCCTAGACACAGTATAATTGAATCTGATACTCCTGCTAGTACATCTCAAACAGTGGCTGGATTTAGACCTGAACATGCCTTTGTGACCAAAAGCAATCCTGTAAGAGAAATAACATCTCTGATAAGCTCTCTTTATATATCAGATAATGAGCAAGAGGTGGAATTAGATGATGAAGCGGATGGCACCTCTCCTACTATGGCTGCAATAGAGGGCCTCAGACAAGAATTGAGTGCATTGACTATTAAAGTAAATTGCATTGAGGATGAGTTTAATAAATCTCTAGACAGTGCTGTGAATAGAGAGGAAAGTCTGTGGGGTTATATGGATAATAGTATGGCTGAAATGGAAGAAGGAATTAGAGCCTCGTTCCAGACATTGGAGGAAAATGTTTTAGGAGGAGTGAGACGAAGTGGCAAAATGAAATCCACCAACTTAGCACACTAACTATCATTCTGCTGGAACCTCCCACCATATAGGGCCAAAACCACAGTCATACTTTTACTCAAATCCATCCCTCTACAAATACCATTGGCCTTAATCTTCCAGCTCAGAGTCATGTTACCTCGGCTGGTCTGGGCCATAGTACTCCTTTACGTGTCTCCCAGGCCCATGCTTCTAGTGCTCCAGTTCTTTTTTCTAAACCTCCTATTCAAATGGAGTTTCCTGTCTTTGGAGGGTCATGTGAGGTGTCTGATGTTTTAAACTTCATAGAGCATTGTGAAATCTTTCTTGCTGTTCGCCCACTGTCTGACATAGAACTCTTTGGCACTTTAGCCAGTGTCCTTAAATGGCCAGCACACAGTTGGTGGATGGCAGAGAGGAAGAAGATCCACGATTGGGTGGAGTTTCAAGAAGAGTTCCAAACTGCTTTCCTTCCCGCTGATTGATTATATCACAGTAGTTGAGGGATATGATACAAGCTCCAAATCAGTGTTTACGGGATTTCACTTATGATTATCGTGCCCTCTGTCTTCGATGGAAGCCTGATGTTACTGAGGCTGAGTTAGTCAGGAAAATCCTTAACAACTGTAATCAGAGAGTAGCAGGATGTCTCAGAGGTACTGTGAAAAACAGTGGCTGAGATTGCGGAAACACAGAGTAAAGTACCTGAATATTGTGTTTTCCGGCATGATTTAAAGGATCAATCAAGAAGATCTGATCCGGTTGGGTTTGTGGAACTGCAAGGAACACTCTACAGAAGAACACCTGTAAAGGAAGAGGGTGATAAATTCCAATTAGTAGTTCCCAAAAGCCTTGTTCCCAAATTCCTTCAGTACTTCCATGACCATCCATTAAGTGGACATTTGGGTAGGCTTAAGACCCTTCTCCGCATTCTGAATGTGGCTTGGTGGCCGTCAGTTCGGAAAGATGTTTGGAGTCATGTGAAATCCTGTCTAACATGTCAGAAATATGTCTGTAAACCAAAAGCCTGCTGGTTTGCTGCAGACTACCATAGACCAGGAACCAGGTGATACCCTGGGGATAGATCTCATGGGACCATTTCCCAGAAGTAAACGGCAAAATGTCTTCCTTCTGGTCATTGTGGACTACTATACTAAGTGGGTGGAATTGTTTCCTTTAAAGGGGTCATGAACTGAGAAATCAAAATTCCCTTGATCTTTTGACATATAAAAGGTCATTGTACTATAAAAACATCCTGTACGTTTCAGAACTCAAAACTTTCTCGTTAGTCTAAAAACAGCTTATATTGAAGCCAATCTGCAAAAACGACAGGATGTGGAATGTGCCACTTTATTATGTAATAGTGTGGCTAAACCCCGCCTCCACAGAAGATCAACGCCTGCTTCTACATTACTGACTGCTTAGCCCCGCCCACCGATTAACACATATAAGTAGGTAAATAACGAGAGAGGCAAACGCAGGTCTATGCAGAAACCAAACGATAAAGATGGCTCCGAAGACAACAATTGACAAGTTTTTTACTTTAATGAAAATGATGGACGATGAATATAAGAACGACAGCTTGACAAACGATGGTACATTAATTTATACTTCGTTTACATGAAGCAGCGCGAATTATCCTTTGTCAGATATAACTGTATTAACGCCTAGTATCTAAACTTTATATGCAACAACCAATGAAATATAAAATGTGTAATATGCATAAATGTTAACAACGTAATGACACAAACCGCTTTCTGTAGCGTCTTAGGCTAAACTCTAATATAATGTAATAGGCTAACTACCTCACAAATACATAAAGTATAACTATAAATAAAGATGATTATTTACCACGCTGTCGCAGGCTGTAGTATCCTTGCCATTTAAGGTGCAGGTTCGTTGTCTTCTGATTCGGGATCAGACTCTGGTTCAAACATGTATGGCTGAATTTCACCGGCTGCCATTTCTCAACATCGGAAATGTTCAAAACAATTCCACACGTGTACTGACGGGGGAGTTGAAAATGGTTAAATATGCAAAACTGTTAGGCAATCATACCAGTGGGCATTTACTTCCGAGTCTACAGTCCGCCACACCTATTCAAACGGTGTGTTCCGATGAGGGGGGTCAAAACAGGACAGAAAATAGCCTATTACTTCTAAATTATGATGTTTCTTGATGTGAAAATCTTGATAACATTATAAGTGGACCTCGGAGAACAGTAAAAAAAAAAAAAAAAAAGGCAGTTCATGACCCCTTTAAAAGACAGTAAGGCCCAGCGTCTCACTGTTTTCCTTAAAGATGAGATCTTTACGCGGTTTGGAGTGCAGAAGCAGTTGGTGTCTGATCGTGGTCCACAATTGACTGGTCAAGTCATGGCTGATATTTGTAAAACCTGGGGGGTAGGTAACACAGAAGTTCACTATGAGCTATCATCCTCAAGCAAATCTTACAGAGAGAGTCAATCGTACAATCAAAACTATGATAGCATCATTTGTGGGAGAGCATCACAAAAACTGGGATCAGTGGATACCAGAATTCAGGTTTGCTTGAAATTCAGCCCAACATGAAACAACAGGCCGAACGCCAGTAGAATTGACCATGGGAAGGAAGCTTAAAGGTCCACTGGAGAGGTTAATTTCATCTGCTCCAAGTCCACAACAGCCATCGTACAACAACTACGCCACCTAGTGTTTCGATTGAGCACTAGGACTCAAACCTCCAATACGAATAGAAAAAGGGGAAATCACAGATTCTCTTATCTGGGGTCCACAGCATAGATCTGCAACACAGAGAATCAAGTGGGGGCACAATTATTGTATTCAAAACGTTCTCAGTTTAAAATACAGTGGACATAGCTATCACGGTTATAGCGATCAACCGCTTATATGGATCAACAAGCTTGGGACAGAATTGTTCCTATACAAATGCTGTTTAAATAATTTGCTTATAGTGATCAAGTAGTCCGCTTATAGTGTTCATTTTGGGTCTTTTCATACATTTCAACATATGGAGAAAAATAAATAAAACGATGGATGTGATCGCTATAAGCGGTCTCCACTGTACTACATAAAAAGTCTAAACATAGATTAGTCTTAATTTGATATCTAGATTAATCTCATGCAAGTTTGTGAAATGACTTTTCCAGGCGGCACAGAGCCGACACACAATACAGAGGTAGCCTCGTTTTTTTGTAGGCTAGTTATTGTTATGCAATTTTTAGATTTTGACTAAGATCAGAATATTTTAGGATTACGTTTGTTCTCAAACTCTGCTACCATTGGCATAGATAGCCTACAGTTTATTCATTTGAAATGCACTGAAACCACCGGCATGCTGTGGCTATGGCCTAGCCTATTTGCACTACCGACGTATTTTGAAAGTCAATAAAATTCAGGTAATAGCGAAGCTGTCCGTTTCATTACTTTATATTCATGAAATAAATACATAAATGTCAATTAAATGGTAATCTGCAACAAATCAGTTATAATGATCATCCGCTTATAGTGATCAATTTGACCCAGACGGACTTGATCGTTATAAGCGGTCTCCTGTACTACAGTGTGTTATTTGTAAAGGAGTAGTTGAATGAAAAATACCTCCTTTCAGCCCACCCTCCAGCTGTCAAAAGTAAACGAGTTTCAGGCCTACACCCAGGCTTCTACAACTGCATCACTGCAACCTTGCAGCAGGGGGCTGCATTCCCCTACTCTGTGTCTCTCTTGTTTTCTCTGGTTATTGAGTCATTAGATGACGAACCTACTACTATATTTCCCTGGATGTTAAGAGGAAACTTTAAATATATATTTACCACTAGTGTTGAATGTGGTGTATCCACTGTAGATAACATTTAAAAGGTTTAATTTTTCATTACCTGTACTGTGGGCTTTCTTCTGGTTTTATGTGGTCCAAGTTATTATTTATTTCTTAGCAGACGCTCGGATCCAGGCGCAGAAATGCTTAAAAAGGTCTCCTTTTTCTGAAAAACATTTTGTAAAATCAATTAAATCATATTCTTTACAATTTGATCTCCCTATAATTACACTAAACATTATTAACACTATTGATTATAAAGTATCCCGATCATGATTTTTGGCTACTCACAGAAGGTGGATTCCCGTGTCGAAAATGTGTTTTTTCATCAGGAAATACTGATCTTCCATTTAGATCAAGTGGAAGTGATTGGAAACATGCAAAAAACACTGCTATTGTGAGGAGAGCACCAACAACATTGATAACAAGAAAAATATGATCACAGAAGCAAGTGCTGAGCCTTAAGCAGAAAGGTAAGACGTTTTTAGTTTTTTTTTTTTCAATGCTGCCGCCTGCAGAATGTGTTTTAATGTGTGCTGATTGTTAGACTTTGCTATGTGAAGCTGGTAAAATATATAGTGTTAAGTGTAACCATTGTATTGTAACCAATATGTTAATACCCATCTTTAACCTGTTTGCAAGGCAGCTATTCAGTTACACGTTTGTGTCGGTAGATGGCAGGTGCGTTATACGGATTAAATAAAGGCATTTTCTTGTGTGGCCTCAAGATGGCAGTATATTACGAGTAATTTTAACATTTAATCCCAAATTTCTGATATTAAGAATTGTATTTTTTATATCACCCCTAAAAAAGTCCTACACGAAATGGACTGGCATTATTCAGAAGGTGATAGTGAGTGTACGAGCCAAAGGGAGACCCCGTGTACTCGGTCTGTTTGACATGTGAAGGCACAGTGCGTCTCGCAGGAGTTGAATATTGCTCTACTCAGCCGAAATACCTTCAGTGGAAGCGTGCGATGTGATTGGCCGGTTTGGCGCCTGCCTTTCTCAGGCCGCAGGGACAACACAGACAGGCAAACAGGTTTCGTAATGATCGTGTCTTTTGTCTCCAGAACTCCCCCTCCAGTGCAGCTGGCCGCACTTTACTTCCAGAATGATCCCGAAGTGACCTTCACCCCAGTCGAAGTCTTCGTAAAGGTAACGCGTCCCAGCCGAGCGCTCTGTCCTCTGGCCCCAGTGTCTAGTGATCAATGTGCAAACAAGGCTTTAGTCCTGACATGTTGGCGCATATTAACCGCATAGTATGACTTTGTTTAAACAAGCTGTAGAGAAGTCCTGCCGTTCAGGGTGTCAGTAAAGACAAGCCCATCAGGATCGCCGTCCATATCCATTCACATGGAAAGGCACAGTTTAAACATCCCATCATCATCATCATCATCATCATCAGTGACTGTACTCACAGTAAACACTGGCTCTCTTGTCCAACAGGAAGACAGTTCATCTGAGGAGGAGGACGGCGGAGTTCATGGCGCAGGTACGGTGCTGACCTGGGGAGGGAGTGAAAACAGTAACGGTGGTGTCCCGATTCTCTTGGCTGGTAAAGGCACTGACTCCAGTGTAGGCT
The DNA here is from genome assembly GCF_036373705.1 of Amia ocellicauda. Classification (NCBI taxonomy): domain Eukaryota; kingdom Metazoa; phylum Chordata; class Actinopteri; order Amiiformes; family Amiidae; genus Amia; species Amia ocellicauda. The sequence goes on along the minus strand of NC_089852.1, from coordinate 21,065,858 downwards.
GAGCCCAATAGGTGGGACATTACACTGGGATTGTAAGCTGTCAGAGTTCAGGCCTGCATTGTGCGTTTCCATTAGCAGAGACTGCCTCGCTGCCTGGAAACATCTCTGCTGTCTGTGCTGGGCCACAGCATGAGGGAGAGTCGAACAGGACAGATAAACGAGGAAACGAGCAAGAGATTATCCAGCTCACTATCCAGATTAGTGTATGACATAAAACAGTGAAGAAGAATGTGATAATGCACTATAGCTGGGTCTATACACACTTGACAGTGGCCTCCACATCCGTGACTTCTGTCACACATCGCAGTGGCTCTGGTGTGACTTCAGTCGTAGGTGCTGAGGCACAGTGTGTGTTTGTTCGTTTGCTCTTCAGATATATGTAACTGCGGTTCCTTTGTGCTCATGTTTCAGTGGCCTGCTGGGATTCAGACAGCGACACGTCCGTCTTCAGCTCCCAGAAATCTGAGGAAAATGTCACCAGTTCACGAGAATCGTTGGAGAGAAGTGAGCTAAAGCAACGCGCCTGTCTGAATATGAGAAATGTCTACTGTAGTCATTTGGGATCATAAATGTAATAAATAAGCCTTGTGCAGACATCTGGATATCTGGGTTGCGTCCACACTAATCCAACTGGCCAAGCCAGGGTGAGTGAGTGACACAACTGTGCGAGAGGCGTTTGGAGAGCCTGGCACTGAAGGCCTCAGCGCTGCTCTCAGTCAGTGAGCTGTCAATCATTGTGTGACATCACAGGGCCACAGCCACGCCCCGGCCTCGCCTCTGCACCTGCCACTGATCTCATGTCACACATACACAGCTTTGTTTTGCTGTCCTTCCTTGTGTACTTGCTGTACTTTCCCACGTAATGTTGCGCTGTGTGCATGGGTGTTGTGTGTGCGTTGCTGATTCCTGCTCTGTTGGTGTCCGGTCAGATGAGACGCAGCTGGAGAGAGACCTGCACTGCGCACAGCTGGAAGAGCAGGTGGCCGAGCTGCAGGCGGAGACGCAGCGGCTGAGCAAGGCCTTGGTCCGGCAGGAGAGAACTCGGGGGAAGCTGGCCCAGGCCAAGAGGGAGAACCTGCTCCTGCAACAGCAGCTAGCCAAGGCCGAGAGCCAGGTCCTGGTCCAGGAGGAGGCCGCGAGAGCCGCGCAGGCCCAGCTGAAGAGGGAGAGAAGAGAGAGCTTTGAGATGATGGAGGAGCTCATGGGCGAGAACATGGAGCTCCGGGAGCAGATCTCAAAGCTGGAGAGCAAGACGGCAGAGACAGAGGTTGGCAGCCACGAGGTCCTGACTTTTTGCCTCATCTCCGACAGACAGTAGCAGCCCTTGGTCAAAGGGATTGGGCTTTTCTCTCTCATTACTTTAACTGGACAGTCCAAGTCCACCCCTTTAGTCTTGATATGTACTGTTTGTTTGTACATGTGTGTGCTCATAGAAACGTTTACAGGATGGCAGGCTTAGGCCTGGGTTAGTTTGATGTTGTGCCCAGTGGGTTACAGTGAGGGGGCCCCCAAATCAAGTCCCGCTTAAGGGCCCCCCAAAAGCAGCTTACCAGCAGTGCCAATATCTAATCTATGGCTTGAGTCCTTGCCCAGTTTGGTGTGGCTGTGCGGCAGTGCAGGAGCTCTTGTGACTGCTCTGCTTGTCTGCTGTGGTTGTGTTGGAAGACCCTTGCTAGTCTCCTCTCCTCGGTGGCAGCGTCTGGACTGTCTTTAACAGCAGTGTCTGGACCCGTAGTCTGTACACGTGAGAGTTAATGGCTGACCATGTGGTTCTCAGGCTGCTGTGAGGGGGCTGCAGCAGGAGCTCAAAGACAAGGCCGTGAGCGTGGAGAACGTGGAGCTGCTGGAGATCATGGACGTGGACAGTGAGCATGTGGTGACGCAAGTGCAGTGTGATCTGGTCCAAACGCTGCAGAAACTGGCCCTGAGCGACGCAGCTCTTGAGGACAGCGCGCTCTCCATAAAACACCTGGAGGAGGACAAGCGGTGCTTGGAGAGAGGACTGAACTGGACGAGACAAAAGGTAGGCGTAGCTGTTAAAAAACTGGGCCAAGAGTCCAGGGCTTGAGTATGAAAACAGAGCAACTGGGTGATACTTTGGTTTCTATGCACATACTTTTGCTTTGACATTGATGACTTGTATCCTGGTTTCCTGTGTCTCTCCATTCTTCATCATGGTTCCACTTCCGTGTTATGGGTTCTCAGCTGCAGGAAACCGAGGAGCTGTACCTGCAGAGCAAGCGCTGTGTCCACAACCTGAGGTCCTCTCTGAAGCAACGTGAGGTCCAGGAGACAGAGGGCCGCACAGGCAGGTATGTCACTCTGCTATCACAGAAGCAGACGCCTCTGCAGCGGTGAGTCTGTGACCTGTCCCTCGATCCACTTTGTTACCTTTCACAATCCATGTGGATGCTTTGATCCTGCTGTATTACTCTGCAGTGTTGTCCTTTACTTGCTCATGTGTGCTGTTCTTGTTTCTCATACATTTAGTCTCTGGTTCGATTCCACACTGTTCTTGTTATATATGGGTGTGATCCCCCTAAACAGAACAGATCTGCCTGTGTGTTCTGTCTTTGAGAGCAGGGTGAATATATCTGAAGCCACATGAAGCATCTCTCTCTTTCCCCACATTTTGTTTGTCCACGGATTTTCCTTTTCTCGTGGGTGCTTTGGAATTCTTTTTCTTTACTGAGTTACAGAGAGCCACACCTATTTCTCTCCCACATAACTGTGTGTAAAGGCTCAGAATGGGTTTTAGTCCAGCCCTTGGCCAGTTGTTGACTTCAATTCCCCTCTCTCTCTCTCTCTCTCTCTCTCTCTCTCTCCAATCTTTGAACTGCTTCTCTGCCATTAGAGTCAGGCACCTCTTGGGACAGCTCCGAGCAGGGGGTCCGAGACGTGGAGTGGGAGCTCAGCCGAGCCGCAGCGCCGCACAGAGAACTAAGCCGAAAAGCTCAGGCTATTTGGCAAAACCTTGGCGGCCAACGTAAGGTGGTGAAGCCCAGTTCCTGTCAGTGTTAATGTGCTGTAGTGTCTGACTGACTGACTGGACACTACAGTACATTAACAATGACTGACTGGACACTACAGCACATTAACACTGACTGACTGACTGACTGACTGGACATTACAACACATTAACACTGACTGACTGACTGACTGGACACTACAACACATTAACACTGACTGACACTACAGCACGTTAACACTGACTGACTGACTGGACACTACAGTTACCTGCCCAGTGGGGGTCTGGTAAGCTCCTGGAACAGCGTACTGCCCCTGGGGATATCCCCCCCCATACTGCAAGGAGAAAGAGAGATCATAAGATATGAGTCTCACAGACGGTGCCTGGTACTGCGCTGCCCGAAACTACACCACAATGCACAGCACGACGTCAACACTCACTGTGTCTGTCCCTCCCTCCCTGCCCGTGTCTGTTTCTCTGTGCGTCTGTCTCTCCCTCCCTGCTCATCCATCTGTCTGTGCATCCCTCCGTCCCTCTCCTTGAAAACATTAATATGTTCAAAATACTGCCGTTGCATTGTTTACTGGTATGACGGCGGGACCTGTAGTCTGCACACGTGAGAGTTAACGGCTGGACCCGTAGTCTGCACACGTGAGAGTTAACGGTCTGACTGACTGGACACTGCAGTTACCTACCCAGTGGGGGTCTGGTAAGCTCCTGGAACAGCGTACTGCCCCTGGGGATTGCACCCCCCATACTGCAAGGAGAAAGAGAGATACGAGTCTCACAGACGGTGCCTGGTACTGCGCTGAACGAAACAACACCACAATGCACAGCTACACGTCAACACTCACTGTGTCTGTCTCTCTGTGCTTCTGTCTGTCCCACTGTCTGTCTCTCCCTCCCTGCTCATCTGTCTGTCTGTGCGTCTGTCCGTCCCTCTCCATTAAAACATTAATACGTTGAAAATACTGTCATTGCATTGTTTATTGGTATGACACCGTTTCCCTCTGTACGAGTGTGTGTGTGTGAAAGAGATGCAGAGTGAGTCAGATACTGGTCATGCCATGCAGGACATTTCCATAGACAGTTGTGCATCGTATGTCCATGGCACACCGGAGGCACTATGGGTTCAAAAAACTGAGACTGAACAGATGAGTCTTCAACTTCTCTCCTTCTGAGTGGCAAACTTCTCGATGGACTTTCTTATTGAAGTCAGGAATGTCCCTGACAAGTTTCTTCTCCATGGAAAGCATAGCCAGAGCATTAAGGCGATCCTGTGTCATGGTGTTTCTCAGGAAGGTCTTGATCCTCTTCAAAGTAGAGCAGCACCTCTCTGATACTGCTGGTGTCAAGGGTGTGGTGATAAGGATCTTGAGAAGACTGACAGTCTCTGAGAAAGTACTCTGAAGGTTGTTCTCCATGAAAAACTGGCACAGAGGCGCTGCACCACTGCTAGCCTTGAACTCCCTGTTCTCAGAGATGAGGGACAGTTCTGTTTTGAGCTTGGCCTTGTTCAGCGTAGGGTACGCCTCCACTGTTGTTTCAAGCGCTGTGTCAGGGAACTTCACACTGTGTTCTGGGAACAACTCTCCATGCTGTGCTGATGAGGTGCTGGGTGAAGGAGAACCGCTCCTTGCCATGCATCAGGATGGTATCACATACCTGTAAAATATACATCATCAGCTTAAATTTACAATAGAGCTATATTCGTGAAAGTGATTGTGACTGAATACATGCCTATGTCCAAGTCAATTATATGATTACTGAGGTTTTAACACCAGTATTCTGGATTGCACTTTACAGTAGGTTTACTTCTCCTGATCTTTAACTTGCTATTGGTTTCCCCAACAAAACAAGGTCTACAGGAGCATGTCAATAAATAAACCACCTCTTTTCTGTTACATGTGAGGATGCCTTATACACTGAATTCCTTTCCTATGTGTGTGGATGACAAAAAATCATCATGCTGCTTGTGACGGCTCTGTCATAAACCTGGGATCTACGGAGTGAACAAAAATACGAATGCAAATTTGACTTGCAGACAGCCTGCTGCATCATATTGTGATATTGTCACATTGAAATACTGGGGGTGGATAAAGCTGAGAAAATAAATCACGGATAGAAGGGGGTCTGTGTAGCCTATAGAGGCAGTTTTGCATTGGGCACTTTAGCGTGCAGGCTTCCAATGAAATGGGGAGGATTTTTTCCATGAGAGAGAAGACGAAAGAGGGAAGACACAAATGTTTGGCGCCAGCTTTGAATAGCGGTGACAGATAATATCCTGTTTCTTTTGTTTAGCTTTCTGTTATGGAGTGAAATAATGTGCACTGAATTTTATCGGTTACCAGCGAAGTAATGAAATACTTGGATTACCCCAGCAACGCAGGAGACCGGTTTTATTAGTTTGGATCAGGAGGTTGAAAACAATCGGAACTGTGGACTACGGGCCAGTGCTGCTACTGATGAGAGTGATCCTCTAGTTTTTCTTCTTTACTGAATTACTTGGGAACAGAAAATGATGGGGTTGTATGAAAACAAATGTCTTTTTGATGTATGATGTATGTTGATGTATAATGTTGGAGGGTTGTGACATATGTGACAACGAGGCTCCCTCAGGTGCTTCTTGCACACTCTTGAGCAGGAAGGATACCGTCTGTTGAAAGCGGTTTCTGGGTTACCAGGGTCAGTGTCTGTAATTTCTGCCTTATATAGTGCAAGTCTCGTGTTCCAGTAGCCAGTCCAAAGTTCAGTACACCAAAAGAAGTTCCTCCTCCAAACAATATACATCACGCCAGAAAATAAGTCCAAACAAGCAAGGGTCATACACAGTAAGGTCTATCCTTTTGTCTTCTAAGCACCACACAACCTCTCACACACAGCGTCCTCCTACTACCACTCCTTTCCAGGAGCAGAGATCACATTATATAGGCATTGCATTAGCCCTGAATGCCTGACAGGCGAGTCTGCTTCCCTTTGGAAACAATGGACCTGGATGCTTCTTGGGGAATGAAGTCTTTTAGCAGCAGCCATTTTGTAGTTTGTAGTTCCTATAATAGCACCCATCCACTACATGGCCATGCACTTTGCTACACATCCTCCCCCCCAGCTCCGAGCCAGAGGGAGGAGCGACAGACACCAGGAGGCTATGAACCCTAGACAAGCCATCAGCATTCCCCATAGCAGAACCAGGCCTATGTACCAGCTGAAAATGAAAGGGCTGCAAACTGAGGAACCAGCTCATGATCCTGGCATTCCGGTCCTTAGACCTTCTCCAGGTCATTGGAGCATGATCGCTAACCAGAGTGAAGGTCCTGCACAAAAGATAATACCAAAGGGCCTCTAGGGCCCACTTGATGGCTAAGCCTTCCTTCTCCACAATTGCATAATTCCTTTCCCTAGGTTCAAGTTTTCTACTTAGGAACAGCACAGGGTGTTCCACTAGTTGGATAAGACCCCAACCCAACCTCGGAGGCATCGGTCTGAACAATGAATTGTTTAGTAAAGTCCGGAACCACTAATACAGGAGCACAACAGAGGGCATCCCGTAGAGCAGAAAAAGCAGCCTCAGCTGCTGGATTCCATGCGACCATGTGCGGTCCACGAGCCCTGCTCATATCTGTCAACGGTGCAGCAATAGTGGCAAAATTGGGAATGAAACGTCTATAATACCCAGTCAAGCCCAAGAATGCCTTTATTTGTTTTTTATTGACAGGTCTTGGCCAGTTTCTGATTGCCTCAACTTTGGAAAATTGGGGTTTCAGCACACCCCTCCCTAGTGTGTACCCCAAGTATTTAACCTCCTCGAGACCGATGCTACATTTGGTTGGGTTGGCAGTCAAACCTGAGTCTTTAATTGAATCTAATACAGCCTGCACTCTTGGTAGGTGGGACTCCTAGTCTGGGCTGTGGATGACCACATCGTCTAAATATGCTGCTGCAAATGCCTGATGTGGATGCAGAACACGATCCATTAACCGCTGAAAAGTGGCCGGAGCACCATGCAAGCCGAAGGGCATGACTGTATACTGAAATAACCCATCTGGAGTGGCAAAAGCTGTTCGTTCCTTGGCTCTTGTGGTCAGAGTCACCTGACAATATCCTTTAGTCAGATCTAGTGTTGTCATGAATCGGGCTGAGCCCAACCGGTCTAGTAGATCATCTATGCGGGGCATTGGATAGGCATCAAATTTGGACACCTCATTCAGTTTCCAAAAATCATTACAGAATCGCCAGGACCCGTCTGGTTTTGGCACTAACACTATGGGACTAGACCACTCACTACTGGATTCCTTGATTACCTTTAGCTTCAGCATCTTCTGTACCTCTTCCTTGATAGCTTCTCTGCGAGCCTCTGGCACTCTGTATGGCTTGATCTTTACTCTTTTCCCTGGCTGCGTAATGATGTCATGAGACACCAGCTGTGTTCTACCTGGTATACCTGAAAACACTTCCCTGTTCTTTGCAGTGAATTCCCTTACTTCTTGTTTCTGTGTAACAGAAAGGGTGTCTGAAATATTTACTTCTGGAGTTACCAGTGGAGGAGTCGGGTAAGTTCCCAGTGCAACCAGTACTTCCCTGTCCTTCCAGGCCTTCAAGAGATTAACATGATAGATCTGCTCAGGTTTTTGTCTTCCTGGTTGTCGTATACTATAGTTAACTTCCCCTACTCTCTCTATCACTTCGTATGGTCCTTTCCAAGTAGCCAGAAGCTTACACTCAACTGTTGGGATCAACACTAACACCCGGTCCCCAGGTTGAAATACCCTCACCATTGACTGCCTATTATACGCATATCATTGACTTTCCTGCACCTGTCGTAAATGTTCATGAACTATTGGGGTGACTGCAATTCTGTCTTGCATGTGGGATATGTGTTCAATCACACTGCGGTAGGGCGTAGCCTCCTGTTCCCACGTCTCCTTTGCAATATCTAATATTCCCCTGGGGTGACGTCCATATAGCAGCTCAAAAGGTGAAAACCCCAGGGAAGCCTGGGGTACTTCTCGTACCACAAACATTAAATATGGCAACATGAAATCCCTATTTTTCCCCATCTTTGTCTATGACTTTGCGTAACATAGACTTCAATGTTCAATTAAACCTCTCAGTCCATCAGTCTGAGGGTGGTATACAGAGGTTCTTAAAGGTTCAATCTTGAGCAATTTACATAACTCAGCAGTCACTTTAGACATAAATGGTGTTCCCTGATCAGTTGGAATCTCTTTAGGGATTCCTACTTGACTAAAAACCATCATGAGCTCTTTAGCAATATTCTTGGATGACGTATTGCATAAAGGCACTGCCTCTGGATATCTGGTTGCATAGTCCAAGATTACCAAAATATACAGGTGACCTCTAGCAGACTTTGGTAACGGTCCTACTATATCCATTGCGATTCGTTCAAATGGAGTGTCTATAATGGGTAATGGTACAAGAGGGCTGCGGAACGCTGGTTTAAGGGCGGTTTGCTGACATTCAGGACAGGATGTACAGTAACCGGCTATATCAGCATATACTCCTGGCCAATAAAACCTTAACACTCTTTCCCTAGTTTTATCTATCCCTAAGTGACCTCCTAAGACATGTCTGTGTGCTAATTCAAGAACAGCTCTTTTAAAGGTTGCAGGCACCAGTAATTGTTCCACCAACTCTATACTTATTTTGCCCGATATAATAAGTCTTTTCTCATAAAGAAATATGGGAGTGACGGAGGTCCACTATCATCAGTCGGGACATCATTGATTAGTTTAACATTTCCCCTTGCATGTTGTAAGTTTGGATCTTGGGCTTGTGCTGTCCCGAAACTAGTGGTGGACATCCCAAGGTCTAATACATCTAATTCCCCTGCTGTATCATGTAATACATCAGCATCTCTCTCTACAGGGTTATTTGGAGCTACAGTTCCACCCTGTGTTCTAGGACTGGGGGCTTCCTCTTCACCAATTAGAACCCCCCCTTCAGGCCCTCTAGGATCCTTCTCAATATCTACCTTTTCCAGTTTTTTTTTTTTTTTTCCACTCACTTCAGGAAATGAAGTGGCCTGTCCATCATCTAGGCGTGTGTTGTTACCTACATGAGTCCCCATGGGTGGCTGCACTGTCCCCTCTGGGGGTCTCAACTGCAAGAAGTTTGGGAAATAACGGCCCAATATTACATCATAAGGCATAGACGGTACTACCCCCACCTGATAATCGAGTGAACCCGCTATAGTCTGGATATGAACTACTGCGGTAGGATAGTGACGCGTGTCTCCATGAATACAGGTAATATCAATGCCCTGCCCTTTATCCAAGTTTTGTGGTGGGACCAACTTCTCGGCAACTAAGGTAAGCATACTACCCGAATCTAACAATGCCTCCACCACATGTCCTTCCATTGTAACAGAACACACTTGCTTATTGACCCTTTGTTCCGCTACAAACATGTCTGAAATCACAGGACATTGCATTGCATAGGTTCTTCTCTTAAAAGACAATGAGCTGCAATATGTCCCGGTCTGTTACATGAATAACAAATCAACGGTCGATTAGGCAACCTTCTCCTCAATTGTCCCAGTTCCTCAGGTTTAGATGGGTTCCGTTTCACCCCCTCCAAGTCCCCAAGTTTCTTCTTGACCGCTGGGTGGTCTTCACCGCCTATATGTTCAGGAACAGTCTTACCGTGTCCGCTGGTTCGCCAAGACCGGGGGAACTGTACTCTCTCAGGGCAGCTTGTCTCTCGAGATGTGCGGGTGGACGATGATCTGGTTGCTTCTTTGGCAGTGAAGTATCTCTCTACCAGGCCTACCAAGTGATTGGCACTCATTGACCTCATTTTGACCAACCCATTGATGGACATCTGTAGGAAGACTTCTTCTGAAATGATCCAAAACGACAGCTTTGACAATATCAGCAGGTGTGTTTATCTCTGGGCACAGCCACTTCCTTGCGAGGTGAATCAGAACATACATTTGGGACCGAGGAGGTTGTCCAGTGCGATAGGTCCACTGATGAAACCAAAGGGCTCGTACTGCACTGGTAACGCCGAGTCTTGCCAGAATCTCGGCTTTAAGTAGATCGTAATCTTTGGCCTCTTCGGGCTCCAGGTCAAAATAGGCTTTTTGGGCATCTCCCATTAAGTAGGGGGCAATCAGTCCAGTCCACTGATCACGTGGCCATTCTTCTCTTTCTGCTGCTCTTTCAAATGTGGTTAAATAGGCTTCCACATCATCCTGCTGTCATTTTTTGTAGGTAATAACTGGTCCTAATTGACTGACAGGCCATCCCCCCTACCTGTTCAGTCAAGTACTGGATACTCTGTTGGACCTCTCGATTTATTCTACGTTGCTCTTCTTGAAGAATTTGGTTGGTGTCTTGCTGCACCCTGTTCGCTTCCTGTTGTTGAGCAGTGGCATGGAGTAAGGCTTTGACAATGTCCTCCATTGTAATCCTGATATACAAAACACTCAGTTCAGGGGGAACCAACTGCCCGCATTCTCCATAAATATGTGACAAAGAGGTGCTTCTTGCACACTCTTGAGCAGGAAGGATACCGTCTGTTGAAAGCGGTTTCTGGGTTACCAGGGTCAGTGTCTGTAATTTCTGCCTTATAAAGCACAAGTCTCGTGTTCCAGTAGCCAGTCCAAAGTTCAGTACACCAAAAGAAGTTCCTCCTCCAAACAATATATATCATACCAGAAAGTAAGTCCAAACAAGCAAGGGTCATACACAGTAAGGTCTATCCTTTTGTCTTCTAAGCACCACACAACCTCTCACACACAGCATCCTCCTACTACCAATCCTTTCCAGGAGCAGAGATCACATTATATAGGCATTGCATTAGCCCTGAATGCCTGACAGGTGAGTCTGCTGCCCTTTGGAAACAATGGACCTGGATGCTTCTTGGGGAATGTAGTTTTATTAGCAGCAGCCATTTTGTAGTTTGTAGTTCCTATAATAGCACCCATCCACTACATGGCCATGCACTTTGCTACACATATTATTCAACGAATGTGGATTACAATCAAAACCAAAATTTAAGAATTTCTTAATTGAAGTAAATATAACTCCCCATCTTTATGTGTTGTATTGTTTTTTTTGTTTGTTAGTTTTTTTGCATAGTTTCATAGATATTCTCGTGAAAGATCCCCCAGTAATTAGCATTCGATTGTTACAAAGTGGCGCCCGATCAGGGACCCGATATTTTAGGTCTATTAATAACTATGCTATGTCTATTTCTATTATGTTTATGAGATGTGGGTAGTGGTAGCATTGTATGTTATGTATTATTATTATTATTATTATTATTATTAATATTATTATTATTATTATTATTATTATTATTATTATTATTATTATTGCATTGTCTGTAATAAGTGGTTTCCTCTTTGTTTGTTTGAGTTGGATAATGTGTTATGGTGATATGTTCTGCATTTGATTAAGAGCTTTTTGTGGTTTTAAAATTTGAAAAGGAATTTATAATTGTGTCTTACTAACACAATTTCATTTTAACCATTATTTAAAAATGAGTGGAGAACAAGAGAATGAGAAGCATTTAGGTCTGTCTGAACTCCCTAGACACAGTATAATTGAATCTGATACTCCTGCTAGTACATCTCAAACAGTGGCTGGATTTAGACCTGAACATGCCTTTGTGACCAAAAGCAATCCTGTAAGAGAAATAACATCTCTGATAAGCTCTCTTTATATATCAGATAATGAGCAAGAGGTGGAATTAGATGATGAAGCGGATGGCACCTCTCCTACTATGGCTGCAATAGAGGGCCTCAGACAAGAATTGAGTGCATTGACTATTAAAGTAAATTGCATTGAGGATGAGTTTAATAAATCTCTAGACAGTGCTGTGAATAGAGAGGAAAGTCTGTGGGGTTATATGGATAATAGTATGGCTGAAATGGAAGAAGGAATTAGAGCCTCGTTCCAGACATTGGAGGAAAATGTTTTAGGAGGAGTGAGACGAAGTGGCAAAATGAAATCCACCAACTTAGCACACTAACTATCATTCTGCTGGAACCTCCCACCATATAGGGCCAAAACCACAGTCATACTTTTACTCAAATCCATCCCTCTACAAATACCATTGGCCTTAATCTTCCAGCTCAGAGTCATGTTACCTCGGCTGGTCTGGGCCATAGTACTCCTTTACGTGTCTCCCAGGCCCATGCTTCTAGTGCTCCAGTTCTTTTTTCTAAACCTCCTATTCAAATGGAGTTTCCTGTCTTTGGAGGGTCATGTGAGGTGTCTGATGTTTTAAACTTCATAGAGCATTGTGAAATCTTTCTTGCTGTTCGCCCACTGTCTGACATAGAACTCTTTGGCACTTTAGCCAGTGTCCTTAAATGGCCAGCACACAGTTGGTGGATGGCAGAGAGGAAGAAGATCCACGATTGGGTGGAGTTTCAAGAAGAGTTCCAAACTGCTTTCCTTCCCGCTGATTGATTATATCACAGTAGTTGAGGGATATGATACAAGCTCCAAATCAGTGTTTACGGGATTTCACTTATGATTATCGTGCCCTCTGTCTTCGATGGAAGCCTGATGTTACTGAGGCTGAGTTAGTCAGGAAAATCCTTAACAACTGTAATCAGAGAGTAGCAGGATGTCTCAGAGGTACTGTGAAAAACAGTGGCTGAGATTGCGGAAACACAGAGTAAAGTACCTGAATATTGTGTTTTCCGGCATGATTTAAAGGATCAATCAAGAAGATCTGATCCGGTTGGGTTTGTGGAACTGCAAGGAACACTCTACAGAAGAACACCTGTAAAGGAAGAGGGTGATAAATTCCAATTAGTAGTTCCCAAAAGCCTTGTTCCCAAATTCCTTCAGTACTTCCATGACCATCCATTAAGTGGACATTTGGGTAGGCTTAAGACCCTTCTCCGCATTCTGAATGTGGCTTGGTGGCCGTCAGTTCGGAAAGATGTTTGGAGTCATGTGAAATCCTGTCTAACATGTCAGAAATATGTCTGTAAACCAAAAGCCTGCTGGTTTGCTGCAGACTACCATAGACCAGGAACCAGGTGATACCCTGGGGATAGATCTCATGGGACCATTTCCCAGAAGTAAACGGCAAAATGTCTTCCTTCTGGTCATTGTGGACTACTATACTAAGTGGGTGGAATTGTTTCCTTTAAAGGGGTCATGAACTGAGAAATCAAAATTCCCTTGATCTTTTGACATATAAAAGGTCATTGTACTATAAAAACATCCTGTACGTTTCAGAACTCAAAACTTTCTCGTTAGTCTAAAAACAGCTTATATTGAAGCCAATCTGCAAAAACGACAGGATGTGGAATGTGCCACTTTATTATGTAATAGTGTGGCTAAACCCCGCCTCCACAGAAGATCAACGCCTGCTTCTACATTACTGACTGCTTAGCCCCGCCCACCGATTAACACATATAAGTAGGTAAATAACGAGAGAGGCAAACGCAGGTCTATGCAGAAACCAAACGATAAAGATGGCTCCGAAGACAACAATTGACAAGTTTTTTACTTTAATGAAAATGATGGACGATGAATATAAGAACGACAGCTTGACAAACGATGGTACATTAATTTATACTTCGTTTACATGAAGCAGCGCGAATTATCCTTTGTCAGATATAACTGTATTAACGCCTAGTATCTAAACTTTATATGCAACAACCAATGAAATATAAAATGTGTAATATGCATAAATGTTAACAACGTAATGACACAAACCGCTTTCTGTAGCGTCTTAGGCTAAACTCTAATATAATGTAATAGGCTAACTACCTCACAAATACATAAAGTATAACTATAAATAAAGATGATTATTTACCACGCTGTCGCAGGCTGTAGTATCCTTGCCATTTAAGGTGCAGGTTCGTTGTCTTCTGATTCGGGATCAGACTCTGGTTCAAACATGTATGGCTGAATTTCACCGGCTGCCATTTCTCAACATCGGAAATGTTCAAAACAATTCCACACGTGTACTGACGGGGGAGTTGAAAATGGTTAAATATGCAAAACTGTTAGGCAATCATACCAGTGGGCATTTACTTCCGAGTCTACAGTCCGCCACACCTATTCAAACGGTGTGTTCCGATGAGGGGGGTCAAAACAGGACAGAAAATAGCCTATTACTTCTAAATTATGATGTTTCTTGATGTGAAAATCTTGATAACATTATAAGTGGACCTCGGAGAACAGTAAAAAAAAAAAAAAAAAAGGCAGTTCATGACCCCTTTAAAAGACAGTAAGGCCCAGCGTCTCACTGTTTTCCTTAAAGATGAGATCTTTACGCGGTTTGGAGTGCAGAAGCAGTTGGTGTCTGATCGTGGTCCACAATTGACTGGTCAAGTCATGGCTGATATTTGTAAAACCTGGGGGGTAGGTAACACAGAAGTTCACTATGAGCTATCATCCTCAAGCAAATCTTACAGAGAGAGTCAATCGTACAATCAAAACTATGATAGCATCATTTGTGGGAGAGCATCACAAAAACTGGGATCAGTGGATACCAGAATTCAGGTTTGCTTGAAATTCAGCCCAACATGAAACAACAGGCCGAACGCCAGTAGAATTGACCATGGGAAGGAAGCTTAAAGGTCCACTGGAGAGGTTAATTTCATCTGCTCCAAGTCCACAACAGCCATCGTACAACAACTACGCCACCTAGTGTTTCGATTGAGCACTAGGACTCAAACCTCCAATACGAATAGAAAAAGGGGAAATCACAGATTCTCTTATCTGGGGTCCACAGCATAGATCTGCAACACAGAGAATCAAGTGGGGGCACAATTATTGTATTCAAAACGTTCTCAGTTTAAAATACAGTGGACATAGCTATCACGGTTATAGCGATCAACCGCTTATATGGATCAACAAGCTTGGGACAGAATTGTTCCTATACAAATGCTGTTTAAATAATTTGCTTATAGTGATCAAGTAGTCCGCTTATAGTGTTCATTTTGGGTCTTTTCATACATTTCAACATATGGAGAAAAATAAATAAAACGATGGATGTGATCGCTATAAGCGGTCTCCACTGTACTACATAAAAAGTCTAAACATAGATTAGTCTTAATTTGATATCTAGATTAATCTCATGCAAGTTTGTGAAATGACTTTTCCAGGCGGCACAGAGCCGACACACAATACAGAGGTAGCCTCGTTTTTTTGTAGGCTAGTTATTGTTATGCAATTTTTAGATTTTGACTAAGATCAGAATATTTTAGGATTACGTTTGTTCTCAAACTCTGCTACCATTGGCATAGATAGCCTACAGTTTATTCATTTGAAATGCACTGAAACCACCGGCATGCTGTGGCTATGGCCTAGCCTATTTGCACTACCGACGTATTTTGAAAGTCAATAAAATTCAGGTAATAGCGAAGCTGTCCGTTTCATTACTTTATATTCATGAAATAAATACATAAATGTCAATTAAATGGTAATCTGCAACAAATCAGTTATAATGATCATCCGCTTATAGTGATCAATTTGACCCAGACGGACTTGATCGTTATAAGCGGTCTCCTGTACTACAGTGTGTTATTTGTAAAGGAGTAGTTGAATGAAAAATACCTCCTTTCAGCCCACCCTCCAGCTGTCAAAAGTAAACGAGTTTCAGGCCTACACCCAGGCTTCTACAACTGCATCACTGCAACCTTGCAGCAGGGGGCTGCATTCCCCTACTCTGTGTCTCTCTTGTTTTCTCTGGTTATTGAGTCATTAGATGACGAACCTACTACTATATTTCCCTGGATGTTAAGAGGAAACTTTAAATATATATTTACCACTAGTGTTGAATGTGGTGTATCCACTGTAGATAACATTTAAAAGGTTTAATTTTTCATTACCTGTACTGTGGGCTTTCTTCTGGTTTTATGTGGTCCAAGTTATTATTTATTTCTTAGCAGACGCTCGGATCCAGGCGCAGAAATGCTTAAAAAGGTCTCCTTTTTCTGAAAAACATTTTGTAAAATCAATTAAATCATATTCTTTACAATTTGATCTCCCTATAATTACACTAAACATTATTAACACTATTGATTATAAAGTATCCCGATCATGATTTTTGGCTACTCACAGAAGGTGGATTCCCGTGTCGAAAATGTGTTTTTTCATCAGGAAATACTGATCTTCCATTTAGATCAAGTGGAAGTGATTGGAAACATGCAAAAAACACTGCTATTGTGAGGAGAGCACCAACAACATTGATAACAAGAAAAATATGATCACAGAAGCAAGTGCTGAGCCTTAAGCAGAAAGGTAAGACGTTTTTAGTTTTTTTTTTTTCAATGCTGCCGCCTGCAGAATGTGTTTTAATGTGTGCTGATTGTTAGACTTTGCTATGTGAAGCTGGTAAAATATATAGTGTTAAGTGTAACCATTGTATTGTAACCAATATGTTAATACCCATCTTTAACCTGTTTGCAAGGCAGCTATTCAGTTACACGTTTGTGTCGGTAGATGGCAGGTGCGTTATACGGATTAAATAAAGGCATTTTCTTGTGTGGCCTCAAGATGGCAGTATATTACGAGTAATTTTAACATTTAATCCCAAATTTCTGATATTAAGAATTGTATTTTTTATATCACCCCTAAAAAAGTCCTACACGAAATCATGCTTCTTTTCAGGAAAGTTTCTATATTTATTCTATTTTTGATGTCAATGATTAAAAGTGTCTTTTGTATGTTTTATTGATAGCAAAATGGAAAAGATGTATTATATATAAACCAGAAATTAAGTTATTCTAAGTCAGCAATGAAGCAACAGTATACTGGATGACAATGAGAAAGCGTTCTGTTAAGAAATCAACTTTGTGAACAGAAAAGTAACACAAATCTATGACTAACTCCACACCTGAGAGGTTCAGTGAAGAAGAAGGAGCCTCATCTATTTATTTATTTACAATTAAAACCACACTCACAGGATTTAAATCCTTATAGGTACTATTTCTATGTCTAGAGGCCAATCAAAGAATAACCAAACGACATGGAATGTGCTCTCAGTATTCTATACCCAGTATTCTGTGGTCTTGAGATTACTGTGGCCGTCTCAGTGCACTCACATGTCAGATCAGTTTGTGGGGTAGCTGTCCTACCATACATCTTTTTCACTGTGTACATTGGGCAGACTGCATATATCTAGGTATCTGTTGATCCCCTGGTCCAAACAACTGGTTTGCTTTTGCCCTGGTTCCCTCTTCACTGTGTGCCATAGACTTGAGCTTGTGAATTTCTGTCTACATCCAAATAGCTATGGAGATGCAGACACAAATATCAGTACCTTTGCCAATTGAACTCTGCTCAATCACCTGGAAACATAAACATAAAAGCATTGCTTATATAATGAGTATAGGTTAACATGCAATTATTATGCTAAAATAACTCAGACATCACCCTCTTGTAACAGGTGTACCTCAAACATCTGTCCTGGGAACTCTTCTGTTCTCTCTCTCTCAAACTTAACCTTTCTGTATCCAACCTTTATGTATCTGATCTGTCTATTTCAAAACCCCTGGAATTCTCTCTCCCCCTCTCCTTCCACTAAGAACTTTGGAGTCACCCGTGACCCTGCCGATTCCTCTTGAGCAACATCCACAGAATTAAACCCCTCCTCACCTGCTACTCGACTCCATACCCTGGTACTCTCAATTATGCTCCCTCGTGCTCCTGATTGCTTATGTATTGTACATTTTTATAACTTCATGGTAACTTCTCCCTGTCCTATGCCTACTAACTCTATTATTTTTGCACTCGTTAGCTCATTTGTACTAGGATGTTTGTTTATTGTATTTTGTACTGATTGTATTTACTGCACTTTGTAATGCTTTGAAAATGTTTTTTGTGAGTAAGGGCTAATACATTTGCCAGCTCGTTCTCACAGTGCCCTGTCCTGGCCCAGGCCCCCTCCTGCAGTCAGCGCTCTCATTCCCATGACTTGGGTTTGTCTGCCCCGTTTGTTTCAGCTATCAGTTCTGCCCTGGCTTTGGACTGGAGCCTAATAGCCAGGTCAACGGAAGCCACATAGGCACCGCCCCTGCAGCCCAGCAGCACATTACATTGTGCTCTGAGACAGCAGGGCCTGACTGCAGGTCCCTGCTATCAGCTGTGAATGCTCAGCTGGAGCCAGTCTTCCCACACCGGCCTGGCCAAGACAAGGTAACAATGCTTGGGACACTATTGGCTCACTGTAGGGTCTGCAACAACGCGTTGGCACCGCACTGTTCACTGACCCCATTCCAATTGCCAAATCAGCCATCGCGAGCCGATCAGCTCTAGCTGTCATGTTAAAGCAGGAAAAGAACTTTGCATGAACCCTATTGTAACATGTATGTGGCGATCACAATGGAAGACATATATATATATATATATATATATATATATATAAATAACAATATCAATAAGAACAGGTTTGGAATCAGACTGAGATTCTTTGCACTACTGTCCTTTAGGAAAGCTTAGCCCCGGAAATATGCATGGCAGATTAGCCATTTTCCAATTGTTAGCTCACTTATACAATGTAATTACTTTGCTTGTCTTTGCTGTGGATTCTCACACTCTGCATCTTTCATTATCCTTGTCTGGGCCCTGAGTTTGACTTTAAGGGCTGTGACTGCATGGATTTATTTCTTTAGGCTTTTGGAGACTTCAGGGCCCAGGAAAACTGAGCTGTGCCCTGGGCTTCCAGAGCGGAAAGGTTTGGGAGAGAGTCCAATGCACCAGCAGCACCTTATCATCTTACATCTCACTGCACTGTTCTTGATGTATTGATTTCTTTTTTAAGGATATGCACATGGGAGCTGTACATGAATGGGATTTCACTTAGTGTGAAATTCTGAGCTGGGGCCTGGGGCCCAGTTTTAAAAACAAAGCAAAACAAAAGCATCCAATCCAATGCAAACAAGCCCAGTTCAGTGATCAGAACTCTGTTAATCATGCAAGTACTTTCTAGCCAGGAACCTCTTCCTTTGAACCGTAAACACGATTACCCCCCCACACACACCTACAGGGAAGAGGGGTTACCATCCATGACATTTCTGTCCAAAACAATCCCCAATGTCCTCTTACACAGATCATTACCCCTAATATAAACCCTATTTAATTTCTTGGTGAATACTGTAATAAAACTGGCCTATTACGAGCTATTAATTTAAATGGGTGCATATTCACACATACGATCTTCATGACTGTACTTCAGCAATTACACTAACATGCCTTTTTCTTATGTTACTCTTTCCCTATTTGCCTTTGTTTCCCCTCTTGACTTTTTCTTTCCTATTTTGTCATCCACAGTGGGGGAAAAATACAAAGTGTGAAAGAATAAACCTATGCACTAAGTTGTTAAAACCCTTGATTAAAAAAAAAAATAATAATAAATATATATATATATATATATATATATATATATATATATATATATATATATATATACAGTGAGGGAAAAAAGTATTTGATCCCCTGCTGATTTTGTACGTTTGCCCACTGACAAAGAAATGATCAGTCTATAATTTTAATGGTAGGTGTATTTTAACAGTGAGAGACAGAATAACAAAAAAAATCCAGAAAAACGCATTTCAAAAAAGTTATAAATTGATTTGCATGTTAATGAGGGAAATAAGTATTTGACCCCTTCGACTTAGTACTTGGTGGCAAAACCCTTGTTGGCAATCACAGAGGTCAGACGTTTCTTGTAGTTGGCCACCAGGTTTGCACACATCTCAGGAGGGATTTTGTCCCACTCCTCTTTGCAGATCCTCTACAAGTCATTAAGGTTTCGAGGCTGACGTTTGGCAACTCGAACCTTCAGCTCCCTCCACAGATTTTCTATGGGATTAAGGTCTGGAGACTGGCTAGGCCACTTCAGGACCTTAATGTGCTTCTTCTTGAGCCACTCCTTTGATCCCTTGGCTGTGTGTTTTGGGTCATTGTTATGCTGGAATACCCATCCACGACCCATTTTCAATGCCCTGGCTGAGGGAAGGAGGTTCTCACCCAAGATTTGACGGTACATGGCCCCTTCCATCGTCCCTTTGATGCGTTGCAGTTGTCCTGTCCCCTTAGCAGAAAAACACCCCCAAAGCATAATGTTTCCACCTCCATGTTTGATGGTGGGGATGGTGTTCTTGGGGTCATAGGCAGCATTCCTCCTCCTCCAAACACGGCGAGTTTAGTTGATGCCAAAGAGCTCGATTTTGGTCTTATCTGACCACAACACTTTCACCCAGTTCTCCTCTGAATCATTCAGATGTTCATTGGCAAACTTCAGACGGGCCTGTACATGTGCTTTCTTGAGCAGGGGGACCTTGCAGGCGCTGCAGGATTTCAGTCCTTCACAGCGTAGTGTGTTACCAATTGTTTTCTTGGTGACTATGGTCCCAGCTGCCTTGAGATCATTAACAAGATCCTCCCGTGTAGTTCTGGGCTGATTCCTCACTGTTCTCATGATCATTGAAACTCCACGAAGTGAGATCTTGCATGGAGCCCCAGACCGAGGGAGACTGACAGTTATTTTGTGTTTCTTCCATTTGCGAATAATCGCACCAACTGTTGTCACCTTCTCACCAAGCTGCTTGGCGATGGTCTCGTAGCCCATTCCAGCCTTGTGTAGGTCTACAATCTTGTCCCTGACATCCTTGGACAGCTCTTTGGTCTTGGCCATGGTGGAGAGTTTGGAATCTGACTGATTGATTGCTTCTGTGGACAGTTGTCTTTTATACAGGTAACGAGCTGAGATTAGGAGCACGCCCTTTAAGAGAGGGCTCCTAATCTCAGTTCGTTACCTGTATAAAAGACACCTGGGAGCCAGAAATCTTGCTGATTGATAGGGGATCAAATACTTATTTCACTCATTAACATGCAAATCAATTTATAACTTTTTTGAAATGCGTTTTTCTGGATTTTGTTGTTGTTATTCTGTCTCTCACTGTTAAAATACACCTACCATTAAAATTATAGACTGATCATTTCTTTGTCAGTGGGCAAACAAACAAAATCAGCAGGGGATCAAATACTTTTTTCCCTCACTGTATATATAATATGTCTGTGTTAATGTAACTTACCTGGTTGTGTTGGATTTCATCACATTACTGTGTGAATCAGAAGGATCCACTAGGTGGCATTCTAATTGCTGTCCCTTTTTGATGCCAGATGTTGTACACTACTGTCATGTCTAAAAGTGATTCAGACTGATTCCGATAAGTACCCTCATAATCAAGGGCAAACTTGATCCATAGGCATCCATAGGCAAAAGAGAAACGCATTGTATTTACAAAAGGAAGCACTGTGGGACTAATTCTGGACTGAGGGCCTGCTGAATAAACAACAGTGGCCAAGCTACCAGATAAGGATGTGTTTTGTGCTAGGTGTTTTGTTGCAATTGCATTATCTCTATATCAGGGGTGGTTGCTTTCATGTGGCTTTGGGTTTCTGTTTTCCATGTCACTAATTGCCTCCCCCCCTGGTATTAACTGTAGTTCAATCAGCTGGCACCTCACCAGTTTTCTCTAGGCTGAATGGGTGTTCAACTGCCTCTGAAGCTATACCACCGATAAATAAGAATAATGAATTTAACAATTTCCCAAACTCGACTGAATCGCAAATAAGTGTTTCAAAAGGCGATAAATATGTATGACTACAACTATAAATATATAGGCTTATAATACAGCTCGAAAAATTGAGACCACTGCACATTTTTCTTAAATCAGCATCTTTACATGTATGGCAGCCATTCCATTCCATTCATATTTTTATTTGGAATTTGGGAGAAATGTTGTCAGTAGTTTATACAATAAAACGAAAATGTTCATTTTACCCAAACACATACCAATCAATAGTAAATCCTGAGAAACTGATAATTTTGCAGTGGTCTCTTATTTTTTTCCAGAGCTGTATGTATACAGTTACATTACAGCCCCAGCTGTGAATTCATGGCAATTATAGCTCTTACAGATTCTTTGTCTCCTTCTCCATAAGATATGGCACGTTTTGCACATACTTCACTTTACACTGCGATTTCACTTTCAACCTGAAAACCCCTCTGCCTCATATAGAAAGTGCACGGGAGACGTTTTGGAGCAAGCGCTGAGCTCCCTGGCGCTGAGCTGATCTCTCTAATAGCTGTTGATGGCCTGTGTCCTTGAGTAACATTACATGGTCAGTATTTGAAAGCATTCTTTTCGCTGGCGGAATATGCTGGTGGAAGCCAAACAGCGAGGAATTTCCTGTCATTTTTATAGCGTTTTTCCCCCTTTTTTTATATCCCCTTGGGAAGTTAATCAGCTGGGAGGTGCACCAGAGTGTTACTGAAGAGATAAGGCCTGGTCTGCAGTTCCAGTTATCTTCTAATGCCAGGGCAGCATTTCCTAAATCGAAACACCTTACTCCTTATCCCACACCAAGTATTAAGAAACCATTTATCAGTTTTTAGTTACAAATAACTTCTGGGTTACCCATATGAAACAAATATATATTTTAAATATATGGTAGAGATGTATGATCCTGACATATTGTCCCCTTTTTTGTATATATTAAATATATGGGTAATATTTCATATATATGTTAGATATATAGGTTTTTGTATTTTATAGGTTGAAAATGTCATAGAAATTACCCTCATTATATATTTTCAGAACAAAACAATAAATATATAGACTGCAGACTAAAATATATTTAAAATATATGAAATAATGGGAGCAATATTGGCATATGAGACATATTGCACATTTTGACATTATATAATGATTATGTTTATTCCATATGGGTAGGTAGGTGATGGAAAATAAGAGCATACACTCAACAAAGGAAGAAAATGAAAGCCTGGATTAAATTAATTGGGGTCATAGGCAGCATTCCTCCTCCTCCAAACACGGCGAGTTTAGTTGATGCCAAAGAGCTCGATTTTGGTCTTATCTGACCACAACACTTTCACCCAGTTCTCCTCTGAATCATTCAGATGTTCATTGGCAAACTTCAGACGGGCCTGTACATGTGCTAAATTAATATGTACCCAGTACGAACCTACTCTTTAATGGTGTGCTTCTGTGTTAGTTTGTGACGCAGATGCATATATTGTTAATATTGTTTCTGTTCAATTTAGTTTTAGTTTCGTTTTTTGTCCAAAAGTTAGAAAACCCATAAAAAAAGGCAAAAGTCTAATTCAATCAATATTGATTCGTAATTCTAATGCTGAATTGACCAAACTACAAAGGTAGAGAAAAATATGCTCCAGTATCTATATGCTTTATCTTTCTCTGTTGACAGAATTGTTCTTGACTAAAAAGTGAAGGTAAAGCCAAAACCAAAAGACAAATGTTGCTCCTTCCATACTAAATCTAGCACTTGTTTATATGTGTTTGATTTAGGAGTTGTACTGATTTACAATGGTTGTTACATCCAAGAACAGAGGCATAAGGCAATTCTAGCAAATAGCAGGTTCTAATGCATTTAAAAAGGTCTTTACTCTGGATATCAGATGACTAAATATGCATCCGGTAATACACATTTTTTTTTCAGATTTACTAAAACTCTGGCATTTTAAAGCACCTTGTTCTTAATTAGAAGAATTTGCCTGCTCTGTTCCCTGCTACGTATATATATGGATGCATGTGTGTTTCGTGAATTATAAATGTATCATTCCTTTTCCTTTCCTAAATGAATCACATAGGTATTAACCAGACATATATTTATGTTGAATATACAGTGGGTTCTGTTCTGAGTTGGGTGACAAATATCACTTTGTTGGAGTGAATGTGGTGCAGACATTGCAATGCAATCCACAGCTGTAAAACACTGGCTACTGCATTTGTAAGGCATCTACAGGGAGATTTATCTTCTAAGGCTCAGTGGAGGCTGTGCGTCAGCTGAACTATTTATGTGCCATTGATGAGCTGTAATTGGGAGCTGTAATTGCTTCAAAGGACCGGGACCAGTGTCTATATAAGTTATTCTTTTGCACTCTTTGCAGCGCATCCTGCTACGTGTGAGATGTTATTTTTCTCCTGTTGTTTCTTACACACCAAGATTGTTTGGTCACGCTCATCAGCCTGTCCGGATTCAGGACTGTGGAAAAACACTTTTTGGAACCGAGGGGCAGCCCATTGATGTCCCAGTCTGAGGGCACTGGTGCACTGACACTGAAAATTTTTCCCTGTTCCAGATCAACACATGATTGAATGGGCTTGGGGGTACGTGTAATGCATGATTAATAGACCCTTGAAGACCAGACCAGAAACATTTACCTAGAAGACATATGACAGTGTGGATGTGTCCAAGAATTTGTTTACTGGATGTAGGGAAATGTAAAAAAGTAGGGTTCCCTTCATTGGACAACTGATTCCTGCCACACACTGTTTGTTTCCAATGACTGTGACAGCTTCCCTCCACTGTGTCCACTGTGTCCCGAGTGTTCAGTGTGGAGGTGATGTGTATCTTACGGTGTAGCTTATTAACCAGGCCTATTGGTTTATGTGTAGCACATCATGACCGCCTGTAAGTATTTTGACATTTTGCACCACAAAACACTGCCAGGAGTGATAGACTTTTATGGTCAGAGCCCACACATCTATCAACACACCAAGGTGGGAGTGTAACACAGTGGTTACGCCTGTGTATCTCAGAGTTTGAACATTGCCTCTTGGTCTATGTTAAGGAACGTGGTGACCATATCACATATAGTTCTTTATTTCCCCACCAATTTAAAACACTTGCTTCTACAAAGTCAGGGGTGTCAATTAGCTATAAAGTTGAGAAGGTGGTATGATTGGCACGGCTTGAGTGAAATCACACAGAAAGAGGTTAATTGAGGAATTCCAGGGTTATTAGATCAGTTCTGACAGACTGTTCGGTGTGGGTTTTTAGTCACTCTGGCACACAAGTGGCTGCTGCTTTCAGCGTGTCTGCATTGTAATGCGGTGGAACAATCAGGCGATGTGGGAACCGTCTGAGCAAGCTTTCACAGCTGTGCCTCTGGTGAGCAGAATTGAAACGAGCCCAGATACCTTGTGGTCACAAAAGGTTCAGTCTGCACGCATGCTATACCTTTCTGCACGCTTGCAACTTCCTCATTCTCCACGCGAGCCTCAGACTGCATCAAAAGCAGTAAGTTTCATGGTTAGAGAGTTCACTGCTCTTGTTTTCTCCTCCAGTATCTTATCTTTCACACTTGTTACATCCATGTGAATAGTTTGTTTCCAAGCAGTGACACATGTGCATTTCAATCTCACAGGGCATTCATGTAAAGGTGCCTTGAGTACTGTAACTCACTTCAAAGTGTTCATGTGTACTATACACTCACCTAAAGGATTATTAGGAACACCATACTAATACTGTGTTTGACCCCCTTTCACCTTCAGAACTGCCTTAATTCTACGTGGCATTGATTCAACAAGGTGCTGAAAGCATTCTTTAGAAATGTTGGCCCATATTGACAGGATAGCATCTTGCAGTTGATGGAGATTTGTGGGATGCACATCCAGGGCACGAAGCTCCCGTTCCACCACATCCCAAAGATGCTCTATTGGGTTGAGATCTGGTGACTGTGGGGGCCAGTTTAGTACAGTGAACTCATTGTCATGTTCAAGAAACCAATTTGAAATGATTCGACCTTTGTGACATGGTGCATCATCCTGCTGGAAGTAGCCATCAGAGGATGGGTACATGGTGGTCATAAAGGGATGGACATGGTCAGAAACAATGCTCAGGTAGGCCGTGGCATTTAAACGATGCCCAATTGGCACTAAGGGGCCTAAAGTGTGCCAAGAAAACATCCCCCACACCTTTACACCACCACCACCAGCCTGCACAGTGGTAACAAGGCATGATGGATCCATGTTCTCATTCTGTTTACGCCAAATTCTGACTCTACCATCTGAATGTCTCAACAGAAATCGAGACTCATCAGACCAGGCAACATTTTTCCAGTCTTCAACTGTCCAATTTTGGTGAGCTTGTGCAAATTGTAGCCTCTTTTTCCTATTTGTAGTGGAGATGAGTGGTACCCGGTGGGGTCTTCTGCTGTTGTAGCCCATCCGCCTCAAGGTTGTACGTGTTGTGGCTTCACAAATGCTTTGCTGCATACCTCGGTTGTAACGAGTGGTTATTTCAGTCAAAGTTGCTCTTCTATCAGCTTGAATCAGTCAGCCCATTCTCCTCTGACCTCTAGCATCAACAAGGCATTTTCACCCACAGGACTGCCGCATACTGGATGTTTTTCCCTTTTCACACCATTCTTTGTAAACCCTAGAAATGGTTGTGCGTGAAAATCCCAGTAACTGAGCAGATTGTGAAATACTCAGACCGGCCCGTCTGGCACCAACAACCATGCCACGCTCAAAATTGCTTAAATCACCTTTCTTTCCCATTCAGACATTCAGTTTGGAGTTCAGGAGATTGTCTTGACCAGGACCACACCCCTAAATGCATTGAAGCAACTGCCATGTGATTGGTTGGTTAGATAATTGCATTAATGAGAAATTGAACAGGTGTTCCTAATAATCCTTTAGGTGAGTGTATATATATATATATATATATATATATATATATATATATATATATATATATATATATTGTATACCAGAGCATGGGTGACACCAGACTTTAATGCACACTAAATATGTATTCATAATAAACCAGTGCCAGAGTGGAATGATGAACAATAATTAAAAAAGAAGTCAAGCCAAAAATCACACTGGTGATAGAAAAAATAAAAAAACAGGAAATGTCATGGGAGTGCAATCATTTTAACAGCTTCATTCTTCAACAAATTACAAATTAGAAGCTTGTTCCTCCGACCCCCTCCCCCATTTTAAAAAAAATCAGCACCGTCAATGCTTTTAACTCATGATTTTTGCCACCCAGACCTGCACTTGGAAAGTTGCATGGTCTTCTGGTTTGCATTCCAACTGGCCTTTCAATTAACCCAGCAGATTTCATTCTTGGCCAAGTTAGTCAAGTCAATACGATATTTTACTATGGCCTAAAGACACCTATAACACCTGAAAGATTGGAACTTTTCAGGACCAGGGTTGGAGACCAGTTTAATAGCGTATGATTGTTCCTTTTGTTTTCATTGGCCAGAACATTACTTTCAGAAAAGCAAACACAGCTTTCTGGTGACTGCCATCCCCCATAAAAACAAAGAGAGATAATGGTGTTGTGTGTAGCTGGGCACCAGGAGTCTGAGGTAAGCTGAAAGCAGGCCAGGATTCAGGCCTTGTTAAAAGCAGTCATGTGGACTCCTGAGTGACACATCTGGTAAAGGCCCCCACCTAGAGTGCTCGATGTGTCCCACAGCCTGGATTCAGCTGATTCATCCAGTGGCAGCTTTATCTGGGAGCTGCCAGGGGGTGGCAGGCAATTGGGCCAGCGTGGTTAAGGCTGAATATGTGGAAATCTGCTTGGGGTTCCTCAGATCATCGCTGTGTCAGGTATAATATAGCTTCTAGTCTAGCTTCTAGTCTAGCATCAAATCTGATTGGCATAATAGCTGGGCTGTGGACACGGAGCTTTCTCCACAAACACTGTGGGCGGCTTCGTGTTTCAGAGGATGCGTACTGTGGCTCATCACTCCTGAATCATGGTGAAAAGGGGCAGAAAATAATTGGGAAAACCAAGAGAGAAGAGCAACCAGGCTTTTATTGTGAAGCTGAACTCCAGTCTCACATTCACAGAAACAACACATCATGTCATTTCCCTGACTCTGTCATCTTGGGGAAGGTCAGCAGCTCCGTGTGCCACAAAAACACGTGGTATGCAATCACTGTGTCAACAGCCGAGCAGATGAAAGTGTTAATTGCACGTTCTGCCAATGCTGTTAACTAAATATACCTGCGATTGTGGGCCGTAAATTGCAGGTCTGAAAGCCTGGTAATGTCAGAGTATGGATGGAGCTATTAACCCTTTTTTTAAAGCTCTGTGTCTTACCAAAAATAAACCCCAACAAAACAAACTTGGCAAATTGAACTGGTCACGGGCTGTTCTCTGCTGTTCTAAATATACAAGCCCTGTCCTGTTTATTATCCGATTGTTATCTCCGCACGATTGGCCTAACTGGCAGCTACACAGGGTAGGATTAGAAGTCAGTAAAACTGGTACGGGCAAAAGAACAACACCCTGAAGTGTCCTCTTTCCGATTTTTTGGATAGTTCTGGTTCAGGCTTATACGATCACAATGCTAAAAGTTTATAGCCTGCTGCGAAGCCTTACATGCAAATGGACTTACTGGCAAAGAAGGTTAGGACAGATTTATATGGGAAGAAGCACAACGATCCTTCCATATTGAGGAGCAGATGACAGATTCCGATAGGGAAAATGCCAATTAGGCCAAGTTTATAAATCAGCATACTTTTATGTAAACACACACACACACACTCATGCACACACTCACACCCATGTACAGAATGGTGCATGAACTTCAATGTAGTATAACTATTTCCAATCACTTTCTTGACTGAACCAAGTTGCTGACATCATTCTGACAACCAGCTGAAACTGTGTCAGAGGATACCAGGCCAGGCCCATGCTCGAGATGGAGGAGAAAAATAAGCACATGGCACATATTTTCTGTTCTTAACACAGATTGATTGGTGCTGCATTCCCTCACCAGATGCTATTGTAAGCCTTACAGTCTGGACTTTCATGACTCTAAATGGGGACTTTATCCTCACAACGAAATGACACAATTCTTTTCTGTTTTGACGGGCTAAAGAGACAGGGAACAAACACTCCACTTTAATAGCCAAGTGGACTAGAATGCTTAGAGAAAGACGTAAAAATAGAGACCAAAACAATACAGAAGCGTCCTTTTAATTGCATTATGGCCCGCTGACTGAACTTGTGGTGGCTGTAATTGCTCTCCTTTATGGAAGTCTACTGAGGTGGAAGGCTGAGAGTGTTGTGGACAGCGCTGTCATCTTTGCAGCACCGAGGATTTGGGTACGAATGAATAACTTCATCTCTGTTCATTTTCCCAGCTGCATCCACGCTCGGTGAATATTATATTCTGTCATATCTGGTTACCCTTACCCCTTGCTTACTGACACTGATAAAGAACAGGCCCCGTTGCAACCAGAGACCCAAGGCTCCCTCCAGTAGCCAAGTCAGAGGAAATAAAACTAATCTTTAGAGATTGCTGTCTGGCAAGTGGTCTCAGATTCAATACACTTTTAAGAAACTATTGGTGTGTTTTCCCTTTCTTTTCTTCCTCCCTCAAGTGCTGTATGTTACAGGGGAATGATGGTCTTTGGGTAATAGCTTTTGTGTTCATAATGCAGCTGCAATGCCAAATCACAATAGAATGGATCGGGGAGCAATGTTGTTTAAACTGTGTTGTTGGGGAGTACAACTGGGTCTGGGCAACACTCTTTACTTCTAATGGATTCCATACCTGTTTTGGGGTTGTGCACTCATTAGCAGCACAGGTGGGAGAAGAACCAGAAATGCCCAGGCCCTTAGGTACTGGTGTAGGTTACACTAGTTTGATCCCAGTGAACAAAACTTCCCACATTGACCACCGCCCCCGTTTTATTGTAAAGCAGAGCAAGTTCTAAATGTTCTCAATGTATTCTTATCTGTCTGTCTTGTTTGCCAACTACATAACGTCCACAGTCCACTATCCAGTGCTTGATGACGTCACTGTTGCACTCATTTTCAAGTTTCATTAATAACATGACCGTTTTATTTACAAAATTATATCAACTTCTACAGAGGGGATCTGCTTTTGTCATGTTAGAAGACACCCCAATTAAATTTCGAGGAAAAAGTCTTTATTCTAATAGTGAAAATGAAAATCGGAAGGCACGTGGGAAGTTTAGTATCCTACACCAGATTTGAAGGACTCTGAATATTAACTTTTAATGAACTTGTAATAGGACTTGTAATAGTGTCTGTGAGCTTGTTTCTCTGACTTTCAGTCCCCTGGGTTCTCACATTCCTCTGTACTTGGGGGGCTGGTATTTTGGTGTTGTGGGTTTGTTGCTTGTCTGGGAGGTGGGCCGTAGGTGGCTATGACATTGTTTGGATTCAGGTTCTTGCTGGGTTCCCTACACACTGAAGACCTTTAGGGAAGATACACAGACCTAGATGACCTTATAGCTCCATAGTGTCCGGGACTAACTGAGACAGAACAGGTTTTTAACCATGGCTAAATAGAATATTGTTGCTTAATTCCTTTAGTTTTTTGGGCAGAGTTTAAATCCTGTGCTGTCTCAAATTGTCCCATTGACTGTCAGCTCCTACGATTACCCTACACAGTGTTCAAAACTCACATTAAATGAACAGGATATGAATTCAAGCTGACTGACTGACTGACTGTTCGTAAAGTGTATATATAAAAAGTGTGAACACAAGTCACTATTAATCCCATGTGCTTTTCTCACTACTGGCAAAAGCCATCGGGGGAAGTGAGATTTATCAGCCCGTGTTCAAGGGAATAATGACCTACTGGGGTGAACATTCATAGAAGAAAATGCATGCAGAAAAGAAGAAAAAGAAAAACAAAGTGAAGGGAATAAAAAAAATAGAACCTTATTAGGATCTGTGAAACACATCAACACTAAGGCCTGAGGGACTGGGGGTGAGAGATTAAAAGCTCTTTCTTGAGTGAATCCAGTCCAGCACAGTAAAAAATAATAATTAAAGGAATGTTATATAATGACAAAAACAATATCCTTATTGCAAGCAGATGTTCAAGGGAGAGAGAGAGAGAGAAAAAAAGGCTGGAATAAAATCCTGTGTCCACTTCTTGGAATTCCATTGAGACCATCACAAGACAAGTTTAGATTGCCCAGGGGAACACAGCCCCCCATACAGAATGTGCACAATGCAAGGTTTGGTCACAGGGCCAAGGGAGAGAGAGGCAGGTAGACTGGGTACAGTCTTCAAAGGATTGGTCATCAAAGCAAGTGATTCATCGCAAACCAAGTGTCTGCAGGCGCATTATGTAATAGTGCTCAGGCTACATTTTGCCGCTTCAACACAGATAGAAAGCAATAAATACATATCTGATGATAAGCGGTTTCTGAAGACCACTGAGCAGCTGCTTCCCCCACTACATTGACTGCCTCCTTTTTCTCTACCGCCTCCTCCTTTTGCTTGTTCTCCATCCTTTTCTTCTGGTTCTTCTTTTTGTCTTTCTTCTCCTTCAGCTTTTGTGCCTCTTTCTCTGTCATCTTATTCTCCTTCCCATATGTAAGTTTACCCTAGTAAATATAACACAGGGCCTTTCAACATGGTTGTTCTGTGGTTTCCTATGGCTCTAACATGCCTTCACTGTGCTTTACACCATGGATTTATCAGGTAAAATGTGCATAAAGGTTTGTCTTCCTCCTCCTCCTTCTACATCTTCTTTTTCCCCTCCTTCTCCTCCTTCTCATCTTCCAAATACGATATGTGACACATCTCAGCACTAAAGTCTGACGGTTTTCGTCTTTCCCTGGGTCTGCTGCTCATGTTGACGTTTGAGTAATGGTAAGGATGGGAGTGGTATCTGCTGTCCTCTCTCTCTCTACATGTCACAGAAGCCAAGCCATATATATTTACATACATTTTTCCCAGAAACTGAAGTGAAGGAGATGTTCATTTCCCTGGATAGTCCCAGGGGAAAAATGCACGTCACCCTGGTCCAGTGTCCTGACATAAGCTTCTGGCTGGGAATTCAATCGTCCCAGTTTGAGTAAGAAAAACTTCAGGGTTCAGGAAATTGCTGTGATCCGGCGTGGGAATTATTTCGTAACATACTTTTAGCTTTCTTTTTTTGTCATTCGGAACATCCTGTTCCTTCGGCCGTCTTGTAAACTATCTCGAGCAGAACAACTGCCAGACACTGATGACCTTTTTCAAAAATAATTATGAAATTGACGTGCCTTGCTCAGAGTATGTAGTACATTCTTAATTTTGTCGGGATCATCATACATCTTGTATAAGTGTAATGGGCCTATTTAGATTACATAATATAAATGGATAGTCTGGATTCAGTCAACATTAGGGCACTGCCATCACAAACGATAAAAATACCTACAGTGGCGCCATGTACTTTTTGATTTGAGAGTTGATTACAGTATGGATACATTTTTCAGACATTTTAGTCATGTATGACTGCCTGTTTTTCAGTCAGATGTTGAGTTAACTAATTGTTAACTGAGTTAAACTAGGCTTTTGGGGGGATATCCAACAAATTTAAGACAGAAGGGGGAAAATCAAAAGCAAACAACTTGGAACCTGGAAGCAAATTACTATTACCATTACTAGTATATCAAACAGCTAGCTCTGAAAGACTTTATTACTAAAACATACAGCTGTAGATCTGTACAGGTGAATAACCCACTCTCATTTCTGGATTGAAAGAAGATTACTATAGAGTAATTATTATAAAATTGATTTTCCAGATCATATCATCATCTATGTATGATTCATATTCTAAAACTCCTCTTTCTCTGTTTTTCCACAAGGTTAAAAAGCTCTTATCAGTCTTCATATTTATAGAAACAGTAAACTGATAGAAGTAAACTTGGTGGTTTCTGCAGACCTCAGCTCACAAACTACTCAGTCTCTCCGCTATGCCTCGATCGTTCTCTACAATAACAGCGTGAAGGTGTGTTGGGGTGTGTCCAAAAAATAAAACATGGAGGTGAAATCAAGTGAAGGTCGCCTATGCACGAATCCAACTGACTGGGTCAAGCTGTGTGTGTCTGCCTGTCGTGTTTTTCAAACTCTAAGAAATTAAACTGTTGGTTGGTTTCAAGTGGACATTCATCAGTTTCCCTTTTGGAACTCAGTCAGCATTTTCTATAATGTAGTTTCGCAGATACAGGTACAATAGGAATTTATCTGTATTTCTAAACACAGCCACAACAATAAAATAAAAAAAAACATTATTTTAACATTAAACAGGAATGATGTCTTCTTAAACTAAGCTGGAGCTTTTTATGGGTTTGAAAAAGCAGAGCATTACACAGGCTACATAAAAAAAACCTAAATCTATTAAAATTCATACACAAATAGTCTGCCATCACATCAAATGGGCACAAACAAATGTATCTTTAATCCAACACTTGCTTACTTTAAAAAGATTGAAAGCATATGAAACCATTGAAGATGTTGGGTCTTATTGTCTAGTGAGCAAAATAAGTAGAATAGGCTACTTTTGGGTAGACTGAGCAGGGCTAGTATTTCTGTAGTTGTTGTAGCGTTTGAAGAAGCAAAGTGCGGTGAAGAGTGACATAGTGATGGATGCAGAAAACTCTAGTCAAAACATATAAAACAGTTAAGTAGGGAAGGTGCTTAGGTATGAAGTATTTTAGGAACTCCCCGCAAACATGGCACAAATTCCAAGGTGCTTTAATCCGACTGGGAACTTGGGTGTGATTTATCATTATGTCCTTTCTAATTCGTTTCAAGTTGTGAGAAAAATTCGAAGTATGTGGGATGGTTCCTTTGAATATCTTGTTCATTATATTACCTGAGGCCTCCGTGATTCACCAATCGTTGTTCAGCACAAAACAACCATCATGCCGAACAGGGAACACATTATATAACCCACAGCCTGCCGTCCCCCCCCCCAACCCCAATATTTTTTTTTTAAATGTCAACCGGTTCCATTTTTATTAAATGATAAAAATGGAACCGGTTGACATTTAAAAATATATATATTGGGGTTGGGGGGGGGGACGGCAGGCTGTGGGTTAAATAATGTGGTTCTTATTCTCCGGACTTTCCCATCTTGTCTTCACCAGAGTGCCATTACAAGTATGCAGTAACATCGAAAATATAAACAATAATACATGTTTGAATTACCCTATCCAAAAGCACACACCTCGTTCTGTGAAGAAGAAAGTGATTTAATTGAAGTTAAATTTTATTAAATGATAAAAATGGAACCGGTTGACATTTAAAAATATATATATTGGGGTTGGGGGGGGGACGGCAGGCTGTGGGTTAAATAATGTGGTTCTTATTCTCCGGACTTTCCCATCTTGTCTTCACCAGAGTGCCATTACAAGTATGCAGTAACATCGAAAATATAAACAATAATACATGTTTGAATTACCCTATCCAAAAGCACACACCTCGTTCTGTGAAGAAGAAAGTGATTTAATTGAAGTTAAATTTTATTAAATGATAAAAATGGAACCGGTTGACATTTAAAAATATATATATTGGGGTTGGGGGGGGGACGGCAGGCTGTGGGTTAAATAATGTGGTTCTTATTCTCCGGACTTTCCCATCTTGTCTTCACCAGAGTGCCATTACAAGTATGCAGTAACATCGAAAATATAAACAATAATACATGTTTGAATTACCCTATCCAAAAGCACACACCTCGTTCTGTGAAGAAGAAAGTGATTTAATTGAAGTGTTCAGATAGAGTGTACTTGTTGACAGAAGAGTTTTGTTTGACATTATTTTATGACAAGACACAATGAATATTTGTTTCTTATTTTATTATGATACATAATAAGGACAATGGCACTTTTAATGGCACAATTTAACAACAAAATAAAGGAATTAAACAATAAGTGGAGGAATTTGCCTTCTTAACAAAACTAATATTTTAAATAAAATAAATACATAGTTAAACAAACATTAAGTCCTTTAACTTGTACCTCCTAATCACACGCGGGGCAAGATTTATAAATCTTAGTAAGCCCACTTTAACAGCCCTTGGTTAGTTTATTAATTTGAGTACAAAGACTTTATAAACAATGCAAAACAAAACAAATACTTTTTTGTTGATAAATTGGTATTATTGTAATATTCTATTGCTCAACAACATACCAAGAAGAATGCAGTCCAAAAACAATATATATATATAACTTCCACATATCACAGTTTAAATCCTGTATTTATTTTCAAAAGATTCCCAGAAGCTTCCTCCTCTCTCTCTCTCTATTGACACTGCCATGGTTACAAACACAACGACATACCAAAGATAGCATTCCAGAGAAACATCTGCATCTTATCGCTTAAATGCAGCTCCTTAAAAAGAGCAGGGAAAAGAGCCAAGTACTTCACTATCGGAAGTTTAAAAAATCCAAGTTCGTCCATCAATGTCAGTTTCAGGAGCACTAGCTGTGTCCTTATTTGAAAATATTGCTGTGAAAACGTGACAGCGTACACATTCTACAAGACACATATATACTCACACACACATCTATGTATATAGATAGATAGATATTAATGCACATATAATATCTGTATGTGTTTGCAAAACTTTTTCCTGTTATTATTTGCAATTTTAGTTTATTTTTGTCAATGGAGTAAAACGCTATTATTTGAGCTTACCAGCCATTCCTTTCAATTTTGTTAATGCATGTACCCAGACACAATACAAATAGAGTACACTATATATAGACTGTTCTCAATTGGTTTGTTGTCAGGTGGTCAAAGTGGAAATAAGAGACAGAGATGCACTCTCTTCACATGAAAAATGTTAAGCTCCCCTTGGGCTAGTACAGATGAAGACATTGTATTAGGCAGCAAGTGAACATTTTGTCCTCAAAGTTGATGTGTTAGAAGCAGGAAAAATGGGCAAGCGTAAGGATCTGAGCGACTTTGACAAGGGCCAAATTGTGATGGCTAGACGACTGGGTCAGAGCATCTCCAAAAGCAGCTCTTGTGGGGTGTTCCCGGTCTGCAGCGGTCAGTACCTATCAAAAGTGTTCCAAGGAAGGAAAAGCGGTGAACCTGCAACAGGGTCATGGGCGGCCAAGGCTCACTGATGCACGTGGGGAGCGAAGGCTGGCCCGTGTGGTCCGATCCAACAGATGAGCTACTGTAGCTCAAATTGCTGAAAAAGTGAATGCTGGTTCTGATAGAAAGGTGTCAGAACACAGTGCATCGCAGTTTGTTGCGTATGGGGCTGCGTAGACGCAGACCAGTCAGGGTGCCCATGCTGACCCGTCCACTGCAGACAGCGCCTACAACAGGCACGTGAGCATCAGAACTGGACCACGGAGCAATGGAAGAAGGTGGCCTGGTCTGATGAATCACGAGTTCAAGGTGTTGACTTGGCCTCCAAATTCCCCAGATCTTAATCCAATCGAGCATGTGTGGAATGTGCTGGACAAACAAGTTCGATCCATGGAGGCCCCACCTCGCAACTTACAGGACTTAAAGGATCTGCTGCTAATGTCTTGGTGCCAGATACCACAGCACACCTTCAGAGGTCTAGTGCAGTCCATGCCTCGATGGGTCAGGGCTGTTTTGGCGGCAAAAGGGGGACCTACACAATATTAGGCAGGAGGTCATAATGTTATGGCTGATCGGTGTATGCAGTGCACACAGAGGATGTCTATACATATGTTTAGTTTTGCAGTGGATTTAATAGTAAACTGGAACAACCAAATACATCCGTTAATAACTTTATTGTTCACTTTAATAGGCTTTGTGTCATGCAAGTGGCTTTGCACATAGTAAAGCTGTATTGTCATAAATGCATCAAGGTGTTTTTTTTTTCTGATCACACATTACTGTTAGAATTAACTTACAGACGTTTGATGTATATGCCTTGATTCTGCATAACACCTGCATCCCATTTTGTTGTTTCAATGAGAGTTTATGAAATAATCTGGCCTCTTCAAACAACTGTATTGTGAAATCTGTGCCCAGTGCAGCAATGAAATGTGGTGCACTTCCAAATTGGACTGTGGGGAACATACCATTCAAAATCATACTGCCCTCCTCAGCACTTGAGACACATCATGGATGTGTGTAGCTTCCAAGCAGACATGCTAATTTGGACACAACAGGCGATGACAGTGAGTTGCCTTCTGATGTATATTGGTGTCTCTGATGGGAATGTCTTCACTGCAGTTTAAGTTTAAACATTGTGATACAAATCTGCTTAATACATTCCTCCTCTGCAGTTGAAAACGTTTAGTTTTGCGCTGGAGACCATGATGTTGTTGAAGAGCCCTGGATTAACTGATTGTTGTCAGTGTCGTATATCTTCAAACAGACTGTGCTGACACTGTCCTCCGTGTTGATACAGCTACAATAGCACTGTAATACAGCTTTACTTTGAGCTTACATCTTGACAACACACAGTAGAAAGCTAACTTCATTATTTTATTAAATGTAATGCCAGTATAAAAGCGGGAAGTGGGGGAGGGTTGTAAACCTTTGTGCCTTTTGACCTCTTTCAGAAGAATGATAGATAAAACCTATGAGAGAAAATACATTTGTCTTATAACTGTTGCCAACATCCTTGGACTGGTAGCAAACTAACAATAATTCATGATGTCACTGGGAACAGGGAAGCCAAAAAATCTGATGTTTTTCATTTTTCTTCCGGAAGTGGTCAAAGGGCACATCCGGGGGGTATGCCACACTGCTCCTTTACTGCAGCACAAAAGTTTCAAAATGCCAGAATGTAAACCAATGAAAGAATCTGATTCCTTAAACAATTATAACAATATGTGGGGACCGATAATGCTATAGTTTGTGATCCATTGCATGCTTTGGGATTTACAATTCTACCGAGTGACCTAAGAAGAAAAAATATGTTTTTTCTTGTTTTCTGTCCTGCTTTGATTAGCTGTCCATAAAAGGGCAAACAATGAATAATTAGTCCCTTTGAGAGACAAATTGTGTTTTGATGTACAGCTAAAGAAGACTTGTGCAAACTAAGATCAAAGGGGACAGTCAAAGTGACCAAAGAAACAGGGGAATACAAAAGCAATTCCTTGAAATTCATGGAAACTTAAGTCAATTCCCATCTTTCTGTCATGTCGAGAAGTTTTATTATTTATTCCTTATGTTGATATCTCCCGGCAAGTTGGCCTGTTCATTTTTTTGTTTTTGGCACAGGAATTTAAAGCAGCAGATTGAAAAACAAAAAAAAAACAATGCTGTTCGTCGAAAGTTTGCCAGCCCAGACTGTGTTTTCACAACAGCGAGATCAAACAGTTTTTTCTGTTTCGAGGTTTCAGTTCAGAACCAAAAGCGCCTGTTTGTACAGCATGGTTAGCATGAAGTCTGGGCACTGTAGCAGTATGTAGAATGATTTGTATTTCCAGTAAATAATCCACAGTCTTTTTCTGCAGCCTCCATCAACAGGAGGATTTTTTTCACGGCCTGTGTCTGTAGGATGCATTCCTAAGTGCTCTCCGCTCATTGCTATGCTGACGCTCACGTGGCTGTTATGTCAGCCAGTGGGGATAGAGGACAATCGGGCACTGACTGGGCATCGGCAGGAATCTGCGTGTTAGGATGTCTGTGTGTTTTCCGAGTTAAATTTGGGGTGGGGATGCGTGGTAAATGGTCACTAAAACTCTCCAAAGCCCACAGTTGATGGCTTTCCCCCCCACACACAATGCAAAACCATCCAAGAAATTCCTTCACTGGGAAACCTTTCACAATAGCGTATTCATATCTCCAAACCCCACAGGCTGAGAAGAGGGAAAATACGACGCCTTAACAGTCTGGCCAGCCTCAGTCCAGCAGCTCAAAAGCCGACCGTACCCAAGCCCTGCAGCTGCTCTCTCCCCTGGAACACTATTAGTTTCTGTGATCCATTTGGAACTTACAATTCAGCCTCCAATTCAGGAGTTGATCAATGGCAGCAATAAGCATTCGATCATAAGCATTTAGTGCCAGTGCGTGTGTTCTCTATTCAGCAACTTTAACAATTACAAAAATACCAGTTTCCATTGTTTTGACTACTCTTCAAGATCTCTTTATTTCTGCAAATTTACTTGTTCTATCAGGATTGCTTAATCCAAGTAACTGGATTACTTGAGTTTCTGATCAGAATAATTAAAATTACTTGGAGTACGTTGTTATTTTTGTTGTTTTTTTAAGAAACTTCACTTACTCTATTAAACAATAACAAGCATTTTTGTTTACTGAACATAAGTAATAGATTTACTACATTTTACATTACTAGCAATTGTTACCAAATAGTGTACAATGCTAAGAATGATTTGTTTACTGGTTTTGAGTAAATGTATTTATTAATTTAAGAACAAAGAGTATTATTATTGAGTGTGTGGAAGGAAAGGCACAGTAAGGCCTTCTATTAAATTGATTGCAACCATTATTTAAGCCAAGGGTGAAGAATATCCCTATTACTAAGACACAGTGTGAACAGCATCTGCCTGTTGTCCCAATACTTTTTGCAATGTAGCTTGTGATAATCCAGTATCACATCACCAGTATCACAAGTACCCATTCTATGCATCTCAGAACTCCAAAGAAAGAGAAACCTAAGTCAAATAGCATTTTATATAGAAAGGAATATTTCAGTGTGCATGCTTTAAATCTGAAATGGGATCCAGACCTTCAAAACTTTGTGTAGAAAAAAAGAGATATTCATATCAAGTTTGACATGCAATTTAAATTTATTCAGGCGCACTATGACTCTCTGAGCACTTATTTGACTTATTTTTATCTTGGTGTGTAGAACATTCATAATATGGGAATACCTCAGACAGTCAATGAAGGAAGGGGGAAGAATAACGTTAAAGTGTTTTATAGCCATTAAATACTATACTGCTCGGACAGTCCCACAGCTGACTTGGAGCGAAAACCATGACTTGTTAAATCTGAAATTCTCGATCTGTGCTCCAGTATGAGGGGGGATCCCATTACTTTTTTGAAATATGAGTCTCAGTTAAAAGACAAAGGCCATTCTGAGAGGGCATGATTATATTTCATCTTTTAATGAGGTGCCCGCTGTGCCTTCCTTTTCATCCTTGGAAGAAAAGAAGATGACATTAAAATTAATAGTTCCATTCTGGAAAACTGTGAATGCACTCCTTTGCCTTCCATAAAGTGCCATCCGGTGGAAAAACAATGTTTCCGAAAGAAGAGAAGATGGAAAAATGCAACAAGAGAGAGAGTCGATTTTAAGTTTCAACATAAAATAAATAATATTTAAAACATAGTACCACACTTACGTGAAGGAGGTTCACAAAAGGGAAATGTTCTACCTCCTATAAGGAATGGGATTTATTTTTTAAGATACCCGTACTGAATATACTGCACTATACTGCACTGTACAGTGCTATTCTCAGTGTCTGTCGGTCAGCAGAGTGAATTAGGGGTGATGTCTCTTACCTCCTTACATAACTCTGGTCACTGAGAGAGAGAAGAAATAATCAAATTAAAATAAATATATACATGCATGTACACTTATTTTATAGCTACTATCAATAACAATGATCAAATACATTGTACATTTCATGCAATTTTGGTCTTCATGGGTCAATAACTACAAATGTCTATTGTTCTAACATCCAACTCCTGCACTACTTTAACAAAATAAATATGTTTTTTGGAGTAACTGTGAAATATGGAAATTTTAATAAATAATGTTTTATTATATACAAAATGTTAAAGTATTAAAAAATACAAATTAATACTCCTATAAGGAATGGGATTTATTTTTTAAGATACCCGTAGGAGCATTGTGCAATCTGATAACAAAAGGTTTATTATATCTGGTAGGTTCAATGTAGTGATAATCCTTGAGTTGGCAGCCCTGGTCCTGGAGAGCCACAGTTATACAGGCTGCATAGGTATCCGTAAATCAGGGGTTTCAACTCTGTTCCAGAAGTGAAAACCATAAGACCTTGTAGCAGTACCAGGCCTGTACACACTTATGCACAAATTACCTTGCACAATCTCAGACTCACTGAGTGTGTATGAGACCCATTTTCCTTATTTGAAATGTTGCTTCTTATTACAATTTTTATTTTTATTTTTTCAGAAAGCTCTGTTGCCAGTTCTTCTGAGTTTGTCATTGCCTTGTTTGAGCCAGAATTAGCCCCTGAGACCCCTGTAAGTTCTGGTGGGGGGAAGCCAATTCATGGGGCACAATGCACTGATGCTCATTAGCACAGCATTGAGCATGGTGTAACTGTGATATACACTCCCACTTGATGTGCTCCTGTTCACCCTTGAGAGGAATATAAAATCCCAAACACACAGGCATTCAAAATGGGCTGAACCGTGTTCTACCTGGGATAGATAGATTTATTTTCCATATGAATGCAGCCTGCTTACACACACTCTGGGATAATGAATACTAACACACAAATGGCATACAGGTTTTTTTTTGTAGGCCTCTGGGCTCCCTTCAGTTTGTTGAGAGACAGCTGTGGGTTGGAAATTGTTCAAAAAAAGGCCCATTTCATTCCAGTTTGCCCAAACACTTAAAAGTCACAGGAAATCCCCTTGCTCAAGAATATATCTTCAGCAACTGCATTCCAGTGCTGCTCCTGAACTTTACTTGTGTTTGTTTTAAGAAGCAAAACCAATGTTAGGAAGTGCTTGAATTTAAGGCTTACATGCCTGGGGTCTTTTTTTTCAGTTACTGCCAAAACCTCAGCTCATTAATTTTTCTATGTAAACGCCACCATTGCTGTTTTTATTTTTGTATGATATGTATGATGTGATCAATTCCTGTTTACAAGAACCAGCTCCCTGCTATTTCCTCACGCTCTATACATCTCCCTGATCGGGTTGGACAGGCTGGAGAACCAGACTGTGAAGTTTGTCTCTGTAGCCTCTGGACAACATGGCCAGTGTAAGTGTTCCCCCTGCAATCCAGCTCAGGTTTCTCGTGCAGTTATTCATTCTGTACTGCTTATGATGTCACCTTTAACCCCACACAGCGATTAATAGTCACAGCAGACACTTCACAGTCAGTATCCAGGTCTTGCATTATGATTTCTTGAACCCTCTCATGTATATATTTGTGCATTTTATGGCTGAAATTGTGAATACTATATTACACTCTTTTATTATTTCTGAAATGTATGCATGGTACATCCATATGTCCTTGATGTTCAAAGAGAGAGTTTAACTGCTGGCTTTGGGGAGTTTTTGTGACTCTCATTTTGGTTATAAACTGTACAAGATATAAAAATAAATTTAAAGAAATGTAAAAGATTCCTATTGGGACTGTTGAAGTGCTGAGCTAGAACAAGGTTTACATGACTCAGTAAAACTTAATTTAATTCTTATCAGAATAATATAAAAGAACAAACAGGTGTAGTCTTTAATGTGGTTGGGAAACGGTTTGGAGATACGAGAGAGAGGCAGGGAGAGATAGAGGGGAAGAGAAAGAGCTACAGGGGAGAGGGATGGAGAGAGTGGGGTGCACGCAGAGGAACCAAGTCATGGCTGGGATTAGTCTAATGGGCATCAAAGACGAGCCTCTATTCTTCACTCAGACTCATTAAAGGATGGGAGGGAGAGGGGTTGACCATGAGGGAGAGAGGGGTGACGTCCCAGGATAAAGAGCTCGGCTTTGAGGAGATGGACCTCACAGACAGGCTTGACGTCATTCCGGCTGACTCAATTAGAAGGCCTGTGTGAGGGATGGGAACCATTTTATTGGGGGGTGGAGGGGAGGGATTTGGGATAGAGAGTGTGTGTGTATGTGGGGTTGGGGGGGCTGTTTTCTCCTTTTTTATACCAGCTTTCCCCAAATTAGTTCTGGAAGACTGGTACAAACACTGCTGGACAGGGAAGCCCTGTGTGAAAGAGAGAGAGAGAGATAGAGAGAGAGAGGGAGAGAGACAGTCACGTGCCACACGTGTAGCCCTAATTTTGAACTGACTAGGAATTTGAGGTGCCAACAACTATGAGATCACTCTGTGTGGGATGGCTGCTTCTAGTTTGTCCATCTCTGTTTCAGCCTTAAAATAGTGATACCCAAAGTCTTGACTTGAAAGGTTCTCTTTTCTCGTTCCACTCCAAGTTTACTGGTTTCAATAATTTATTTGTGTTAATCTAAGTCAGGTTTGGAGACCAATTCAAACCCAGTTAATGGCCACATCCTGGACTCTGTACTGGGGACTTTACTGGAGTGCCACTCAGAAGCCCACTTACAACTTAATTTACCCACAATTCACCAATCAATCCCAATCCCATTCTTTCCAGTATTTGTAAGTAGGTGATGGATCAGAAAGATCAATAAAAGCTGGATGGCAAAACTGGGCTTTGGACTGTCTTAAAAAATGGTTATGCCATATTAACTCACAGATGGATGTTTTGCTGTATCTAACCCCTACTTTCTCCAGCCCAAGTTGACAATACAGCAACATACAAGCTTGCCACCATGTCTGTGAAACACACACAGATAAAGCCAGCATGAGTCTTTTCTATACGAATGCTTCCTTCCACACACACTCCAGGATAATGCAGAATAACACACAAAGAGCATACAGTTTGCTGTAGGCCTCTGGGCTCCCCTCAGTTTGTTGAGAGACAGCTGTGGGCTGGAAGTCATTCAGAAAAGTTCAGTTTCATTCCAGTTTGCCCAAACACTTAAAAATCACAGGAAATCCCATTGCTCAAGAACATATCTTCAGCAACTGCATTCCATTGCTGCTCCCGAACTGTACTTTTATTTAAGTAGAAAAACCAATGCTAGGAAGTGCTTGAATTTAAGGCTTACATGCCTGGGGTCTTTTTTTTTAAGGTGATCAGTTACTGCCAAAACCTCTCAAGGATCATTGACTTTTCTATGTAAACGCCACCATTGCTGTTTTTTTTTAATGATATGTATGATGTGATCAATTTCTGTTCACAAAAACCAGCTCCCTGCCATTTCCTCACGCTCTATACATCTCCCTGATCGGGTTGGACAGGCTGGAGAACCAGACTGTGAAGTTTGTCTCTGTAGCCTCTGGACAACATGGCCAGTGTAAGTGTTCCCCCTGCAATCCAGCTCAGGTTTCTCGTGCAGTTATTCATTCTGTACCGCTTATGATGTCACCTTTAACCCCACACAGCGATTAACAGTCACAGCAGATACTTCACAGTCAGTATCCAGGTCTTGTTTTTTTTTTTATCATTGTCCTTATTGTCTAAAGAGTGAGAGAATCTCCATAATTAAAAGCATTCTCCACTACAGTAACATTCCTTTTTAAAAAGAGAAACTATGAACTGTTTCCAAAGATAATTTCCCCTGACATTCCCCTGGTTCAGGTTTCTCATGCCATTTTTCCATTAAGATCATGAGCTCACCTTTAAGCCTGTACAGTA
The DNA here is from genome assembly GCF_036373705.1 of Amia ocellicauda. Classification (NCBI taxonomy): domain Eukaryota; kingdom Metazoa; phylum Chordata; class Actinopteri; order Amiiformes; family Amiidae; genus Amia; species Amia ocellicauda. The sequence continues at coordinate 21,021,923 of NC_089852.1, read as the reverse complement.
ATTGCACAGTGCCAACAGATACTTTACAGTATATGTCTAAGTCTTGCAATGCATTGTTTGAACCCTAACAGTGAACACATATAACTACCCATACACATTATGTCTGGGACTGAGGTGGCACAACTCTCAGGTGAACTAAGCAGTTGTTTAGGGATACCCCCCTTTCCAAAAAACAAAAACAAAAGGGAGGGCAAAAAATGTTTTAACTATAAACTATAATTGTCACAAAAAGCTGGCACCTGTTTAGTTTAAACGTTAGTCACTGGTGTGCAGGCTGAGGCTGACAAATGTAAGTATTGTGACCACTAGCCAAACCCTTTCCCAGAGAGTGCCCAGAGAGACATTTCAACTGGGGAGGCACTGACCGTTACGCCAGGCCTGCAGAGGACTCCATATGGAATGCAACCTTATAGGAAAATTTTTAAACAGATGTGAGACTCCATGCATGCCCTATATCTGACATTTGATTTCATGTCATATTGCAGTACTTTTGCTTGTCTTTACCACACTGCTGCACACAGTGCCATTGCGATTCGTGTCATTCCTGAGTAAAGGAAACGACCCTGAAAGTTCTATTGTGATTGTAAGGAGGGACTGGTGGGAGTCTGAACAGAGGCCCTGCAGAAAGGATTTGCAACGGACGTCTCTTTAAATGACCCAGGGCTCTCCAGAAACAAAGCAGTAGGGAGGCAGCATGGGAGAAGCTTCTACAAGAGAGGAAGCCCAGGGCAGCTTCAACCAACCCCCCCACCACACACACACCAAAATCTACCCTTTGTCACCAAGCTCCTCAATACTCTGGATTGAATGGGTGCCATGCTAGTTTAACTAAGAGCCACTGTGAAAACTACTGGCCCCTCAGGGCTGACTTGCGAAACTAAAAAACTGGTCATATAGTTTCAGGCATACTTCTTATACCACTTATGATTGTTATTAAATAACCCATGAGTTTGTGTCCCTTGTCACATCTATTGAGTCTCCCTGCCCTTATGCAAGTTTACCCTGGTAAATTTACATTTGGATATTGCACTCTTAACATGGTACTGCTATGGGTTTAAAATGCCTGCACTGTGCTTTACTGCAGTGCACCATGGGAATACTGTGGTCTACCATGATAAATATGTCTAAGGCATGTTTACTATGGTAGACCATGGCCTAGTCATGATCAAGTGTAATAATGCCTGTGGTATATACATTTGTATGATGGAAGGAGAGACAGAGGATGGAGAAGGAAGATGAGCTCATATTGAAGGAGATGAAGAAAGAGGAAAAGAATAAGAAGTAGATGGAGAACAAGAAAAGGGAGGCATGCAATGTAGTGGGGGATGTATCTGAACTTCAGAAATGTGTCTTCAGAATCATGTTATCCTCACATGGTTTCTGTCTTTCTATGGTTCATTTACGTGGTTTCTTAAATTAAGAAAATTGTCCTTTGAGCTTTGTCCTGCCATTAGAAAGGTTTGCAGGGGGTAGTGGAGGTAGGACTAGGGTTTGTAGGTGAGACTGAAACAATGAGAAGATAAAGCAGTCCTGGGACCACACAGGACCCTCACACAGGTGTGAAACTGGGGTGAAGTGGGAGATAAACTGATCCTATGACAGCAGACATTTGACACCTCCCCGACGCTTTGTGTGGTCCAAGGGGGCCAGGAGTGGTTTCTGCTCCGAGTCCAAGGCAGTGTGTTACAGAGGGGCGCTGCGGGATTGATGTTGGAATCTCTTTTAAAGAGCAGCCGACAAAGTCTTTCAACTGCTGGCGTGATCTTTAAAACTCTGGTGTGAAAGCCTCCAGACATCGTCTTGGCAGGAAGAGCTAAGGTTTTCTGTTTCATTCTTTCATGACCATTATTATTATTGTTGTTTTTAATAGGGTTTGTAGCATCTTTCGTTTCAATCCAAAAATAAATGTTATAGAAGGAAAATAATATATATATATATATATATATATATATATATATATATATATATATATAAAGTAAACAAACATTGGGCTTATTTTTGTGATGTGAACCACACAATGTTGGGCAGTACAACAAGCTACACTAGGCTCCTTTCCAGCTTACTAAATTACCTGCCTTCCAAGCTGTTAGCAGAGCTGTGAAACCATGTCTGTTTCTTAATTAAATCTTGGTTATCTGATGATCACGTAACCTTCCAGTTATGCATTTAATAAAGAAATGGGATTGCTTACTCAGTGGAGTCACTGTTACATACCACGTGCTATAATGGAATAATCTCCCACTTTGAAAACAAACAGAATGGAGTCTGAACTGTACCTGACAGGTACGTTCACGGCATTCTTATTGGTTATAACCAGGACTCACTGTACCCCCTCTCCATTCCACTCCCCTTCCTCCAGATCTCACTCCTTTTCTGTCTTGGCCCCTAAGTGTTGGAATGACCTTCCCACTGAGGTCAGTACCGCACAGTCCCTGACTACCTTCTTGCAATTACTCAAGACACATCTGTTCAGACTGTAATACAGCAGCCTAATCTCCTGGGCTGCTCAGCACTCTTGATATTTTGCTCCTGCGTACTTATGTATTGTTAGCACTTGTATTGTGTTACTGCAACTTCTCCGATGCCCCTCTAGCTCCATTTAGCACATATCTAGGACTTATCTGCTCTCGTTACCTCATTGTACTAGTACACGTTTTAGGCAGGTGTGAAAAAATGCAAAAATAGACATGTTATTAGATTATATTTATCAATTAACTAAATGCAAAGTGAGTGAACAGAAGAAAAATCTAAATCAAATCCATATTTGGTGTGACCACCCTTTGCCTTAAAAACAGCATCATTTCTTCTAGGTACACTTGCAAGTCAGGGATTTTGTAGGCATATAGTCAGGTGTATGATTAAACAGTTATACCAAACAGGTGCTAATGATCATCAATTCAAAGGCTGAAACAATCATTAACTGAAACAGAAACAGCTGTGTAGGAGGAATAAAACTGGGTGAGGAACAGCCAAGCTCAGCTAACAAGGTGAGGTTGCTGAAGACAGTTTACTGTCAAAAGTCATATGCCACGGCAAGACTGAGCACAGCAACAAGACACAAGGTAGTTATACTGCATCCGCAAGGTCTTTCCCAGGCAGAAATTTCAAGGCAGACAGGGGTTTCCAGATGTGCTGTCCAAGCTATTTTGAAGAAGCACAAAGAAACTGGCAACATTGAGGACTGTAGACGCAGTGGTCGGCCAAGGAAACTTACTGCAGCAGATGAAAGACATCATGTTTACTTCCCTTTGCAATCGGAAGATGTCCAGCAGTGCCATCAGCTCAGAATTGGCAGAAAACAGTGGGACTCTGGTACACCCATCAAGTGGCCTTCATGGAAGACTTGTGGCCAAAAAACCACACCTCCGATGTGGCAACAAGGCCAAGTGACTCAACTATGCATGAAAACACAGGAACTGGGATGCAGAAAAATGGCAGCAGGTGCTCTGGACTGATGAGTCAAAATTTGAAATATTTGGCTGTAGCAGAAGGCAGTTTGTTCAACCGAAGGGCTGCAGAGCGGTACACGAATGAGTGTCTGCAGGTAACAGTGAAGCATGGTGGAGGTTCCTTGCAAGTTTGGGGCTGCATTTCTGCAAATGGAGTTGGGGATTTGGTCAGAATTAATGGTCTCCTCAATGCTGAGAAGTACAGACAGATACTTATCCATCATACAATACCATCAGGGAGGCATCTGATTGGCCCCAAATTTATTCTGCAGCATGACAACGACCCCAAACATACCGCAAAAGTCATTAAGAACTATCTTCAGCGTAAAGACATACATATTACAACAGATAGGTTGTCACACTGGCTTGCACACTAGATCAACTTCTGAACTGGTAGTGGCGGGTAGAGATTTTCATTGTCTCAGTGCCGGTGTCAAGGATTAAAGATACAGTCACCCCCACAAAACATTATAACTTGAAAAAACAAGAGACGCAGAGATGGCAATGGACTGGTGGAGGGGTCATTAAGGGTTTAGGAAGGGAGCTTTTTAATTGCAGTCAAGTGCTTCTCAGTGCTGCACCTGTTACAGCTGTGAACTTGTTGTTTGCCAATTGGTTTGTTTTTGTTTGTGCAATAAATAATCTAAATAAAGTTAATGTAACCCCCTGCATTTACTTTCTTCGGGGTAGGAGGCTTGTGGTGTATGCTGGGTTTTCAAACAAGGACTTTTTTTAAGGCAATCAACGTTCCAAAACTTTTTTTGTTCAGAGGGTTGCAGTAATTTAGCAAGTTCCATGCAGAGCACACGACAAGCTGCTAAACGGCTGCTTCTCTTTTTGCCGAATTCCGACTCTCTCCGAACTGTCTGCCTGGATCACATAACTAAATATACAAGAGAAAGTTATGTATAATAAATCAATATGCACTTTAAGCTCTTATATATAACTTTGAGTTTCTCAAAACAAGCTAACATTTATATTCTTATTTTATTACAAAATAGTAGGTATGTATGAATCAATCAATCAATTATAATATAATATTATTCAATTCTAGTAATAACTAAGGATACATTCATTTGAGTTCAGTAATACATATATATTTTTTTTTTCGGTCAGAGCAGATTATTAAAGGCTAGTTGTTTTGGTGGCATACAATAGAGGAATTGAATGTGACAACGGTGAGAAGTGAGTGGGGGGAGAGAGAGTTCATGGTGACGAGGTGGTCACTGCTGGCAGCAATGGACAACTGCTGGTCTAATTAACACTCATGATTCTTATGGTTACCAAGCATGGTCTGCTCAGTGTTGGATTGGTGTCAATACCATGAAGTTTATATGGTTCAACATCATTTGTTAAAGACGTATATTATTTACTAAAGACGTTGTTGATTTGACAGTACACAGTGCTATTGGGATCAATATTGAAAGAATGACACCGTTCTATTAATTTAGCTAATTCTGGCTTTTACCATATGAAAGTTCACTTTCTATAAAACCACAGTAAAGTGTAGCAAAGCATTGTAAAGAATGGAAATGTACAGTAAATTAATCCACAACTTAAAGACACATTAATGAAGGACAATAGATGCATGGGCAAACTGAGAATTGGCTGTGGTAACTTTTCATGAGGGTGGGTTCTTCCCATCACATTACTCTCTCTAAACCCTACCAAGAGAGTGTACTTTATGCGAAAAGTTCATTTGCAAATCCATTGGTGGGCCATTGTGCTGTTTTGTATTCCTACATACAAGTCAAGATTAAAGGCTGGCTCAGAGTCAGACCCTAATAATGTCTCACTTGTGATCATTCATTTTGATCCTCAATAACTACAGGTGTCATGTTAGGTGGTAGCTTATCTGTTATTATCTTACATAGTGCATAGTTTCAGGCACGATGGGCAAAGGGGTGGGCAGGCTGTCACTAAATTAACTTGCTCCAATCCATTGAATCTCTCTGCTCTGGTAAGTGTTTTTGCAAGTGGGGGGGTAGCTCCTGGAGGCGTCCCTCATTGAGCTCAGATAAGATGATTCCCTAACTGTGTTTTAGCAAAACTTATTTTCAATTATTGGATTCCGCTGCTGCACCTTTTCAAACAAAGCAGCAGCAGCAAAGCAAAGAGAGGAATATCAGCCAGTTGTCATTAGAGAGTTGTTCATGGCTAATACCTGAAGCAACAATCGCCTGCATTTATATATTTTTCACCCTGGTTGGACGTACTGGATCTGCTGTTAAAATATGCACTCTGTAACCAGAAATACCAAGACAGGTCTCCCTCCACTGGCAATGGAAAGTGCTGTGTAAAAGCTGTTTATTTTTGTACAGGCAATCAATCAATCAATCAATCAATTTGTATTTGGTATAGTGATCATCACAGGGTAGCCACTCAGCGTTTCACAGATTGAAACAATTAATACAAGGTGTAAAGATAAACCATAAGGCACAGAAAGAAACCCCAAATGACAGACTGTTACAGGAGAAAATACATCTCTGGGGATCCATGGCATCAGGCCTAGGCCTACTGATTGCAGTGTAACTTGGCAAACAAGCAGCATGAAGATCAGAAACGTTTTAGATGGTGCTGCTATTTCATGACCATCAGTAAGTGGTAATATTGTTTGGACAACAGTGTAATGCCAACACTAACAATTACGCAACACAATAACACACATAAGCCACTTTCACATTTGCACACCAACCTGGTTTAGAATCCACTTTTTAGCAGCCCACCTTCTGATCTTCATGCGGCATGTACACAAATAGAAAGCCACCTCAACCCCTGATCAAGAGACACCCATCTCAGGCCAGCAGGTGTGTAAGGGACTTATATATCTCAAAGCTGAGAGTTGTGTTTCTGGGAGCTTTGAAAAAAAATAATGTGTTTGCTCAAAGCCCTGACTCACAGAACACAAACTCATGTTGATTTCAATGTGAAAAGCATTCTGTGGCAACTCTATGAAGGGCGCTATACCACTTAAATATCGATTGATTGATTGACCTCTCAGATTGACAGAAATTGTGAGTGAGGAAGATCCCACAGAGAAAAAGTTATCTCGGTGCACTAGAAAACACACGATAGGGAAACGTGTTACAGTGTCCTACTGCCTATCGAAAAGGACTGCAACAGTCATTAACACCTACATACATGTTGAACAGTCTATTGTATGTTGCCTGCTGTTACTATAGGTGTGATAATGCACTGTCACACACACCCTTTTCAGACAGACAATGTGACACAACACCAAGTACAAAAGGGAGCAGAAACACCACATTCCTCCCGATGTGCATGTCCATGAAGCAGGCCAATATTTATAGACCTGTTAAGAATGTCAGGAAAAGCAGACTGGCAGACAGCTCATTTTAAAATGGAAGAACTCTGTATACATATTCTATATTCTCCCTCTGCAGGAGCTGAATGTGTTTCCGCCCTGGGCATCCCTAACAACTGGCTAATACACTGGGGTGACTCCAGCTGTTTTCCCTTCTAGAGCCGCAGATAATGTGCCTCCTCAGCCTGGCGATGAACTTCGCAGCAGCCAAGTCAAATCTCTTGCCGCCTGCATTCAAGTGACTCAGACAGCCCTGGCTCTACCACTGCTGTTGACAGCACATCCCCGCCAGCAGCTCACAGACTGGGTCCAGCTGGAACACTGCTCCACTCAGCGCAAAATCTCAAACTCGCTTCCGTTTCTTGCCAATGCCAATCGCGAATGGGGACAGAGAACAATCAGGATTATACTTGGAAATAGTCGTTCGGGCCTGGACAATTTTTATCCGGGGGACATCCTGTAGCATAAGCAAACTGTTCCACTGCTATAGAATCACTGATTTTGGGTTTAGGTCTTATCTGAAGACCTGCAATAAAACCATTTTGTCAGGAGTAGTTGGGGATAATATGTCTTTATCTTGATGACTGCCCAACTGTGTGGGCTGCACTTAATTTCCTGTGGCTTTGCTGTAGTTTTGGGAGTCACCTCATCTCTTTTGTTTGTCCTTGTTTTATTCTGTTTACAAGGCCTTAGAACTCTCCTCAAGCAAGTGTACATGCTCTGTAGAAGTGCTGGAGCAGGCAGACAATGGGAGACTGCTGTTCTCTCTTTCAGCCAAAGTAAATGCAATCAAAAGCATCGCTAAACTAATTTCTGCTTTGGCTTTTGTGCTTTGGTTTTGGCTAATCTTCACTGTAAATAATACCGAACAAATGGACAGGCTTTTACGATAGTACTTGCTGTTGTCTCTGGGTTGGGATTGAAGTGGGGAGGTGTGTGTGTGTGCGGGGGGGTTCTTAGATATGCACAGACAACTTTACAACAGAAGTCAGCCAGTCACAATATAAAAGGGAGGGGGCACCAGACAGACAGAAGAGCTTTCTGCAGAGGCTCTTGTGCATGTATTTGAATTGACTCACAATAAAGACACCCAGGGTATTGTGATAAGGAATGGATTCTTCTGCAGCTGAAAAAGCACTGGCTGTCTGGTGGACGGTCCCATCTGTTGAAGCTGGCACACACACTCCGCAGCTACCGGGAGTTCAGTGAAGACTGAAAAGATAGATATAGATAGATAGATAGATAGATAGATAGATAGATAGATAGATAGATAGATAGATAGATAGATAGATAGATAGATAGATAGATAGATATTTGTAGATAGATATTAGGAAGATATTCACTTCACTCACAAACCATCAGTCAACAGCCAACAGCTATGCAATGTGTAAGAAATAATACTTGAGCTACAGATGGATAGAAACATTTGGCAGGTGGCATAGCTTTTTGTACTCATGAAACGAAATTAAGCACCCATATTATACTTCTGTTGATTCTAGATTTAAAATCAATATATGAATTAATGAAATATATAATACAATTATATCTTAGCCCTACTGCAGACTCACCATCAAAGTGTGCTACATGGTAATCTTGGTCCTGGTTTGCAGTTTGGTGTATTTTGCTGTATAGCACATTGTATAGAACTACTCTACACTATGTACCTATGCATTGTGTTACTTCATACAGTCCTTTGAAATAAAATAATGCAATTGTGTTTTTGGATGTGAGCTGCCTTGGATAAATTCTACTACTACTACTACTACTACTACTACTACTACTACTACTACAAATAATAATAATAATAATAATAAGAAGAAGAAGAAGAAGAAGAAGAAGAAGAAGAAGAAGAAGAAGAAGAAGAAGAAGAAGAAGAAGAAGAAGAAGAAGAAGAAGAAGAAGAAGAAGAAGAAGAAGAAGAAGAAGAAGGATCTCCCCATTGCATCTTTGAACACTTGTAGCTATTTACTGCCACTGACCAGGTGCTCATTTAAATAGCATAACCCAGGGCTAATGATGGCTGGCCTGGAGACTCCAGCTCAGACTCTCCCCCTCCCGCCCTGTCTCGTGCAGGCTCTCGTCCTCCTGCGCACTATAAATCTGTGTCTTAATCACATTAGTGCTTAAATATTCGGAGCTGTCAGTCACTGGCTCGCGACATGTTAGACACAGTACTAACAAAGGGCTGTGGCTCTTGCCTCTGCCGCCTGCCAGACAGCCAGCTGACAGCATGCAAGCCTGGCAGATGTTAGCATTCTCCTGTCCTTTCTGGGGCTGCCACTGCTGTGAGGAGCTAACAAACGTCTGGACATGGCAATGCACTCCATCCATGCACAGCCACATTGTTCAGCCAGGCAAATAGAGGCAGGGGCAATGTAGGATTCTTTCTGGTATAATGTTTTTGCACATTTTAAAAGGATATGAAGATTCTTGTGTCTGTCTAAGAGCAGGTAATAATGAGAGGTGTAATATGTCATTTTCCAGTCTCAGCTCCACCAACGTAAATATGAAGAAACTTATATACACAGATCAGCCATAACATTATGACCACCTGCCTAATATCGTGTAGATCCCCCTTTTGCCACCAAAACAGCCCTGACCCGTCGAGGCATGGACTCCACTAGACCTCTTAAGGTGTGCTGTGGTATCTGGCACCAAGACGTTAGCAGCAGATCCTTTAAGTCCTGTAAGTTGCGAGGTGGGGCCTCCATGGATCGGACTTGTTTGTCCAGCACATCCCACACATGCTCGATTGGATTGAGATCTGAGGAATTTGGAGGCCAAGTCAACACCTTGAACTCGTGATTCATCAGACCAGGCCACCTTCTTCCATTGCTCCGTGCTCCACTTCTGATGCTCACGTTCCCATTGTAGGCACTTTCGGCAGTGGACAGGGGTCAGCATGGGCACCCTGACTAGTCTGTGTCTACGCAGCCCCATACGCAACAAACTGCGATGCACTGTGTGTTCTGACACCTTTCTATCAGAACCAGCATTCACTTTTTCAGCAATTTGAGCTACAGTAGCTCGTCTGTTGGATCGGACCACACAAAATGTTGAATAGAGCAAAATGCGATATTCTTTACCAAAAAACAAAACAAAAAACAGAGAAAAACAACAGATGGGATACTACAACCACAGCAACTGAGACAAAGGATTTCAAGAGACTATGTATTTAAATCTGTTAGGAGAATGGATGGTGCCTGTGATTTGATCTTCAGTAGCTTGCAGTGTGAGGCAGTGGTAGCTGTGCAGGCTAAACAGGTAGGGTAGTGATGCTGCTAGGTAACTGCTTGAACTCTTGTAACTCTTGTAGCTTTTTAATTGACACACAGGCTGATTGGACATAGTGATAGTGTGCAGGGTACGGGTACAGCAGGATGTGGCGGATGTTTTCTGGGTTTTCTCAGACTGCTTTACCTGAGAAACTCAGCTCTGTCCTGTCTGTCTGTCTATCTGTTCTGTTTTTTCTCTTTCGGTTTCCTGTGTTTTTCTGTTTTGCATCAACCTAGGTCTGCTGCTGAAAAAAAAAAGCAAACAAAAGCTTCCTGTTTTCATAGCTGATTTATTTATATCCTCTGTGATGGTGTATAAAAGATGTAATATTCATCATTATTAAATGTTAATCATTCCCACATATACATTAATCAATTTAAAAAACAACAAACATGGCTGCTGTTTCACTTTTCCCCTTTCATTTTTCGACTGAGGCTCAGGCGTTAATAATGTACACCAGTCCCTCACCCTTTCTAATGACAGGTGAACTGAATCCACTGACACGGGTGCCATTACATCGTCTGTTTATGCTCGACTCGTTTATGTTCTTGTATTCCCGGGGTTTGACAGCTTAAGAAGTCCACTGCAAATTGTGCACGGGTTTTCAGATACATCCCCTCCACGCATACCGAGGTGTTAGCTTTGGCTCGGCTCCCAGAAGGTGAGCTATAAGTAATGAAGGGGCAAATCGCCTTGGGGTTGCCTGACACAATCACAGGTCTGTTTAACTTGGAGAGAGAGCCAGAACAGGAGCTGACTGTGACTGCCGCAAGCACGCTACCATTTGAAACATAACCCGGGGTGGGGATAAAGGGCCTGGAAAATATAAGAAAAGAAAGATCACCTGGGAGTTAAAAAAAAATAACAACAATCACGATAAAGACATAATATCCCCTTTGCCCTTCCCCAAGGTATGTTCTAGCTTAATGACTGCTGGTGTTTTTAGTGCTCTATATACAAGGTGTAATTAATGTAGCTGGGGGTAGATTTCTATTGGAGATAGGGATACTTTGTAAAGAAACAATAGGTTCAATACGCTCTTCAGAGGTCGGTGCTTGCGCTGCTGTTTTTTTCCAGATGTCCACAAGATTTCAGCCTTAAAAATAAGACACAGCTGTAACATATTGCAGCACTAGCATTTGCTTCAATTATTATTCAAGCACATGCGCAGTTGATTGCCCATGTTCTTTGCATTCTGAATTTGCTTACACTGTGAAGTGTTTGTGGACTTTTGGAAGGCAGCAAAAAGAAAAAGAATACCAATTGTGGAAATACAACACTGGGTATATTCTTTTCAAAAAATGAACTTTTTTAAGACAGAGACGCAATCCTGTTTGGAAGCTTGATTCCTTGATTGTGCTCCCAAATGCTTCTATCTTCTCTAGCAACATGATGTATTATTCATTAAAGTGTATGCTGCTTATTTGTAGCATGAGAAAATATTTGCATTCTAAATGTGCAAAAGATATACAGTGAAGAGCAGGTAGAGAAGAACACGAAGGCATTAAGCTATAATTACTCAGGCAAGCAAAGTACATGGGAAGATATATCAAACGTGCAACAACCATCACTACTGACTGTGTTAATTGTGAACACCGTCAACAACAGACTGGAATAGATAGAAGAAAAGTGCACTACACTACACACAATTTCACTCATGCTCAAATGCACACGGTTTCAGTTCCTTTTCATATCGCCGTGCCTTACAAAAAAACAATAAACAAATTAAACAAAAATACAAGACTTATTTAATGTTCAGACAAGGGCAGATATCCCCCTACCACGTCAGTGGTCCCTGTTACCATGTGGCCGGCAACTCTCTCCAGTTCAGGGGACGCTTGCTCCTTTTGTGCTACTGAAACAACATGCAATAAGGAGGACGGAGAGACGAGTGTCTAAAACAACAATGACCAAGGCAGAGACATGTCTTTATATAGGTTACTACAGTGCACATGCTAATTCACCAATTCTCTCTTGTGCTTAAACTTTTTTCTTTCTTTTTTACAGCCTTGTCCTTAGGGAAGCACACAGGAGAGGTCTGCCAGAAGAGTGTAAAACGCAACTCTTGCTGGGCCGTTTGATTGCACAAGTGTGCCGCAGCTTGCAGAGGTCAAGGGAGGTCACAGCGGTGCAGTGGCGTTGACATTATTTAGCTTAAAGTACCACCCAGTTCTCAATCCAAAAACTGCCCTTTCTTTTTATTTGGGGGGTGGGGGACAGGGACGGGGGACATGGAGTGGTACCTGTGCAGTACTGGGGTCTTGAGAGTCCAGTCTGTTTTAGAGGTCACCCTGAATCACCACATTTTTAAAGCCTTGGGATATTAGTTAATTATTGATAAAGTAAGCAATTGTTCTGTTATGGTGGAGACTGACACTTGAAGGTTGAATCAGAATTCATGTGGGTTTTTTCCCCAAATGATCTCTAATTTACTGTTCTTGCAAATATAATTGATCAGAAATTAATGTTTCCTTAAAACATTAATTTATAAACTTATACATTAAGTTCTTATAAACCAATGCTATAAGGGTGACCTATAAAACTGCTGGATTGGGGCTTAGCTGGACCAGGGTTAGAGACTCCCTGCTATTGAGACATCATAATGTAATACTGTGCAATACCAGCAATGGAAGAAACAACCCCCATCTTACAGTAACAGTAGAGACATTAAATGTTTGTTTGTTTATTGTGCAAGGTATATACAACAACAGCAGATGATCTTGCTTTGAGGACATTTGCAGAGTTAGACATGTAAAGTTAAAACGTCACTAAATAAGCATACATCCTTTATTTATTTGCTTTTCTGCTGTCATTGGTACAATGTGTACAAGATGCTTCAGCTCCTAAAACCAGATCCAACTGTTATGCAACATGAGCCTTGTTTAACAACCTTGAACTTGATTCTGTTTTTGCTGAAAATCACCTCTTCATTCCATAGGAATATGTACCATAGAGAAGTTGCAACGTCTGCTTGCAATAAACACTCAGGTTTGTCGAGGAGAACAGTCAATGAGTCATCTGAAGGTTGTTATGATGCCTGCCTGCACTAACCTGTAAAAATGAAATTAACTGATTCCCAATTTTAGAGTCCGTGTGTCACGCTACCAGCTCCAGCAATCTGCCAAAATCATTCAAGCGCTTTTATGATGTTATTTTTCTCTCCATTTGTTTTCAATGCACACCTGCATTTTACAATCTCAGCTCCCAGGCTCTGTTAAGTGCACTCAAAGGGGTCTGTGATATATGCAGGAAAAGGAACAACAACAACAAACTATGTGCAACTCAAGTTGACAGTTTCCTGTAGTGTGCTACTGGGTCTTTTTAAGAGCTCAGAATAAAAGTCTCCTCTCATCCTATGAAATCAGCAGTCAGAGTAGGAACTATATGCTATCTAATCATATTCTGGGTGCCAGCCTGATACATGTGAGACTTTAAAGATTAAAATTCACTGTAGGAAGAAATGTTGCAAGAGCAAAAGCAAAGGCCTACTTAACAGGCAAGAGGGGGAAATAAAGCACAATGGCAAAACAGATGGACAAACACTTGTTTCTTTTGTTTCTCAATTAAAGATTAGATAGAGAGCTGCCCTCTTAACCAACACCCCCTGCCAACCCCCACCACCACTGAAAAATAAACCTTTAATTAAAGAGCTGGAGTCAAAGTAAATAATAATTTGTTCTTAAGAAGTTAAAACACTTTCAAAAGATACCTAGTAATCATTTGCATTGCAACATGTTTTGAAACGACTGTCCAACAGACAACACAAGGGGCCTCTTCTATCCCTGCAATAGCCACCTCAGACTCCTGTGTTTCGTAAAACAGGATTGAAAGCATTGTGAGAGATTGCGTCGGCATTGTGGCACTGCAGCTCTCTCTCTGTCCTTGTTTTTCCTCAGAATCCGTGGCCTTCCCTGGGGCTTCCTGCTTAGATCAGCTATTCTAAGTACTCTCCAGAATCGCAGCCTTCTTCTTGTTCTTGTTCTTGTTCTTGTTCTTCTTCTTCTTCTTCTCCGTCTTCATCATCATCATCATCATCATCATTTCTTACCAGTCATCCTTTGCCAGGGAGACTTAGAGTTCTTGCACGAATACACTTGTAGAATTACTTTACCAATTACAATATGTGCAAAACACATATACAATAAATGCCTTTAGTATCAGGGCAACCCATGAATGGCAGCTGACTTGGGAAGAAGGCCTTTGCTAGAGGCAAAGTGGGAGATGCTGCTACGGTGTGTGCCTAGTTAAAGGCTGTCTTATATTGCTATAATGATGCAAAGGTCCCAGAGGAGGACAACCCCAATCTTGCACTCAACTTCCATGCACCCAAGCGTAAGTGTCCAGTTACACACACACACCATCCCAGCATGCTTAGCTTCACAACTTCTTCCCTAAATACCACCTTTGGCTCATTCCACCTACTGTCCTGGTTCCCTATGGCCTTTCTCATGGTCAGGTCACTGTTTCCTGTGTCAAGCACGTCTAGGCCAAAATCAATCCTATTTATCTTGTACTATTTTTGTCTGTTTGTGGTTGTCCAAGAAAACAAAATCAAAACTCAATAGGTTATCAATAAGAAGAGATTGTCGGCTGGGGAAGCAGGGGGGGAGTTGCTGATGATTTGTCAACCAGGGGGGCACTGCTTGAGGGCACTTTCTAGGTGGCAGGGCAAAGGGGCAGGGTCCCCCCGTGCATGTACCTGGACTTACATGCATGGAACAGAAGTAAAAGTCTTGGGACAACAGGCCAAGTAAGAGAGACAGCTATTCACAATGTATTTTGTGGGATGTGTGCCCAGCCTTGGCTTCAATGGAGGCTGCAATACTTTTGATGGCTGGCTAGGGGAATAATGTGGCTTTCCTGAAATAACACAGTTTACTGATCCACTGATCACTCAATTCTATCACTCTGATACAATTGGTGGAAGGAGGCTTGGTCCCATTGCTTGTGGTACAATGGAGTGAAAAATATAAGCTGCATGACTTGAACGTATAAGCAGAAGGCTGGACATTCTGCAGGAAATGCTTAGTGCAGAAATGGGCATTGAATAATTGCATGCACAGAGAGGCACACACACACGCACAGACCCTGAGATTAGGTAAGCAAATACCTTTATTACAATCCTTTTTGAGAACAATGACATTGGCCTGCAAATGCCAAAGTAGGCTATCACGTTCAACAATCACAGAATGAAAGGAAACATCCTGATTGCAATGAGGTAAGAGAGTATCAACAATCTATTCCCCATGTCTCCTAATAAAAGGGCCACCACAGGGGCTGTCATAGGATCTCGAGAGTACACAGTTATATCATCGCTTCTTATTATAGGATGCAGCATAATAAGATGGAACCCGTGCATTGGGCAAAACAAAAGACTTTCTGTTGAACAAACTAGTTTATTTAAAGAACTGGAGTACAGTGTACCTTTCCATTTCTCCCTGGAGGGGTCTTCTCTGTTGTTGACTGTGTAGGCTGTTATATAAGGGGAAATTACCAGTATGATTGCATTTAAAGAAAACTAACAATGTGGGTGTATATAATAAATACATTTAAAAAACTGTAGTCATTGGCATTGATTCCAGAGGAAAGAGAATGTTAGTCTCTTCTGGCACTAGTTCAAACAGGGCCATTGCTATTCTAAAAGTATACATCTTTAAGATGTGGTACACACAGTCATACAGAAATTGAGGATGCTTATTTTATAATGGACCCTGTAACTAAATCAGTTTTGCTCTTCCTCTCCTGCTGGTCTTTCTGCATTGATTGTAGCAATTGTTGCTTTCCTGTAAATTAGCACCTGTCAAAAGGTTCACGAAAGCTCATTGTTGATCAAATGTGGTCAGGAAGAACACTAGTATTGTGCTAAAGGCCTTAATAGAGAAGCCGTGTGTACCAAACCCAACACCTCACAGAAGCGCTTCCCCACAATATTTGTGAGTTGTCAGCTAGTTTCCTTTCTTTCTTTATATTCCCCTGCAACACAGAGCTGAACTAAATCATCATGTGGACAGGTGGACCAACCAAACGTACAATTAAATACTTGGATTTCCAAATTTAAATATACAAATACACCCCCTACACACACACTGGAACTGTTTTAAAGTGCTCAAAACACAAAGTGTTTCATCAACAATCAAGACTGAAAGCAAAGCAATTCTTTGTACTTACTCTGCTTATCAATGCAGTGAGATTTGAAGTAGCCTACGAACCTTCCATATTTGCACAAGTTTAACATCAGGACGGCAGTCTAATTTGCTGGTATGTGCTTCAAGAAGCTCAAGGGACCAGTTGAGCCTTCACTAATATAGCTCATCTGAACTATGACCCCTTTTTAACAACAGGGCAGCCGCAGGGTCATGACTTGGAATACTTGTGGACTTAAGGTAACAATTTGAAGAAGGCATAACAAGGTTACATAACCTGTCATTACTGGGCCTAATGGAAGAACACAGTGATGAGGTTCCTCTCTCAAAAGCCCTTTGCTGAGACTACAACAATGTTAATAAGCTACAAATTGGTACAAAAAACAAACAAAAAATAAACATAAGCTGGCAATTCTGTGCCCCTTTGCACATCTGTTGTAGAACCGTTGTAATTTATATGGCCGGATTCACAGTCCCTGATTAACACAAGTTGTGCACTACTCTGGTCATCGTAACCCCCACGCTCCACTAGGTGAAAGTGAGCCAAGTTCCTGCAGCAGAGGCGATGTTGGGGGTAGAGGAGGAAGGCAAAGCAGTGATTGCTGGGAGAGTGCATTTGTTGCTGTGATACTTATGCTTGGGAAGGCGGAAGTCAGGCGCGAGACTCACGGACATACTTAGGCTGCAATTAAATCAGACATACTGTAGCTATATCTCTCTGTATGAAAGCAGATGAAATACAAACTTCTGGCATATCAGACCACCTTCCCACATATCCTTCTACAATCTGATAGCCAGTTGCCTTGTTTGGGTATTAAGCACACCTAATGACTTGCCACTGTTTCCTTGTATTGCTGTATTGATACTGGAGGTTACCCTAAACCAAAACAGGGAGATACAGTGACAAAGTCTGTTTCTAGTCGGTGCCTTTTGCTAACAGGGTCATGACCCCCAGTCTTTATTGACAGTGACTTGTCAGCTGGGTACGAAACATCCTAATGCTGACTGCTTGTCTGGGTTTATCATTGCTAGCATTTAGGCACCAGTTCGACAGTGGCACATATAGTATACATTAGTGGCTTCTAGTGTTTAGGTGCCAGAATTCCCACTAAGTTGCCTTTGTGTTTGCAGGCAACACAAAGACCACATGAGGGCCAGAATTTGTTGCACTGTTTCTAACTTAAGAACGCACTTTGGTTTTTAAATCGTTATGTTTGGGTTTTTTTTCAATCTTTTCTTAAAAAAAAAAACGTTTAATTTCCAACCCCAGTGCATAAATATCTTACTGAAACTGTGTTATGCCAAAACTAAACATGCAATTACCGTTCCAGGCTGAAGTTTACATCTGCGTTTTGTTTTAAATTGTATTTAGGTCTGTGCATAAATTCCTTTTCTGTTGGCCTCCTCCTCCTAACCTTCCCAGACCTCAGGCTCTGGCTATGGAGGGTATGTGCTCCAGGGGGTCAAGAGCAGGGTATGTTACCATGAGCTCCCCCTGTCCCCTGACTCACTGTGTGTCACCCTGAACGAGTTAATGCCCCATCCTTGTCTGTGCTTCATGCTTCAGGTGAGATGTGCTGTACTCATAGATGTGTAAACTGGGTAGATGTAAACTGTACTCTTGCACTGACAGTATTTGTTCACCCTAAGTACACCTCTTAATCTGTGTTAATATTGTTTTATAAAACTGTCCCCCTACAAGACTAATCAAAAGTATTTTTAATGTGAGTGCTTTACCCTGCTGTAACTCTTGCCCCCCTGATGTTTTTTATTTGCCTGTGCTCCAGGGTGGTTAAATTACCCTTTTTTAATGCTGAAGATGGCATGGCAGAGGAAAACATGGGTGCTGGAAACAGAATCACCATTGAAAATGAACTTTCCAGGAAAGAAACACAAAAACATCCTTACACAAATGTATACAAACTACAAGATTTGTACAGGATTCACAACAAAAAAGCCCTGTAATGCAAAAATCTCCATCATTCTGTGACAATGCAAACCATGCCATTTCTAGCATGACCTTACTACCAGCGCCTGCACATATATTATTTAGCCTAAGTATAGGACAAAAACATAAATCTTAAGTTTGTATGTATTATTCTCCATATTTGCATTACATGAATGTACATTGTGTCTCTGAGTGTTCATCAGTAAGTGTTTAACAGGACGTAATTCACTTATCATTCTTTTCACCTGTGTCCCTGTTCTGCATAAAAAGCAAAGCATTGACACAGCAGAGCAGAACGGCAATCTTCCCTGTTAAGCTTCCCCCCTCCCTCCTTGCCTCTTTACAACATCCTGGACAGCAAAGGGCATGTAGACTTGGCACCAGTGCCAGGAAGAGTAAGCAGAGCATTTGTACCTGATTGCTCAGTAGCCCAAAGGAATGACTTGTCAGACATGATGGGAGTTTGTTTTAATTAAGTGTTATTAATTTGGTTAAAGGATTAAGTGTACTGTACCTCAACGATCACCACTGACACACACACACAAACCCAAGCTCAAACAGACTCACATATCGATATTTTAGCTAATGTGTGAATCATCAGGTGATATATATATATTACCCCATCCATGTCCATAATGGTGCTGGCTAACAGCCCTCTGTATTGATTACTATATGATGCATAAATATGAATAGCAATGTATACACAGAATATACAGTATACAGCGAGATACAGTATCAATAGTATTGTCGCTAATAACAAGACACTGATACAATCAAACAGTAAAAAATATGCAATGTAACTTATGCACTATGTTTCAGCGGTGGGAGATAACACGGTTCGCCGTTTGCAACAGTTTAACAACTTCAGCATGCAACGGTTTCCTCCGTTTGTGATTTGATGTTAGCTGCAGAATTTTCATTGTAATGAACTCAATCGCTAAAAAAAGAGAAAAAAAAAAAACGAACTTTGCAAACTGTTCCTCCACGTCTAACTACTTGAATTATTTTCATAATGTATGCAGAGCACCATTCAGCGGTAAAAAACGGACGGCTCTTGGGCAGACTTGTGCGGCGTGTGTGACCGCCCCTCCTCCAGAGAGCGCTGCGATTGGCCGCCGGGCTGCTTTGTGCTGGGAATGTGCGCCTGCTCTCAGATGAGCACAGATCTGATTTCAAACGAAAAAGCAGCTAAAGTTGTTGCAGTCCTTAAGAACAGTAGCATTGCTTTTTTTCCCCCTGTTAGTTAGGATTTTTGAATTGCCTTTCTTAAAGACAAGTGTGTGGAGGATAACATTTGTTTGCAAGAAACTTTTTTTTTTAATATATATATATATATATATGTAACAATTAAAACCTACAAACCATTCATCTGTTGAAGAGCAATTGACAATAGACGGCATTTGTAAGAATTTGCCTGTCCGAGTAGAAGTGCAGCGTTGTTCAAGTCAACGTGTGGAGATCTGTTTTACGCTTCGTTTGTGCGCATCTGATTGTTTCATTATTTGTATTCGTTTCGGTGCATCTCCCAGCGTAAAGGCTGCTATGAGACAGCTCTGCACGATATAACAACTCTTATTTTAAAGGGTAGCCCACACACTTTTATTTTATATATATATATATATTTGTGCATCTGAACGGAGAGGTATCAATGCCAGACTCGACGATGCTGAACAACAGGAACGGGATGGTGTCTAACATTCAAACCAGAATACGGATAGACCCCTTCAAGTCTAATTACGATTTGGTGGGCAAAGAATTGGGCAGGTAAGTTCAAACTCAACCTATATCCATGCATAACTTCAATTGTGATACAAGTTTACAATGGATTGAAATCGTTATGTGTTATGTATGTTTGTTTTTTGTGGTTTAATTAGAGCGAATGTGTAGTGGATGAAATAAATCGGTGTGCACAAAACAATTGGCTTTAAAACAATCCCTCCTAATTCTACACGTGAGTGAGGGTTTGCAGCAGGATTTCCGATATCTGTATTTAATCCACAGGAAAACCGCATTAGTTATTGGGGAATGCTCCCTTTACTGCACCACTTCAGTGTTATTTTAAAGCGTTTAATTCTTGGTCCCTGTACATTGTTTTTTAATGAACGGGTTAGGGAACACTAAGCCGATTACATTGTTTGTATCGCCGGCTCTGTGTTGTGGCTACAAAGCGCCCGGGTTGTAAACAAGCTTGTATGAATGCACTTCTCTTTGTTTACTGTTGCATTGTCTTGAGGGGAAACTTTGTTCTTATTCCAATAATAATAATAATAATAATAAAGGTTCCGAGTAATCATGTCTATCGATGTAAGGTTTGGTGCGTTCAAACAGGTGTGCAAGCTTTAAACTTCTGCAACCCCCTGCAGTGTATAGCCAAATATTGTACAGCCTGTTTCCTTAAGGCAGCGGGGTTTCTGTAGTCCTTCAGCCGTGCATTTGATTTGAGTGACTAAATGTACCTTTTTATTGCATTGGGACGTTTAACATCTAAAGGTCGTGGTAATCTGAGGTCTTCGTGCTTAGTTAGAAAGGCAACAAAAAAACGTGCGTGCTTCACTTTTGTTTGCGCAGAGGAAATGTCTTTTGTTTTACGGACAGTCCCGCAGGTAGGGACCGCTTCTCCGCGCACCAGCATTGTGTGCAATTGCTCGGCTATGCCTCGATACAAAGAGAGGAGTCTCGGCCGAGCAGCTGGCACCAGTTTCAAAAGCAATGCTCTGAGTATTTCCACGATTGCAGATACTGCCGAGCACCACACTTGTACTTTTAATACGGGCTTTGACATGTTTGCACGGGTGGGCGATGGATTCTCAGCTTCCAAAACCCACAACCAAGACGAGGAGGGGCGAGAGACAAGTGCTTTGAAACCGAATCCATATTTTACATTTTTGTGAGAGATGCCATACAAAAAATAAAAATAGAAGAATGCATGAATGGTGAGCAGACAGTCCAAGAAATCTCTGCTGACAGTACAGTCTATTCACTGTAAAGAGGAAATCAATGCCATTATTTTTGCCTTGGAATACAGTTTAGCCTATTGTGGCTCCCAACTGTTGATCCTGTCAACTAACTTCTGTGCTCTTAAAGCTCATTATCACTTGCTGATAACGGTTAGCTAGGCAGATGTATAACACAGGATCAGTGACTGGTCACAGTTATCAGTTTTCTAGGGAAAGGATGCCCCGTTGTGTTTGGCTGTTGCATTCCATGTTAAACCCCTGAAGATCTCTCACCGTCCAGAGGGGCTAAGGCATTGGCACCAGTGCTGATTAGTAATACAGGAAGGAATGTTTATTTTTCTGGTTAGCTGGAGGGGGTACAGGAAGGCTGGGACATTTATAAGCTTTTGCTTTTTAAAAAGAAAAGTAAAATTATGTACTCCCACCAGCTAATTATTGTGCTGCCAATCACACCTCCTGTGAGGGGAGAAGTGCAATTACATTTTGTTCTGCCCACCGGGAGCTGCCAAAGCCCCATTCCCTGTGACCTACATAACAAGTCTGAACCCCAACAACCTGGGAAGCGCAATGGCAGAAGTGACTACCATTAACTGTCTGAGGTTTGCGATTCAGTGTACAGGTTATTAATGATGCAAGCAGCATGAAAATATAAAATGAAAAATATTTGCAACAATTACACAAACTGAGACCCAGTTCCTTTTGCATTTTTTTTCTTCCTATATGCAGTTAAGGCAGGGTTAAGCTTTGCATTTTGCACCACTAGTGGAGGTGTGGAAGGCTTCATTGGACCAATTTGCTTAGTGCACCAGCTGATTCCCCGGGTTTTTACTCACCGATGCTCAAACACTGCCTATAAAACCTGCAGACATGTTTTTCTCTAGGGCCAGAGTGGAATACCCCTGGATGGAGCTACGGGTGCCAAAATGGTGTTTTTTAGAAAGAGTTGGGAGGTCTATTTTTGTAAGAGAACCCCCCCCTCCCCTTGCCTTTGCTTTAGGAGCAGTAACCAAAGAGCGAGCTCAAAAGATAATTAAGTGTTCTTCCCAGATGTCGGCAGCCTGTTCTCTGTCAGACATCATTGGGTGACCTGGGCACATGGCCAACACTGTCCCACTGAGGGCAGCACACATCTCCACACAGCCACCCTCCCCTCTCCTTCCCCAGGTTCAGACAGTAAATCTCATTAAATGCAGGAATGTGCACTCTGCTGAAGCCAGTAGAGCACTTTGTGAAGATTAGAGGAACCGTATTAGAAAGAGACTGAAGGTGGGGGTGGGGGTGGGGGTGGGGGGGGTTATCTGCAAGTGTGACTTTTTATCTCGGACAGTTAATTCACTCCCTCTACATAGCCTCCTGTTAAACAGCCCATTTCCCTTTTGAATTGAGACATTATGGACTTCCAGTGTCAACCCCCCTCCTTTCCCCTTCTCCAGCATGAACCCATACACACACACCCGAAGCATTCTCAGATGATCACATCTTTTGGTTAATACTATAAGGTAAATTAATCCAGTGTTTTTGTTAGATTTTTTGCCCTTTTAAGCAGTTGTTTTTCCCCACTACTGTCTGATTGGCAGACATCCGTGTCCTGACTTGTGGTTTTGTAGACTTGTGGTCGACAGTTTGTGGCTGTGGTGGTATCCACAGTCCCGTTGTTTTCTTTTGTTTTGGAGTTTAATTTTTTTCTTCAAAAACTGTCTGAAGTTTTGAACTTAATATGAGAAACCCAAGAGACAGAAAGAATGTGCAGCCCCTCTCCTGACCCAGGACTTCAGATAAGTGTTCTGCTTTGTTATGATCCATAACAGTGTGCCAGATGTTTGGAGCAACCCATTTTTGACCTTCCAGGGAATTCATGCTGACAGTGGTGCAGGGCAGTGGGGAGTGAGTCTCCTGTTTTGTTGCCGATGTTTTTTTAACTGCCAGTAGCTACCATTCAGCATCAGGAAAACTTGACTGTTCTGTTAGATTCAGTTTGAGGATCATCAGTTCACATCAATTAAACACAAATTGGGCCATATATAATGTAGTATAGGTTAAGCTTTAGAACCATTTGCTTACTTGCTAATTTTGTAAATTTAATCTCAACCTTAGTGGCTTATCTTATTCTCTTTAGACCAAGCTCGTTTGCCACAGTCTGTATTGCTGCTGATCAGATTCAGATTAGCTAGCTGTGTAACTCTTTCTGAATGGTGGTGACTTTTCACTTGTATGTGCAAAAAACAATTGCAGTCTTGTCTAGCATGCTCTGCTTTACCTTCAGTGATGCATATGTAAGATTCTGAAAAAGATGGTCAGTAGTTTGTCATTCAGTTGGTGTGATGTGCTGTTTTCTTTAAAGTGACCTAGTTTGTCTGCATCAAGCTGCCTGTCTCTTTGAGTAATCTCAAGTGCCTAGATATGACTGCCAGTAATGAGTATTGGAAGTCCATCAGCAAATATGCAGGTGACACATTTCTGTTCTATTGATGCTCTACAGACCTGAGTCACTTCCTCAGAAAGCCACCAGCCAGCCGAAAGACTCTCAGAAAACCAATTCCTCAATTTGAGGCCGTGTTATTACCACTGGATTACCAATATAGCAATACATGTTAACTGCCTTTCATGGTTGAGTTCCAGTAATACATGAATTAGAATATGTAAAAAAAAAAACTGACATCAACTGAAAACTATTTGCACAAGCTACTGTGAGACACCAGGTAATTCTTCAGCCTCCCAAGCCCAGCAGGTGTCTGTAATTGTCAGCTAACTCCCTCCTTACATAACATGTTTGGCAGCTCTCTGCATCGTTAAACTAATTGTTCTATCAAAATCGCTTCCTGTTCAGGGGAAGCATTTCCTCCATGTAACACCCGCCATTAGACACCCTGTACTCAGAGATGTTCACTTAAGCACCAAGGGGGGAGGCAAAAACAAAAAATCTACTGTTGCTTGCCTTTTGTGTGTGAACGATGCTTGAGGTCCTCAGCAAGGGAAGGAAGTCTGAAGTTTGTTAATGAGCTGCATGGTTCCACGGTGTCACTAGCAGCACTGACCTGTAGCCTTTGCCTCCATGAAGGTCAGATCTTAAGACACAGGGTTTAAAAACAAAACGTATGCATTTTATTTTGTTTTACTTTGGGCATTGTTAAATGGATCACTAACAAGGTGACAATCTTGCATGACTTTGTAAGATAGTAATTCATGCAGGGTTTATCTACAATGCCTCTCCTTTGCAGGCTGTAAACTGTCATCAACACAGTGCTACTCTGTTCAATTTGCTAGATATACACGATTAAAGATTTTTGTACAGCATTCTAAAGTTCCTGCTATACTACTCTACAACATTTGCCCTGTGTAGTATTTAAATCTCTCTAGTTGGTTGAATGTGAGGGGCTCTGGATAAAGGCAGATCCAGACATAATCTTCCATCTCTGCAACTCACTAATGAAAGCCTTCACAATGGGGAGGTTGTGTGTATGAAGCAAGTTAGGGGGGGAAAAGCTAATGGAAACGTTGGTTTTTTTTTTTTGTGTGTGTGTGCTATGTATCATGAGGGAATAGTTCCCAGTGAGGTGTTTTATGTCTTTACATTCAGAGCACAGCACAGCCAGTATAAAGTGACACACAGGCCTTCAGTGCAGCCCAAATCCCAAGGCTAACAAACTACTGGCTTTCTTATGCATTACCACTTTGCAGCCCAGCAGGGTGACATTGTTGCTTATCTATGTAATTTCCTTTCATAGATGCTAAGTTTTAACACCTCCCACCTCCTCCTCTTTCTTGTAATGAAATAGGCTGAAAAATGAACTTGAACTTGTCCTGCTCCATCTGTGAAGCATTACGCTCCAGGCCGAAGCCTGGGTCTGCTTTGAAAGCTTATTGATGCAAGCCCATGGGGAGGCTAACATGGGAACGCTCTAAAATGTAGAGATGGAAACGGCGTATTTTTAGGCTCCTGTTTCTGCGGTTGAATGTTCTGGGACCTCATGGGACCTTGTCAACCCTCCTGAAGTTTCGTTAATTTTTTTTTTTTTCTCCCTTGATGGAAAATTCCTCCCTTTTGTTGCCTATTTGTGGATTGTGTTGTCTGCTACAGTAGGTGTATTGTACATACAGGTTTTGGGTTTTTACACCTGCATAATAATGCTGTAACACCTGACCCTCCTTGTTACTTCTTGTTACAATGCCCCCCCTCCCTCCTTCTACAGTCTTACTGTAACAAGAGGTGGGAGTTGCCAACAATGACACCATTAAGCAATCCATCACAGTCAGCCATCAATCACTATGTGCACTCTTGACAGCTGAGCCTAATGGGTATTCGTGAAACACAAGCAAATCTTTTTTGCAAATGTTTACTGCAGCAGTAGGGACTGACTTTTACCAAATTTGTGGCACACTAAGTTTAAATGTGTATATTTACACTACATATTCACACGTATAATACATATTTAATACAAAGGAATTAAGTGAAGAAATAGTAATTCTTAAGGCTGTCTGAAAACCAGCCCTAAGAAGGGATCTGTGTAAATCTACTCAAAGTAGGGAGTGTGATTTTGTTTTTTGTTTTGCAAGACAGAACTTGCTGTTTATCAATAGAATTAACAGCTGCAGTTTTGTACATCACAGAAAGGTTTACTCCATAGCACAAGGGACTCTAAATGTCAAGAGAATCTTGTTCTAAGGTACCGTTACAACTGGGAGTACAACAGTCTGTACATGTATTGGCAAAGATTGTGCCAATTCAGTTCAATTAAATTCATTTGAGGTGGTATAGACCCTGATCCAGTGATTTTAAAATGGAGCCCTCACTCTCTGGAGGAGGGGGTGGGGACAACAGCAGGTCTGGGTGGTCTGGACTGAAGGGGGCTGAAGCCTCCCAGTGAGCTATAAGAGTCTATTGTGTCAGTGACACAGGGGGCAGGTTGCTGACAAAAGTCTTTACGGAGGCATTGGGAATTGTATTAGTCTGTTGAGTTGCTGCTAGAATGGGAAACTGACAGACACTCTAATGCAGAATTTCCATGCTGAATCAAATGTTTTCAGTCTGTTCAAATGTTTTTTTTCAAGCTAGTTTTCTACTTGAGCTTGATGTCCTAATATGTGTATCCCAATCTAGGTAGGGGTGTATGTAACACTATCCTATTCATAATACATACATATTTTATATAGGTGTGTGTGTGTATATATATATATATATGTATATGTATGTGTATGTGTGTGTATGTATATATGTGTATATATATATATATGTATATATATATATATATATATATATATATATATATATATATATATATATATATATATATATATGTATATATATATATATATATATATATATATATATATGTATATATATATATATATATATATATATATATGTATGTATGTGTGTATATATGTGCTGATATCTCAGTTCAGCTATTTATTTTACATATTTGGTGCAAATTTCCTGACCCCTTTTGTGGTATGGTTTCCGCCAGTGATGTGTTTTCAGTTCCGTTCACTCGTCTGTGTTTTTTTTGGCCAGACTTGGACGGACTGAACTCCCGCACAGGGAAGGTTAAAGTACCCTGAGATAAGCTTATCAGCTCTCTCTAGTGAACTGCAAAGTCGGGACAGAAAAAAGTTGATTTTATCTACTGATTTGACACACTCAGCCTCCTTGACCCAGGATAACAGGCAGACGGGGAGTTCTAGATGTCAATGACAGAACGAACATTTAGTAATTGCACTGCTTTGTGAAAGATGACAAACGCCAGCCTTTAGCTCTGCACAGGATTTTTAATTAACACAAGATTCACACCATCTAACACTGTAAAGATTCACCTACTGAAAACAATGAGTGTGTTTAACATCCAGTATACAAGGTAATGTCTTTAAATGCTAATTAGTAAGAGGGCTGTTAGAGGTTGTTCCTCTGTCACATTGTTGGCCAGATTTGTGTTGCCCTGGCATGGGATGCAATCTGGGGAGGACCACGGAGTTGCACCTGTGAGAAGGAAATTGGTTTCCTCTGCTTCGTGCCCTGCTGCAGGTCTCCAAAGCAGTGAAAGCCATGACCGTAACTGCAGCTGCAGCCTTCTCTCTGGGGCCGTTTGTCCCACGGCAGGAGTGTCATATTCTGGCATGACAATCACTGCAGTGTTTTTCACCTTCTAACATTCTGCAAGGTACCTTCCCCCATAGAATTCTCTCTAGGAATCCTGGGTCCCCACCTACAGTTTAAACGTGCTCGGGGGTCCCCTGTGGTATTCTTGCATCCCACCTCTTTAGTCAGTTTCAGTCTTTCAGCTTCCCTAGTTGAGTCAAGTTGCCATGTCAGTTTTGCTTTTTGGTTTTTGGTCAGGCGCAGTGTGCCATAATGGGCTGACTACTAACATCTTTGTTTTGCATGTTAACGTTCTTTCATGCGGTATAGCAAGTTCAATTGTCTTTGTAGAATGGTTTTGAATAGTGATAAAAGGGGAACAGAGATTTCCATAAAAAAAACAAAAAACTCTTCAAAATGCTAGCATAATCGGACCAATAATTTGTTAAAACTGTACAGGATCCGTCTTCCTGCTCCTTGTCCAATACTATGCAAGTAGACCCCTGGCTGTATTGGTATTTGGTATGGTACCTTGAACTTCCCCAGCATGTCCTCAAAGCCTCTCAATGCCCTCTTGTCTCCAGGGGGAAGTTTGCCGTGGTGAAGAAGTGTGTGGAGAAGGCAACGGGGAACGAGCATGCCGCCAAGTTCCTGAGGAAGCGGCGGAAGGGGGAGGACTGCCGCATGGACATCATCAACGAGATCGCCATCCTGGAGTCGGCCAAGGCCAACCCCTTTGTGGTGTCGCTGCATGAAGTCTACGAAACCACCTCCGAGATCATCCTGGTGCTGGAATAGTAAGTGTCTTACCCAGGACACACATGCTGTAGCGCAGTTTTTCCCAAAGCCTGCTCACCTCTATGACCCACTTACTAAAATTGGGGATGTTTGGACCTGCATAAACACTCCAGTCCTGGTGTCTAAGCAGGAACTCTCAATTATTCAATTTGTCATTATTTCCTCCAGTAGGCTTATAAGACTCTCACATTTTAGTTTTACAGCTGATCACACAAAATAGGTTTACTACTCAAAATATTGTCCCTATGGAACATTTTCAGAGTCTGGAGAGAGTTGTTAAAGTCATCTGGCTAATCATTTAATTAGACCAATAAAGTAGACGAGACAAGCTGGGCTGTAACAAAAATCACATGTCGCAGCCCTCAGGGACAGGAGTTTGACACACCTACTCTAGAACATGTCGGGCCATCTACTTCTCCTCTCACTGCCAATCCACCAGACAAATGGCAGGAGTATAGCACTGTAATGAGGACTGGTGAAAATACTGTAGCTCACAGATAAATGGTAAGCCACCGTAGTGGAAAGTTGACTGAGGGAACCCTAGCCAACTTTGAACCCACCCAATCCAAGTGGCACCTGGCCAACTGTGTGCTGCCCCTCCTGGGGAATTCAAGTTGCATTTGAATGTCTAGTAATGGATTTTAAGTAAATCTGATTCCCTTAACTTATATTAATTTTAATACAGAAGTATACTGGCATCTATTCGTATTCACATTAAATAACCAAAGCCTAGAAATGTGCTTTCTCGTAGCTTTTTCCAAGACTTTCGAAAAACCTTCAGTTAAAAAATAAATTGGGACCTAAAACGGCTTGTGGAAGAAAAGGCATTTGCTGCTGTCGCTTAAGGACCAGTTCGTGCCAAAGATCTACCACATCTTACAAAGCACTGCATGTTCAATCACGCCATAATGTACCCGGCATAATGTACTGCTTAAGCATTAAAAAGCATATTTGGCAATTGCATCTGAAGAGCCGAGCAGAGAAGGGATATTTCGGCAGGGAAAATTGCAGAAGATAATTCTTTATTTGCCTGATTAAAAGCTGATATCATCTCATTTTCCTTTGGGTTTAGAACATCATCTGACACGTGTACACTTGCCAGGAAAGCGGATTAGATGATAAGATTGTAAATGAGAAAAACCCTGATGAGCAGGGATTACGATACGTTCTGCATCATTAAACTTCCCTCATCGGTTTGGAAATTTTAATTGATGTATATAAGAAATAAAACGTGCATGATGCTCAGAGATTAAGAATGCGGTAGTGCAGAGTAAAAATTTTCAAAATGTCAGAGCTCTAACCACTATTCAAAAAGACAGGAAGCAGGGCCTGCTTTATGAGAAATAAGATTAAATCTCCATTTAGACACAGACTTCCTTTGCACGTCAAGTCTTTTTACCGCAGACACCAGTATGACAGTTTCTACCATGCTGACAGGTTTCACCTCTGAATTTTCACCTTATAAGGAATTTGCTGATCTGTGTTGAGTGACCTGCCTCCAAGCCATAAAAGCTTTATATACATTTTTTCATGGCTGATTTCAAGAGAAATGTAATTCACGTCAGCAAAAAGTAATATTGAAAATTGTTCTGAAATTGAAGAATCTTGTACAAGAGTACGTGACTGACGTACCATTACTGTAGCAGGGCCTCCCAATGCAACAATTTAATTCGGGCAGCCTCTTGATTTACATTGAATTGACCAAAAGATAAGAAAAACCATGAAAGCAAACGGTTGTCTTTAGACAATTCGTAGAACAGTTTGTTCAACTTCTGAGCCATCCACTGGGTAGGTGTTGGAAAAGTGGTATAAATAAGTGTTTATTAGCAATGCAAGAAAATAATCACCAGCATTTTGAGGTTGAATCAAAACACAATAAAACCACTTCTGAAGCCAAGAGTCTATGTAACCCATTGATGTTAAGTTCACAGGAGGTTTACTGTGCAATAAACTCCAACCACTGCACTCCAGAAAAGTTCCATAATAAACTGAGCTCTCAACCACTGAAGAACAATTTCCCATATAATGGTAGATGCTGCGTTATGAAGATGCCTTATTACAAACTCAAGGTTACAAATGCACGGCTATTTTGCCCACATTATTTGTCTGGCTGCTAGTGGGTGATCAATCTCAGAATCCCATCCCACAGTTCCTTAACTAGAAGGAATATAGCTTCAACTACATGGCTAGGCAGTTGTATCAACTTTGTCTAAAGAAATACCTCCTATTAAAAGTATTACCGTTGTTTTGCAATAATCTTCAGGGATTTGCTTTCATTCCAGTGCAAGATGTAGGAGACATGGTTCCTCTAGCCCAGGGGTTTTCAAACTGGTCCTGGAATACCCCCTGCCCTGCTGATTTTTGTTCCAAACCAAGGTCTTAATTGCTTAATTGAATCCTTAATTGACCTAAAAAAGCAATATAGCATTCAATTAAATAATTAAGACCTAGGCTGGAACAAAAATCAGCAGGGCAGGGGGTACTCCAGGACCGGTTTGAAAAGCCCTGAACTAGCCTAACTGTAACCTTGTGAGTAATGT
Source organism: Amia ocellicauda (assembly GCF_036373705.1). Lineage (NCBI taxonomy): Eukaryota > Metazoa > Chordata > Actinopteri > Amiiformes > Amiidae > Amia > Amia ocellicauda. The sequence goes on along the minus strand of NC_089852.1, from coordinate 20,991,414 downwards.
GCCTGGTGACAAGTCCTCCTGCTTTAATGTACTCGAGAACTGTTAATGAACTGAACATTTTTTTTTCTGAAATCTGTTTCTAAAGGAAGGCAGTGGGAGGACATGTGACGAATGATCTGCAGATAGTAATTGTACTGGCTTACTCCCTCCTGCTGAGCTCTAATGGCCCAAGCAAACAAAGCTGCAAAAATACTATGATTATGTGTACTCTGATAGCTGGGTGTGAGAGTGTGTAGTTAAACTGTGCAGACTGTAGTTAATGCCAATCAAAGATGCTTGTTATTACCCTGTCACAGATGCATTTTAGTTGGTACAGTCTAGGCAGGATGTGACTGAAGCCTGTTTTCCAAAAAGTCTGTACGTTATTGCCTTTTGTTTTGCATAACTGCGATGCAAATCCTGCAGCCTTTTTCCATCACCTGCCGAAGCTGTAGCAGTGCCTGTCTGGGCTGCCCTGCAAGCCCCTGATGAGCCATCTGCACACTGGCTTTTGCATTAGTCTCAACTCGTGGCTGTTTCATTACCAGGATGTGGCAAATCAAGGTTTTGCTTTTCTCTTTTTCTCTACACTTTGCATTGCATGAATGCTGAGACCATATTGAAGTTCCTGTATATTTATCAGCTTTACAACATTCAGAGTATGCTTTTGCACATTCTCTCTTCTTGCTGAGTGAAGAGAGAAAGTTGTGGGGTTTCAAAGAAGAATATGGCTGTTCATGTCTTGTATTAAAAAAAAAAAAAATTATAATAATCTTATTGTTATAGAAGTTCTGTGGAAGAGATCACACTTCCTTGCAGGTTTGGCTGTCACGCCAACATACATAGCTGGCATAGTTTGTTTCTTGGAGAAAAAAACAAAAAACAAAAAAATGATCAAAAAAAAAAGCAAAGCTTGTGAAGTTGCATGGTGCACTGAGGACATCTAAACGCTGTTACATGTGCTACAGTTTAAAGGACGTTTTGTAAGGGTTCAGAACCAGAGCGTGGGTGCAGTTGTTGCAGTGAAGAATAGAAAATTAAGTTTCCATTTCCGCTGGTTTTACATGCAAGCAACGAAGCACAAGGCATCCAGCAAACCAGGCTGCAGAGACACGCACTGCCACAACCACATCCTTCAGAATGGGCTGCGAGCGGAGAGAGTTAGTCTCCCAGAAACCAACGTTGGTGGCTTTAAAATCCTGCATCTATGCAGACGTGCCTGTTGCACTTGAGCATTTCTTTGTGAAAAGTGTGCAATGTTTCAGGAGAGGTGTCTTCTAATTAAATAGTGCCTTTTATATATCATAAATTAATAAAATATGTAGTTACCAAGCGTACCAGCCAGGGCTTCACCCCAATCCAGTCCCCCCCCCCCCCAATAGAAGTATGCACATTCCAACCACCCATTGAAACCAGTCTTCATCCAGAAAGAGAAGCCTTGTTCATTTAATGTGAAGAATGAGCCACTGGGAAAGTTAACAGCGCCTGTCCTTTACATAAGCTTTTGCAGGCAGAGAGCACAGCCTTGCTCCTTTCTCTGGAAGAGCCTGGTTACTCTGGAGCATTGCAGATCAATTTACATGCATTACGTTTTAATCCTTCTTGGGGATAATAACCACGTATGTAATGAGAGTTTTGTATTAACTGGACCACCAAAAAAGGGCATGCTTCCAATTGCAAAATGCCCAGTTTATTTTTTTTTGCTGTGGAGGCATGTGTGGACTGTCTACACTGTTGGAAGAAATGTTTCCCCTTTGACAATTCAAGAGCAATATAAGTCTGTGCAGATCAAGAGTAGCCGATGCGGGGCCAGTCGAATCCAGTGCGTTTACTTTTGGAATGGTTTCAAAAAGACCATGCTTTTGTTTCTACAGGAGTAAAAAAAAATAAAAAAAATAAAATAAAGGTTCATAAAAGAAAGATCTTCTGGGTTCCACATTTAGAAATTCACAAGCAGTTTTATCCCCTCTAGTTATGTGTACCCCATTAATCTCATTGTGTTCCAGATCCCTGTTGCTGATCAGTTAGGCTAAAGCAGCAAAGAAAAACATTCCTAGCTTAATGAGGTGCAGCCAAAGTGGAAACTGCGTTGGTCTGATTTCTGTGTAGCATGCTTTCATACAGTACCTGACCCAACAACAGTCCACTGTAGGGCAGTGTGCTCAGACCACAATTCAGTAGTTATCTTGATTTCAGTCTGTGAAAGCCTTCCTTCTACTGCGCTTATTCTTCAAGATCTGTGGAGGTTGAGTTCCCTTGCATAACAGTGATGCCTGTATGCATAGAAGAACAGGTGCATTTCAAATGTACTTTGAAAACTTAAAATTAACGCTTGATTATAAGTAGTGTTCAGTTGCAGAGGATCTGTCAAAAGCAATGGTCAGTGTATACTTTTTTTGTATGTTTTTCTTCTACTTCTGTTTTGAAAAGCCCGTTTGAACCTTCTGTGTTTCCTCGGGTAACCGGGCACAAAGCATGAGCACAGACACATGAAATGCAGGGTGATTCCAATCAAAACCTTGTGGACTAAAACAGAAAAGAGGACCGCAACGGAACGTAACTCTTACAGAGATTATTAAGATGCTGTATAAGTAGATCAGGACTTTGTGCTAGGTTATGTTAATTACACAGCACTTTTCAGTGCAGTGCAGATTTTACATTTCCCAACGACAACCATATTCCATTTTCTTTACGTGAACTGTATGTGTGTGAGCCTACAACTTTATTTTACTCTTCCAGTAGATGCAAAATTGTGAATCTTTGAGGTCATCAATTTTTCCATTTAAGATTATGGTCAATTACTCTTTAAGACTTAATGGAAAACATGAATTTGCTTTCCACAGAGATTTGTAAAATGGTTATCTTTGGCAGATCTAGAATTATGCAGACCCATCTGGCAGAGGGAAAAGTACAGATCGGGACCGATGTACCCAGGTGATCACAAACCTTTTCACTGCTGCCTCTTCTCACGAATTCATTTGGGTGATTCACTGCTGCAGGACATTTCAGAAAAACTTTCCCTTGCTGTTGGATCACTGAAGATATAAAGACGTATTGTTTTGACTGGGGAATGTACTCTAATTTATACATTAGGTGTCTGAAGGGCCTTAAAGACGTACAGATGTGGAAAGGAAAGCCATGGTTTTTAACTTCTGGGCTGTTTGTTGCTCTTCACACACTCTTCTTACCCCAGACATGTCCTGGAAACCATGGTCTTCTGAAGTCCGCTTCAACACTTTACCTATTTCAATTGATGGCTTTTAATGTGAGGTTCACCTGCTGTCATGGTTGACTTGAGATGCTATGAACTGAAGGTGGCAAAGCTATTAAACCTTGGGTGCTTCAACATATAGTGAATGTCTGACTTGATCACTGGCTTTTCACTGGACTAGCAACGGCAGCACTTCATTGGGTGTTAGTGGGGTCACAGTCAGCTGGTGTGGCCCCAGTGTCATTCTTGCCCAGGACTCATCAGTGCAAAGAGGCAGAGTTGCTGCCTACAATTTTGAGCTTCAATTTGCTCACAAAGCTGGCTGATAGGAAAATTAGTTATTCATGCGTATTGTCTGAATGACATGCTGTTTATTCAAATCCATGTCTTGTGAAACTCAAGAGGTTTGGCTGACCTTCTGTAACTGATGTAGGCATTCCTGGGGTTTAAGGATCTTTATTTTATTGTTTTAAACTAATTCTTTTTTTACATCTTAAATAAACAGCCAAAGTTAGGTTTTATTTATTTCTACTTGCTTTTATCTGTTTTGCATATTTTTCCACAAGTGTATTTTGTTATGTAATTTCCCCTAAACTTTCACCATGCATTTTGTATGTACTTTCTATAGATCTCTTTAAAAGCCCTTTGCATTTTTTTAGAACATGCAGAAGTGAACAGTGACTTTTTACTGAAGTGCTCCAAAGTGATTGCATAAGATTTAGTGTGGTATCCTTTCTTGTAATAATACTTGACACTCACAAAACATGATTTGTGAAAGATGTAGAACTGTCGAGCTGTCATTGTAGGATGGATTTATGGTTCTCTTTAATGTACTGTACAACTTGCCCACATCCATTCTGGGCTGTAGGCTGGGTTATTTAGTCCACCACTACTGCAGCAGCCCATCAATGGAAGTGAATGAGCCCACGGAAGCTTAAGATTCTTCTTTGATCTCCCAGCGAGGAAGTGCTCCATCCACGAAGGCCAGATCCTCAGTGGAAGTGTTAAGTCCAGAGGTTGTTTTTGTTCAGGAGTAGGTTTTCAGGGAGAGGCGTACTTGGTGGTCTTTCTCCACTATGAGGGAAGGGAGGCTTTCAAAACAATTCTGGGCCCGGTTCTCTGATATCAAGAGCTACTATGGGAAGTTTATTTTGAATAGTGATCTGCTTACCAGATTTTTCTATTCACTTCCCATGTTGGAGCACTTTTTCTTTATTTTTTTAATTTATTTTTTTTAGAGAATGTTTGCTTTGGTTTCTTTAGTCTCTTTTTTGGGGGGGGTTCTTGTCCCCTCTTCTAAGATATAGGCCTCTATTAAGGGCTGTGCTTCTTGTAAGAAGATGCCAAGAACTAGCCATGACCCTTTGCCATTTTTGAAGGGTTACCTCGAATGCTTACCAGGCTTGCAAACGTGCACAAATGTATTTTTTTGTCCCCATGAAACTAAAGACAGTGGTGTATACTTCCAGGTCACAGCCCAGCTTATCAAATGGTTTAGCGATCAGACATTTTCTTTTCTAGGTGCCTTAGTACCAGTAAACTGGACTGAGCAGGTGGCTACCTAATCTTCTGTGAAACTGGCTCCAGGTAGCTATGTACATGTGACAAGTATGAGGAGATGCTAAAACCTTACAAATCTGTCTGCATGTTAGACTTCTGACTCGAGGAAGAGAAAAATGCTCTAAGGACCTAATTTTTTGTTTTCCAAAATTTGGAAGTGATTTTCAGTTGCTCAACCATATGTACAGCTTCTATAAGCATCTTTTTTTTAGAATCGAACCGGTTTCAGGACAGACGTTGATAAGCATGAGTGTCCTTCTCCCTATCCAAGATAAACTCACTCCCTTCTGAACAAAAATATCCTACTTAAAACTATTTAAGGAAGTCTTAAGCTACAGAGCAAACCAGGTGCCCAAAGACTGTTTGTCTGGCACATACTTCACCTCCTTAATCATCAGTGGTCTTTTTTTCAGTCTCAACTTCAGCCACTTCTTGAATAACAATTCTGTTGGACTTTTTATCTTTTCTTTAATGACAATCTGGCTTAATGTAATATACAAGTGAGCAGACCTTTTAGAGTCGCATAATGTGGATAGATAGTCTATAATTTGGGGTTAGGAAAAGGTTGAGTAAAACGGTATGAGAAGGGCAACTTGTTCCCTGATGGAATGAGTTAGATCACTAAATATTTCTAGAATCCTCTGACGAGTATATCTTGCATTGTTTGATTTGCCTAAAACACCTCAGCTACACATTTGCTTATTGTAGAAAAAGATTAACTGAAATTATGTGGGTATGCAGTGCACTCCTCCTGGAATTTAATTAAATGTGCATATTAGTCAAAGTAATGTGCAAAAGAATTCTTGATCCCTGCCAACTGATAAAAAGTGGAAAGAACCAGGGACAGTCATTACCAACACAAACTGAACACATGCCCCTTAAAGATCGCTGAACCTCGCTTTAAAAAGACTTGTGCTTGCTGCTTACGATTACCGAAACGCAAAGCCGTGCTATATTCCTGGACACAGGCTCTTTAAAGTAAGAGGACCACAGCCTTTGTTTGCATGTGCTCAAAGATCATCCTTCATGCATCTATTACGTCTTTCCCCCGGCTTCATTTCCTACACTATGCGTTTCTTGGAACAGAAGTCTGTGTAAATAGTTTCACAGATTTTTTTGTTTTGTTTTTTGTTTTTAAGAGCTTGCTTTGGAGGGGAAGGGGGTGGGAGGGTTCTTCAGACTGGGCTGGGTGTAACTGGTCTGACACGCCATGTTTGGGTTAATGGAGATTAATGCAACAGTAGTGTAAACCTTCCCTTCCCCTTCTTAATTACCTGAAAAGATGATTGTTCAGTCCGATGATAAGGCTGATCAAACTAAACAGGCTGTGTTTTAGCAGCTGGAGCCTGGACAAGAGGGGGGAGTTAACAAAGAAAGCAAAGTTATGGAACTACAGCAGTAGTATAACCTACTCAAGCTTTCTTTTTTTTTTTTCTTAAACCAATACTTGTTTTTTCATTGTGGGGTCATGCTAAGAAGCTGTGCTGATTTTTAGTCTGAGAATGTGGAAAAATAAGTTTAGAAGACTGCTGTGACTGAAATGTCATGGATGAAAAGTTTCCAGGTCTTTCTGGGGACTCCCTCTTTACCCCAGTTGTTGCAATCCCTTGTAGCGGACCTTTTGAGTTAGGTCATTGATATCGCAGGTACAGCGTCGTGTGAATTAACACCAGAAACTAATGATCTACTTTCTTCTTTCACGCTTAAGGGCCCTTCAATGCCAATTTTATTTAGGTTGATACAGATCTTTGTCTTGATAGCCACTCCTGTTACACTGGTCAGCAAATGCACATCTGAACTGCTTCGATTTGATTTATGAGGCAATGGCTTAACCTGTGGAGCATCACATGCTTTTTATGAATGTACAAAGTGCACCATTTGTTCCAGGCCAAAGTACAAACTAATATGCACTGTTGCATAAACTGCAGATACAAGACCTGGATTGACTTCTGTCAAAAGGGGAAAGTTTGTAAAATGTGATTCTTTTTTTCAGCTGTAGTTGTGTGGTTTCTTAGTTCCTCCTCTTAAAAACATTACTTCTCTCCCCCCAATTCTCTGTTTGGCATGTTGGGGGGTTTTAATATTGCTGTGAAATCATTGAATATATATGAAATATCACTTTGGATAGTCAAGCCAAAAGTGATTTGGGATTATGCGGTCTTGCTATATTTGTCCCTTTTCCTGCAGGAAATGACAAAGCAAATTTCTCTGAATCCAAAACCTTAAAAATCTGTCTGCATTTTAGACTTCTGACACTAATTAATTCAAGGAAGAGAAATGTGTTCAGGGCCAAATTTTGTTTTTGTTTTTCAGTTGCTCAAACATATGTACAGCTTCTGTTATCACACAATAGTTCAGATAATTTATCAGGAAAAAAATGCGAAATCTAAGCAATTGTTTTAAAATTGTAGGTCTTTTACCAACCAACTTGGGACAAATTGGGTCCTAGATAGTTAATACACATTCTTGACTTTCCTCTTTGCATTTTTCTGACTGGTGGTGCCTGTTGTATTCCTGTGTGGAGACAGGTGTTTAACTGCTGTTCTCTCTCTCCGTCTTCCCTTAGTGCTGCTGGGGGGGAGATCTTTAACCAGTGCGTGGCTGACAATGACGAGGCCTTCACAGAGAAGGACGTCATCCGGCTGGTGCGACAGATCCTCAGCGGAGTGGCCTACCTGCATCGTAACAATGTGGTGCACCTGGACCTCAAGGTGAGTCCGTGTCTATAGAGTTAGTTGGAGGGAACAGTAGTAACCCTGGATTCCAGTTCTGATTCTAGCCCTGAACTTGCTGTTGAAGAAAACAGTGGCAGATGCTACTACATTAAAATATCTGTTTTTGTGGTTCCTCTGCAGTCAGCTTACAGCAGCTACAAATTTAGTTTTTTTATTTGTATGAACCGCTGATATTACATACACACCCTGACAACTTGTCTTGCCGCCTCTTAAGCAACTAATCTCCTGGCATGTAAACACACGCTTGAATGTTTTGGGGTCGCTTTTTAAGATCATAACAATGAGATTTAAAGCTTGAGAGACATTAAGCTGTGATTTTTCATGGGGAGATGGGTACCTGGACAACGCCATGAATTACCACGGAGGTGCAGCCTCTGTTCCATTCAGTTTTAAGCAAGGGAAGTCCTAAACAGGCAGTGACTAAGGCGAGACCAACTGTTAGGGTGTACACGGGTGATGGGGTAAGAGCTATTCCTGGAGTGGATTGTCTTAGGTGCCAGCTGCTCCATTCATCTCAATCCCATGTGTGGCACAGCTGTGATGCCCAATCCACACAAATCGTACTGGGCATGCTTAATTGATCAGGATCATGGGCTCATTTATAGGGTTTTGCTAACTGGATAAAGGGATGAGTCAGGCTAGCGATCACCAATACAAAGTGGAAGCAGTTAAGCACCTCTTGGCTGCAGGAGAAAATGATACGTAGTAATTTTCTCAGAGTAGAGGTGTAGGTGTTTCTTGTGAAGTGTAACTATATTTTATTAGTGTTCTCGACATTTTGAGCTGTAAGGAGCTCTCTCTCTCTCTCTCTCTCACTTATTACCTTTCTGCCCGTATTACTGCTAACTAAGAACTTAATTAGGCCGCCTTGACACTTCCATGCCATAGTGTTCAACAGCAAGTCTTCAGCCCGTCTAATACTTTCCAATTTAAGTGATGTGCAGCAACTGGTTTTGTAAACCACATTTTAAGCGAGTGTAATGTTTACTTCCCTGCAGCCTCAGAACCTCCTGCTGACCAGCTGTCAACCACTGGGAGATATCCGCATAGTGGACTTCGGTCTCTCCAGACGGATGGACAATGTGAAAGAGGTGCGCGAGATTCTTGGTACTCCAGAGTATGTAGGTGAGTGCCATTTTCGATTTATTTCCTATTTTATGTTTTTAGCTTGGCAAATTTCCCCCTCTCTTCCATACCACAGAATTGCTGTCCTTATTTTTCACTTTGTGTTGACTTTTAAAATCTTTTTTTTTTTTTTTATGTACATCTTAACCAAAACCCTGTGTTCAATTGTCAACTTCCATGCTCATTGTCTTTGTGGAACTCGAATGTCTTGATGCAGCTGTGTACAGCACACTAGTGTCTGTTTGTAAGCCTTGTATATCTTGTCAATCATGTGGACTGTGATTATTTTACAGCTCCCGAAATCTTGAACTACGAGCCCATAAGTACAGCGACAGACATGTGGTGAGTATAGCAGAGACATGAAGCTAACTGGCCTTATATTTTAATTCAATTGTATAACTTCAACAGTTAATTTTCTTTAGCTTCACAAAGCATTTCACACTACTGTAATATTTGTTGCATAAACATGTTTCACTGGCTGTGGCATTCACAATATCTCTAGTAGAATTACCTAAATTTCTGTGCAATCTTTCAAGTTGCACTAAAATTCCAAAATTGTTCAGTACTTGTTGGGCAGAGATCTGGATCTTCTAGATTCTTTCCATTCATTGTGTGCAATAGCTGTCTTGAGCCAAAAGCTTTGAGAATAGGCCTGTTTGTTTTTAGTTTTTGTTAGGGGTGAATTCAATCAAGATAGTGTTTCAAGATGTACTTCCGTAAGTGTAATTCTCTCTCATCCTCTGCTCTCAGGAGTATCGGGGTCCTGACATACGTTATGCTGACTGGAGAGTCCCCCTTTCTGGGTGAGGACAAGCAGGAGACCTTCCTGAACATCTCCAAGGTCAACGTGGACTATTCTCAAGACGTGTTCGAAGGCGTGTCCAGTCTGGCCATGGACTTCATCAAATCCCTGCTCATTAAAAACCCCAGGTAGGTGTCAGGACACTGCCACTGAAGAGCAAATAGTGGGCTTCCTCCAGGCTTGGAAGTCATAGGCCCCCCTGAGTGTAGTTTAAACTCTTTGACTCATTGTTCGCATCCTAAGGAGTGCTGAAAGGCAGGTGCTGTTAACTTGCATTCCTGCAGGAGATGGGTCAACGAAGGCTTGCCAAAAATCAGTCTGAATCCCCACGAGCTGGTATTTTGTGTTGTCTGTTGTGCTACTTTCTAGACGCGAGGTGTTTAATGGCGGCATAATCTGCTGTCATGACATGGCACTGAATAATAAAGCGACTGCCCACTGCACCCAGTACTGCACTATTACTTCCAGTACAAAAAAGGCTTATGATCATGCCATGAAATTCCAGATCACGGTTAATAAACACCAAGCAGTTTAATGGTAACAGAAGATGATCTCTGATGATTAATCACATTTGAACATTCCTTTTTGTGTGAATAATATCTTAAGGAAGCCGAGAAGGAGGGGCATGCTTTCATAGTTTCTAATTCTGTTTGAAACGGGTATCACTGTCTGGGTGAATTTGCTTGGGGGGATGGGATGGGATGAACCATGTACCACTCTGTTGTTCACAGTCCATTTGGAGCCAGGGCACAGTTATAATAAGGTGGAAGGTATCCAGAAAGCATTGGAAGGTAGCCATTCTTGGTATTCCAGTGGGCGGTGGAATGCAGAAATAAACGCAGGATAAATTGCAATCTCGTCTAGATGTTTTGGGAATAAAAGCGCACTGTACAAGAAAGATTTCCAAGATAAGTTGCATCTGTCTGAACACAATTCCCCCCGCCCCCCCACCTCTCCAATCCTTACAGAGCTGCCTTAATTAAAAGAGCAATTGTAGCATGCGGTTACTCGATAGTGCCATGAGATACTTGGCATCAGATTTTTTTTTTACTTGCTTATCCCCCCTTCAGTAGAACTATGAGAATGGCTTGCAAGTCAAGCGATAAAGCTTCACTGGTTCATAGCCTAATCCTGAAATCCCTGGTGGTATTGAGGAAGTTGGCAGGAATCATGGTGCGGTATTTGTGGAGCAAAAAACATGAGATTAATAGTGCAGCGTGCAAGTTAGTTAAGTCAAGGTGCCCCATTTTGAAGGGGAAAATCAATGCTGGCCTTAACAGCAGTGCTCTCTTGTCCTAGTGTAATGGTGTGCATGAAAGAGAAACTCAGTTTGAATAGTAAATACAATTATCTGGACAGGATTATCTGAAGCAGAGGGTCATGAATTCAATCCCAAGTGGGGGACACTGCTTTTGTACCTTGAGCAAGATGCTTTACAAACATTGCTCCAGTAAAATCTCATCTGTATAAATGGGTGATTGTATGTAAAATATAATGTGTATGTCACCCTGGATACGAGCGGAAATGTAATCATAAATAAAATGTGAGTATGGAGGGGAGGCAGGTCACAGCATCAAAAATTCAGCAGAGTTTCTCTTCCTGTTATTTTGGGCAAGCTACTTTGATGTAAATTTACCTACATTTGACAGGTACTTTTACTTATAAGTGGCAAAGTCCCAGAACAACTGAAGTAGTTGGCCTATGCAAATTTGTGTCTTGAGAAACAGACTAATGTGCCTTGACTCGTCTCCAGTAGCTAACCGGTTGCCAGTTGGCTTCGACTACATAGGTTTGTCCCAGGTCCCAGTAAGGTCGTGTGTGAAGGAGTGCCTCCTATTCTCTGTCTGAAACTGCCAAGCAGTTACTGGTGCTAACTGTTTTTGTGGTTTTCTTCTGTGATTACAGGAAGAGAGCCACAGCTGATGACTGTCTGAAGCACTCATGGCTGTCTACTTCTACTCTCAGCCTCCCCCATGCCAACCTGCTGCCAGCCTTGGTGGAGGCAGAGACCAGCCAGTCGGAGTCCGAGCCCGAGAGCCCAGACTCGGAGTCCCAGGAGCTGGTCATCATGGCCTCTTACACCCTCTGCTCCAGCCAGAGCGACATGAAGGTCGTGAGGAACACCTTCGCCTTTGATGAGCCTTTTGTGGCCCGAGCTGACATCCAGCAAGAACTAGTGTGCTGAACTCCTTTTAACTGACTTAATTTAACTTGAAAGAAGCAGACAATCTGACATGGAAATCTGGACATTTTTTCTTTTGTCGTTCCTTTTTCTCTTTGTGGTGCAGTACTGTACTTTGAAGAGGCGAAGGCCCTTCTCCACACATGGCTGCATGAGTCAGGCAGGATGTCTGTGGTGTGACTAGGAGAGTGGCCTCCCAGCCTTGGCTCTTTGAGCTTCATGCTCTGTAAAACCGAGGGCCATGTTTGACATATGGATTTAGGAGGGGGGGGGGGGATTGGAGACGCATACTTGACCGTACAGTCAGTGAGTTTTTCTTGCCGGACATGAGATCTAGTTATGCATTGGTCGGTCGTAAGATGTGATTTTTGAGGCAGCTGTACAACAGAGGAAGATGTCTATTTTCCACGTAATAGGAATTCTCACCACAGGGAATGGACCAGTGGGCACACATTCTTTTATTACTATTTGTGTTTTTTACCCCCTCCACCCATTTAAAACAAACTGACATCAGACATATGACTGTTCCTTGAGAAGGAGAGTCTGTGGTTGGGAAGCTAATAGCCCTGACACTTTTGGAAGATGTTCATTTTTTTGTTTGTTATGATTATTATTATTTCCTCCCGATTTTCAGCCAAATCCGTGTGAGCGATGCTGCTTTTGCTCGGAGTGTTTTGTTGCATAGCCTGCAGACTGCCACGAACACTTCATGCCCAGGAAAGGACGTTGGGTTATTGCTTTGGAAGTTGGGACAAAAGCTGTATTTCAAGAGCTTTAAACCCAAACCTTTTCTGTAAGACTGCACTTTCTACTGCTTTGCATCAAGACTCACACCTTTCAGTTTAAGTCCAGATCCACCTTTTTAAGGAAGATTCACAGATGTTTTCTTGGGAAGGGACAGTCAACTTTATGCACTTTCCGGTCGACAGAGAGAACTTGAATGTTAAAATGCAAAACAGCCTTTTTTTGTTTTTTAAATGTGTGTGTATATATATATATATATATATATATATATATATATATATATATATATATATATATATATATATATATATATATATATATATATATATATATGCATAAAAACATTGTTCAGGCATGCAAAATGTGAGGGCACATACTTGTTTAAAGTTAATTTTATATATTCACATAATGCAAACTAAGTGTTTTATCTGTATTTTTATATATATAACATTCCACAGTGCCAGACCCCAAAAAAAGTTTAATTGGAGATGTCATTCATGTCTACTGCTAATGTTTGCACACATTGTTTTGCTTTTTTTGTTAACTTTTAAATTTTTCATTCCTGTGTTTGAAAAGCAAATGTTCTTTTTGTTTAATGTGTTCATGAATTATTTGTTTTCTATATGGTTGCTCTTTGAGCTTTACTTGCCAATTTTGATTGTGTATGTATATATTTATATGAATGAAAGTGTCATTATAACCAGTAATTTAAAAATTTAGGAATTAAAAAAGGATTGTGGGGAGTATTTTTGCTTTTGAAGGTGGACTTTGGGATCTTTTTTCCAGAGAAAAGCATAAAAAAAAAAAAAGTGTTTGCTGAATAAGGGTAGGAGCTTTTACAGACATATTGCCAGAGACTGTTGACTTTAGTGATGAATTGTATATGAATGTTTGATTTTTGTTTTTAGGTCCTTTCAAAAACTATTTTTCTATTGTCTTTTTGTCTTATTTTAAGAACCATATTATATAAAGAGAAGTTGTATTATTTCCTTGTATGGCTTGATTATTTTTCTTATACTGTACTATGAGATTTAAAAAGACGGAGGTCTGCATAAAGGAAGCAATCAAAACATTCCTATTGAAAGAGGGTTTATATGAAAGCAAAAAACATGCAAGTAATCGGCTGTTAGACATACTGCCAATACAACTGAGAGAAAAATCTGGATAAAACTATACTTTATTTTTCTAAATAAACACTTGATGCCCCAGTAATTTTTTTGAAGCATCTACATCTATTTTCTCAATTACAGATTTGTTTCCAGCAGTTAATATGGGTGATCTGATCTATGAATGAACTGCACATTAATATAGTATGTACACCGGAGATTTTCAGTGACCTGGTACTATCTAATACATTTAAGCCTAACATTTTGTTAATAAGGGGAAAAGATGCATTTTTTTTATGTGAATGTGACAAGCTCACAACTAAATTCAGAAGGTAAAATCAGAATGCAAAATATATATTTTTTTTTTCCCTGCCGAACTGAGAGTCATTGAGCTACCTGCTTCTGATGTCCCACAATGTTAGGTTTAATAAATCCAGTCGTCCCCATTAATTTGTGAGAGTCAGCTTTCCAAACTCTTAACCTCTGCAGTGGGTCTAGGCTTCCACAAAGAACTCATTGGCATCTCAGTCTTATGTAACCATTCTTATGACCTAGATGTCTGTGCTTTTCATTTTTCCTTTCTCGGAGGACAAGTAGTAGGCAAACCTGTTCTCTGCTTTAAATGTAACATTATATAACTGCACACGATGTAGCAATGGGTGGGGGGATTTTTTTGTCTGCTAAAATGACAAATGTGAAACCATTTTACTTCCCAAACCTACAGTTCTGTTTGTTCTTCCTCAGTTACTTGATTTTTTTTTTTTTGGTACATTTTTATTTTTCATATTTTTGATTATTTAATAAAAATAAGTGTACTTTCACTGTATGGTTACATTTGTATTCCTTTGTCGTTGGGGTGGGAATCTCAGATTTTAATCTAACCTAACCTCCATGCATTGGGCTCCTCTTTACCTGCCACTGTGGGTTAGCTTCCTCTCCAATGCAATATTATTTACGTGTAGTGTTCAAAACTGTTTTGTGGGTCATATTCTGAGCAGCCTTAAAGTGAAAAGCCTACTGCTATGCAAGTATGTTGGTAGTCTTTCCATGGTAAAGTAAATATCCTCATCTACTAAAACAAAACAAAAACTTGATCTCTGTCAAGTTTACACTGAGCAGGTTAGACAATAGGCAGAGACTCAAATATTCCCAAATTTGTCTTTAAAAAAAAAAAAAAAAAAAAATTCTGCAGCACAGTCTAAAGTGTCTGGAAGCCCTACAATCAAGTAAATAATTTAGAGTGCTTCGATTCTTGTGTCTGAGCAGCACACCAAATGAAAGTGTATCGGCCTCCCTCAGGAACTGCTTTACAACTGTTCTCCCCTCTTCCCTTCTCGGGGGAGGTTTGCTGTGAGAGCGCAATCCAACTAGCTGGTATTAACCGCAGTAGACGTCCATGCACAGGCCCCAGGCTCTCCAGTGAGTTTTGAGTTCACGAGTTTATTTTTACTTTTATTACTGGGGCCATCCTAAACCAGGAACGGGGAGAACGAGGAGAAAATAGAGCTCCCTAGATGGAAAAATAACCCGGAGTCAAATGGAAGGGAATGCAAATATTCTCAGTTGGGAACAACATGCTGTTAACTCATTCCCCTCCGCTTGAGGGCTAGTTGAGCTTTGGAGTCAGATTGAGAGGAAGGACTGCAAATAAAAACTCCATCACTTAATTTAAGCATGCACAGGGAATGACCATTTCCGCAGTGTCACTTTCTTCCCGGCACTATCAAAGCAGATCAAGCGTAGGAGGGGGAAAATCACAGAACCATAAGGTTCTTCTTCATTTCAGGAAGGTCTTCTTCACTTGGACTTAAAATATTTTGAACACAACAGCCCTAATTTTGGGGGTGGAAGGGACGATAATATAAACCTTTTGATATAGATTTAGCGGAAAAAGGGTTAAAGAGGTTGGCGGGCTTTCGGAAGGGACATGTAAGTGGTGATGTAGTGTGTCAGATCCACACCAGAGGAAGGGGGGAACCCTCCCCCAAAATACAGGTCTAATAAAACTCTGATCTGGCCATCCAGCGCTGGCCTAGCTGCTGGTGCTGACTCGGGAGAGGCTGTCCTAAACTGGAATGGGTCAGGGCTGTGGCCGTGTGTCCGTAGAGTACTTCGCAGCAACAACAATGGTTTATTTTGTCCGAACACTGTTCCATTTGCCTTCTGACAGGATGTAGTAATATTATTTGACTCCATAAAATAAAAATAAATTTAAAAAAAAATCTGTAATAATTATATGCAATCCTGGGATCCTTTCACTTGTAACAATTCCTAGGTTTTTATGTTTTTAAGCTAATCTTAGATCTACTTATCCTTGGGTCACCCAAACCTCCATACTCTTGCATCAGATTCCCTAGGATATTGTCTCCTCTAGTTTGGAACCCTTCATTATTAAACTAATCAAATAATAGTGGACCTGTCCAGTTTCCAAAAACAGCTCCATGATTATGGTATATATAATATAAATATTATTATTATGCATGAGCTCCCTCTGATTCTTAAGGTCAAGCTACCAGATACCATTATCTTTGTGTCATTCATTTTCTGCTTGGAGCTGAATCTAGTGGAGCAGCAGTTCCCAAAACTGGGTTTGTGACCCCATTAGGGGTTACACAATAAAGTTAATAAGGATTACATATCAGGGTGGTTTTGGTTTATTCAATTTTAGTTATTTTTCTAAATATAAAATAATGTTAAAATGCTTTTAAATTGTAAGCTTAAACAACACTGACATGCATTGTCATGCATTATTCATGTCTATCTTGTGTGTGCAGGGTTCTGTGGTTCAAGAAAGATTTGCCAGTATTTAAATGGGGTCACACCTGTGTAAAAGGTTGACAAGCTCTGTGCTAGAGTTTAATATAAAGCCCTTATCCTGACACTGACTCATTGTGTCACCCTCAAGCAAGTTACTGCACTCCCAAAAGTGTGAAGAGATGTAGCATCAACATCCTGCTCACAAAAGACTTTGGGGCAGCAGCAGTTGATGCTTTAGCTCCCCCGTCAGAGTTTACCATGCTTTAAATTAAAGTGTTTGCCACTTGTTTTGTATTATTGTGGCATGGTAAAGCACGCATATTGTCTCCGTGTCAAGGCTGTTTTCAGTTTTGCAGTGAAAATAGATCTTTCAAGAAACCGGTATGAGCAGCCCCTGAGGAACAGAATGTTCCCTTCCCGTAATCAGAAGGCCCTGACATAACGCCTCTCCCCTCCTCTCCCCTCTTCCACTAACGGGGAAATTCCTTTGTGTTTATGTTTGCCTGTTAAGGAGCAGCTCCCCTCAGAGTTTATGCCTTTGCGGAGTCTGATGTGAGTTAGGTAAAGCATTCTGCTGTGGTCAACAGGAGAATGGCAAAAGCACGATAATCACAATCAATCCATCACCACCAAAGAAAAGGGAAGTGACTGTTGAGCAATTGCTGTTTTTTTTCCCCCCTGCTCTTCCAGTAATCACTTCAACATGGCTATTCTTCTTACATGCTCACAAGATACAAACATCTGGGGAGGTAGATCCCTCAGCACACATTCCTGTGCACTTTCAGGTGCATCTTCTTTTCTTTGGCCTATATCTTCAACCTGTCCTCCTAGCAAACCCAGTGTTTCTTTTAATTAAGAAGAGCTTCAGACCAGGCTGGTTTTCCAACACATGGCTTTGCTTTGCAATATATTCCTTCTTCCTCCCATGGGACAGTGTAAGCCTCTGCTGCAGCCAGTAAGCAAAAACCTTTCTGAATGAACCTGAATAATATGTAAGGAACCAAATGGAATCTTCATCATATTCTTAATTTTCTCCTTTCTGTGTTTCCTCTTTTCTCCTCCAACTTCCTTCCTTCTCTTGTTCTGCAATCACCCCCTGTCCTTCTCCTTCTTCTTCTGTATGTATTATTGTTATTATAATCATTATTATAGTCTCCTTGGGCTATGTTGGAGGCAGGACAAGAGGCTGGAAAAATAAACCAATATAGAAAATGCCCTCTGCCTCTTGCTCAATCCTCCCCCATTTGCCCTTATGTCCCCAGTCTCTCCCCAGCCCCGCCTGCACAGTAAACTGCATAGTTCCCCCATGTCTACAGCTCAAGACGAAACAAACACAGGAGGCCGAAAGTGTGCCAAGACATCCTTCAACACATCTAATTAGCTCTTATTGGAAGCAGACTCTAAACAGAGTCCTGGCTGGCTTTTGCACTGTTGAGATTATACGGCACCGTGAAATGTCACTTAGTCCGAATCAAGTTGGAAGCTTTTTCATCTCCCCGCCACCACCTTTTGCATTTCCTGTACGTAAACTGAAAGAATGTCCACTCTGTAGATACATTTCCAGTGACTTTGGCCTCTCACTCAAGCATATACCCCTGAGCTTAACCTTCTACAGCAGGAAAATGGTTGGGTCACAGACTTATGGCTTGACATACACTCACCTAAAGGAGTATTAGGAACACCATACTAATACGGTGTTTGACCCCCTTTCGCCTTCAGAACTGCCTTAATTCTACGTGGCATTGATTCAACAAGGTGCTGAAAGCATTCTTTAGAAATGTTGGCCCATATTGATAGGATAGCATCTTGCAGTTGATGGAGATTTGTGGGATGCACATCCAGGGCACGAAGCTCCCGTTCCACCACATCCCAAAGATGCTCTATTGGGTTGAGATCTGGTGACTGTGGGGGCCAGTTTAGTACAGTGAACTCATTGTCATGTTCAAGAAACCAATTTGAAATGATTCGACCTTTGTAACATGGTGCATTATCCTGCTGGAAGTAGCCATCAGAGGATGGGTACATGGTGGTCATAAAGGGATGGACATGGTCAGAAACAATGCTCAGGTAGGCCGTGGCATTTAAACGATGCCCAATTGGCACTAAGGGGCCTAAAGTGTGCCAAGAAAACATCCCCCACACCATTACACCACCACCACCAGCCTGCACAGTGGTAACAAGGCATGATGGATCCATGTTCTCATTCTGTTTACGCCAAATTCTGACTCTACCATCTGAATGTCTCAACAGAAATCGAGACTCATCAGACCAGGCAACATTTTTCCAGTCTTCAACTGTCCAATTTTGGTGAGCTTGTGTAAATTGTAGCCTCTTTTTCCTATTTGTAGTGGAGATGAGTGGTACCCGGTGGGGTCGTCTGCTGTTGTAGCCCATCCGCCTCAAGGTTGTACGTGTTGTGGCTTCACAAATGCTTTGCTGCATACCTCGGTTGTAACGAGTGGTTATTTCAGTCAAAGTTGCTCTTCTATCAGCTTGAATCAGTCGGCCCATTCTCCTCTGACCTCTAGCATCAACAAGGCATTTTCGCCCACAGGACTGCCGCATACTGGATGTTTTTCCCTTTTCACACCATTCTTTGTAAACCCTAGAAATGGTTGTGCGTGAAAATCCCAGTAACTGAGCAGATTGTGAAATACTCAGACCAGCCCGTCTGGCACCAACAACCATGCCACGCTCAAAATTGCTTAAATCACCTTTCTTTCCCATTCAGACATTCAGTTTGGAGTTCAGGAGATTGTCTTGACCAGGACCACACCCCTAAATGCATTGAAGCAACTGCCATGTGATTGGTTGGTTAGATAATTGCATTAATGAGAAATTGAACAGGTGTTCCTAATAATCCTTTAGGTGAGTGTAAGTCCCTAAACCAGTTTTTTCTCCTAGCATCCCTCAGTCTGAAGGGGGATGCCATTCTCATTTATTCACATTATTTCGGGCAGAATCAAATGAGTCAGCACATCAAGACAAGCTCAGGTTCCCCGGTAAAAGTTATATTTCATTTTCAAGTTTATGCATGGAAAGTGTTAGAGGCTAGTGTGCCAAACAATACTTAGTTTTGAGCTTAAAACGGTTGGGAAACATGGCCCTAAACCACAGCTGCCCCAGTAACGTGCTGTAAATGCACTGTAAAACTGCATCAAACCTTGTTGTCTGTGATGTCACACCATATACTGGCAATCATATTAAGTAAACCAACCTCCACCTATGACCTCTGACCTATCCATTGCCAGAAAAGGGAGACTTGTTTCTTTACTTTTGCTACTATAGTGTATTTCTGTTTGGGATACTGCAGACTTCAACAGTGTTTAATTAACAGCACTTGGCAGTCTCTCTGCAGTCTCGGAGTGTTTCATTTCCTTTTAATCTGTCCTGCCAACTTGCAGTAGTTTTAGGGGGTACACCTGGCTGGCATGGGCACTTTTTGTTGTGTTGCTATTTTCTCTTTAAAAGATCACAAAGAGTAGGGGTGCAGTTTTTTCTAATATTGTTTTTTTGTTGTTGTTTGTTTTTTCATAGTTGTTGTTGTTTTTCCGTTTAGATTATTTTCTTCCTGAAGTGTACCCTGCTGTCGGTAAAGCCAGACATGGCCCAAGCTATCAAACAGAAAATTCCACCGCCCTGGAACATTTATTTTGTGTTCTTAATCAGAGCAGTCACCATAGACTTTTTTGCACATCTCTGAGTCAAAGGTTTGGCCCAGTGAAGCAAAGTGTTTGAAAGGCCTTAGGAGCTGTAGCTGCATCTGTTTTAATTTGTCAGCTTCAGAACGGATATTTTTGACTACAGCTTGTGACAGGCGATTCAGATAGATAAACATTCAATAAATTACCAAATATCAAAGTTCGGCTTTCCTGCTCTTTCAAAATGATCGACCGACCATTCAGCCACAGTCAGCTGAATCAAGCCCCTGCATGAACACTGCTCACAAGATTACCTTTCCACCCATTTAGGAATGTGATGGGCTGCACCAATACCATAACACTATTACTTTCAGGGAAACCAAACGCAAGTAATAAAAAGAATGCATCTGGTAAGTCTTCTTACTTAGCTTGTAATGAGTCGTGCCTGTGCTGCATTCTTCACGCATTGTGAGGAAAAGAAACAATTTGTTATTCTGTTGCACACAAAAAAAAGCACTGCATTGAAAAAAATGTTACATGGAGGGAGTGTAAGGAGTAGTGTAGGAACAACATCAGCCAGCAGTGTGGAGGCACAGTCAGTGCTCTGGACTTTGGAGTAGAGGGTTGTGGGTTCAAACCCACATGGGGATAGTACTGTTGTACCCTTGAGCTAGGTACTGTACCTACATTGCTTGAGAAAAATTCAGCTATATGAATAGTTACTTGTATGTAAAAATAATGTGATAAGAAATATGTTAGTAATAGTGGAAAGATTCTGTTCTATACTTAAGGCTCACTGATTGACATGGAGAACAGCAAGAAGCATTAAAGACATTCCCCTTTATCCTGAGACTTTTGACTGGATGCCAACTATAATAAAGAGGGGGCAGCACTATTCTCCTTTAGCCTGCTTTATTTCTTCAAGCACTAACAGGAGAGAACAACATTTCCAAACTCTGTTCTCTGCTGCCCTGACTTTTGTTAAGAGAGAGAGGGAGAGAATTTTTTTTTTTTTTAATGCAGCAGCACAGAGGTGGAATTCATGCAGGTCCCATTCATTTAGTGGAAGCCTGGGATGAGATCCAGGTTGAAGCGCAAAGGGAACGTGAGCGCTGGTCCTTAATAATGCCGTGCCCCGGAGTCACAGCACACACAATCGCTCTGTGTTGGGTGGCCTGCAGCAGCTGTGACACTGTGTGTATGCATCTTGCATGGGTCCCTATGCCCCTGTGCCAAAGAAAGTGACTGTTTTCCCAAAGGAGTTATTTCAAAGCTGCAGGCCAGCACCGATCTGGAAATTCAATTTGTAACTGGTGAATGTGTGGGGGCAGGACGGTGGGGGGATATTTCATAGGCGCATCAGATACAGCAGCGTGCTTTGAGAGCCCCAGCACAGGCTTGGCAGTATTCTTCCTTCTTTTATTTTACGCCCTCCCAATTTGGAATTCGCAGACTGTCGACTCTGCTCTGTCAAGTCAGCAACTAGCAGGCGTCCCTAATGAAACATGCCCTGCTAAGCCCAGGGTCCAGTGCCGCCACGGGTCTAAAAGTGGGGGGGCCAGAATGACAGACAGGGAGCAGACCTATTGCACACAATGATTATTATTAGCAGATTACATTTACATTACATTTTCCTACCTAACTAAAATACTTTAAAGACTATCCATTTCCTCAGTGCTGATTGAAGAGTGGTAGTACAGTATGGAAGGTGAGCTGGTCAGTGTGACACAGGAAGTAATGAACTACTAAACAACTTCGCTGTGTTTTATCTTAGCACTTGTTTACAATAGAAATGAAAAGGTATAGAGAGCTTTCAATTGCCAAGTTTATTTCACTCCACTTTTGTAAAACAGCAAAATTAATATACCAAAAACTAATAATAGATACAGCGTTGGAATTTATGTGGAAAACTGAAAATGTACAGAATGCATTATCACAAAACCAGATATCCTTCCTGCAAACATATTTGTATAACCACATATGAAGTTTCAGAATCAGGAGCCGGGCACACATGATTGGGGGGGACTATTAAATGTTCTCTTAACATTGGGGGGGTGAAAGCATCCTTCACCAGGCAGATTACAATGATTACAACATGCCCTTTATAAACAGCATTTCTAGATGTTCCTGCATGAGTTGCTCACCAAAACATCAACTTTACACGGCTAGTGTATAGAGGATGCAATTTTCTATCAGAATGTGTCAATATTTCTACTGAGCAAAGCGTTTAATTGCGTTAAAATAGCAACCAACCCCCAGTCACCAAGCTAATTACAATATGAGTCATATGGATACCATTTCTCATTGATATTGTAAATGTTGTATGACTTGCTCATTAAAAAAGCAACTTCAAATCTATAGGGTAAGCGAATATCAATCTTTCAAATGAGCATAGCATTTCAGTGGGTTGAAATCGGCACCAAAAACACTTCCCTACCTTCTCAAAACTAATTATACTATGAGTGATATGGATGCCATCTTTAATTATGTAAATGTATTTTGTATTACTTAATATGAGTAGAGGAAGCTATTACCTGTCAGAATGTGTCAATAGTTCTAGTGAGCAAAGCGTTTAATTGGAAAAAAGTAGCCACCAAACTCCATGCCCATGCCATCACTAGCGTCACCAAGTTAATTACAATATTCGTCACATGGATGTCATTTTTAATTGATACTGTAAACGTTGTATGGTTTGCTCATTAAAGAATCTACGTATAGATGTATAGAGGAAGTGAATATCTATGAGAATATATCAATGTTTCCAGTGAGCAAAGCATTTAGCCCCCCCAGTGAGCCCCCAGCATCACTACACGAATTACAGTATGCATGATTAGGTTACAGTTTGTATTTGTTACTGTTATGTTTTACGACTTTCTCATTAACACCTCTATTTTTATATGTCTAGAGAAAGCGATTATTTATCAGAATATCAATATTTCTAGTGAGAAAAGTGTTATAATGGGTTAAAATAGCAAACAACCCCCAACTCATATTTTGGCATTTGAAAATATATTAGCTTTTTTGTAATATACACTACCGGTCAAAAGTTTTAGAACACCCCCAATTTTCCAGTTGTTATTTAAATTTAAGCAGTTCAAGTCCAATGAATAACCTGAAATGGTACAAAGGTAAGCGGTAAACTGACAGACTTTTGACAATAGCGACTTCTATATTGTTCATAGAGTCACCTATTACAAACAGCCATTGAACCAGCCCTGTCTGAATTACAGGAGAGGCTTTGACCAGTTGCGCCACTTGGGTGTCCTCAGACTAGCCAGCCTAGACTAGAGATTACTGGCTTGAGTCACAAGGCTGTGAGTGCACGAGGCTGATTTATGTTGTTTTTTTGTCTGGGTCTGTGAATGACAAGCTGACACTGTATCAGAGTTCAAACCTGAAGCCTGCATGTCTGTGTAAATATGACCTTGCAAAGCCAACCAGCACTTTTGAGTGGATATCAGCTCTAGGAACTACACTGAGTGAACAGGACTCCCCCTACACTGCACTCTGGGTGTTAGTTTCTGTTCTGTCCCTCCCGGGAGTCTGAATACAGTTACAGAGGGTGAATAATCAGCTGTAATGTAAGTAAGTCTGTAGGTGTAAAGCACATAACCAGAGTCCCTTCTCACCATCAAAGCCACAGTGAATACTTGAAAAACACTCATCGGTTTGTAGAAACCCAAGAGATAATGTCCAAGTGGCCCCAGTATGAAGGGAAGAGGGTCAAGAGGGTGTGAAGATTACAATAGTGGAAAAAGTGCTATTTTGCCTGTGTAAACACAACTATTGTGCTACCTGTGCTGAATCAAAGATGTTCTTCATTAAAGAGTCACATTTAAGGATGTTGTGTTACTGTTGGAATGCACACCTGTTCAGTATCTCAGCATTTAGGCTACGGAACTGCATTTTGGAGTTACAGTAGTGCCAAGCCCTGTTTGCAATCACACCATCTTATTGAACTGAAATGAAGCGCAGGGTCACGAGCCAGCAGCTTGTTATCCCAAACTCAGAGGCAGAGGATCTCCTGGTGTAGGTCGGGGAAGCAATTAAATAATCATAAATCTAACTGCAAAAGAATCTACAACTCTGTTCTAGATGTGGGTTTGGATTACACCCAGAGATCGAATCAATGAAAGTATGAATTGTTACCTTAGCCAGGTTGCTGTCAGAGCTGGGGTACATGAAAGGGTTAACCATATTATACCACTGAAGAGACAGAAAGGAAAGGAAATTAAAGGGGGGTTGTTTTTAAATTCTTATGTTTGATTTTGAACAAATAGCTTGTACTTGTTTGTTCTTGTATGGGATCTTGAGGTTTTAAGGGAACTCAGTCCCTGCATGACTCTCATTGCCATTAACATATTGCAGGTTTTATATTTATTTATGTATTTATTATAACCAGGGAGATATCTTTAGAAACAAATATATATGATGTGTAAGAAATGTTTTCTGCATTGTTGTTTCATGAATCTGCATTCTTAAGTAGGGAGATTGTTTATTAGAACTAGTATTCTTTGTATTTTATATTAACTGTACTTCTGTACATTTTTCAGTCATCCCTTGTATTAATACTTAATTTGAATTTTGTATTGAATTGTATTACTGCCCTTTTGTAATGCTTGTGAAAACTGTAAGTCAACCTGGATGCAAATAAATTAATAATAATAATAATAATAATAATAATAATAATAATAATAATAATAATAATAATAATAATAGTCTAATCATTTATGCCAGGGTTTCCCAATGGGGTGGTTGAAGGATGGCTTTGGGGCCGCATTTGGCCCCCGGGCTGCATTTTGTGAACCCCTGATTTATGCCAATCCTGGTCCTGAATTTACTTTTATCTATAAGGAAGGAGGTGGAGGGGTTGTGCAGTGGGTGGTGGTTTGCTAGCACTTGATTTTCTTTCCTGAGAATTTAATGCAGTAGCGACACAACAATCTAGTGATGTTTGGAATGTTTCCTTGACGTTGTTGGCAACGCTGCACGGTAATGAGAAAAATAGTCTGTTGCTTTGTTGAGTTCTACTCTATCTGCCAACACCCACTCTGTGTCTTATGTAATTTTCCCAGTCCTTAAGAAGCAGTGTCATCAGTGTCAAATCACTTATTTTGTTCCTGCCTCAAAATACTGAGCTTGTCAATAAGACCCTAACCTATATGTATGAGAATTGAAGCCCAGGCCAAATTTCTGCACACCTAGGCAACTTTAATGATTCTTTGCACAACGTTTGTGAAATTCAAATAAAAGCCATAATCCTAAACATACAAGATTGCCTTTATTATATTTATAAATATGTATTGCTCTTTTCTGGATCAAGGTTGCATCTAGCTATATTTGATAGTTTGATAGTGACTTAACATGTTAAGTACAAAATTTGACCTTTCCTTAAGCTTTCATTTCAGGAGGTTGTGTGGTCCAGAGGATAAAAGATTCCCAACTCAAATGACTGTTACCAACACAACGCTTTCTCCTGAGTTACTTAGCTTCCATGTGCTCTGTACTTCAGATAGGCTATACAGTCAAGTTCCTCTTTGTCAGCCACTGCCAAAGAATAACTCACCCTATAAGTCTTTGTCAATCGCTTAAAAAAAACTAAAAGGCACTTGCTAAATAACTTATTCCAATCCTGTTAGAACCTGAGATGTAAAATTTGGCAAAGGCATTCCTCTGAGTTACCTTTAAATTACATCCTGTTGCAGTTTGTTCGTGGTTTCACAATACAACGCCGAGCATTACAACACTGACGCAAAACTGCAAATAGCTACATAGTTTAAAAATACAAACAGATGATTTTGTCATTATTTTAAAAGGACAGCCAGCCACTTGCGGGTTGATCAATGTGGCCTTTCTAGCCAAGAGAAGATTCAAAAGGTCAGTTTCGCTTATATTTGGAAATGTTAAACCAGGGCTTCAAAACCAGTGTAGACGAGGATTGCACGAGTGATTTTGCAGTAGCCAATGGACAGTGTGGATTTCGGTGTTGAATTGGACTGGATTCAAAGATAACACAAACCTGGGTATTCAATACTGCTGTTTACAAGGTGCTTGCTTTCTAACCTTTAAAGCACCAATGATACTTTGTAATACTTTCTTTCCTTTGAACTTTCAGATCAAAAGCATATCTCTGAATGCCTGTGTTCCAAGTCAAGCAAACATTGAAAGGCAATTTGTATTCTGCAATTCTGTATTATTGGAGAGGCTAATATAGATATAATGTATTGAAAGATGGGTGTGTATTTTATTTATTGACTTCTACTGTTTGTGAAAAATAAAGCGATAATATACAGAGGGGTGAAAACAGGAAAACAAGAAGAGTTTTAGGAGGCTGGAAAAGACAAAGTTAGGAACAGTGGCAAAGAGGAACTTCTGACATCGTTCCAGCAACAGTTGGATGGGATTCAAATCATTCAATGATTGATAAGCAATTATGTGAGCCACAGGCAGCATCTCTCCTCTGTAGCATTTCTAACATTCTTATATAAACCCAACAGAGTATAGAAAAGATGACAGACACTATATTGGGCAAGGCACAGTGCAGAAAGACTACAAGTTATCTACTATGTAAAGACAAAAAGGTTTGTTTCTAGGGCTAGCCCCATCTTACTAATAATTTGGTTTAGAAAATCTTCTGGATACTTCAGGTTAAATGCTTTGTTCACTACCTTGTCCAATCAGGCTGCAGCAATGGCTGATCAGTGTTGCTTGGTTGATCTACACAGTATGTGTGGACTAGGGCAACGCAATGTAAGGCAAACTGCTTTGTAATGCTGCCTTAAAAATACACATTTAGCAAAGGTAAACACTACATTTCCTTGTTTGTTTGTTGCAGTTTAGGAGCAAGTGACTTATGTTTTAGTGGGATGACAGAACCAGATTATAAATACACTGACCACAACAAGACAAAGTGAAAAAAGAAAAATCATGGCATTTCAATAGCACAGATAGGACCACCTGCAAATATCTTAATGATCTTTTCTCCACTGTGTTTTTTAAGCCGGGCAAATCAAAAGCACATGTCAAAAATTACATCCCAAGAAAAGTATTTTCTTTGAGGATCTATATTTGCAAAGAAAAAGGTTACGGCAAAAACAATAAACTTGATCTCCAGCAAAAAGAGCTTTGATACTTTTTAAATTGTATTTGTTTTTCATTCGTGCTTTGAAACTTGAAGAAACAAAAGAAAATGCCTATCAAGAGCATAGCGGGGTCTGGAGCCCTGCCTTATGAGTGAGTGAGTGCCTTGAATTAAAGGCACACACATCTACATCGGGGAAGTATCAAATTAACATCAAGAAAATATTTTCCTTGAGAGAAACAGTGAAACTTTCTGTGGACATCGTGTTCCTCTGAATCACCAGCAAGGTCTATTTTTAACAGCCACCCTGGAGTCGTACGGAAGCCTAAGACTGTATTACGAGAGGGACTGCTCTCTGGTTTGAGAAAGCACTCTGTGTGAACCAAGGTCATGTCTGTATGTGAGGGAATATGACCACCTCAATTTCAGTGAATGTTTCAGTTTAGATATCTGAGCTCAGGAGGGGGGGTAATGTAACTGATCAAGGAACGGCAAACCAGATCCAACTGATCAACAATTACCATCATTGCTTTTATATAGATACATGTATATAAAAACAGACTGCACTCTATCATGGTAACTGTTGCCTGAGTCTGGGTCACAACCTTATTCTTAGTCTTCTGGAACTGTTTTAATAAAATATAATGTGGCTTGTTTTTTTCCGAAGCAGACAAAGAAAGACTCAGAGCTGCGGTTTTGCTTTACAGTAATTGTAGCAAGCGGAATGCGAAAGTTAACAATGTGAATCAGAATGTGACATTCTCTGTATAACTAAAGGTACTGGGACAGCCGACTACATACAAAAGACAGTTGTTCATTGAAAAGGGTCTTGGTCTGACAGAAAGTTGCAATCCTTTTGAGACCTGGTGGGAGGAATACTGTGTTACTAGTGCAGCTCAGGTTGATCCCAGAGATGTTCTGTGTGTTGAGATCAGGTTTTCTAAGTAGGTCTTAAAACTACATTACACAGGACACAACCTCAATTCATTACTAGCAAAGGCACATCTCTTCAGACTGTACCTGTAATATGGCAGCCTTATGCACTTTCTTATTAAACTATGATTATTTTGTTTTACTGCAACTGTTCCTGTGCCAAACTCTCCCTTTAGCACTATAGGATATATTCACCCCCACCCCCCACCCCCCATGGCCTTTTTTATATTTTGTTTTGTAACAATCTAAAATGTACATGCATTTAAATTAGATTTTTGTGTACTGATTGTTATACCACATTTTGTAATGTTTTTAAATGTCTCTCATTTAAACTGCAGGTATGTTAATAAATGCATAATAATGTATGCAGCTGTTGTACATTATAATATTATTTATTATAATGTATTGTTTGGTTATAAATAAATAATAATAAGCTCAAAATCTATTTCATTGTTTTGTTGTGAGAATTGCGAATGTGAAAGTGAATTTACCTAGATGTTACAGTGGTTTCAATGCTTTACGCTTTAATTCTGTTAAATAACGCTGTCACATAGCGCCCTCTAGTGGATACACAACAGGCTACATGGTCAGCAAATAACATGTATGACCAGAGTAGAAAGAGTTTACCGGGAACAGCACTTTCTCTCCACATGAGAGCGCTGTTGTTTTAAAGTTTAAAACAAAACAAAAAATGCATTTAAAATGTACTGTTAATATGTAGATAATCCACAAGTGTTTCCTTTCACTAGGATGTTTTGGAAAGATCGGAGCAAAATTGTATTCAAGAGGCATACAAAAGATACATAGAGAGAGCAATAGAGATACCCAATATACAATGTAGATTATAGGATATACAAAACTGGATGAATTCAGAAGGTTTGGGGGGATTCAATTCAATAATATTTTGAACTATGCAAACTATTGTTTATTAGTGGTCTGTCACAGAGGACAAAGAGAGGGGAAAGCAGCGCAATAAAAAATAAAAAAGGTTTTGATTTGATTGGTTTGTTTCTAAGTGCAGGTACACCCTAGGCCTCTTCAATAGCGGCAGTTTGATAGAGAAATACCTGGCCATGATTTTGAATCCTAGCCAACTGTTACCCCTGGACCATTTCTAGTGCCATTTGTTACCATGATTGAACTCAAAACACGTAGGTCTCAAAATAACTATTGTTTTATGATTTTGCACTGTGTACCAGTGGCCTTCAAGACCTGATGAGCTTCTAGATAGATGTTCTATATTGTTTAAGAAAATTGGAAAATTAATAAAGAAGGAAACTGTAGATATAAATTACGATACTTCCTCCCCTACATTTCTTAATTATGTCCTAATTTTTACCGTTAGTTTATTAGTCCAAATATTTTGTTATTTTATTATAATTTAATATACCGTGCCTTTAAAAATATAACAATTCAGTAATTAATGATAGGATGCTAGACCTGCTTTCACCATTGACTAGAATATAATGGAGTGTGGTTTTTAAAACTGTTTTATGTTTTTTAAAAAGGTTTTTGTTATTCTTTTGGATTGTGTATCACTTCTATCACTCTCTGCTGGAGTGACTGGGAAGAGGACCTCCTGAGGAAGTTAAATGACACTGGGATTTAACAGAAAGACTCTTGTACAAATACTCTTGTGAAGGCTTTGGGGCTGTCATGTCATTATCTGATTAATACTAATAATTATTCAATAATAAATCAAAAACAAATACTCAATATTGTTTAGTTCCTTTAACTCTGTGGGCAGTTTTAAGGCCAATATCTACTGAAGGAAAGAAAAGGAAGGGGGCAGGAGCAACAGAGCCTGCACATCACCCCCATCCGTGACCAGGAGTGGTGAGATCACACTCTACAGGGACATGAGCAGAACATACAAGGTCCTGCGAAATTGGACTTACATAAGACCTCCTGATAAGACTGTTAAAAAATAATCTTGCAGGTCCTACATTATACTTGTCTCAACTGTTGGTGCTAAGCAACAAAGTGTGGTCTTAATCTTATTTTGTGAAGAACATTAAGAAAATGTAAAGTAAAAAAAAAACTTAACATAGTTGTGCAGCTGTGATGTGAATGAAATCAACTCACAGTCACCCGCCTCCCTTAATTGATAAATCTGAATTATATTACATCTAGAAGAAATGGTTCTATTGCTGGCTTGATATCTGGAACCCCTAAAATGTCCTATAGCATTCTTTGTAGCCAAAACAAATGGTTCCATAGAACTTTTTTGGTGTTCCCTGAATATTAACAGAGCAATAATAAGCTGTTTGCCAAGTAAAAACTCATTCTGGTCACTTTGCAGCAATTTCAGTGTTTCTAGGCTACATAATGAGTTACATGAATGTCTGTAAATAATTTTTTTCACGCCATTTTATATTGTAGGGTTTTTAAAATCAGGGCCTATATGTTCCCTTTTTTATTTTAATGTTAATATATTATCTTATTCTATAGGCTATTATCCCAAGCAAACAAACGTAGTAATTAATGGGTATGGAAGTTCACATACCTGATTGTCTAGCTACATAGATTACTTTGTGCTTGTAATTCACGATTACAAAGTTAAAATAACCCTAATAACTTTATACTTACATCAAAAGTTATTTATTCTTCGCTGAGGCAGACTCACACAAATTCGGTTTACAGCTCCTGTCCATCCGTGTGCAGCAAAATCCATTTGGACCAATGAGAGCATGGCACAGTGCAGACATACAGGCACGGTCTATATAGCACCTTTCACCCCAATGAAGATCAATGAAGATCTTCATCAATGATCTCTGGTAGATCAAAACGTTGTTAAAAACCTGAGAAGCATGGGCTGAATAAATACTTTTTATGATTTTTTGGAGCTATAAGTAAGTGTGCAGGTATTCTTTTCATTTTATACAATGTTGATGTTAACATTTTTGTTTTCATGACAGCAAGTGAAGGGAATATGATAAGGCCAGTTTCAACCAGGTCATTTCCAAAGACATTCAACTGAGATTTATGTCTACCATAGTCATCATAACCTTTAACATGGAAGTGGTTCTGGAAATAAAATATCAAATAAGCCCGGGTTCTCTGACACTGCTGTGCAATCAAGCCCTGGAGAATAAAGGAGAAAAAACAATTGTAAATTAAAATGTCATGTCTTCAGCCAAGCTAAGTGAGCTTGACCTTTTTGATTAATCCTCCCTTATGTAAAGAACCATTTAAAGGGTCAGGTCTTTTTATTGTTTAGTTTTTGATAAATAGTACTACAGCATGTATGTGGATTTCTCCTGGGCCTCATGACATAAACTTGGATCTACCAGACTGTTGCAGAAAAGAAAGACATTCCTTGCCTTATTTGCAGATTTAAAAATCCCAGAGTGAAATCTAGATGTTTTATTTTTAGTCATAATAATCTTGATTTTGTCTCTTGTGTATTACAGAATCCCACACCATTCTCAAAATTACACAGTACAATGAAAAATGAGAAAAATGTATCTTTAAAAAACAATATAAGAGGAAGCACTTGAATTGTTTGGTATTTACACAGGATGAATGACAAAAATAATGTATTTGTAAGTCATGGGTGAAATCAGAGCAATTCAGATCATGTCATATTTTTAGTTTTTTTGTTAATATTTTGTTTTGGGTATATATTTTTTATTTTTATTGTGGAAAACTTGTATTGTCTGTTATGAGTCCTGACCAAAGTACCATAGAACACCTCTGGGATCAATTGGACTGGAAATGGTGCTGTTGGGAGGAAGAGACCAGAATACCTCTGGTAACGTATCAAAATTATTACAGAAGTCATAAGGGCCAAGAGTGGATGTACAACTAATCAAAACAGATTGCAAACAAATAGATTATGCCCTATACTTTTATTACTACAGTGTATATGTATAAAAGTAAAGATGTCTATTCAAACAAAGATCCTTAATATAACTGACAATAACTACCAACGGACTGCCTGACATTGTAGAATGGATAAACAGTATCTCCACATGCCCAGATGTCATTAAAGTCCTGATGTGTACAGACACAAAATAGTAAACTATTTCAAAGCACAATCCCAGGCCATGTGATCGACACAGCACAAACAGCTCTGTTGCTGTTTTCAGCGTCTGCACTTGACTAGACCTCGTTTAAGGCAAGTGCCAGTTAAGCGCTGGAAACGAGAGAGCATGTCCACTTGTTCTGTCTTCACAGTTGGACGTCTGCCAATACAAATTGTTCCAGCTTTAGGGATTGTAATCTCATTTCCAGGCTGGAAAGTATGCAATGGCTCTGTGTTCTGCCCAGGACAGGAATTCCTGTTTTGTTTTGTGTGTGTAGTTTTTTTTTGGCGTTTGTTTTTCTTGTACTGTCATCAGTGGGGAGGCTGGGTCATTTCTTGCCATGGAAGCCTTTGAGGATACCCTTCGGATCAGAAAAAGTGAAGTAATCTTTTGTAAGACCAAGGGCCTTTTCCCTGTTCTTCTAGATGCCAAAGGAAAATAGCATCATTCCTAATGTATTAGGTTGTACTAACAATGGAAGCCTGCTTAACTTGTGCTGCAGTAATAATATGAAATGGTGGGGAGAACGCATGCTGTTATTACTTTCCTGCTCCTAGAGGATTTCTGTGGACAGTTTTCAGCACGGCACCAGCCTCAGACCTTATTAAATAAATCATACACATACATTAATAATAACTGAGCACTGATATCACTGCTTCACTGCCTGAAAGTAAGGGGAAAAGGGCCACTGTTCCAGAAATAGTGTTTGCTGACTCAAAAAGGTGAATTATTGCAATCAATTGTAATTAGTGTTCCTTTAATGCAGAGTATACTTAATTCTCTGAGTGTTTAATTTTGAGTATATATTACTGTCTAACACTCATTTCAACACCAGAAGAATACCATAGTAATCTCTTAATCCGCCCCCCCCCCCACCCCCCACCCCCCACCCCACACACACAGAAAATAATTTACACAGGGTATTACTCAGGAACTGAGGAATTACTGATGTTTCAACAGGCCGTTTTCTCAGTTTGTTTTTCTAGCAAATGAGGCAGAAATGCAGGCCCGAAATAGGTCCACACTATCACTCTACAGAGGTAATTTAAGTCAATGGAAATTAGGAAAAATATTATGTGAATTAGAGGTCTGTTTCCTGACTGTTCGGTCAAGATCTTATAATGGCTTCCTAGGGAAACTGAGAAGGCAAGATGTACAAGAAAGGTTTCTATTTGACTCTCCCCACGAAATGTAAACCTGTTCAAGATTCAGTCCCAGGCGTAGAGAGCTTACTTCTTCTACTGTTAATATTTAAAAGTGTCTGTATATACCAAGACTGAGAAGGTGTTGGATTTTGGCTCCGTTTATTAAACAGATGGATTGGGTGCAACATTCCCTAAGAAGGTCTTGCCCTTAAAATGAACGCAGTAGGAACCAGGTGACACACAAGGAGGTATGCAACAGGAAGGCAAGACTACAGAGTATCAGTATCAGTCAACAGATAAAGGCATGAAACTCTTCATATCAATGCGCAAAGGTGCTTTAAAGAGTGACACTGTGGACTGCATGTTCAGTGTTTTGGCATGGGGTGGCATGCTTCCAGAATAGTAACTTGTTTAAGTAAATGCAGCAATTCACTGAAGGATTAATAATATATACATATATATGACCCCTGCACATATTTTCAGAGCAGTTTGCTCTTTGAAGCGGTGCTGTGTATAAGAGGGTCAAAGCTCATCTGTTCACGTCGGGTGCTAAAGCCATTATTTTCTCAGCTCACAGGAAGCGCCTGGGGAAACGAGGCTTTGTAGGTCTAATCAGGCACTGCATTGTCCAGGCCCGAGAAACACTCCAGCATCTATAGTTTCCAGAAGATTGGTGCTGTGATTAAAGGGGACAATGACTGAAAATAAAAATAAGCCTTAAATTTTTGTTTTCTTTACAAATCTTGGTTCTCTCAACTCTCACAATGGAGAGTATACTCTGTGGGAGAGGCCTGGCCAGTACACAAAAAAGTGCAAGCACAAACAAGCTTCAACTCTTATACGGCACGGCCATTGTTTAAACCAGTTTTTCCACCAAACTTTGCACTATGAACAGTGACCTTCTGACATCTGTGGACCATGCATGATGGCCAAAGCTTGTAATGTGTTGGAGGTGTGCTCAAACCTTTCTTACCATTCCTGCTACCTGGCCTGGTGAGCAGCTCATTGATGGATGCATTCTCACAGGGTGTGGACGTTCAAACAGAAGTGAAAACAAGAATGCTTCCACGATTAATTCAAAATAAATTAGTAATGAAATTAGTAAAGTAAGAAAAATATGTACGTAAATAAAGTAAACAAACGGAACACTTTGGTTATAGGGATAATCTAAAAAACAAAACCACACTACATTGGTGAACATGGTGTTTGAGAGTACTCCAACTTGGCATTGGTGTTGTGTCCAAGCTGCAGGGCCATGAGGCATATATCTACACCCATATAGGTTTAAGGCTGGTCAAAGAAGACTAGTAAACAGATGGTTCACATTTGAATAAGCAATCTGTACAGTGAAGAGGGCAGGACTTCAACAAGAACAGAGATAATAGTGTCTGTTTCCCTATATTCTGCCCCCCCAGCTCACCACATAGCAGGTAAAGTGGAGAAGGGAGGGACGTCGGGCAGGAAGAGAAAGGAGGACTTTAGCCAGCAGTCAGCACTCCTACTCTTGCAAATAGAGCCACATGATCCATCATAAGTCTTCAGTTTAACCTCTCCCACAAAAGGCAGCTAATGACTTGTGACTAATCGTTGTCGAATCTTATTCAGTTATTATGCCCTTCCTGCATTTGATGATATCACACACATCACACTCCACACCCACCTCTCAGAGTATCTGAGGATCTCACTCCCCGCTGCCCCACTACGATGTTGTTGCTGGAATCGTTACAGTTAATACTTGGAATTTCTCCGACCCTTGGCCCCCACCCCGTTCCCCAGGAAACAAGTCACACTGCGCCACTGTGACGAATTCTGAGTGTGTTCGGCACATCCAGGCGACTGACAAAAACAAGCCAAAGAGACCAACACCATATTTCCCCCAGCCTTCTCTTCTTTAATCATATTAATGCACAAACACAACCATCACAATGAGAACACAGAAAAGACACTTTACGAAACCGAAGGCTCCCATCAGATTGCCATGTTCATGGAAATAACTTCCATCCAGCCGATAGACAGACAGACAGAACCCCACCCCCCATTTATACTTTTACCACTGTGAACATTCAGTGAGAGTCACCTGGCATAAATGAAAATCACATCCACTGCTTGATCACAGAACACTGCAGGTACATTACACACTAATATATCTACTACTATAACAGAACACACCTTGCAGAATAGATAAGACACCCACTTGTACATTAGCAGATATTTCTTTATTGTGATGTTTTTTTGTTTTGTTTAATTGATATGTTTAATTGTCCATTGCTCACTAAGGCTTCTGGAACAGGAGAATATTTGCCATTGAATAATGTCCGTACATCTGTATTTAACTGGGTCCCAGGGTCATCAATAGCAATGCAGCCTTTCAGAAGAGGTAGTGCAGGTGTGCCAGCATTTAGTATAAATAAAAGACATTCTCCAAATCCCACGAATAAATACGCAAATAAATAAAGGTTGCAAATCTTCTTTGTAACGGCTTCAGCATCAAAGTACCCATAGTATGGTTTGACTTGCGGTGAGACTTACAGATCCAATTCATATTCCATGTGCAAGAAATGCACACCATATAAGGGAACCAAAAGGGCAATCTTGATATAAATACAAACCGCACTGAATAGAACACAAACAAAAAACTAAACATACTAAACTAGATCAGGAAATCCACTCTTCTAAATGACTGCATTGCCAAAGTACTGTTTATGCCTGTGATCAAAGATTAGATCTTTGTGACTGGCCAAGGCATAGGGTTTCTGGCTCAGTTGAAATTGCTGAACTTTGAATTTTAATACACAGAGTATTCTCAAATTGACCTGATTTCTGACCCCAATAAGACGACGCAGGCTTATTTCACAGCAGCAAATGTTATTATAATGAATTTGTTTGAGTGAATGCAGCCACAAATAATGATGATACAAAAAATAATAATAAAAAAAAAAACATAATCTAGATTCAGTTTTCTAGTTTAAATATAAACAAACTGATTTGATATGAGCAGACAAGGGGGTGAGGGGTCAGATATAAATTAGAACACAAACAGGAGCAGTTAAATACAACACTTGGGTGGGGACTGCAATACGGTATTCAAATGGTTTAATGGTTAAAACAGATATTGTATTTATCACAAAGTAGAAGCCTACATTATTTTCTCAGATCTCTGGCTAAAGACCACCTACTCTATGGCATGCAAGTTTTAATTCCCTTTGAATGATTACAGGTGACTTGTTGTGGGTTGGCTGCCAAAAAGCATCCACTTTGCATTGAGAGAACCTTGTTGTGGATTAGTGTTAAACAGTTTTAATTCGTTGTCAATAAATTGAGTCTTTACTGGGCAGAGAGTACCAGTTCGGTAATATTCATTTGCAAAAGACAAAATGCATATCAAGACAGGCATGAATCCAGCATCACATATATGTACAGAGGCCTGACAGATCAGGATAATATATTGCTCTCCAGCCTGGTATCTTAGGGGTTAAATCAGATTATTTTAAATCAACTCATATTTTTGTTTTTTGTTATTTTTAACCTTTTGATATATTGTTCCTTAATATCCCACTTTAACCTATACTTTGGGTTCATTTTTGTCCTTTTTCAGAAGAAAAAAAATCTAATTAACAGTTTTCTTTTGTTTTTTATCTTTCCTGAATAAAATGCCCAGCCTAGCTTAACAGGCCAAAGTATAGCAAAGTGCATTTATAGAAGTGAGTTAGTCCACCAAGCAAGTACTGCATACCCTTTTTCTGTTCCAACACATGAGATGAGAAATTGAGATGAGAAAACAAATCAATAAGTTATTCAATAATAATAATAATGAAAAAAGTCACCACAGCAAATAGGCGATTTTTATGTCAGTGCACACTGTTACATGGTTTGTTGGGAATGCACAACGATCAACAAGGATTCTAATGAGATGCCAACTACTGCATGACTCACAAACACTGCACAACATCATCTCTCGTGGTGGGGGGGAGGTCGAGGATGGGACATGCCTAGTCATCAATCTTTCCATCAAGGATGCTCTCGAAGGAAAAGGGAACAAACTTGAAGCCCTGCCCGGTGTAGAACTTATTCTGGAACTCCACCCTGCACAGACAGACAGATAGACAGACAGAAGAGAGAGAGTGGGGAAACTGTATGAGTTATTGTTGTCCTTGAGTGTTACACCAGATATTCTGTTCTGGTTTCACAAAATAGAGAGCACACAAGACAAGAAGGTGTTTGAGACAGGACGGGATTTTAAAATTGCTATGAAACAGAGACCTTTGTGTTTAAATTCAGCACTGCACAGAAGCAAAACTGAGTATCGTCAATTATCCTTAACATCTGTACGCTTAAAAAAAAAAGGCTTATAACTGGTTTTGTATATTTAGGAATATATTTGCACATATTTAGTGTTGTCTGTAGATCTGAGTCTACTAAAGCAACTAATATTTATCAAATTTTAAATCCAGTGAGCCGTTGAGCTTACACAGAGTGACCACCAGATCAGTGTTACCAGCTTGTTATGCAGAGTAATTACCTTCATAATTAAGGTGTGACCCTTAACTGACAAGGTGTGATAGAATAAAGGTGTCATACTGGACTGACACTATCCTTGTGAATGTATCAATACAATCCCACAGTCCGCATTCTGTAAAACAGAGTTCAAATGATAATGTCCATTTAATTCCTCCATGTGGAACAGTGACATGGTAGGCGGCACTCTTTGTATCCGAGATTTGGTTAAGCTTTATTTTAAACAAATGAAAACCTTCTCTTGGTGTAATACATGTATGCAGATGCTGTCAGAAACATCAGAATAATAACAAGTTGCCTTGTGTTGTGTCAAATAGCTGAATATTACAGACTATAATGCACTCAGTGCTCTGATTAATAAACAACTTCACTCTAACTGCACACTCTGTACTGCTGCTGCTGGGGAGTATGGGTCTCGGTGATGCGAGTGCCTTGCTCTCTGTTAACGTTCCCATCTTCCCAGAGTTTATGCGCCAGTTGCAGAGTCCACTTTTCCACTAAAAAGGGATGCATGGAGCACTGCCAGTTTGCCAGTGTCTCAGTGAAGCTAGACCAAATAAGGAATGAAAAGCTAATGATTCAGAAGGAAAACAAGCGCCCTTTGCTTATTCACACACAGTGAGAACAAATTTTCCATTCCAGCTGTCTGCTTCCAAAAAGTATATTTTAACCACCGCCGAACCGCATTTTGTTTTTACATTACCAGGTGTAAAAAAAAAAAAAAAAAGACTGAGCATGAAAACAAGCAAAATGTTTATAGAGGTGTTTTTTTTTTTTTCTTTGTTTTGTTTTAAAGCTTACGGTTTATCAGAGCCATAGAAAGCTCTGTTCAATAAGGACAAATCAGTGTGTTTTGTTTGCCTCTCTTGGATTTCTCTATGTCAGCTTTACTTGGAGGCTTTATTGCTCCTCCACCCTCTCCCTTCATCTTGTTATTGCATCTTAAAATTGCTGTTCCTTCCAAGACCTCCTGTTTTTGATTGTTTGTCTTGTCTGTTTAGATTGTGGACCAAAC
Source organism: Amia ocellicauda (assembly GCF_036373705.1). Lineage (NCBI taxonomy): Eukaryota > Metazoa > Chordata > Actinopteri > Amiiformes > Amiidae > Amia > Amia ocellicauda. The sequence goes on along the minus strand of NC_089852.1, from coordinate 20,952,855 downwards.
TAACTTTTTCAGCAAAAACATAAAATCCTTAGTCCAAATATTGAGAAAGCACAATTCCTCACCAATAGTTGTCCAAGACCCTTGCTGATTGCTTTGGTGATGGATAGACAGACAAAGGGTAGCGGAGAGAAGCAGAACAACTGCATTTCAGCCACTGGCTTCAACAAACATTCATTCGTAAGAAATGAGAGGGGGTTATAGGTCACGTCTCAAAACTAAACTGCATTTGACATCCTGATATGAAGAAGCAAAGTATGTGGTCCCTTCCTTCCATTCCCCCGTTGACTTTTAGATCTGTCAATATAGCTAATGAACGCCAAACGGCACCGACCCCCCACCAGTCCCCACCACCTCCCGGAAGACGATACCTCTATTTTTAAACCTGAATATGGAGCATCACAAACTAACTGCTTGTTGACCTTTCACTTAGAAATGCATGTGATTCTGGAGTTTGTCTCGAAGTAGAAACCATAGCTAAATCCAAGCTACAGATTTGGCCTCGCCCTGTAAGAGTATTTTGACCAGCCTAGACTGTGAGCTTTCCAGTTTTCTAATAAAGTGATACACACATTAACAACGTATCACTCTGACAGAGGAAAATACCACGAATCAGGATTGGGACCCAAACATAATCTGGGGAATCAAGAGAGCTTATACTGCACCTGGCAGTTAATAAATATAATGAGATCTGATTTTTCAGTACATTATGAAAATATGCTGTTGATCTGCAAATGAAAAAAACCCTGATGGAAAAGGGAGTGACTAACAAAAATGATTATTATATTTTTTGTCTGACTCCGTCAACTCACAGTCAACAATTTGTAAAACAATATGAAAGTTACATGGTTACATACAGAAGAGTGGTAAAACAAACAGAAAAGATGTTCTATAACAGAAAGGTCAGAGAGATATATAAATGAATCCAATGCTGCATAAGTTACTGCAATAAAGCACCCAAGTGTGATTGAATTTCATAAGCATGTAGAAGGGAGGGCTAAACGCAAGCACTCAGATTTTCCTGTAGCCAGCACTGTCAAGTAGTGTGATACAATAGAACTGATAATGTTGTATAAAATGAGGATGCATCATACAGTCATCAGATTCAACCATATAAAAAATCCTTGTAAAAAGTAGGCTTCTAACCAAATCACAGCAGCACAGGTTCTAGTAATATTTGCTGTTCCAGACATAGGCAGTGTGAGACTGGAGCGGCACACTGAGGTTAAAAGCTCGCCTTACACTCTCACCAGCGGAATCTTACACCTTTAAGCAAAAACTAACAGCAGGCCCAAATACCTGAGGGCTCCACACACGCCTTGTAAGGAGCACTCAGAAAAAAATTATTCCCCTGAAAATACATTAAAAAAATTAAAAACACATAAAAAAAAAAAAAAAAAAAAAAAAAAAACACCTGGCGTAGAAAATGACTTAAAAATATATATATATTTATTTCCAATATGACCGGCTCAAAATTCTGTTCAGTTACAAGCCCAAAAGTATCATTTGTTTTTCCATATGGGAAATCCAAGGTGTGTCATATTTGGTGTGGTGTCAAATGTAGTGCACTTCGACCTGCTGACTGGACCCCGAAGCAGCTCACACCTTTTAAAATGAACTAGAGGTGACAAGCCATTAATCACATCCATATGGTTTCTGTGTAAAAGTACTAGATTTACCATTCGTGTGTTAACATCAGAATGGACACAATCAGCATTTTACCTTATACTTAAGAAAAAAAAATTAAATTAAATTAAATTCTACCACTAATCTTATTATTATAATGTGTCACAGATTTACTAACCAAATTATATTTCTACTAACCAAAATTATATTTCTTAAGGTATATGAGTCTATTCAGATTAGATATGACTATAACTGGTTAGAATAGGATTTTAATGAGAAGTTTGTTTACTTCACTCATAGTTTCACCATTTATTAAAATAAATAAAACTGTATAAACACATTTTGGTGAAAAAACAAACATACTATAGTACGGTAGAGTATGCCAAAACAGTTTTAGTGTTTTTGTCCAAGACAGATATATACAGTACTGTGCAAAAGTTTTAGGCAGGTGTGAAAAAAAATGCTGTAAAGTAAGAATGCTTTCAAAAATAGACATGTTAATAGATTATATTTATCAATTAATGAAATGCAAAGTGAGTGAACAGAAGAAAAATCTAAATCAAATCCATATTTGGTGTGACCACCCTTTGCCTTCAAAACAGCATCAATTCTAGGTACACTTGCACAAAGTTTTGTAGGCATATAGTCAGGTTAAACAGATTAAACAAATATACCAAACAGGTGCTAATGATCATAAATTCAATATGTAGGTTAAACACAATCATTAACTGGAACAGAAACAGCTGTGTAGGAGGAATAAAACTGACTGAGGAACAGCAAACTCAGCTAACAAGGTGAGGTTGCTGAAGACAGTTTACTGTCAAAAGTCATACACCATGGCAAGACTGAGCACAGCAACAAGACACAAGGTAGTTATACTGCATCAGCAAGGTCTCTCCCAGGCAGACATTTCAAGGCAGACAGGGGTTTCCAGATGTGCTCTCCAAGCTCTTTTGAAGAAGCACAAAGAAACGGTCAACGTTGAGGACCGTAGACGCAGTGGTCGGCCAAGGAAACTTACTGCAGCAGATGAAAGACACATCATGTTTACTTCCCTTCACAATTGGAAGATGTCCAGCAGTGCCATCAGCTCAGAACTGGCAGAAAACAGTGGGACCCTGGTACACCCATCTACTGTCCGGAGAAGTCTGGTCAGAAGTGGCCTTCATGGAAAACTTGCTGCCAAAAAGCCATACTGACGTAAACAAGGCCAAACGACTCAACTATGCATGAAAACACAGGACCTGGGGTGCAGAAAAATGGCAGCAGCTGCTCTGGACTGATGAGTCAACATTTGACAACATAGAACTGATGCTGTTTTGAAGGCAAAGGGTTTTCACACCAAATATGGATTTGATGTAGATTTTTCTTCTGTTCACTCACTTTGCATTTAATTAATTGATAAATATAATCTATTAACATGTCTATTTTTGAAAGCATTCTCACTTTACAGCATTTTTTCACACCTGTCCAAAACTTTTGCACAGTACTACATATATTTCTAAAAAGCTATACTAAAAAGGGAACTGCAGCAGAAGTACAACAATGGGGAGATCTGCTCATCTCCTCTCAGGGTGCAGTGTAAATATTCCAGGCACCCTGCCAGGAAAAACAGCCAATGTCCAGCAGCCAATTTCCACCCCTACCAGGCAACTATTGCTCCGGTCTCTCCTCCTCTCCACTCGGAGGATGAGCACACACCCTGGACTGCCCCCCTGATTGGAGACGAGGTCAAGCGGGCCTCCAATTCCCAACAGCTAACCCTCTCCTCTTTCCACCACCACCGCCTGTCCTACTGCTACATCACCAACAGGGGGAGCCAGCATTCCAAGTCCTCAACATCAGTCGCTCACTTAATGGCAAAGCATATTGGCACATATTGGCACATATTGGCACGCGTTATGCAGTATTTCACACTTTCACAAGTTTTAAGGTGCACTTCAATATACAGATTTTTTTTTTTTTTTTTAACTGAAATTGAGAAATAGTTTCATTATTTGATTACTATATTAGTATTATAAAGATAGAAAAACCTTTAGTCTCATTAGGAGACAGACTCAGGGCATAATGTATCACTTGAAAAGATATCCATCTCCTCGCCTCCTACACAGACAAATTCCTCGCCTGTAGCTCTTGGGCATTTCCAAAACCAAAAATGCATCCAACTTTCACTCTCACACACACATACAGCTGTAGTCAAAAGTATTCACAACCCTTCAATTAGACTAAAGTGATCCAGCGATTCATTGTGTAATAAATACTATTCACTAAAACTTATTTATAAGGATCTCTTTGCATAGTTTGCTGAACACTGATTCAACTAAGTGAAAAGATGACTGAACTGATATGGGTTGTAAACTTTAGCCTGCTACTCTACAGAAATCAAAACAACTCTGAACTGCAAGCAGCCTTAACCGTTAATATGAAAAACGAGTCTTTAATTCCAAACAGTGTCGCACTACTAAATAAACTTTGAACCCATAGGCTCTTATGATTTACTGAGAACTTTGGAGTCATTACAGGACTTATTAGTACAGGGGAGCAATGCTTTGTGAAACATCAGTTAGTAAACGCTCTGCTTCTCTCCAGTTATGCAAATCCTGTGTTTTTTTTCCCCCATTAATCACACACAGACTTTTTCTGTCTCTTTCGACCTTGTTTGACCAGCATGTGAGGCCCTTTCAACACGCTGTAGGACTGGAAAACTAAGAACAGGCTGAGGTTTGTGCAGCCTCTTGTTTCCGGATCTTTCCATGCTGAGGCAGCTGCCCACCCCCACCCCCCAAGTCTGAGGGAAAAATGGAAACATGGGAATCTCTCACTGTGACGGCAAATATTTTTCAGGGAGTTCCAAAACCACAAAAACATGTATAGGAGAGCCTCCCCAGCTACAGGCTGCAAAAATGCGCTAGCAGTGCATTTAGGGAACAGGAGAGATGGAAATGAGAGATATACCACAGAATCCTAGTTGTCCACTGCTTTCAGTATGGATGCATGTCATTTCTGTGTTTGTGTGCATGGGTGTTATTCCTGTTTGTAGAGTGTGTTGACTGTTTAAAAAACAAAACAAAACTTAAATGTTTATTTTTTGTTTTGTTTTCTCAACAATTCTGTAGAAACAATTAGTGCCTGTAAGGGAATAATATGAATGTTGCAACGTTGATCTTGCCTATGGGTGTAACATGAATACATTTCCACTGGCCATTCAGTGTGTACAATAATGATTTGTGTCAGATTGTCTTAAGATCATGGCAAGCATAATACTTGACAACAGACAAAAAAAAAACAAAAAAAACACTTTTCCCCCTTATAAAAAACACAACGCACTATCTTATCTGCATAGTCACCTTGGACCTCTCACTTTTCATTTGATTCCAAGGGTAACACTTAAAAAGAATGTACTGACAAAATTTTTTGTCTGGGAAACACTTCAGGTCAAATAGCGATATTCCAGGTGTACATATGAAAACAAAGGGAAATGATTCTTCTCGGGACTTTTCCAAACAAAACAGTTTTGTTGGTGGGGTTGGGTGGGGGAGTTTTAAATCCATTAGGTAAGTTGGTGATTAGCTCTTAATAGCTTGTAGCAGACAAAGAAAGCGCTTAAGAAAAATGAACTCTGCACTTTGCAACTTACATTCCATCAGCTCGAGTAATGGGCAGAAAAAAAATGCTTTCCTGTCAAGGCATTTTTTTCCTATCCAGTTTTCACAATGCTGTGCTCTTCAAACAGGCTGCCTCAGGCAGCGTTAAAACAGATATTGCCACTGCACCAGAGAAACGGTGAATGGAGAAAGAGTGAGGCTGGGGTGTGGGATGTCTCAAGGACAACTCACAGGCTGGAGAACCACACAAACTGGGTGGAAGATCATGTTCCATTTTGTACACAAAGAAAATTAACAAATCTATAGCCATGGAGATTCGTTAATTCGGGTGTAACTCTGTTGTTTACCCACGGTTTTCGTGGCATCATGTCTCTTGGTGCCACACTTACCAGTGCAATCGCAGGGCGTGCAGGAAGGCAGAGAGCCCCTCCATCACCAGCAGGATGGCTACAGTGAGGCAGGCAAAGGCGGCAAAGATGAAAGACAAGATGATGCAGCCGCCAAAACTGCCTACTGAAAGCCCAGTGTGCATCACCATGGTCCACAGCACCTCCGATAACTCTGTGTGAGGGGGAGGAGGAGAGAGAGAGAAAGATATATAGAGAGTGTGTGATGGGGAGTCGAGCCTTCCAACTCTTAAACCTGGATGCTCTATGGGTCAGTTTTCATGAGCTGTATTATACTGTATTCTACCCCTAAAGTCTGCTGTGTTGTACTATTGTTAATAATGAACTTATGGAAGATGTCAAGTGACACCCACAACTTTTGTCATGAAGACATTTTATTCAGTTTTATTCAGCCAACTTCTAGGGGCAGCCTAACGGAAAACAAATTAATTACTAGTATTTACCAGAACACCTTCAGGAGAATGTGTGACAAGTTGGATATGCCAGGAGAAGAACTAACATTTTTATTAGTAAGGTTCCACAACCATCTACAAGCAAAACCAAACTTTGTGTTCCTCCTCTGAGGAAGAAGGTTTTTTTCAGCATGTAGATGTTATTGAACAATTGGACTCTCTCACACATTGAAGGTGATTGCAACTGAAACAGTAAGAATGTAATGAATACGGTTGTACCAATTGAGTTATAACCACATTTGACTAGCATTATCAGAAATGCACTTACGGGCATGAGCCAAGCTGAGGGCCCACAGGCGCAGGTAGGAGGCAGTGTTGGAGATACAGCCCAGGCAGTACTCAATGGTGTGGATGGCCTGGTGGACCATAGTGTCCCCAAAGTCAAACTGGAAACAGAGAGGAGAGAGAGAAGAGAGCTTTATTTCATACTCCAGTCACTGCTGCACATCAATTCCTCTAGCATCCCCCAAGGCCATATCTACTTGACTCTGTTCCTGAAGGGTCTTAGTCCATGTAATCAAGGTGTCCTCAAATCATTACCATCTTTAATACTTGGAGAGGGGTGAGACTAATCCAATTTAGTTCATTTCTGTTCTGGGTGTTCAGTGGCCTCGATCCCTGCTCCTGGAGAGTCCCAATCCCACAGGTTCTATAGGCCACCCTAAAACCAGCAGTGATTGAAGACGTTCTGTTCAATTTAAGCAAGTGTTCCATGATTTCGAGATCTGGTGCAAACACCTGCATAGTTCTTCAGCCCTCAAAGATCACAGTCACCATTGTGGAAGAAGCAGTGTGTTTAAGGGAGTGGCAATGCTCCCAGTCTTTAGGTAACTGGGCCATTTATGGCGACCTATGACACTAACCAGACTGGGACTCTGAAGGCCAGGTTTGGAGACCACTGAATGCATTTGATGTTGAAGGGCTCAAATCAGAACCATACCCAAACCCAACTGTATGGAGGATCGATAATTAAAGGTATCTGTGTCATAAATGGAAGCAGCAGGTCAGTGTGTGCCCCTTAGCCAAGAACTGCAACTGATTCAGGCAGCTCAGAGATGAGTGACAACAGCAAGTGCTAAGCTATGTGAGCAAAAACTTATAGTCCTTTACCAGGTAATGCAGTACGAAATCATGCGGGGGGGGGTGGGCGTGCTTATTGCAAAGATGAGACAGATACCTGGAATTTGTGACAGGAGAGCACAATGCCCGTCCATGATTAGTTTGTAAGGAAAACGGCTTAAGAGAAAACAAAGCATCAAAGTCATCCAGATGTTAATTTGAATGGTTAAAAAACTCTCAAGTCTACCATTTAGATCACATATGTAACAGGCAACATATAACCCTGTGCACCTTATAATACAATGGAAAGATTGATGTTTATAGAGAGGTTGAGAGTGACACGGGGACAGACTCCTTCATAACAAATCAATCATCAGATTCAGCACTCCAAATGCTGCTGTCATTAGCTGAGTACGAGTCTTGTCTTACTGGTACCGGTAAAGTATTTTTTCAAAGGACTAACTAAAGTACTCCCTTCCCTTTATATGACCCAGCCACGGGGGGGCTACAAAGGGTGAGAACACATATTAAACAAAAAAAACAAAACAAAAATTAAAGCCCGGCACAGTAATTAGTTTTGTCTGTTCACATTCTTTCAGAAGTGACTCAGAGAGCAAGAGAGAGAGAGAGAGAGAGAGAGAGAGAGAGAGAGAGAGAGGTGATATATCTGTCAGAAAGCTAGCCCCTGCACGTATTTCTTGGAAAGATGAGAGAAAATTAAATACACAGGAACTGATCCCTACATGACTGATTGTAATGGAGTTGGCAAGAACATCTTTTTCCATCTCCAACCTCCTACTCCCCTTTAAACAATCAAGGACCACATACGAAGTTGTCAGAAAAGCTTACATTTAATGCTCTGGGTTTTTTTTTTTTATAAAAAAAAAGGCATTTTTCAATTAAAGACAGACAATGTAATCTGCAGGCAGCAATACTCAGCATTGCTGGGAAACTAAGTAGGGAAGCAAGAGCCTTTGTAGATGTTCCTATACAAGACTGGGGAAGTGGTTTGAAAAGGGTTGCTGAGATTGACACAAGACATCAGGAAGTCCACCTGATGAAAAGGTGGATTCCATTTTCGTGGACTTACTAGGTTGCTGTAAAGCAGTAAAATATGTGTCTTAACTAATACAACTTATAAACCTAGGGTTAAACTGCGAGGGCTTCAGATGAGATGGGTGGCAGACGTACAGATTGAGTGACTACAGAACGAGATGAGCCAAGAGGTTTGCTTCCTGTAAGATCAAATCAATACAAACACAGATACATATTGTGGGGCAGTGCTAGGAGGGGCACAACATGGCCACCCTGAAAGGCACTACAACCTCCTAGGAGCCCTGGAGCATTAACCCGTAGTTGGGAGCACCTGACTTGCAGGGCTCCTAGATTGACCCAAGTGTGGCACATAAGAATGAAGTCAGCACACTCTTGTTACTGGGGAGTTTGAAAAGTTGGAGGTGTGGAGTTGTTGAGTGAAAGGGTGAAGGAAAAAAGGAGTTTGGGAGAAAGGAAGAAACACAGTAATATACTTCTGCATATGGACTTGGACTGGATTAAGGATTTGTGATGAGGCCTATTTGTTGTCTCTGTTTATGTAATGTTTTGTATGTATAGAGAGGTACCCTGAAGGTGTGAGGTAGGCTCTACAAGAGCTAGGGTTTTTGTTTGGTTTGCACCTCAGCACTTTAAACCATAAAAACAGCATCCTTTGCACCATATCCTTGCTCGTGCATCTGCTTACCTAGAACCTCACCTATTTATCAAGCCCAGCACTTTGGCAACCCCCCGCAATGTCACAATATATACATTCACTTGGTAATTTTTTGTTATGAATAATTACAAAGCGTCTCCTCTTCACAATAATAACATGAATCTTGAATACAGAGACAATGGAACGGGAAATTACACCCTTACTAATTTTTAACCCTCTACTGTCAAAATGGTTTGAATTTAAAAATGGCAGGACTCTTCAAATTAGAACCACTCTCTCCCTGGTACACCCCTGAGTCAGTACTGCTGTTGAATTCCCTGCTCACATCACCCACTGTTTAAACATACCACCACAAATGGTGTAGTGCTAACAAGCCAGTGGAGGTGTGAGAGGTCACACCTCACACATGGAAACGGACGGATGGACACACAAAGACTCACGGACATGCATCAAAAAACAAACAGAACAAAGAGTTGGGCTTACCAAGTCATCGTCAGAAGGCTTGAAAATAATACAGGTTATGTTTAGTGCAGTGAAACAGTAAGCAATGTGTTAGTCATGAGAAACAAAACTGGCAATTCAGAAAGAAACAGATTTTAACTGAATTGTGGAAGTCAGTCCCTGCAGATTTGCCAATGTGACTGTCCTAAAAGAAGGGAACCAATTTGTATGCGATGCATTTACAGACACTACACAGAGGATGGAACCACTGTCAAGTGGGCTAGTTCTGTGTCCAGAAACAGTTACACCAGAACACATTTCTGTACTTGAATCGGTTCTGAATACACTCTGTTCTCAATTCAATATCAATCTATCAGTTTGGATCTGGGAGAGCGCCCGTCACATGGTTGCCACAGAGCACTTCAGAGAACAATATACAATATAACAATATACAAAATGCATAAAAGCATAAGTCAGGGAGGAGAGGCATAGTACACTGTTGTGGTGTATGTGAAAGCCCTAATATTTCAACATAGATCATCCCATTTGAATAATATGCAGCACTAATGATAAAAAAGGAACGGTCTCCTATTTTCTTGTGTCAAATTAACACAAATTAAAAAAAGCCCTTTAACTCTTTTAGTCTATGGAGCTCCAGTAAGGACAGCCTACTGCCATTTTATGATCTTACATTCTACTTTCCATCAGTTTCCAAATATAGGCTAATAAGGTAACGGAGTAAACTGTTTAGACTTCAGTGTTTTATGTGACAAGTCATGAACTGGTTGAATCAGCTGGGAAGTTTATTGAATGTCGTTAGACTGATTTGTGGAGTAGGCCTGAGGGTTCGGGATAAACAAAGAACCTAGATTTGATCAGCTGATATCCACCATGGCAGTACTGTATAATAGAATAACTCCTCTGGTATAATGTTAGCATGGAAGATATGTGCCAAGACAGACTGGCTAGTTTTCTTCAAGAAACAGCTGAATGACATGCTGGGATACTTTGACACAAAGGAGCAAGATGGGCCAAATGGAGCTCCTCTTAATAAAACATTCTATTATTTTCTTTAGGAAATTATTTAGTTGCAATTTAATATGCATTTTACTACATTGGAGTTCTTGGGTGGCATAACTAGTGCAAATCTTTGTGCCAGTGGTGTCCTATAGGCCAGAGAGTGGTGGTTCCTGTATCATAACCAACTGTGACCTGGATTCCCCACAGCCAAGCGACATGCAATTGGCTCAAAACTGCCAGGGGTGGGGTGGGCTTGTCCAGGATTTCCTTGCTGTGACCCCTGTGGCCTGCTGGGCACCTGTGAGCTCTGCAGTGTTCTCAGATAGAGATAGATCAGTGCTATCTACGATGCTGGAGATTTGCAGTTTGCACTGTGGGACTGGGCAATGTGCAAAAGAAGCTGGACAGCGGTCATTTTAAAAGCCTTGCACATGCCACTGACCTCTTTGTTGTGTGAGAATAGGGGCATAGAGGCTAAGCAAGCTGATTAGCAACTGTCGATTCCAAATTGGGAGCAGAGGAGTTGGTTTCAGTCAGACTCTTCATTAGTTTAAGTCAAATAACCAGAAATGTTCCAACTTGGCAGTGGATTGTACAGTGAAGCAACACAAACAGGGTTAAGGGGTCGGATTAAGTCAAAGCTTCGACCCACCTTCACATACCAAGCTACAAACTTGTATTTCAAAGTGATTACAGAGTAGAAGAAAGAATAATCTTGCAAAAACTGAAGCCAAAGGTCAAAGTTTTGATTTCAGCCTAGCCTAAATCTGTGATTGTGGAGAGTGTACAAATATATATATTGACTGTCATAATTCATAATAACAGAAAATAAATGCACAAGAAAGACATCTTCTCGATTCCAGTGTTCCAGTGTAGATCAGGAAAGTCACTGAATTGGAGTGTGGGTGAGACAGAGTCTCTGATGGTCAGGGAGTGGGAGACGGGAATGTGGTCTGGCCGGCCTGAGCTGACCTCTTTGGCAGACATCTGGGTAACTGATGCTCCAACTTTTATTTTCCAAGTATCAAAACCTCTTAAATTTTGACCTTCACTGTCCATGCATGTCAGCCAGTTAGCAATTCTCACTATTAATCTCTGTTGCTAACCGATTAAGATTGAGGTTCCCCCGATTGGTTCACTTTAATGTAAATCTGATATTGCATTTTAACTTGAGATAATCCACAGTGACATTTCGGTGCTACAATACACAGGAAGTTCAATATCTTCATACCTGACAATAATCAGCCCTAAGTCTGAGTCTAAAATCTCCAATCTATACAAATAAAAAAAGACATCCTCCTGTTTTAACTTCACTAATATATCTTGATACCAGACTAAACATCTGCCGATAAAAGCCACACAAATGGCAGACACATCCGAAATTAATTTCTGAAAAATCCAGATCCTTTCCTGAGGGATGTCAAGTCTCCAGGACCTTGTCTGAAGCCCCCCAATAGACACACAAAAAGGAGGTATTTAGGGTCAACCCCCTGTTCCAATTCTTCTGATTCTAATAAGACAGATTTTGTACAGTTGTATATTTGGATGAACAATGCATTTAGGTCTTCTCACTTAAATGATGGAGTGAGTTAGGATTTGCAGCTGCAGCTGGCCTTTCTAGTTCTCCACTAAGGGTTTCCATTACAATTATGATAACAGTTTTTCAACAGTCTTCCAGCCATCTCAATGCTAAAATTAATTGCAATTATGTCAGTTCATAAATACAGTTTCATATCCTGTGCCTGCTCTTCTGAACAATTGTGCTCTGGGTCAAAATTTTGAATGATTTATCAATACTCAAATGCCTTATCGTTTTCTCTAGATGTGCAATTATCCCATTACCTATTGAAATAGATTAAACAATCAGGCCTAGTCCTACTCAAAGCATACATCGGACACATCCACAAATGAAACTCTTGTATCCTATCAAGGTTTAACCTAAAAGTTATGGTAAGTGGCCTTTGATAATAAATTAAACCACAAAAGAATACAAGGTTGAAATTAGTGGTTTGTAGGTAGGGCAGAGTTAAATTTGGTCTAGCCCCATGTGTCACTTAATTATGTTCTTTTATTTAGACTCGCCACTCCCAGCCTGTGTTACTGACCCAGTAGAGATGTCAAAATTATACACATCCTCCGAAATGACTTCAGTTCAAGCCACTGTGCAGGTCCACTGATCATAGCAAACTACACTGTGTCCCCATCCCCTCAGGCATCCACACACTGCACTAGCAACACCTGTCACACACTCCCACCCGAGTGCGCAGGGCAGGGAAGAGCAGCCATTGGCACACACTCAAGGGCAAACAGTGAAAGAGAAGTCACTGAGTGAGTCTATGCATACACTAAAACTGCCCTTCACACCCCAAATTAAATACATTTCTTAACTGGGGGGGGAGACCATCATCCATCTGTCCCCCCAATTTAAGATATTTTTAATCAGCATAAAACTCTGCTCTAAAGCGCCAGAGAGATGGGTATATTCCCTATTCATTTTTACCATTAATTACATTTATTATTATTACTATTTTTACTATTTATTTATTTATTTATTTGTAGATGCCCTTTCCCAGGACAACTTTGTCTCGTAAAAGAAAAAAACCTTCTAAAGTTGTTTAAATGTTGTGCCTGTTCATGTTTTCTTTGGGGGGCGTGTGACTTAAAACATACTGAAAAGCTCTGAGGCGCTTTTAAAGCTGATATATAAAACAACAGAGTGATCCTCCAACGTTCAACTTGTATACGGACCCTATAGAAGACAGCCAACAGCACTGCAGTATTCATGCTACCCATTTTTGATAATGACTCCAAAGGTTTCCAAAAGAGTTTCAGAAAGAGGACCAGGGTGATTGTTTTATATAGGTACAAAACTAAGACCACAATAGCAAAACTCAAAGTGCTTTTTAGACAGCAGTAATACTCAGGTTGTGTGTTTCTTAGGCTTTTCGCCTGTGCAGTGATGTGCCACAGAATGTTGACCACCAATTTTTTTTCCTCCTTCTCACACAATTATCTTTGTTCTACTCACGCCAAAATGCAAAGCTAGGGCCCTCTGACCGCTGTGAGGTGCCCCAACTTTCAAGATAAAACATTCTGATGTTTTTATTAACTGGGAATGAAATCTCTGTCATTATTCATCCAGATTGTAGCTGTATAGTAATCTATGCATCAAAAATATAAAATCATCCAAGTGTATATCCCAGTGATTTGGAACCGCACTGTTAATAACATTATTCGCTGGGTGCATCTGGAGCCAGTATTTACCCACTTTAAAAGGCTATGAATTATGAGAGAAAATCCTACTTTGGGGAAGAACTTTTTAAAAATTATTATTTACTTAAAGCTCCAGAAGTGAATCTCACAGGCTTCCTAAACCTTAGCAAAGACACGTTAAGACCTTTAACTAGATGTCAAAATCAAACAAGCACATGACCTGAACATTGTCAACCAAAGCAGCAGCAGCTTCTGTCAGCTTTATTCTGATAGATCACTCTTACAGAACAGGGCTGATGATAAAAGATTAAATAAAACAGATACATTTAAAATAGCATCATGCACTAGCTGTGGTGACTTATGCTTAGCTGAAGTGACGTTCTATTGCAAGACAGAAAAAAAATATATATATATATAAGCTGGGAGGGGGCGTGGCTGGAGATGTGGGCACCTAGAAGGTCAGCCATGCTACTTACTTCGGTCTCGTCCTCCGAGTGAGTGGACAGCTGGTCGTGCTGAATAATTTCGGCATCCTCCTCTGTCGGACCGTTGCCGACCCTGATCCCACCGAAGTTGTGGGTCCCCTGGGAGAGAAGGGCTTACATGTTCAAAACACCACCTCAACCTCTCTGCCTTGAACCCCTCGCCAACGCTTCTCACCAGCACTGCACTGACTACAGCACAGACCTACACAAAGCAGTTCACAATTCTAAAATAGGCTTTTTGCTCTTCTTACACAATGTAGGATACTGTTAGATTGTTTGTTTACTTGTTCTTAAATCAGCCTACATTATGTAGTTATGGTTCCCTGGATGTTGCATTGCATCTTCCCAGGATATAATAATAACAATAAAAACATATCATAAAACTATATTAATAATTAAAATAATAAATACTGTTTTGAATTAAAGATTCCTTAGATCTTTTGCCAAGTGTAAGAGAATTCCAGTTATTCATGTAAAAAAAAAATAATAATGTAGTGACATACCGCTATGGGTTTCATGCAAACATAAATACATAAAGCCAATTCACAAGCAAGTTTTTCCCACTGACATTTATAAGGTACAAAAAGCGACAGCAAAAGAAGCCATACTTTATGAGCTTTAGTAGAGATATACATGGTAGCTCTGTTGTTGTGGGACACATCCAGTGCAAGACTGCAGTTTATTGCATGCCTTTCATTCAGACACATACCAGATTCCTCCGTCTCAGGTACTGGTGTCTGAGAACCAGTGGTTTCAACAGCAGCATCCAAGGAACACACAGCAAAGCGAATATAACCAGGAAACACTGGACTCCCATCTGAAGAGGAGAGAAAAACACATGAATGGAGATATGAAGACATGCTAGTGGTTTCACGTCAGAGCACGTTCTGAAATGACTCCTGGATATTTCGACTATTCAGAATGGCACATGCACATGGTTTCGTTCACTTTGGCATTGAAACGGTCTACTGGGCTCACCTGTCCTCTATAGAGCATTTGGTTGGAGCTGTCACCGTAGCTGAACAGGAACATGTTGATGAAGTGGATGAGGAGGCTGGGGGCAACTTTGGAGGTGGATGCATCATAGGCCCCCCACTTGATGAAGATCATGACCACCAGGTATCCAAACAGGGTGGCCATGAAGATGATCTCGGGGATAAAGCCCAGGAAGATGTTGAGGGGCTTCTTGAAGTACCTAAGAAGCAACAATGAGGCAAGTGTGTTACATGACCCCAACTGGGCTGTTTGCTTGATTGCTTGCCTTTCTGCTTGTTTGTTAATTACTGTACAAACAAACAGACAGACATTAACTGAATAAATGGATTTAGTTCAGCTGGCAGATAATGCAAAGGTCAATCAGGACAGTGCAATCCAAACAAAAGTAGACCAATGAAAAAAAACAGGCATTAAAACACTTTCATAGGGGAACACAGGGAAGAAGCTTCTTACATGTGGTTGAGGAGGCTGAGGGTGACACCAAAGAGCATGTGGATGATGCCCACGACGACAGACATCTTCATCTTGAACGAGTTGAGGAAGGTCAGTTTATTTGTGGCGATGTTCCAGATCTGCAACACAGATAGCAGAGAGTAAGTTCCACTGCCATTCTCAAGTGGCCAGGAGGACTCTGATGTTTTCCGATTTCACTGATGCCAATGGAGCCAGTCTGAGATCCAATCTGCAATATCTCAGATGAGGTTTTCCCGATTGGTAAATATTTGATTCTCTCAAGTCCTAGAATGTTTCCTTATGGAGATGTGCCAGGCTTAAACAAACTTGAAGTTTCAGCTTGAAATGGACATCTATCTGAGAACAAACTGATAATCCGCAGGCCTCTGTCAAAAGTGATCTTGCTGAGGCCTTTAGATATATAAGCCTCTAGCAGTCAAAGAGGACACACCAATGATAATTTACCACCACATGGGGATGATGTTGAGGTTGCAGATAGGCAACTGGGGTAAGACTCTCACCGGATCTATTCCCACTGGATAGGGTCCACTGAAGACTCCTGGTACAGCCGGATCCAGTTGTAACACAGCGTTGCCTTCTAGTACTGCGTTCCTGCAGGAAGAAAGAAGTTAAATTAAGTCACATTCCATTAAGCTTCAATTTCCACCAACATGCAGATTTTTTTTTTTTTTTTTGGAAAAGCACTAAAGCTGAGGAAGATTTTGCGGACAGAAATGGGTGTAAACGGACTGTTCTGGTCACCCAGTGAATCTTGTCCGTTTTATGTACCTCCTACGTGCTTTGACTCTGACGTGCTTCATTATTTTTTGTACTGTAAGAATGTCCTGCACCTTACACAATTTTACCCTGGTACATTTACAACTTTTTACCATAGATTGTCTGTGGTTTTACCATAGTTATACAGTGGTTTCCTCTGGGTTCAATATGCCTTCACTGTGCTTTACTACGCTTATTAAAACCATGATAGAAAGTGTAGAAATCCTAAGGCAAATTTACCAGGTATGTATTGATGTGTGTGTCAGTGGCGGCTGGTGACTCAAAAAATTGGGGAGGACAGGAGGAAAACCAACCCACATCATCATGTTATTTTACACTAGTTGGCTACTTATCTCTACTTTCTTATGTTCAAGTTATGTTATGTTCTGTTCTGTTCTTATGTTCCAATGTAGCAATAATACAACTAGCAACCTAATGCAAACTTACTATACAACTAAGGTAGGGTAATGCACCCAAAGTGTATCCCCATCTTCCATAAGGAACAAATATCATATTATCATATATCATATTACAACACAAAGGATGAATATAAAAAGCGGCCAGGTGAGTGAGAGGGAAAGACGCATCTAATCACTGCGGCTCTGGATGGGAATGAACCTCGTGTGTGCGTATTGTGTCACTGGAAGCCTGTCAGCCCAATTAGGGGTGACACAGCACCCAGCACTGTACAGTGGGAATTTTACACAACACCCTCTGATTTAAAAAGGAAAAACATAAACCATGAATATCTGGAATTATTAAAAAAGGGAAATGTAAATCTGAAAAGTCTAAAAGTGTTTTGCAATTTGCTTATATAATTTCTCTTTTCTAATATGGTACTGTATCTATCGCTTCACCACCAGTTCGTCACACTCACATACAATACAGTGGTACAGAATTGAAGATGACATTTGGAAATTATCATTGGACGAACGCGATGTCAATATTGTATTCTGGTTGTTGATTGGTTAGGGAGGTTGTCCTCCCTTGGAGCATCATTTTACGTGTTTTGGCCAATAACATATTAGCATGAAATAAAATTAAGTACATTACACTGTTATAAGAAATCCCGCCCTAAGGAGGACAGCAGGAGCCCGTCCTCCTCTGCCCCCAACCACCACTTCACAAAGCCTGCCCTTCCCCTCTGCCTGCAGGTGTCGCTGTTGAAGCATTTTAATCAGAATTTCAATAATGGATTTTTTTTCCAAAGAAAAGATAAATTATTTTATAAATGATACTGAGATTTGGTAATGGTTTATTTCAACCAATTACTCTTTTTTTATATTTTGATCTCCATCTTGCCTCTCAAAAATAGAGGAGGAGCAACCTCCTCTGCCTCTATGGACCAGCCTCCTCTGATGTGTGTATGTGTGAGAGCTGTCTCACAGTTTTCTACTTGTCTGTGCATCCAGCTAGTAGTGACTTACGACCAGTTGCCTTGTGTGAACATGGGCCGCACACTCCAGGCCGACCCAAATATGTTGAGGGACTTGGAGAAGCAGTCGTTATAGATCAGGCCGGTGTAGATGGAGAAGATTCCCATCATAAGGATGATATAACGTCCAGCAAAGATCATGCTAAACATCTGGACCCAGAGGAGGAGGAGGAGCAGCAGCATGGGAAGAAAGAGAAGAAAACCAAAAACTCTTAAAAGCATTTTTCCATAGGACGAAAACTACCTTACTGAAGCCACATGTGGCCATTGATATGAATGTGTTTGGTAATCCAGCAACTTTAAGTTAAGACAGACATTCCTCAGGGGTAGGGGGGTTCTGAAAAATTTAATGGAATTAAAATGGAGGTTCCCACACTTTACAGCATAGAAGTTGCTTAAGCTGGCATTGTACAGCTTTTGAACCTTAAAATGTACATACAGACAGCACTGCGTATAGTAATTTCTCTTCATAACTTAAAATTAAACTTTTGGCCAGAACAACAACATATCACAAGCCAAAACAAAAATGCAACTGTTGTGTTAAACTGCACATATTACAATCTAAAATGCTTTACAAATGGTGCTCACAAAAGAAAAAGTGAACCTTCCCTTTAATGAAACTGGGGTCTGCGTTATACAGACCGTTTAAAAAAATAAATCAATCAATCAATAAAATCACAGAGTCTCATTTTACGGGACACCATACCTCGTTTTCAGTTTTCTGGGAGAGAATACGGCTTTCCTTGAGAATCAGCCAAACACCGCAGCATGTCAACAGGACACCGTGGCCGCAGTCCCCGAACATGACAGCAAACAGGAAGGGGAATGTGATGATAGTGTACGGAGCTGGAGAAAAACACAGTGGTGAAAAAACAGACTTCAACACAATATATATTTAACTATTTATCTATACATTTCATTTGTAAAGCTTGTGAACAGGACAGCAACTTGACTAGTCCTTAAGAACCTCCTGTAATAAGAACAATAATAAAAATAAACATTGTATTAATAATAACGATGATGATTGTTATTATTTGGAAAAGTGTCAGATATTAAGGACACACAACTTAGCTAGACTGTGGTAGACAAAATTACATAAACACTACTCCATTTAAATGTAATCATCAAAGAGTTAAACAACCTTAAAAAAATAATTAATGAATACAGGTGCAAAAGGCTAGATTAAACAATAGTAGGTCATGAAGTGATGTTTTGCATTCTTTCTGGAGATTATATTACATGCTTGTGGCAACAGAAATCATTTAATGGTGCCTCAAAAGTATTCTTTACGTATTTATTAGCAGACTTCCTTATCCAGGGTGACTTACAGAGGTCTGGAAAAAACACTTTCCAAAAAATTACAATATACAGTAAATCTAGGATTCGTCTATAAAATCTTCCTGTATTGTGCACAATGGCTTGCCACTATACACCCCAAAGTTGATGTTCAGTGTCCCTGTACAGTCCATGCATTTGAGAAATGGTAACAATTTGTTTGTTTGTTGGTGTGAAGACGTGATGTTGTATCAATTCTAGAGAGTACCTAGGTTAGCCTATGCAGTAAATGCTGATTGGACGCAGACAGAGAAGGATTAAGACAGTTACCTGGGTTGATCTCCCTGTAAGTGCCGATGCCATAAGCGTCCACAATGTTCTGGAATCCCGAGGTGAATTTGTTGGTCTTATTGTAGGTGGGAGGGGTCTGCTTGGTCTGCATCCTGTTGAGGATGGAGGGAACAGTAGAGCCACTGCGCTCCTGGGGACAGACAGAGAGAGGTAAGGGGGGGGGGGCGGGAGGAAAGGAGACTTGTGTTTTATGTGCCTGGATAATCAGTGGTTGCAGGATCCTATACAAAGACGTTGTCACAAATGAATGCCAGTTGAAGGCAGTATAGCTCGGGAATGGGCTTGTGGGAATGACATAGACTTGTGCGAGCTTAGTCTATAGTATTGTCTTTGCATGGCAGTGGTGTAAAGCTGCAACACATAATGACATTGATTTAGGATGAGAGGCTGTAACTCCATTGAAAAAACATAAAACTTCAAAGATGGAATATGATTACACCTCAGGCTCTCATAGCAGACTGAACTATGCTGGATTTATTGTTTTGTTTTTAGTAAACTACAATTTATAAGGTACAGTCTAGTTATCCTAATCTCAAGACAGGTTGCCAGAACTATCAAACTGAATAATGAAATCGCTAGGGAATGCTTTTCATAACGTGACAATGGTAAACCCCCCCTGCATAACTCTGCAGAAAGGCTGGGCTGGGCTGAGCAGTGCAAATCTCATCTGGCACTGTAAACATATTGAGACTCAAGGTTTCAGACTAAGCCTCCACACCGGAAGGTTAGCAGTGCATGTGGT
Organism: Amia ocellicauda; assembly: GCF_036373705.1. Classification (NCBI taxonomy): domain Eukaryota; kingdom Metazoa; phylum Chordata; class Actinopteri; order Amiiformes; family Amiidae; genus Amia; species Amia ocellicauda. The sequence goes on along the minus strand of NC_089852.1, from coordinate 20,932,810 downwards.
TCTTGTCTGCTTTTCATAATGTGCCATTGTCAGTCTATATAAAATAAAAGGAGAGAATTCCACTACTTGTGAGCTCTTTCTGAAACAATTATAGATATCAGTATATATTGTAATATGGATACTTCAGTTTTGCCAAAGATTTGACATCTTTAAGCATGAAATGGACGCGTAGGTTCAAATGTAATGGTAATGAAAAATACTTATTTCAGAACAAAAACAGTGAGCAATTTAACTTTAAGCTCCCATAAATTTCACCTTCTGACAAACCTGCTGGCATTTTGACCTTTGACCTTCAGAATTCCATGATGCCAACATAAGAATGTGGCCCTGGCTAACTATGGAATTTCAACTCAGTGGGAGTATACTGTATACTGTTGGAATTGATTTGTTGTCAGAGATGAGAACTTTTAAACTTTCACTTCCACAACTGCGCCCCAGAAAGGTGGAGATACAGTATAGTTTGGGCCAAGTATAGTGATAGAACTAGTGTTTAGCAAGTTTTTTTCTGGATTACAAATGCAGTGTACAATGATAACCATAATCTTTCCAAACCAGAAAATATTCTGGACCACACCGGACGTCCTTTCTCCATTCAAACATGCTTTCAAAAGCATTTTGTTCCACTGCACATATTTCCTTCAGGGAAATAGACATTCAAAAACTATGCTACATCTGCTTTGATCTCTTACAATTACTTCCAGACAATCAGGAGCAGTTTGGCTCATGAAAAGAACCCCTACTGTTAGGTTAAATAGATGGTCCGTTCTTTTAATTTATGTTGTAAGTCGCCGTGGATAAGGGCGTCTGCCAAGAAATAAAAATAAAAATAATAATAATAATATACACTTGAGGGCAATAGAACGCATATCGTACAACAGAGTCAAAAGCTGTAAAAATCACTCTGATCCTTTTAGAGTAAAAACTAAAATAGGTATCCCAATGTATATTAATCATCCACTGAGAAACAGGTTAGAGATCCAAAGTGTTAGGATCCAACATTGCGCTAAAATCAGGGAAATAGTAAAGTTTTCAAACAGAGAAAATTACTTCTCCCTTGCTCCAAGTCAAATACCCTAGGCTGACAAGATATTAGCATCCAATAATACATTAATTTGGATCCAGGCCATCAGAACGCCGGACCTTTATTTTTGCGGGGCAGATTATGCAGCTGGCTTTCCCTTTTAAAAACATGGAGCGAAAAGATGACTCACAAACACCACGAATCATCGTCCTGCAGTAACCAAACAAACTGGAAGTTCAAACAGAAAAGCAGCTTATACTGTGAGTCACTGGGATTGCAGTGAAATTTCATAGTTCCCCCTTTTAGTTGACAAAGCTGACAACTGTTCCCCGTGATAAACTGCCCTAGCATATATCCACTGCCAATATCCCCAAACTGGAGATGTTTGTTTTGGGGGTAAACCTCAATATTTTCACAATATTTTCCAATAGACTCAGAAATCCACTTGTTTTCTTAAGAAAACAAAAACCTTTCATTGCTGAATGCGAGGTCGTACTGTACAATAATCCCAACCAACCACGAAAGCGAATCCAGAAAAACTAGGAACTTGCCACAGACTTCCCTATAAACCTTTACAGACTCCTTTCCGATCATTGAAATATCATCCTAGTGGCCCCAGCACAAGAAAAAGGACAATCCTACACTGCTTCTTGTGCAGTCTTGTCTGATAGTGATTTTATAGCAATAGTCTTCATGTATTCCCTCTGGGTGCTTGAAGGAATATCTTGGCCTGACACAAAGACGGGAGAACTTTAAATAGAGGTATTCAATCTGAGATCTATAAACAGTGATGTTAATTTTATTGGGCATGATTCTGTCAACACTCAGTGAGGGAAAAGGGGCTCTTTTAAATACCTGGGGACATCAAGAGGCAAAATAGGTAATCATGCAATAAACTTTACAGGGTGAAAGTGAGAAGCATTCCACAGTATTCCTACTCTAGATACAGCTCTCTCGTCACTGCAGCTGCCTAGATAAAAGATACTTGTATCACATATCACAACAGTTCCCCAGATCAATGGCTTCCAATGATAGGTATACCTCGCTTTGCATGAGAGATGCAAAGCATTTCGTGCCTAATGAAATTTGTGCTAAACACATAATTGATAGGGATAGGTTTCTTAAAAACGAAAAACAAACCTGTAACTCATTAATACTACTAATATAAATGTGCTGTTAATCAAAATATAATACGCATATTATTATTATAATTATTATTAATAATAATAATAAACACAATAAACTCATCATATTTATTGGTTTTAATTTTAATTTGTTGAAGTTTCTAGCTGCTTACTGATGCTCTTTCGCTTCATTTTAGATTCTTCCTCAGAACTTTCACCTTTTGGAACCATTTTTTGTTCCTTTTTAACATTTTCTCTCTTTTTTTGGAGAACTAAAATAATGAAGCTAAATGGATCTACCACTATCAACACTTTATTGAAGAGGGTGAGTTAGTCTGACAGATTTTTGACTCACTTTGCAAACAGCTATGCCATCCACCTATGCAAGGCTAGGACAAATTCACTTCTTCTTGCCTGTATGGGCTTATAGATCAAAACCTGTGCTGCTGTCCTAATTAATGAGACGGGTTTCTTAATTTAGGGCTTGATTTTCCAAAGTGGGTGAAATTATTACTAATGTGCAACATCAGCAGGGTTAATCTATGAAATGTTACAGTTCTTCAAATTATGATGTTTTTGGGGCTTTTTGCAGTCCTTTTGTGTGTATATGTGGTACGTATGCTGCAGTATATAATATAGTGCCCCTAATCATTAGTAAATCCCGTCCTACCAGCTTTGGAAAATCAGACCCTTTTCTAAGTCTAACCAAGGTGATGATTAAAGACTTGCCACCCCCTCCAGTTACTTACAGTTCCTCGACGCAGGGCAAACTGAATGGAGTCCAGGTCTGTGACGGGGCACCACACCTCTGCGATCAGACACTTCTGGGTGACGTCAATGTTGCACTGGTTCAGGGTGTGGTAGATGGCTTTCATCTTGCGCACCTTGATGAACCAAACTCTCACAGTCTTGGCTGCGGCCTGCAGGACCCTCTGCCGATGGTCCTCCGTCTGATTGAGGACCTGCAAGACCAGAGGAGCAAGGAGCTGAGCACTGGGACCAACTCACAGACACAATCAAACATCGCCAAGTGGGACTGAGTCTTTCTGGGCGGATCTGTTTAAGTGATGGGATTGTCAGTTCGTAATAGGATGCTTTTTTGACTGAGTAGAGGCTTTTGCAGCAAATGCAATCTGTAATGTTCTTTTTAAAATTAAGACTAATTGGTCGAGTGATTTAGAAGATGACAGATGTCTTTAAGACATGGAGTAAGCGAGATGTCACTGCTGAATGACTCTGCACAACGTCACAGCAGTCAAATAGGTCATATATGTTGCGTATAAGTCATCGGGAATTCAGTCTTTGGGATCAGCAGATACCTGGGATAGTGACCTCCCTCCCCCATCTTCATAACATCACAGCGGTCAAGTAGTAGGTCAGTGTTGTGTGCAAGTCATCGGGACTTCAGTCTTTGGGATAAGCAGATGCCCGAAATAGTGACTGCCCCCACCCCCACCTTCAACCCACACAGTCCTGCCCACACAACACACCCCACAACACGTGCCCAGCAAGCTAGTACAGAGTTGGTAGCTCAGAGAAGAAAGGATTCTTGGGAAAAATTAATGCCAGCCGCTTGGTACACTATATAATGGGGGCAGTGCTGCATAGCAGGCTGTGACTGTAACTGATCCAGAGTCTGCATAAAAAAACAGCTGGCTAAGTCAGCACAGGGCTGCAGTGTGAGTCACCAGGGGGGACTACCACTGACTCACTGAGAGGGAAGGCCACACTCGCTATGCAGGAGTGGGCGATCGCAGGCGTGCAGTGCGAGTAGGAGGCCGCAGGAGTCTGTGGCTATGTGGGGTGGTGGCGGGTCTCTGTGGGGAAGGAGGGAGATGAAAGGGACACAGTTTTCCTAGCCCGATAAGGACATTGTTTTAAGCAGGGAGTGACGGACTTATCTGGGGCCGTGTAAAAAAAAACTGCCTTTAATCTTTAATAATATTTCAGATGCTTCTATTTTTGGAGTAAATATTTCCACCATCAATTACAGGTTTAAAGTTTGTTATTAGCAGGTGGGTCAAAGTTTTTATTAAAAATACATTTTAACACAGTGAAGCGGAATATTGGATAGCACACATTTCAGAGGACACCTGCATCTATCAGCAGATTAAAGCAATGGAGATTCCAAACAAGGAATGTATATACAGCAAATATATTCTGATTATTATCATTATATATATTTATTTATTTTACATAAAATCTGCATATTACATTGAGGTACAGTACAGCAAAAGTTTTTAAAAACCTTAGTAATGTTAATCAGCACAAAATGCTAAAGCAACAACCACAGCACATTTCGCAATGTAAGGGTTGTTTCTGCCAAGCTGAAACACACTTTTGCCCAAAGCATTTTCACGAGACGGTGTGGTGTAGGAGCATTCAGGTTCACACTGCACTCTGACAGCCCCTCCTGGGTGTAGGCGTGACTCCTTGCAAAACACATAACCTCTAGGACTACTTCTCGGGATTAGGGAGAAAGCAGGGAAGGATGAAAAGTAAGATACGCAACAGAGGATCAAAAAGGAGTTGATATGAGCAGAGCCCTCCTCTGTAGTGTCAGTTAACAGTGGCCAAAAACACACCCCTCCCTAAAGCTGCATAGCCCAGATGTTGGAGCAAGATAAGGTTAATCAACCTTCCCTTAGACTCTCCATGAGTGTCTTGGCAGTGGCTCACTTAACAGGAAGGGAAATATCTTTAGTGCTTAGGCCCTGCAACAGGTGTTGCCAAACAGTGCAGCCATATTCCCTAATGCAGCGTCTGCAAATGTGTTAAAGACGCAAGGGGTGAGACTGAAACATTCACTGTTAGCCAGCACCAGATGTGAGAGTGAGTCAGTGTGTGAAAGTAAGAAAGTGTAACAGTGTGAGTGTGAATGCCTACATCCCTCCCACTTTAAGCAAAGGAGTCACAGCTTTAAACCAAGTTGATTAACAATTGCAGATTCTAAATTAGAGCAGTGGCAGAGCAACAATGATTTAAAAATCCAAACAAAAAATACACGTATACATACACAAGCAATAATAGTCAGTCGTCACTCAGAACAGGAATTAAAAAACAAAAAAAAAAAAAAAAAAACCGATTTGTTCAAAATATGTGAAACGTCTTTGAATCCGTGGTTGGCATACTTGCAAATAAACTTCCTCTGTTTTGTTGTCACACAAAACTGAAAACAAAACAGTGTGTGTAACCAAATGAAAAAATGGTGGGCATACATTCTTTGGGGGTCAACTTGACAACAAGCTTGGGGATGGAGAAAGAGGAAAAAAAAAAAAAACAGAACAGATAAATTGCTCCAGCAGATGAAAAACACAAAAGTATATTTATTTATTTATTTAAAGACCAATAAATATATTTATGCACCAGATAACACTGATGGCTCAGGAGTTGATAACAAAAAGAATACCAAGAATGGTTACTGAGAGTCAGTGCTAAGGGTTTTCAACTACCACAAAACAAACAACACATTTCAGGCCTGACACAATGGGGGAATTGAGCAGAGTTTCTCTAGAGTTCAGTCACCTGCCTGTATTGAGGTTTGTTACCCACCACTTCCTACACAAGGTGATGAAATAAAGACAGCACGTCATGTTACACAAGCAAACATATTTGCACCCACATGCAATTATTTCCTGACAGCAAACTAGCAAGCAAACTAGCAAGATTGGTAAAGGATCCCGGCGCGACATCTCACATATGTATATGTATACATACGCGAGATGTCGTGCTAGGTGGTGCGGTGAGAGAGAGCCTCGAACTTGCCTGCACCTCCCTAAACCCCGGGGGAGCAAAATTACTGGGGGGAACATCTGACCTGCTGTTGCCTCCATGACTGGCCTCCATTTTCAATAAAATCACTTCCTGTTTTATTGAAAATAATGTTGTGGGGAGGTGCGGCTTGTGGTGTTTGTCTTTATCATTAGTTCTATTTGTAGAGAGGGACCTGTGTATGTGTTTAGATTGGACTCAAAGAGCAGTTAGGGTTTTGTTCATTGTTTTTGTGTGCACTCGTTTTTATTCAACAGCACACTATATAACAAATCTACATGAAGCCCCGTCTGAGAACTCAGACACAATGTCCAACCCCACGTGTCACAATGTATATTTAAGGAAATTGTGTAAATAATATTATATATATGTACACTCACCTAAAGGATTATTAGGAACACCATACTAATACTGTGTTTGACCCCCTTTCGCCTTCAGAACTGCCTTAATTCTACGTGGCATTGATTCAACAAGGTGCTGAAAGCATTCTTTAGAAATGTTGGCCCATATTGATAGGATAGCATCTTGCAGTTGATGGACATTTGTGGGATGCACATCCAGGGCACGAAGCTCCCGTTCCACCACATCCCAAAGATGCTCTATTGGGTTGAGATCTGGTGACTGTGGGGGCCAGTTTAGTACAGTGAACTCATTGTCATGTTCAAGAAACCAATTTGAAATGATTCGACCTTTGTGACATGGTGCATTATCCTGCTGGAAGTAGCCATCAGAGGATGGGTACATGGTGGTCATAAAGGGATGGACATGGTCAGAAACAATGCTCAGGTAGGCCGTGGCATTTAAACGATGCCCAATTGGCACTAAGGGGCCTAAAGTGTGCCAAGAAAACATCCCCCACACCATTACACCACCACCACCAGCCTGCACAGTGGTAACAAGGCATGATGGATCCATGTTCTCATTCTGTTTACGCCAAATTCTGACTCTACCATCTGAATGTCTCAACAGACCAGGCAACATTTTTCCAGTCTTCAACTGTCCAATTTTGGTGAGCTTGTGCAAATTGTAGCCTCTTTTTCCTATTTGTAGTGGAGATGAGTGGTACCCGGTGGGGTCTTCTGCTGTTGTAGCCCATCCGCCTCAAGGTTGTACGTGTTGTGGCTTCACAAATGCTTTGCTGCATACCTCGGTTGTAACGAGTGGTTATTTCAGTCAAAGTTGCTCTTCTATCAGCTTGAATCAGTTGGCCCATTCTCCTCTGACCTCTAGCATCAACAAGGCATTTTCGCCCACAGGACTGCCGCATACTGGATGTTTTTCCCTTTTCACACCATTCTTTGTAAACCCTAGAAATGGTTGTGCGTGACAATCCCAGTAACTGAGCAGATTGTGAAATACTCAGACCGGCCCGTCTGGCACCAACAACCATGCCACGCTCAAACTTGCTTAAATCACCTTTCTTTCCCATTCAGACATTCAGTTTGGAGTTCAGGAGATTGTCTTGACCAGGACCACACCCCTAAATGCATTGAAGCAACTGCCATGTGATTGGTTGATTAGATAATTGTATTAATGATAAATTGAACAGGTGTTCCTAATAATCCTTTAGGTGAGTGTATATTGGTCCACTGCTGGACGAAGGCCTCCCCAAGATGTTACCCACTTGCTTTTTGTTACCCATCTTTGACCTTTTTCTCTTGTGGTTGTGAAATATATATATATATATATATATATATATATATATATATATATATATATATATATATATATAGTGGTACAGTACATGGTGTGGTGTGTGATGGACGGTCTACAGGTGCAACCTTAACAAAACGCTGTCCAGTGGAATATTCCATGCTGGCAACTGTCTGCTCTAAACAAACAACACACCTAAGGATCGTTGAGGAGGAAAGGACAGTGCCTGCATGCCCTCATGGCATTGTACCGGAGAGGCGGTGCAGAAGGGCAAGAGGAGTGCTGTCAAGGGCAGGCAAATATGAGGTGAGAGAGGAGTGTGTTTTGCTACTTCTACAGCTTTGACCATTGCTTGTTTTGAGGACCGGCTTAGGTATTTAAGCGGCTGGGATAAGGACTACGACTGCAGCTATGACCCAGATTTCTGGACCCCCACACTGTCTCACGATTGCAACCACCAATCAATTCCAGTTTCAGCCTTTACCAAGTCCAGGTGTAATTTCAGGTTTGATTCACCACCGCACCCGTGTATATTCTTGGCAACCTGCTGCCGAGACACACCCACAAAAGTGCTGGCTGTGTCACGTTGCGTGAAGAATGCAGGCACAACAAGCACAGTAATACGCTTACAACTGGATCAGACAACCCTGTGCACTCCAACCCAGTGATCAGGTTCAGGTGTTGTTGCTTACCACTGAGAACAAATTTCTGACTAGCTGGAGGGGACTGTACCGGATATTGGACAAGGTAGGGGAGGTAAAAACAGAGTAGAACCTGCTGCCGAGAGACACTGACAATACCACAATATATAGATAACCTTGCAGTAGGTGACGTGGACAGGACAAATGTGGAAATATCTTGGGGAGGCCTTCATCCAGCAGTAGACTGATAAAGGCTGAAGATGATTATGATATATATTATGAAATACTACTCCATATATGTTAAGAATAATATGGTGACAAAACACCCAGCACAAAATAGAGCAGGCACAAGCACCTCATGGTCTTTGGTAGCCTTGGGAACCCTGCAGGGTCTGAGGCAGATAGAAAATAACATGTTTTAGTATCTGGAAAATGGTCAGAATTAATCAGGAACATACCATCTGTAGGTCGTCAATCCTGGTGTTGACTCCAGCAGCCATCTCCTTTCTCTCCTGCGGGGTCTCCGGGCATGGGTACAAGGACGCCCGGAATCTGGAACACATAGCATGGGAAAAAGCACAGCATCAGCAATGCAGGCCAGGACACACGGGCAGCTACCCAGCAATCCCCGGCACTTGTGAAGCCAACCAAAAATGAATTACAGAACAGACAACACACTCAGTGTCATGATTTCATGGGATAGGAATGTTTTTCTTCAGAGACAATAATGGGAGAAGATGTGGAGAAGGAAAAGACGGCTTAGATTTGTCTGAACAATTGCTCAGGAAGCTAGTGTCAGTTTGCAGTGTCCAGCAGCACAAGGATGCACAAAATGAAAATAAACAATTAGGGGGTCGTGGGAAGGAACCTGAAGGATCTCTCTTTTCTTTCCCTTCTCCATTTCAGTTGAGCAACTTTCTAAACACAGAAAGAATTGAAAAGAAAGTTGACTAAAATCTGGTGGTAAAACAGAAATGAGAACACTGTAGCTTTACACATCCATTCATCATTCCTCAGAGGTATTGATTGCTATGTACACAAATACCACATTTATATATACCGTAAAACTTCCAATACTGGCCGGGTCTCAAATAGCAGACGGTAGGGCTGGGCGAAATGATAGCTGGCGTTACAATAGTTTTAATAAATCTTAAATGCGGGGTGCCTTATCCCAGGGATTTTATATAGAACAATTATCCGGTCAAGGAAGGAAGGACAGCAGCTCGTGACTAAAAACAGTCCATATTCACAGATGTCTCCAAAATTATTTATTAGAGAAAAAGTGAACATCATAATGCTTACGCGTTTCGACTTATCTTCCTCAGAGCACATATATACATATACACATTATGATTTACTGTCACAAAACAACAATAACACAAGTAATAGTAATCACGCAACACATGCGCTGTAAAGGTACAGATTCAGGTAGATTTACTACAGCCGGGTTTATAGTGGCGCATTTACATCTGCTGGACAGAGACATTTCTTTCTGACTGTCGATTCTACTTACAAATACAGCACGTTGTTAATACAAAATAGTTATTATTATTATTATTATTATTATTATTATTATAATAATAATACAACTGTTGAACAACTTCACCATCTTGCATTGCATTGCTTTCCAATTTATTAAAATGTAAACGAACGTTATTATTAATTTTATACAAATTTTATCAATCTAAATTAGTGAGCGTGGGGGGTGCTTGCAGGTTGAGTTCAGCCCGGCGACGAGAGCGGTGCGCAGCTTGTGCGCTTGCGCATTAAAGCATCTCTTGGTTGTGTGTTATTGTGTGTCAGGTCTCTCTCATGTCTGTCTGTGTTTCTGATGCTCATTTCTTGCCGCATCCGACACGTGTGGAAGAACCGGGAAGAACGCAAAGCGTCCAAATGACGAAAAATACTGCCGTAAAGATTGCGATTTGCAACACCACGATATAAACGATATAGCATAATATGAAACGATAGACATTTTTCTATCGTCACATGATATATATCGTCATATCGCACAGTCATATCGCCTAGCAGATGGTCTCCAATAAACGCCAGGTTACGGTCTTATTTCTCACTTTAACTATATATATCTGTATATTTGTATTGCTGTTAATTGTAGTTGTTGAACTAACTGTCAATTGCGACATAAACAATGCATTAATGAAGTAAAATGCTGATGGTTTGGTTTAAAGCATATTTCCACAGTTTTGTTGAAGTGTTTTTTGTTTATTTAGAGTTCACAGTATATCGAATCTTAGACTGCTAACAGAATTATTGGTATCTTGTTTTCAATCCAGTGTATAGTTCACCATACATTCCATGTGATTTGTTTGTATCTTTGGAAAGCAAATTATTTAAAAAATAATAATATATATATATTTTTTTTTAATAAAAGCCTGGCCTATTAGCCTACTTCTACAATGAAGCAATGTTTCCAGGCTCTTCTTATCCTGCATGAGTCCACGATGTCTTTTTATTTATGAATGTTTAAGACAATCGTCTCCAATTGACGACGGGGTTTCTTGCAGTTATTTGGAATAAACGCTGGGGGTGTTTAATTGAAGTTTTACGGTATATACTGTATATATATATATATATATATATATATATATATATATATATATATATTTTTTTTTTTTTTTTTTTTTTTTTTTTTTTTAATTAAGTTGTATTATGTTCATTCTTATTATCTACATATCTATGGATCTTTATCTCACAGTGCAACACAGTGCCTCATTCTATTTTAAGATGAGGATCCTTTGCCAGGCAGGTATGCAGAACAGCCCACACTGTTACCACCGAGGCTGTTGTGGTTTATGCCAACCCCATGCTTTGTGCACACTTACCCCTCACAGATCTTCTTGACTCTGCTCTTCAGCTGGTCGCCTTGAAAGAAGATGATGAACACCGACTTGTGCACCTGATCTCCCTGCACAGACAGAAGGAACACGAGACACTCAGATCTCCCCGGATTGACTACAGTGGTCCGTTCTTACAGAATTTCACCATTTAATTTTGCAGTCAAGCAGAAATCAGCCATTGGTTTCACATATAATTATACAGGAGGTATTGATACTTATACATCTTCTCTGGGTTTTTTTGATCCAGAGGTTAAACACAAAGGGATGTTTTTTTTCCAATTATCTTATGCATCTGTGTTCCAGATCATAGTCTGACAGAAAATGCAGGTATGCGGAAAGGTTTCCTGGTGCTGCCTCATTTGCTGTCCTGATTCCACAAGAAGATAACTCGCTAGCTGAACCAATTTGGAAAAGGTGGGTTTATAGATAAGCAACAGGTAAGGTACGTTTCAAAGAAGCACCACATAAAAGAAACAAAATAGGGGAAAAAATAATGTATTTATAATCATTTAGAATGAGGGCTGCCAAGGACTGAAATGCTGAAATACACAAAAAGGTAGTAAGCCTAGGAAACAAGTGCACACCATTGCCCATTATACCTTCCAATTTGTATAGTTATTGAAAACAAAATGTGAATGTCCCGATTATTTTTCTTCTTTCCTCACCACCAACTTAGAGTCAGCAAAGACTGAACTTGACTCTCTGTACAACACACTTTTCACACTCTGAGCCCAGACAGTCCATCATACTGCTCAGAGGATGTAACACCCTGATAGTGTTGGGTAGTAGCTCAATATAAGAAGCTATGCCAGTGTTGTTTGTATATTTTTTCAGCTTCCTTGCAGTAGCAAGCTATTTTTATTTTAGTGTAGCTTGTAATGTTAGCGAGCTACTTTTTCCAGCGACACAATTGCTGAAGCTACCGCTACTGTCAAAGCTACTTTTTCAAATAAAGCTGTTTTGGGAGGAGGTATTTGAAATAACAGAGCTGACTTTGCCATCTAGTATGGCTCAGATGCTAAATTCTTTAGCTAGCTACTTCCCCCCCCCCACCCCCCACAAAAGTAGCTTATAGTGTTATTCAGGAGTAGCTTGTAGTTGTAGCTAGCTACTTTTTATGAATAGCTTCCGCAATACTGCACCTAGATCTTGCAGGTGCCTGAGCAGCTTTAGCCGCCCACCTCACACCGTGCCCTGACAATTGTGGATTGCACACTGGGAACTCCCAGCCAAGCCCACAAATGGTATAGCTTCTGTATGGCTTTCATATTGTAATGCTGACATCTCAAATTGAGCAATAAGCCCATCCCAGCCACATTCTTATCATTACCTTTGTGGCTTTTTGGGTGTTTGTGAGCTCTGCAGTGTTATCAGTTCTGTACAATGACAAGGATCTGCTGAGGCGATGGCTTGACAACACACATTTCACAATAAATGTGTGTGTGTGTGTGTGTGTGTGTGTGTGTGTGTGTGTGTGTCATTTGCCTATATCCCTCCCATATCCCTCCCATATTAAGCATAGTAAATGACTGGCGATTCCATGTAAGTGAATGCATAATTTCTAGTCATCAGCTTTTACTTCCCCCAAAACCAGCGACAACAGATATACAGGGATGATGCAATGTTTCTCTGAGTATGGAGATTTTAGCTCTCTGCAAAAGTGCATGGGTTCTTACTGTGCGAGTCCGGTGTATGCGATGGACAGGCAAACTAAACACAACTGAGCAACACTGACCAAGCTGTAAAAAAAAAAAAAAAAAAAAAAAAAAAAAAAAAAAAAAATATATATATATATATATATATATATATATACACTCACCTAAAGGATTATTAGGAACACCATACTAATACTGTGTTTGACCCCCTTTCGCCTTCAGAACTGCCTTAATTCTACGTGGCATTGATTCAACAAGGTGCTGAAAGCATTCTTTAGAAATGTTGGCCCATATTGATAGGATAGCATCTTGCAGTTGATGGACATTTGTGGGATGCACATCCAGGGCACGAAGCTCCCGTTCCACCACATCCCAAAGATGCTCTATTGGGTTGAGATCTGGTGACTGTGGGGGCCAGTTTAGTACAGTGAACTCATTGTCATGTTCAAGAAACCAATTTGAAATGATTCGACCTTTGTGACATGGTGCATTATCCTGCTGGAAGTAGCCATCAGAGGATGGATACATGGTGGTCATAAAGGGATGGACATGGTCAGAAACAATGCTCAGGTAGGCCGTGGCATTTAAACGATGCCCAATTGGCACTAAGGGGCCTAAAGTGTGCCAAGAAAACATCCCCCACACCATTACACCACCACCACCAGCCTGCACAGTGGTAACAAGGCATGATGGATCCATGTTCTCATTCTGTTTACGCCAAATTCTGACTCTACCATCTGAATGTCTCAACAGAAATCGAGACTCATCAGACCAGGCAACATTTTTCCAGTCTTCAACTGTCCAATTTTGGTGAGCTTGTGCAAATTGTAGCCTCTTTTTCCTATTTGTAGTGGAGATGAGTGGTACCCGGTGGGGTCTTCTGCTGTTGTAGCCCATCCGCCTCAAGGTTGTATGTGTTGTGGCTTCACAAATGCTTTGCTGCATACCTCGGTTGTAACGAGTGGTTATTTCAGTCAAAGTTGCTCTTCTATCAGCTTGAATCAGTCGGCCCATTCTCCTCTGACCTCTAGCATCAACAAGGCATTTTCGCCCACAGGACTGCCGCATACTGGATGTTTTTCCCTTTTCACACCATTCTTTGTAAACCCTAGAAATGGTTGTGCGTGAAAATCCCAGTAACTGAGCAGATTGTGAAATACTCAGACTGGCCCGTCTGGCACCAACAACCATGCCACGCTCAAAATTGCTTAAATCACCTTTCTTTCCCATTCAGACATTCAGTTTGGAGTTCAGGAGATTGTCTTGACCAGGACCACACCCCTAAATGCATTGAAGCAACTGCCATGTGATTGGTTGGTTAGATAATTCATTAATGAGAAATTGAACAGGTGTTCCTAATAATCCTTTAGGTGAGTGTATATATATATATATATATATATATATATATATATATATAATTAAAAACAAAGTAGAGCTGCAAGGGTTTGTCCTGACTGAGCATCACTGTGAAGGAAGACATGAAGGGGAAGTGACGCGCTGAGCGACAGAGAAGTGCAATTCTCAAGGTGTTGTCGAGGTATTATCTGTGGTGGTGAATGTTTACACTGCTGTCATTATGAATTCCAAACCCAGCTGAAGATCTGGTCATATTTAATCCTGTGGGAATAGGGTTAAGGAGGAGGTGTATTTAACACTGATATGTCCTTTAGTCTGGCTTTTGCGACATCATTACATGGGGGATGAGAGGGATGCAGTCACATAGCTTGAAAGGGGCAGAGGCAGGGAACGCCACCTCTAATCGATGAATGAATCACCCTAATGAATGCAGTTCAGTCTATATTTATCCCGAGATCCCAAGTGAGAATTGTACTGTTTACTGTAATTTTCACATCAATCCTCCCAGTCCCATATGTGATCTCGAACACACCACTACCATGATCACAGAATCTCACTCTCCCCTGCCCATACTTCACTGGGGTGGGGTGGGGGAAAACTGACCGAAGTGGGGTCCTCCAGTGGGTCCTCGATTTCCGCCTGCCGCAGGAACACGTTGCCTCTGCACACCCTCCACAACATCCTCTCAAAGGTGGGGATGCGCTCCCGGTTGATGACCCCGGCCACAAACCTGAATGTCAAAATGCACACATATTGTCCATCTGTTAGCAAGCGATTTCATATGGGGGGACAGGTTCAAAGGTTTTTAACTCTATGTTTCTTTGTCCAAACCTAGACACTAACATTTAACAGTCTGCAGTCATATTGTTGCTGTATCTTACCTCCCTGTATACAGGACTACACAGCTCATCCATCTGGTACTCTGTACGTAACTTATAACTTCTGTCACATATAACAGTTCCTTTTCACATCCATAATTCTGTAAAAATAATATACAGCTCTAGAGCCGTTCTGATTACAATCTTATGGCGGGCTTAATACGCAGCTAAAGCCAATGAAATGCATAACCTCTCACTTCCCTTCTAACATGCTCACTATGGCTTTGTTTAGTCAGAGGAGCCGATAAGAACGCCATGAAAGATAGGCGGGTGGGTGTAGGCATTCAGGCTTGCACAAAAACACTAACATCACAAGCCACTAGGCAGCTGGTCTCCTTGTCTATTGATCAGTCTCTCTGCAATTAATGTCTGTAATACAGTAGGCATGCAGTGATGGCAGTAAATGCCACCCTGTTCACTCCCCCACCGCCCATCCCCTCCAAAGGATAAAGGGAGAGCACAACAGCATCCTGGGGGCTGGAATTGTGATCAGTGTACCTATTGATCTGCTGTTAAGTGAAGGCAATCTGAGCTGGTGTAGAGCCAGGGCAACGTTTAGCAATTGATGTCCGCCATGTCTGTGCACTGAACGAGGACTGGATGGCGTGTAACCTTTGATATTCTAACACGCCAGCTGCACAGCTCTGTCTGTAAATAGTTGGGATGTTGGATAGCTCAAACACGAGGGCGCTCGGTTGCTAAGCACCGGACAAAATGGTGAGAATGGCCTTTCAGCGCGTGTCTGACATCACTGCAGTTTAGCTCCGCTGTCTGCTGGTGTCTGTAATAAATGTAGCTGTACTCCATTCTTGACTACCGAAATGCCGCAATATAGCAGGTAACATACACGCTATACGTTTTCTAACAAAACCAGGTGACAGGACTCTCAACCCAATGCTGTGGTGCTGCTAGCACAGAGTGGGTGCAAACTACAAGGTGAACTTACAAGCAGTGAGGCATGTATGATAGTTAAAATTAAGATTTTAAGAGCAGAGGTGTATTATAAAAGGCCAGTGTTTTATTACAATAGGACTACACATTTGTTTTACATAATGCACATCAAAAGGGAGCAAGCAGAAATATGTATCTTTGTGTGTGTGTGTGAGTGTGTGTGAGAAACTTTGAGAAACAACTTTAACTGTGACCGTAGTCACGCAAATGCTCGAGGAGTTATAAAATCAATGTCAGCATGATTTGCAGATTACTGTATTACAGTCAGGTTTATACAAGTAGTTTTTGGTCAAACAGGCGTTTGCACTTCCCATAATATGAAAGACATTCCCCCATCCCCCCAAAAAAGACTACATAACATATATTACCTATGCTGTGTACATTAAAATGAGCATTTTATGTAGGAACAGTCTATATCAATAAGCCATAAAATATGCCTTATGCTTGGCGTTTGTCCTTTTGAAATGGCAGGTGCTGGGTCCACAATCAGTTGCATGTTGATGGGGAGAGGGATATGGGTTGGGGTGCCCCGTGCTGTACACCAGTACTTACCCCAGCCTAAGCGGGGCTCCTCTGCCCACTTCACTTGGGTCCAGCAGAGAGGAAGACTCCTCCAGCAAGTCAGGATCCGCCATCTGCTGATGATGATGCAATTCAGCCTGAATTCACAAACCAATTAACAACTAATGAAGCTCGTTAGTGACATGCGGTGGGAACCAGGAATGGGAGCGCAAAGAGAGAGAGAGAGAGAGCGAGAGAGAGCGAGAGAGACACTGTGGGAGAGAGACAGAAGCCGTGAAGTGATGAAAGAAGGGGATGGTAAAAACAAAAACAAAATCAGAGGTGGGTTTGTTAGTACAAGAACAAAAACAGCCTGTTTACATTCACCGGGACATTCAATACATAAAGGAACACCAACAACAAAGTCACACAGCCAACACGGTAGCTTGGTCCCGTGGAAGCCAACTGTTAAATGCACAGACAGATATGGAAGGAAACTGGAAAGCAGCATCAGAAACTACTCATAAATATATTGTGTGGATTCGCTGAAGGTATTAAAATGTCTGATCGCTACTCCACAGCAACAGAAATGACACTCTTTACTTACACTTCAGTTTCCTTGTTTGTTTTTAGATCTTGTTTTGTTTTTCAAAATGGTGACATTTTAGGGTGAAATTCTAAGGGATTTATGAATGCATACATCCCAAGAACCACATAATAGGTAGAATCTGATAGGCATCAGTAAAACTTTTAGTTTTATAGATAGATTCAAATACTGTGCCCAAAGTGGTATAATTTTCAAGATTAATGCAGAAAATGAAAACAAACTAGGAAACTTGATGCACAAGTATTGAAAAATGTATGTGTGTGGGGGGGGGATGATCATTAAGATCTTTAGCAATGTTGGGGGGAAAAATAAATGTGTGCTATTCAATAGGGAAAAATACAGTTTTCATTATGCAAAGCCCCCTTGAAGCAGACTTTCTGCAGCATGCAAAGCTGATTCCTTTGTTCTATGCATTAATCAATATAAACCCTGACTTACATAGAAATAATGTTTTTTTTTTCTTCCATATTTAAATTGGGATTGACATAATAATAGAACAGGGGGAAATAAGTATGAAACAGTAGGTTTAATTAGGAAATCTACCTATACTGTATCAATATATGCAGGAAATGCAATACATAATATATTCCACAGTATGCGCATACATATGTGTAATATGTATCACATGTCCGCATGTAACTGTGAACACAGCAAAAGAATTCCATGGCCCATAATTATCAGAAAGAGAATAGGCTGGAAAATGAAATCTGATTTTATTAATTAATTAAAAAAAAAAAAATCCACCGGGACAAATACCAAGCATAAGAGGGAGGAGAGTCCAGAAAAGAATGTTGAATCAGGAGAAAGAAGAAAACAGGGGGGAAGGGGTAGAGATACCGCATGACATTAACAGCTACTTTCCCAGTCTCCTGGTCAGGCCAGTCTGCTAACTGGATCTGGGCTGAAGGGTGTACACTGATCTCCCACTTACTGCTCTGCCTGACAGTGCAACAAACAGAAGACTAGGGAAAGGACAAATATAATTAGGTGTCTTAACCTTGATACTACCAATACCCCTCCCAATCACTGAAATAAATACAAACATGTTAACAAATCTGCAGACCTGGAAGTTTCGGAACCCTTTATGACACCACTCAGGTTTTCTGGTTGCGTATAACAGACCATACACTGCTCTGTAACTCTGGGTACTGTTTCTGGTTGTTTAAAGAATACGACAACCTTTGTCCTGAATTGGTTCCTATGAGAAATCAGACCTGAAAAAGTGTATTCAGACAGTTCAACTCTGGGAAATCCTCTCGCCCTTGGTATGACAGCCTCTTCAAGATAAACAAGGCTACAGGGACACAAGAGGGAAATTAAGTGTAGGGCTGAAGACAGAGAGTGGTTGGGGTTTGGAGCAAATATTGCAGACACAGCGCTGAAGCCGACTACTTGGTTTTGTTTTGTGTTGATGGCCTTAGTTCTACTTGTGGGTTAGGTCTCTGTGTCTTTTGAAGGAAGAGGAAGTTACAAAACCCACAGAGTAGTGGTGTTTGAGTAGTAACAACAACCTGCAAGCTCCACTCAGTCTTCTGAAAGCATGTACAGTTTCAAAATGAAATGTGATTGAAAATTTAAACCAATTCAGGACAAGGGCTGTAAGGCAGGACCAATGTGCAGAGGACTACAATTCCATCACCATTAGAGAATTCCCACCCCCCACACTAGAGGAAACCATTATAAACACAAGGCAGGGGATCCCATCAATGATTGCTGATAGGGCAGCACATTTAGCTAAATTATTAACCTCAATGGGAGTGCTTTAGGACTTAAGCCATAACTTTTAAGTTTTAAAATGTTTTGCTTGGGTACAGGACTAACATACTTCCTGTTAGGACGCAAGGAATGAGGTTTCAGTAACTCTACTGCCAACCGTTATACCTACCCACTCATCAGAGTTAATCTTACATGCTGGATTTGATGGTATACCACAGCTATTCTGATTTCACTAGATTCAGAGATGGATGAAGGCTTGAGTTGAATTTACTACTGGCCTAGGTTTCAAAACTACCCAGCTGGAGGTGTTTCATCATTGATAATTATAATATTAATAGTAAAATAATGATGCATCACGAGCATGATTGATTCTATTATTAATACCACTATAAATGTGTATCGTGACACTATAAACGTGTATCGTGACACTATAAACATTAATAAAGCACAATGAAAAATAAATAGATCTTATATTAGCTATTTATGTGCAAATGCTTTCATCTCTAGGGAACCGGAAGACACAGATTTACCTGGAAAGCATAGTTCTGCCAATCAGATACGAGTCCCTCTCTGCCAGTCACTTGTGTACCTGAGGCACTGAGACCTGTGATGTCTATACATCTGTAAGCTGTAAGCCAGTGTGTGGTCAGGCAGGTGGAAGGTGGGGGTAATAATGAGTACTACTAATGTAATGCTAATAATGCTGGCAGCCAACAGAGAGGGGCAGCCAATGGTCAGTGATAAGCCAGGAAGGGGAGAGGCACCAAGGAATGACCTCCTGACCTCGTCGAAAAACTGCTGCGTCCGGCGCAAGATGTGCTTGAGCTCTGTCAGCTCTAGGAAGTTTTTCTTCAGGGCCTCCTGGTTGGTGTTGATCTCCTTCAGTTCGTTCTCCAGCTTCTCGAAAGTGGCCTACACAAGCGCCGGGGAGCCAGGGGAGAAACACCAATGAGATGCACGCACCTCCTTTCACAGGAAGTTGCATAACAGAAATAAGCAGGCACAAAACAGAATGCATAGATGAGTGTTGGTCAGCTGTAATAATATACCAGATAAACACTGTGTCTATAAAAGACACACAGGAAGCATGGCCTTACCTCCAAATCAATCATGTCTCTGGGAAAGGGCACCTCAGGGTTTTCCCCTGTGTCCACAATTGGGATGTTAGCTTTCTTAATCTCCTTCTCCACAAACCCTGCGAGACAGAATTAAAGAGTTTAAAGGCAGTATGTCCCAGCTTGTATGAAAATCTAATCTAATCTAAACTGGGTTACAAAATAGATTAAACAGTTCCACCATCATCTTACATTTCTATGAATCGTCATAAATATCAAATTGTTTTGTCCCTCAAAAAAAAAAAAGTTTGTCCATACAGCAGTGGACATTTTCTCTGTATTTCCCTCTCTTCCTCTGTAACACTCACGGAGTTTGCGGTCCATCTCTTCGCATCGCCTCACTTCATTGACAAACTTCCTCTGGAACACGTTCACATCCGGATTGAGCTGTAGGAAAAAAACAGGGAGCAAATCATCAGTATGAGATAGAACAAGTATTTTGCCTAGGGAAGAAAATAGGGCACAGAGGAAGGCAATCTTTCAGAGGTGGAGGGGGGGGAAATTTGCTCTGATCCAATAGATATTGCATTTTTCAAGAAAGAGAACTTTAACTTAAAGCAAAACTATACACACACCCTTGGGACTCGAGTTTCAGTGTGTCTTAGCTGGTAAAAGCTAATGCTCGGAGTGCAGATCGAGCCCTATGGTCCAGACAGAGCTGGGTCCAGTCTGGGCTGGGTCATAGTGGACTGTGACCAGGATTCCCAATAGGGGTGTGCACAATAGAGCGAGTGTAGCTGAGGCCAGCTTGAGTTTCACTGGGAAGTGTATGCTTGGTGTCATGTCATGTGTGTGCATTTCAGCTACATTCTCTCTTCCTCCATGAATTACAGGGGACAGTGCAGAGAGTTGAATGTGCTCAAAATTGTGAGCATTTATATATATATATATATATATACATATATATAAAACAAAAAGGTGATCGTAAAAAATAATAAATAAATAAATAAATAAAACTTGGTCTCTTTACCAAAACCATTCAAGCTAAAAGTTTTGATATTTATTTATGTATAATTTTATTTATTTATATTTGTAATAGCAACAACTCACATCACGAAACTGGACCATTCCAAGTTCCCCCAGTTCGCTGACACAACAATACGCAGCTTCTGATTGGAGGAAGAGCTGAGCCAATGTCATCTCCTCACTTCGAAATAACTCCCCCATGATGGCACAGGAGATAGGGCCTCGGTTGTCTAGGGGTAAAAATATGTCTTCTTGTCCTATGGAGTAAAGAAATAAAGATAGGGGTTGGGGGGTAGCACTGGTTAGTATGACATTAAACTGGCGTACCTTATCTGCTTTTCTTTGGCTATAACTGCATAACAAACCAGATTTCATGTTAATTATTAATATTACACTATGGGGCTGATGCTTTTGTCGCAGGCCACTCACATTCAACAAGGAACTGTAAAATCTTCACAGAGCAAAGGTCACAATTAACAAAAAAGACAAAACAACATTCCCAGAATTACATAGTGGAGCAAAATGTTGTATTCCACCATCACCGATGACATGGTTGCAAGAGTCCCCATGAAATTCAGAACACACAATTTATGATCTGAACTTCAGTAGAGGACATAGGCTGGCTATTGCAACTTGGATAAAAGTGCACACAAATCCAAATGAATCAATAATTATAACCGCATCTCTTATACTGCAGACTAAAACAAACCATATCTGATAGATCTGTATTCGCGATCTTCGCCGTCATGGACTCCCTCAATTTCTCACATTCAAATAACTACAGCTTTGGGTACATCATCAAAATATCCGGATTTTCTTTCCCATTAGATCAAAGTGCTCCTAATTATCCTACATTCCTAAGTTACCAGCTGTAAGCGTCTGCCACTAATCGCTTTGAAAGTTGTCAGATACCTTACATCATTGAAGCGTGAAAGTTCACACGGCCTTGTCACAGAATTAACATTAAGTGGAACAATAATGTAAAAGATGATTTATTCCCTGGCTTTTATCCCATACCCCATATGGTTCAAGAAGTAAGTCTCCTACTGAAATAAAACCCAGAGAATTGCAGTATTTCCCAGTATTTAAGGCAGAGGGGCTGTGAACAGAAGGAACCCGATTCACTGTGTATTATTCTGAACATGTTACTTAACTTCCTTGTAATCAGACATTGAAAAAATATATACAATCCAGGTCCTGTTTTGGTAAGTCACTCTACAGCACAAGTTCACATCATAATATTGTATCACTGTATCAGTAGTAGTAGTAGTAGTAGTAGTAGTAGTAGTAGTAGTATTTGCTGCATTTACATTATGGAATACAATATATTTAGCTGATGATCTCTCTCTGACAAGAATACAAGACAATACAGTTTCAACAGTAAAACTCTGTACCGTTAAGGTGCTTGATTGTCCATAGATGATGCAAGGTAGCAGAACATATCAAATTTCACATCTGTCTTTATCCACATTTAGAGTTATGTTGTTACCTCACTGAGTTAAATGCCGTCAACCCCACTATGCATTACACAGTGACTGTGCTTGGACTGCGTAGCTGAATAACACACTCTTGCTGTAATGGTGGTACCTTGCCGTGCAGCTGAAGCGAGAACAGATGCTACGGCACAGGCTTAGACCACGTGATGTGAGTGAGAGCACATCATCGAGGAGACGCGTATCTTATTCAAAACGCACAGGGAATGGTAAAAAACGCATACTGTAAGGTATTTAGCAAACGCTACCGGATGAATGATATTGCAATGCTACGAGAATTACAATTCGTCATTGTAGCTTTTTCTCATACGTAATACTCAGGGTCGTCCCAGTATTGTAATTTTTTAAGTCGACACAAATATGAAGGAATCTTTCAATCAAAATATGAATGCATGTAGGTAGTGGCCACACGAGTGAAGCGTTAAGCTGCTATGTACCTCTCGTTATGAAAATATGAAAATAAGAAAACAACACATGCATGTCATCTCAATCCTTTGCATAGACTGACGTTTCTGCCGCACTGTCCTTTTAAACCTCTCAAGGGCGCCATTATGAATATTTTTTCATTTTTATACGAACGACTGAAGCAAGCATCCATTAAAGTACACCAATGTCACTTCATCTCAGAAACACATCAAACTAAGTTAGCTTTTATGATATCTGAATGTTGTCTATTGTATTTGGTTTAAAATGAAGAGGGTCGTGCCCCAGTCTCCAGCATGATCAACACTGACCACACTACTGCATCATGACATGCTTAACTGCATTTAATTGAATGCAACACGAAAGATAAATAAAGCCAGTTTGAAGGACAAAACTGAAAACGGAGCCTGTTATTAAAATATTATCATTTCTTCGTTTAATGTATTGCAGCACAAGCAAGAGACCTAAAGTAAACAAATAAATATGCATTTGCCTTTCCAATTGGGTTACTGTCTACGTTTTAAAATAAGACAAAAATGTCACACAATTGACTAGCATTAGCATTAGATTTAGACAGAATTAAGATTTGTGTTAATATGTTATTTTTCCTGGGGCGTAGGTGGTGCGATCCATTGCCTGTACCAGCACTGGGCTACCAATTCAGACATCAGACATATGAAAACAAACCCACACAGACAAAAGAGATGCAGTCTAAAATATAGATATATAAAGATAATTTAAAGGTGTGTAGATGTATAGTAAATCTATATATTGAAACCCGTAGACACTGATATATAGTCAACCAGTGGTAGCTTGCTTGCTATCAATATATTTACCCTTCATTGAATATCCTACCTAGATTAGATAGCTAGTTAGATTAACATTGCCGCTAAACTAACGCAAACACAAACATGTATATCTGTGTATTTTAAGTATTTTAAATTGTACAACAATGTCCCTATTGAAAGTACAGTTCAGAATTTCAAAGGCGAATATAAGCAATAATAAGTCAATTTCCTACTGTAACTGAAGACTTCCCGATCTCCTTCGTGCTCCTCAGGAAACGTCAGCTGATCGCCAGCACGAAGTGACGTCACCAAATGTAAGGACTCCGATCACGTGATGAGGGTGTGTTGTGAGGCAGCCACGGTCGCGAAGACGTCAATAAACAGTGATCTATTTAATGTATACATATATTTTTTTGTCATAATCTGCTTATGAAGTTAAACCTCCTGTCAAATACATAATAAATAATAATTAAAATAAATTATTATTATTAACAGTTTCCCTGAAATTGAATTGTAAGTATAATGTGGACTGTCAAATTGTGTTAGCTTAGACTGTGTAAGCATGTTAAGGGGGGTTTGATACAGCAGTTGCTTTATGGTGTTATAGCCTTGTAATGCAGACATAACAAAGAGACTAAGTATGTCAGTATTAGGGAATAATATTTGTTTTGTGTGTTTAATTTGAATTTTTTGAATAGATTTTAGGTCACGTTTAATGAGCATGAGGTTTAGACAGTACTTTTCCTTTACAACCTGGAAACTCTAAGAAGGAACGACAGGTAAGACCAGCCCCTGAAGCAACATTGTATTATGTGAAAGTGAGAAAGCCAGGCTTCAAAACGTAACAAAAGGTTACAAATGAGCCCAGGCCTCTGGAGCCCACCAGCTTGTCTCATTCCCTTATTGCACCTTATTGCTGGAGCTCATGCAGCCTGACAGTGACAGTCCAGTGCAGTGTGACTCACTCAGTCTTTTTCTATGACCCGTGCATTGTTTACAGTTACACTCCCAGAACTCAGATCTGGATGGATTGCTTTGAACCAGCCTTCATCCTGAATGAAAGCAGAGCAGAGCAGTGTAACTGGTGTACATCAGCCATGGCCTTTATGTGCAGCAGCGCTGTAAAACTGATATTTACACACCTCTTTAAACCAAGTACTTCACTGCAAAGAAAACAAACCTGTTACAGGGCATAAGAGCTATAGAGATTTAACATAAAAAT
The DNA here is from genome assembly GCF_036373705.1 of Amia ocellicauda. Classification (NCBI taxonomy): domain Eukaryota; kingdom Metazoa; phylum Chordata; class Actinopteri; order Amiiformes; family Amiidae; genus Amia; species Amia ocellicauda. The sequence goes on along the minus strand of NC_089852.1, from coordinate 20,908,071 downwards.
GCAAAGCTTTGATTGGAGTTTTGCTTTTTTCAAAATACCTCTGTATCAAAAACACAAATAAGTGTTGGCTTTTATGTATTTCAGTATTCACAAAAAACGTATAGCTCAATCCCAAAAATGTTGATATTACAGTGTTTTGGCTCATTTGGCTCCTATCATGACACCTTTTAAGTTAGTATGGATTACAATTTTAGTGTTTTGGGATAATACTGTATTAATTTTATGAAATCCTTTATGTTCTGTGGTGTTGATTTTTGTCGAACTGTATTCAAAACTGTTTTCAACTGTAAACTGCAATAACCACCTTAAATAAATCATGGCAGCAGGGCTGGCCCTAGCCTTTCTGGGGGCGTTGACAAGATTTGATTGTGGTGCCCATCTTTATGGTGGAGAGAAAATGTTTAGGTAAAACTAAAAGACACACAAACATTTAAATAGAACACAGAACATCACAGAACATGTATTGCACTTTAACATACACTGTACGTGTTGAAGAAATAGATTTAGTAATAAATACAAATTAATATAGTGCACTGTGCATAATGAAATAACAGCAATAACTAATACACAGTTTAGGTAAAATAACATCCACATCAAAACTACTCAGTACTGAAAATACTATAGTGCATATTAAAAAAAACTAAATTAAATACAATACTATCAAAAAAACTGGCAGACTACTGTAGTATTTAAGTACAAGCTAGTATCATCATTTGGATGGTAACTGACAGTAGGCTAGCTATGAAAGTGATGTGATGAATTATTACTTCATCTGATTGAGCCGGATAATTGCTTTATGTATAATTTGATAAGATATGTGAATTGCTCACAAAGTTACAACAGTTTAAATTCCCACTTCTTGCAATATAGACAACACAGAAAATCAGTGTTAAAGTTCTGCTGACAGTCTCTTCATAAACTCCTCAACGACATATACTTATATCCATCATATTTACATTAAATTTAGCACACATATCCCTGACTCTGTTTTGACCTTAGACACTATGCTCGAGTCACAGTCGGGTTTACATGCTCTTAGTTTATTGCACTAGAGACGAGCTGCAGTTTACCCGCAGCCAAGCAAAGGACAAAGGATTGTCGTTTGCATTGCCCCTTGTTGTTTAATACTTTGTTTTTAATGATCTTATCGAGTGGTTTTTCATGTCACTGATAGAGCAGCAAGCTGTGAATAGAAATGTTTTATAAAGTTAGGATTACAACACGATGTACTAAACAGTGCACAACAGACCCACAACAATATAGAGAGCATAATGATAATAGGAAACAAAAGTGATCAGGGCAATAGCCTGTCTACTCTGTGTGAGAGCTGGAGGTGAGCAACACACAGGCAGTATTATAATAAATACTTATGAAAATCTTATTCTCCTATCATGTTTATTCTTCTTGTTTATTTTTTCTTCTTCAATCAGCTCAGCTCTCATTGGCTGCTGATCACTTCTGCGCTCTGCAAAGAAACAGGGAGAGAGAGCCGTGCCAAGACGACAAGGCCACTGTGGGACATGCTGAGCAGCAGCACATGAACAATTGCTGGTGGGGTGCTGTTGAAACTATCTGAGAAGAAGTTTGTGAACACCGCTTTGTTTTGTTTGGGGTTAATGATTTCATTTTATTAATGAATTTATGTCCATATTCGGTTCTTGAAGGGTAATGTAATTACGAAGAAGATAAAACTTTTTTTGGCAACAACCCCCCAACACTCACCCCCCCCCCAGGATTAAGGGACCCCTCCTAAGCTCTAACCCAATTCAAACACTGGTCAGAACTTTGTTTTGATACCAAACATCACATCTTTCAGCACCTGCTTGACACATAACAAGTATGCTTAAGTGAGTAAATTTAAAATAATAATAGCTAGCTTGACAGAACAGGTGAACCATGAGGTGAAAAATTAATAATTAGGTCTGTAACATTCCTCTACCTTGAGCCTTTTTGTCCTCATCCTCTTTTCTCCTCTTCATCTTTTCTACACCTGACGGGTATGCTCTTTTATATTGATATTCTGGGGCCCTAGACAACCACCTCTGCCTGTACCTCGGGCCAGTCCTGCATGGCAGAACTTCCAATATATTTCCCTGTAGGCAGTCTGTCCTAGAAAGGCACAGCCCAGATGCAATAAGGCTGAAGAGCGAGAGGAACGAACGGACAGATGGACAGACAGACAGACAGACAGACACTACATCACATGTCGACATGCCATTGTATGGCCGTGCTGTGAATATAAAAGCAGTAATCTGGGTCATATCAGCATTAAGGTTGACAAATTAGAGCAATAGAATGCTGCCCCTAGGCTCCAAGATTGGTTACTGAAGGTGTGTGTGTGGGTCGGGGGGGGTGAGTGAGGGTTGATCTCGGTGTGTTGCCAGTACACTGACAAAGCTGTGGCATTATGTTTCTCACTAACAGATCTTGCGACCCGTGTTCAATGCAAAGGTCGCCCTGAAGCAATAACAACTGGTTGGAAGGGTTGCTTCCTAATTTCATGAAACTAAAATGAACAAGAAAATAACCTGTCCATCCCAGATCAGACACCCAAGCTGCATTTTAAAAAGTAAACAGGGGTGTCTGTATGTCACAGGCCTGGGAGGGTAGCTGCCTATGACCCCTGACCCTATGACACGGTGCTAAAGATGGACAGCGAACGTGCCTCAACTTGTGCTGATCTGTCTCTCTAAATCTTGGCCTCATTTTGTGTACCCTGTTAGCCCAGGCATTGAAGATCTTTGCTTGCTGTTGAGTGGATCTATTCAGCATAGGCCTGGGGTCAATTAACAATTGTAATTTGTCATTCATAAAATTAATCAGGAACAGTCCAAATAAGCCATTCTCATGCTTAAGGTTTCAGAATCCCATGATCGTCTGTCTACTAGTTTTACTTACTTTCAATTAGAACATACAGTGCACCTGTTTATTGTGCTTTGTATATTACCTTCCCTGTCATTGTAATTATACTTCCTTATTGTAATTGAACAAAATATCACTGTCATTGTAATGGAGACTCACAAAAACTGTGTTAATGATGACTAATGATAACTGATCCAATGTCTCAATCAGAAGCCTACAGGGATTACATGCCTGTGTTTGATGTACATAAATGCATTAACAGGGCTGTAGCTTTAAACAGAGAGCTGCTCAGGACCATTGGTGTGCTTCTCTTGTTTGATGTGGGGTTGGCAGGCTGCAGGCAGCTCACGGAAGAATCTGACACTGATGGTGTAATTAAGCAGGGGTATATTTAGCAACACCCAGATTGGCTTCTTGTGAAAGGCCACAGGTCCCGCCAGAGATGGAACAAAATAATAATATTGAATTGGCGAAGGCTTGTTAGCTCCCTTTGCTTCCATTGTGACAAAATGGCCCCTTCACCTATTTTATAGCAGTGCAGCAGCCACCCAACCGAGTTAGGAGAAATGGGGTAGGTTTAGAAAAAGCACCATCTGCTGGCGATTTGTAGAATTACATATAACAATTTATTTGTTCTGGACTGGACTGGACACTTTATTTTTTATGATTTTTTTAATGTTTTTTTTTATTTTAGCAGATGCTCTTGCTCAGGGCAATTTACAGTTATCACAAGAAACATTTCAAAGCATAACAGTGCAGTAAATACAATCCGTACAACATACAGTAAGCATGCATCTTAATACAATGAGCTAACAAGTGCAAAAATAATCCCCCGTTTGTGCTAGAGGGTGGGGTAGGCATAGGAAAAGTTACAGATAATTAAGATTTCTTGTGCAGACAGTTGTATGCATCAAAAGAGTTGAGGAGGCTAACTCAAATCTATCCACAATAATGCAATGACAAAACCCCAGTATGAATTTGCTATCTGATGTTATTTTATTTGATTAATTTACTTATTGATTTTATCTGGGAAATAATTAAATTCCCAGCTTTTGCCCACTGACTGATGACAGAAAAGAACTAAAACTGTTTTATTAGAAAGATCGCTAATATGGACCATTCTGATCTGTGTTTAATCTAGGGAACTGTAGTGAAAACCTGTAAACATAAACAAAAAACAAGTAACTCCCAGAAAGAAGAAAGGTTTATTTCAAGTCATGTATTCATTGGAGCCATATGGGTGTGCATTTGTTTTCCTGTGCACCAAGCTCAGGCGATCGTCCAGTTTACATTTTGGAGGATAAGCCTTTATTCATCTGACCTTGTTGATGAATAGCCTGCGTGTTTCTAAAATGATCTTTTCCTTTGTGCCCTCAAAACAATGGGAGAGCGAGACAGCAAACATCCGAAACTGCTGGGATTACAGCTGACTGATTCAGCGTGATAGCGCCCTTTCTTTTTTCCATTCTCTCTGACTTGTTAGGGTGACTGTATACCACGGGGAGGTTTAAAGCTTCGACTGAAATGACAGAAAATAATTTGCCTTTTTGAAGTTTGAAGGGAGGCCTTGGTGGAAACGGTTAACTTTTTTCTTAACTTTTTTTTTTCCATGTCCCTTGTATTTTAATTTCAATGTCCTGAAAGAAAAGGAAAGGAAAGAAAAAAAAACTGTTTGGAAAAAATTATTGGAGTTCTGGCTTCACATTCCTCGCTTAGCTGTGCCTGTGCGTGCATGTAAAGAACAGTCCTCAGCTCTTCTCTAACTATTCCAATCATCCTACTGCGGGGTGGGTCTTTTTGGATAGCGGGGGGGTTTGGGTTGGAGCTTTTTATACCGTTAGGTGGAGTTATCCAATAGCTTTCAACTAGGGAAAGGGAAGGGGGGGTTGTGCTAAAAGTGTGTGTGAGAGAGAGAGAGAGGGGAAGAAAGTTGCAGGCTAGTTTAACTGGATGGTTTGGCAGATGTGTGCCATTGAAGTGCGAGCACGCAGGCTGTAACTAAAGGAGCTCTCCGTTTGGCTGGGCCAGGGTTGAAGACAGAAAGAGAGAGAGAGAGAGTGAGAGGAGGGGAGAAAAGCAGTAGAAGAGAAGAGGGGGAAAGAAAGTGAGCAAATAGACGAGGAATATAGAGGCAAGTCTGAAGATTGGTCACGCCAAGCTTGGCACCACAAAAAGTTTTATTTTTGTTTTCGGTTTGCTTTCGTCGTTGTTGTCGTTCAATCTTACATGACAGCCATGGCGGATTCTAGCCTAGAAATGGAGCGCATCCCCCTCACGGACCTCTCGGATGACGAGGTTGGCGAGGACGAGCCTGAGGTCGAGCCCAAGGGGGACTCGCAGGTGAACGGAGTGATGGTCCTGGCCCTACTGGACAAGATCATCGGGGCCGTGGACCAGATCCAGCAGACCCAGAACGGACTGGAGCGGCGGCAGCAGGAGATGGAGGGCGCCGTGACAGGCATCCAGAGCGAGCTCACCAAGCTGTCCAAGAGCCACAACACCACCAGCAACACGGTCAACAAGATGCTGGAGAAGGTGCGCAAGGTGAGCATCAACGTCAAGACGGTGCGGCAGAACCTGGAGAAGCAGGCAGGCCAGATCAAACGTCTGGAGAGCAACGAAGCCGAGCTGCTGAAGAGACGCAACTTCAAAGTTATGATCTACCAGGTAAGCTGTGCTTAAGAATGGCATAGTAGTGGGCTGGAGTGGGGATTCAGGGAGACTCCTCAACTATGGCATTGGGAGTGGCGGATGCTAGAATATCACTATACACATTATAATTTTGTTGCCCAATATTTTTTTTACAATTTACAGTTTACAGTTTGGGCAAAAGTACTATACTATAAGTCCAAAAAGTGTGTAAGCCGATGTAATTTTAATAGGGGGATGGGGGAAGTCCTATATGAACTAGTGGGGGGGAGTTTTGATCTTACAGTGACTACAGTAAAAACAGTAGTTAGCACTGTATAAAACTTCAGTAAATTACATTATTTGTACAAACAGCAGTGTATCAAAACCTTGTTGACCATAGTGTTTCAAAACTTCAATTACTACTGTGTGTGTGTGTGTCAATTACTTTGTTCTAACTTACAAGCAGTGTATGGTTTTTAGGGACTACTTTAACTGTAAAACTATAGTTTCCGCTTTAAATAAATGCTGTATTATGGGTTTCAGAATTGCTCACTGTACACAGTGTCGTTAAGAGGACACACAGTACCGTTATATTTGTGGCTGTATACCGTTATAGTGGCTGTAACTGCACATCTTTAAGGTGGATAACCGGTTTCGTCTGTCTTTTATTATTGCATCAGGACCTACTGTATTGTATACTATATTGATACTTTTGAAACAGGTGATAATTCTGGGATTTTGGGAAATGATAGAGGTGGGCGGCTGTAGTGTATTAGTGGGTAAGGTTACTTGCACTTAAGAGACCAAACTCCATAATTTTTCTCTGAGTACTGGACATTGTATGTGGGGGGAAACCAGTGCACAGTGTGTTTGTGAATAGTTCCATCCACTTGTGTACATTTCTGAAGCTGGCTAAAAAAATTGTTGAGTTCTTGTAAGGTGGTGTGAAATCCTCAAGCTGGAGTTTTAAAAGGACAGGCTTAGCTGGTTGGGTGAAGGCACAGTTGAAACTGAAGTCCTTAACGGAATTGGGGACACAAATTATAGTAAAATGCTGTATTAGCTTTGCAATGGTATACAAATAGCATCGAGAAACTGCTTTTGCACAACTACCAGTGTGACATTAGAGTTCTCTATGTCTCACTGTGCATAGACTTGATGGGATTTTGTACTGCAATTTAGTGGGAGCACATACCACCACTTCTGTGATAATATGCTAGGCTTTGACCCCTCTGAACTGTTATACTGTAGGATCAGTGTGTATTCTCAGATGTTTGTGTGTGTCTTTTGTGCTGATAATAAGAACAAAACTCTGCCTCCAATCTTAAATTCAGAGGTATAGCAGAATGTATATTTGTGTAATGTAATTCTGCGTGTGCCACAAAGCAACACCTTGAAAACGCTTTCCCTGGCAACCTGCGATGTGCTGACTTACTCCAGTGGAATGTCTGGCTCCCAGTGCAGAAAGCTATCTTCCCATTTCATTTCTGAAGTGAAAAGTACTGTGAGTGCCAAGCTATTTGTATTAAATAATTTATATAATGCCCTGTTTGGGTATAAACTTGGTGATCCTGTTTAGATGTGGGGTATATAACTATTGACATTACCATTACAATTAGTATTAGTAGTGGTTTCTGTAGGTGTAGCCTACTTTACTATTACAATTGCTGCTGTTATAATAATAATAATAATAATAATAATAATAATAATAAACATGTTTTGACATCGGTTTGTGTTTTTCATATATAAGTGATGGGACACTTACGGTGTAAACGCCTTAGATTATATGGATATTAGCATATGGGTATACACTTATAATTGCTAACAATGAACTAATGATTTGCTTATATCCATATAATCTTATGATAAAGTGAAGTTTATGTTTTTCCCTCTCTGCCCCTCCTGTCTTCTATCCAGAAGGTGTGTGTCCTGTACAGTGCATTCACGCAGTTAGCTCGTCCGGCTCAAGTGTCAGCAGTGCGCCTGGGACAGGGGCTGACTTTCTGAATAACTGTGCCTGTGGGCGCCGCGCTCCCTCTTTGCCGTGGCGTGTGTTTCTTACTTTACCCAGGTTGTATTCAGACACACACGTTGGTATACACCGGTTAAACCACAAGGCATCGAGATTGATAGCGTGGTTAACTCAGTTTTCCATGCACAGAAAATCAGAGGCGTGTGCCCGTATTTTAACACCCCCACAGAAAAAAGAGGAGTAGAGCAGACGCTTTTCAAAAGACGCTCTGTAGTTACAGCTCTAGTCCTGTTTCTTTTTTTAGTCCTGCATGGTGTAATGTCTAATAGCTTTCATCTAGTGCGGATCAAGCCATTCAGAGTTTCCACAGCAGACCCGGGCTGCGTTTACCATGTGCCTGGCGTTGTGTAACCTCTGTCACTCTTTCATGTGTGAAGCGGACGCGGGGGAGCTTAGTACCAGCCGAGCTGTGAATTTCATTCTGTACAAGGCAGTATGCGTTTAGCAAATTAATGTTTGCACGCCTACATTGAGTGCTTATCTGGAATGTACGCAAGACAAATATAGTGGCAGCGAATATATAGTGTCATCCATATATAGTGTCATCCATGCGTGCTTATTAATTTAGTGATAATTAAACTGTAGATGCTTCATCTATAATCTGCATCTCTGTCTGCACCACCTATTTTAACGCATATGCGCGTTGCAGGCCTTAGAAAAACTAGAAAATCGAAATGAAATCTAATTATACCTTGTCTAAAACTGAATGCAGTTGGAGTGGCTTTTAATAGTCGGACTTTGCATAGCAGCTGCGATATATGTGCCTTTAAAAAATAGATAGAAGGAAACTGAGATTAAGATTCAATGTCATTTAGAAATGGGTGAGGGGTAGGAATTGAGTTTATGGCTGAAGGGGGTGCAGACGTGTTAACATACTGGTTTAGCACTAGGACCTGGTTTAGTCTTGAGCTCATGGACTGGTTTGGTGTCAGATTTGGGAATGGGGTCAAGTCTGCAGACTGGCTTGCACTTTTTTGCCCACTGCAGTCTTCCTACTGTAGGTCAGTGCATAACATGCTGTTTTCAAAGGGAATGCTATAAGCTGTTGCCTGGGGAATTATCAGTTTCCATGGATTTTGCTTTGTTACTAACCATCCTGCATCTGGAGTGTGTAGCAGGACTGCAAATGCATGTAGACTGCTTTTCACTTCCCCAGGGCGAAAGACTCAGATTAGCACTGGGCCAGGGAAGCATACCAGAAAAGCAGTTCTCTTGAAGGACATCTCTCAACCACTGTTAGTCAGATAACACCAAAAATTAAGTAAGATCTGATCCAGAAAAAAGGATTGGATTTTGAAAAGTGTTGAGGTCGGCAATTCAATGGCCAGAATTGGTCGTGGTCAAATGTATGATTTATAATGTAATCTAATCTGGCCTTACTTTTATTATTATTATTATTATTATTATTATTATTATTATTATTATTATTATTATTATTATTATTATAATTATTATTAATAATAATAATAATAATAATAATATAGGAATTTAACAGATAACTATATCCATGGCAATGTACCTGGGCTTTTCAAACACTAACATACAATGTTCTACCATGTACACAACATTGCAAGGGTAACAACACAAAAAAATAACACATAATAAAGTAGGAAAGAAAAATATCCCACTGCAGTTGGTGTAAATGGGCACAATAAGCCAGCTATGTTTAATGGAGAGTGAAGTTTTAACTCATACAGTACACATCATAGTTGTACCTACACACTCAACATTATTGAATGTTTTTAAAGTGAAATGAGATATAGTCAGACTCTTGCAGGTCATCAGAATGCCAGGGTTACATGTTGTATTCAATGCAATGTAAGGATTAGTACAATGAAACGTTTCGAATGTGCCTGTTTGTGTCATATCTGTAAGGTCATATTCTAACAGTACTGCCAACAATGGACAGTGCACACCAATGGCATGCTATGAATTACAGTATTCATATTGTTACTAAATAGGATAACTGTTGCAATAATGTCATGAATCCCCCCCACCGAGCTTTTGCATTCAAATTGAGGCAAACACCTTTACAGTGTTAAAATAAGGAGAAGATAGATGTAATGAATGCTGATTTTGCTATTTTGGCAGGCAGGAGTTTAAAGCATCACTGCATGTGGGCAGTGGGAAACCAAACTGTGGATCTTTAATATGCAGATCCTGATTCATACGCATATATACATATATATCTTAATTGGCAGCTGCAGCCTTTGTTGATCTACTGCTGGATGAAGATGTTTACACTTGTTTTGGTCTTTAAATTGACCCTCTGATCAAAATAAGAATACCAGTATCTTAACACTGCAGTCAAATTATAGTGAAATCCCAGGTTAATGATGGAAGTTGAAATAGGAGGATTGGTGAACATGATATTGCAGAGTCTGGAGCTTTTTCTTTAGTTTATTTTTGAATTTAGAGTTTACTTTTTTCTGAAGGGCCAGCTTAGGGAAGCCATTAGTGAAGTGCTTGCCCTTAATCAGAAACAGCAGCTGGGAATTGCAGTTTTGTGGGCTGGGATGTTTTCCACAGCAGCACTTAAACAAAACGAAAAAAAAAAAAAAAAAAAAACTCCAAAGGAGTATTTGTGATTTTTTAAAAAAGCAGTTATTTGCCTGGGGATGCCTCCCTGCTCTATTTCTTTGCCAAAGATTGTGTGTCGGATTAAATGACACCAAAGAAGCTGCAACCAGCCACTTACAAGAGCAGGCCGAGACTCAGGTTTTAGGTTGTCAGTCGTGAACAAGAAAGCCAGTAAAGGGGCAGAGAGCCATGAACTGAGTCATAGCGTGGGTTGGGGTCAGGTTTAGGTATTGGAGAGTGAGGCAGAGGTCATTGTTTTGGGTTACAGTTAGAGACTGGATTTTGATTGCATGAACAGATAAGGAAATCGGCTTTCAATATAGGCTGCAATTTTTTTCTCCACCACTCAACCCCTTAGGGTCAATGCATGAAATACTTTTCTTCAGGATTGGCTATTGGTGATGCTTACCTGTGAAAAACAGACTTTGGCACAATATGGTGGGAAGGGTTTATGATGTGCAATTCTCAAATTTACATTTAAAAGTGTTTCCCGCACTAATCGTCTTCGGGAACCTAATGACAGACAAGAACATTGTTTCCCCCAACCTCCCAAAACAAAAATGTTGAGGAAAAATCTCTTAAAAAATGTATGTCTCTGTCTCAGGTCTCTGACAGTATCTAATATCCAGAGTGCAACTGAAGGTTTTTTCATTCATCAGCAGGCAGTCTTTGGATCATAAATATGAAAGTTAGTAGATCCCCAGGACTGGATTTAGGTATAACCTTGAAGGCAGCCACAGTTCAGACAAGCACAACCATCCAGACTCCCAGAAAGCATGTTCCCCCTCTGACAGCGGATGGCTCAAGTAAAAGCAAGGGCCGGCATGTGAGTCACTTGGCTTTCTGCAGACCCACTTAACCAACCCTTTTGCCTGAGAGGGTGTCTTTCAATGGTTCCCTCTCCGCAGGGCTGGAGAAGCAGCTGGTGCACCTCTCAGTCATCACACAGCCCTTTAATCCCTGATTGGTCAGGGACACATTTTTCTGTTCATCAGCACTGCACACAGCTCCAGATCTCCATAGGTGTGAACTACACGCCCACACCCACCTGCTCCCTGCATTCCAGCCCCCTCCCCTACTCCTCCTCTCAAGACTGCACCCCCCCCCCCAACCCACACACACACACAAACACAGAGTCAGGTAAAAAGCCTCAACCCTTGCTTGTGTTTATACGGAAGCATTCTTTTTAATAAATGTAATCTTAATAGAAGCATTTATTAAGAATGAATTAAAACACCTGCTCCACATTCTGCTCCAGCACTTATACGTACACAGCATATCTCCAGTAAATCCTAGTTCAAAGAATTATAGCATTACCCTCTCCATCACATATACAGTGGTGTTGAGTGCTGTGTAGATGGAATGTAGAGGATTCTCTTGCAGGCATCGGGCGGGACTACATTAACACTTGGCTAGAGATCAGTCCTCTGTGATGCCAGGCTGGTGTATCTGCTACTGCGGTTGTGGCTTTTAAATGAGCCCGATAACACAGGGGTCTCTGCCCTTTCCCAGCACTCATTAACCCCTCAGTGAAAACAGGTCTGGGGACCTCACACACTCCTGCATTCTTAAAGCGTTTTTTCACAGAAGAGTCCAAATCCTATGGGAAGAGGCCGCCAGCTGTCTCGGATCCCCCTCCCACTCTGCAACCTGTAGCAGGCTGTTCTTTTCAACCTGCCGTCCAATGGCATTCGGAACAGTAAAATAATTTATAGTCGATTTTGTTGGCAAGATTTTATTATCTTGTGGAGATTGATTAGTCATTGATTAGTCATCCACAGAACATTACAGATTGATTTACCAACGGTTTGGGGGGGCAATTCAAAGTGTCATGTTAATTAAAATATTAGTACATTTACTTGGGTAGGCTTGCATAGTAAGGGTAAAATACTGTGCATTGTGAACTGTAATTATGAACCATCCCTGTCAAGGATATGGGACAGGCCCATTCTAATACAGTAAGTACAGGTTATGAATGACTACAATACTGTACTAATCCATGTCACACTACCAAGGATCTGATGAGACAGCTTCCAGGGTCTTGGAGCGAAACAACTCAGTTTGGAAAGATGACCCCCCACCACCCCCCTCCTCTGTTTCAAGAGAGCAAGATAGAGAGGAGAAAATTGTGTGGACAGCAGGACCAAGTTAGCGTTCTGATTCATATACTTGGCATCTCATCCCCACTCCCATACTCCGCTATCTCCCTCCTTCCCGCCCTTGGAACGAGAATTAATGTTTAACAGGTTAAGTATTTCAACTTTGCCTGCAAGCGACTGCTGGCTTAATTAACAAGCATGAGTGTTCGAATCGAGCACATCTTTTACTATTAGTTCTCATAATTGATTTATTTGTGCAGTTTATGATAAATGTTGTGTTCATTTTTATAGTGCTATCTGTTTACAGTCATAGTAAACATGGTATCTGGCTTTGCTGGCTTTTGTGTGATTAAAAGAAATCAAGACTTGAGAAAATTAAGGCAGACCATTAGGTAAAAACATGCATCATAATATGGCATGCATAGGTCTTTTGTGAATTACACAAGATAGCTTGATTCATTATATACAAAGATGTTTCTTCCAAGACCTGATTTCAGATTCATTGAATAGTAATTTTGTATAGCACTGGTCTATTTCCTTTGATCTGATGTCCCTGTAGGAAATGATAGATTCAAACTGCTTTTCTGAATCCTCATTTTCTGCAGGTCCTCTCCTATTCAGCTTGAATTAGTTGCCTTCATTTTACTATCAAACTCCTAAGGCATCATATGCAACTGGACAAAGCACCTATAAAGATCAAGCAAATATGGATTTGTGTTGATCTTAAACCTTCAGAGGTTTTTCTTAGTAAGGCGAACTTCTCTTCCCAGTTTCAACACTGCAAAAGCTGTGACATCTTCAGATTGTCCATGTATTGTATTCTCTCCACTGAGCAGAACTGCAAAACTGACAAGAAACCATATTTCAAACAAAATTATGTAACAGATGAAGACAAAGAAGAAGAAGGCTCTAATTCTTTCTCCATCTTTTTATTTTTTTCCTCTGCACCAGGCCATAAATGGCAGCTTCACAGAAAAGGGAGTGGTGTTTGTGATTAAGGAGGGGGAAGGGAGCGGTGGGGGTCAATCTTAGTAACTTACATTTCTAAAGTTACTGAACAAATGTGTTAGGATTTCTCACTTGTCAAAAAAACTTCACTTGCTCTGCGTTGCAACAGGGCAGGGAACAAGGGATATGGCTAGTGAGCAGACGGAGGTAATGAGAGAAGGAGAGAGCTGGACCACAATCAAAGCTGAAGGGAGGAGGGGAAGGAGCCATTTGGGAGAGCCATGAAGAAAGACTAAAATGAGATCTAAATATAGCACAAACAGAAGTCTGGCTTGCGATGTCAGTGCTACATATTTTTTCTCTTTTCTGAGGGTTCCCTTGGTTCTAACCATAGAGTATTCTGGTAAAAATAAACCACCACTCCTGTCATTGGGCTTTTTTTGCCCCTTGTTTTCCCACTATACAAGGATCTGTCTGGAAGCTGGCCACATTGAGCGCAGTGTCTTTCGGAGAGAGAAGGAGAGCTTAGATAGGGAGACGTTTTAATTCAATGTGCGGAATACTTTCCAGTCCTGGCAGTGACGGCCTGCTCTGACCGTGGGTGCCACGTGCCTGGCGCTACATTTTGATTGTACAGTAATTCCCTTTCCTGTTACTTAGAAATAACAAATAAGAAAAAAAAATCATACCGTATGAACATTCTGTTCAGCACAAAAAGGAATAAATGCTTCAAAGTGTCTTGAACAGGCTTTTGTGTAGGATTGTGCGTGTGTATGCTTGGGCTTTATCTCCTTGGGACATTTTGCTGTCTACATTCTGTTTCGGTGACATGGTGACATTGGGGGGGAATCCTGTGTGATAAAGTAACCTGCTTTGTAAACTTGTTCCCTTTGGGGGGGGGGGGGATGTGAGGGAGTTGGGTCTTGGGACTTGATGTGTTTTCTAAACTCCCTCAAAGTGAATTAAAAATGGACAAATGCAAATAAGAATTATAATGCCTATGAAATTCACCGACCCTGAGTGGCAGACTGCAGGGTGCCTTTTTATGGCCTGAATTCAACTGCACTCCAATTCCTGGCGGAGCTATAGCCAGCTGAAACCAGGGTTTCCCAAGGAAAGGGGCGGGGATGAATAATGAGCCTAGCGTGACCAGGGCTGAATGGGGTGGAAGTCAGCTAATGTCAGTGACCCCTGTGTCTTTTCGGATGCCTACAGGTTCAGAGTGTTGGTCTACATCAAATCATCCAACTGCTGTAGTACCTAGTCATTGGGGCATTCTGCGCTGCTTGTGTGAAATACTGCAGGTGGCTTTGGCAATGTGAATTTTGGAGCACGTGTTTTTGGGGCTTTGTTTTTTTTTTTTAGTTGTTGCTGGGCTTTGAAAGAAAAAGAAAAAGTTATTTCAATAGACAGTAGTTTCCTAGTGGCAGAGGCACTGGGATTGGGAGGATTCTGTGGGATTAAGTGGGATGTTTTCTGTCCCAATGAAATCCAACGCAGAGAGAGGGACTCTGTGCGTGGGAGGAACAGCAAGTTTGAGCATTGCTGTCCTGCTATTAATAAGCAGCCATCCTCGCAGCCATTCTGTTTATCACAGTCATTCTCATAAGTCATTCCAATGCCAGCAGGACATGTGGACTTGAAATAGGATAGCTGCTATTCTAGAAAGGAAAAAAATACAAATTTCAAAAATAAATGTAATATGCTTAGTATATTTAAATATACACACTATATTACTAATCTGATACGTTATTGTTTGGGTTGATATGGGAAGGACAGGATGGTGAAGTTTTGCCACCTGTGATTTAGCAAGGGTTTCTGTAATACCAGTACAGGAAACAAATCCTATCCGACCAATGAGAGGAAGGTTAAGATAAGACTGGATAGGGTATTATTCCCTGAGTCCCTGATCTGTGTCTGTATGTACAGTAGCTGTTTAGAGTGTCTCAGCCTACCCTGTGATGGACTTCTATTTGTGCGTTTGTTTTCTTATTTTTCTGTCAATTTCCACTTGCTTTGGGAAGGGCGTGTCTGCTTCTCCAAGAAACGTGTCTAGAATGCAGTGAGTAGAAATTTAGCACGCCCTGCATTTTCTCCGGATGTGCTTCAATTTCCTTTTGCCATGAAAAGCAAGTGCAGCTCATTTTTCCAGCTGGGAAACCCGCACTGGAAAAACACCTCACTCACCTAATGGGCAGGCCTGAAAATACAATCTGACAATTGAGGAAGTCCGCACTCTGTGGCAGCAGCACCTATAGGGATATGATGGGCAGCAGACATCTCACTCCTGACCAGACACAGACCCCGGCAAAAGGCAGGGGGCAGTATTTTGTAAATGAGAACTCACAGTGTGTGGCATCAGGATCCCATTCATGTTCTGCAAGACACTTTGGACCTTTCCTGACAAACACGGGCCCAGCTTAAAAGATTCAAATTGCACTTTGATTATAAATACTGGAGTAGTGGCCGTATCTTGTTTCATTGGGCACCGCTCAAATTAGACCCAGCCAAAACAGATGGGCCGAACACCAGATTCACCCTGGGAGGGTTCATACCTGACTTTTTTTTTTGACAGTTTACATATGTGCATGCACATCTTGCATGTATTTCTGTACCATCTAAGTTTGCAGACAAGGTGCGTTAAATAGCTGTGGTGTTAGCACAGCACTGCGGGAACATTATGTACTTGGCATTGGAGTGAGATGCTGTATGGCTGCACTGGAATGGAATTGACATTGCATCTAAGTTGGAGGAAGTGGTTTCAGAGGCCGAGCACTCTGTTGTTCAATGCATGGTTTATTGCCACCCGTGTTTGTCGGCAGCTCACCCCCCCCGTACATTCTTTAGCTTTTCAATGGAATGGAGCTATGGGCTGCACTGAGCAGGTGGTGTGTTGCCGTGATGCTGCTGGTGCTGTAATTAATCTGACTGCTAAGGAAGGTGTAATTGAAGGTTGGGTAGAGGTGCTCTCAGCCACATCTGGTGGACCAGCTCTGTGTGTTCTGATTCCCCCTGGGTGAGAAGAGCAGAAAGAGGAGGAGCAGGAGAGCTCAGAAGTAAGGAAAGGAATCCCACAGCTGTCAGTAACATGGCAGAGGAGGATATACAGCACACATCATCGCAACCTTTCAGTCGGACAGGGCCTAGAGACAGATCCCAGATAAGAGCCGGTTGTTGCGCAAACCAAGTCTTTGCCATAAAATCAATGACAAAAAACTTAAACATTGTATGGTTGCCTGCATCAACAAAAAGTATTGCTGTGGGTGTCGGCTTTTTTTCATGTTGGCATACACCTACAGCTTTGAATTAAGCAACCCTGCATTATGCCAGTTAAAAGATTGCAAAGAGGCAGTAAGATTTCAACTATAAGAAAAACTCAACAAAACAAAACTACTTAGGTTCAACAGTGAAGCACAATATTCATGTCTTTAGACCACATTTCCCACTAAGTGCGGCATGACTGTTGATAACGATTGCACATGAAGATAGCCCTGGGTCACAGGAATCCTGGGAGTACAGTAACCCAGTGACTCATGGGAGGTGGTGTAATGGAAAGGGATGCTCAAGGGTTGGTGGGTCAGAAATCTCCCAGAGAGACATGTGCAACTCCCATCCGCCACCGTTGTAAAATGTCACATCATGTTACTCAGAGTAATCCCACTGTATCCAGACCTACACTTCAAAAATTGTGGTTTGCATGTGTAGCTCCATGTTTCTTGCATCTTTGTGATAAAAAGGCGGATGGAATCATTTATCCTTTTGGAGTGAGAGGAGTGAGGTTAATGCTCAGGGTTTTCAGTTGGTTTTTAATTTATGATTACATTTAGAAGAGGTACAGAGTTCAGGGTTTGCAAGTGGTGCCTCTAGTCAAGGCTTCCACCCAAAGGGCAGGATGCATCCTAAAGCTTGAAACCAGCTGGCATATACTATTGCCAGCCTTAACTAGGAGTTCCCAGGGAGGTAGTGCACAACTGGGATCAGCTTCACCATGGATCCTCAGTTCTCCACATGGCAGTGCCTCCCTGTGGCTCTTCAGGTGTCTGCAGGTTCAGGTTTTTAGTAGTTCCAGCTCCATCAAATCCTCCTATCAGGGGAAGTTATGGCTATTGGCCGAGCTGATTTATTTGTCCATTCCAGTTTGGGTGAATAGGGAGAAAAGTATTTGAGATTATGATGGATTATAAATTGTGCATGCCATGGTTTACAGAATAAAGACATGGAACACTCCATATCACTGTGCCAGTTAACATTATCTGTGCTTCACCAAACTCTAAACAGGAAATCACATCTTGGTAATCTTTCTAAAAAACAAAAACAAAATAGTTAAATATGAAAACAACTTGATTTAATTACTCAAGACAGCCTGTAGACCAATCAAGTGACAGGTCCATA
The DNA here is from genome assembly GCF_036373705.1 of Amia ocellicauda. Lineage (NCBI taxonomy): Eukaryota > Metazoa > Chordata > Actinopteri > Amiiformes > Amiidae > Amia > Amia ocellicauda. The sequence continues at coordinate 20,890,527 of NC_089852.1, read as the reverse complement.
ACACTGGGGAAATCAGTTTGCAAATCTAGGTGTTTCCTTTCTAAACAGGAATCTGAGACAATCAGCCTGAGGCTGGGAGACTCGCAGTTCAGATATATTGCACTGACGTCACTCTAGGCTCTCCAAAAAATGGCAGCTCAGTACAACAAAGAAAGCATCTGATCTCCTCAAAGCAAACTTAGCACTGCAGGCCATTCCCAACCACATTCAAAACAACAGAGTCTGTATTTCATACACACCCGTGTTAAGACATCAGCCTATAGTCACTACCGTAACTGTAACTGCACTTTGTATGCATTCCGGTCAGCAGCCTGGTAGCAAGAATGGCGTCTGCGTGGCACAACACCAAGCCCAATATGGAGCATACTATGACACAATCTGTCAGGGTGCAAGTTTATAAGCCCCATACACACAGATTTAATTTGTTTGTTTGTTTGTTTCTTTTTCTTTTTCCTGAACCAAAAGAGGGTACATGTTACATGGGAGAAAATCCTTACTGGAGATGCCTGTTGGTCTCTGGAAGTCCTCCATCGACTTTAATTAAATCATATTGTCCTTAAGTACACCATCACCATTCTCCGTTATACCTTTACTGTAAGTCTAGTCAAGATGGTGAGGTTTCTGTTCATGGCCTCACAAGCCCATCGACACATCCTTGTTCTCATTTCCCTGCGCACATTAGTATTGCTCTAAGTATCACCTCCCACTACACACACACACACACACACACACACACATGCACACACACCCCCTTCCCCCACAGTGTCCTTGCCTTTTGCATGAGGGTCAACTTCAGAACACATGGCCTAATTGTGCAATGTGTGTACTAATACTGCATTGTATTGTCTTCAGGGAAGGCCAAAAAATTGTGATGACAGTGGTTAATAGATTGTTACTGTTAGATGGAAGTTGACTTCTATCATTCTTACATGTAAGTCCATGTTCGAACATGTTTGTGTGTGTGAATGTGAATTAACTTTGCAGCTATTCTAGGCTTTGCACCTTTACACAAAAACTAACATTATTATTATTATTATTATTATTATTATTATTATTATTATTATTATTATTATTATTGTTGTTGTTGTTGTTGTTGTTGTTGTTGTTGTTGTTATTATTATTATTATTATTATATCCTGAAATTTTGCTTGACAATTTTAATAAAAAACCTGCAACAAACTGACCACAGAAAAACAGGCAAACAACAAGCACAAGGCTAGGCATTTTTAATGTATTATTTTTGCTCCTGCAAACATCAAGTGATAAGTCATGAGGATTTCCCTAAACAGAGTCATCAGAAAATCCTCCTTTTCACACTGAAACAAGAGTCTGTTCAGCCTTGGGGTGTGGCTCATTACCAGGCATTACCAAAGACGGGCGCCCTGCAGAATTCCTTCATGAAAACGGCCCAGTTAACAGTCCAGACCACAAATCCGTCAACAGCTAAAATCCATATGAGACTTAATGAAGTATATTAAGGTTGTGTTAGGTACATTCCAAACAGGATATCAAAAGATCTCCTGCCAGTTTTTCTGTGCCAAGGTGGTTAATATGCTCCACCAAAGATGAGTTTTAACCCTGTCTTATCCAGGTCTTATCTTGTAGTATACAGGAGCAAGATTGAAGACTTTTTACGTCAGCATCTCTACAATATGTTTTGTATAGTTTGTTTTATTTTGTTTTTTTAATACATGGACTCCTGTCCTTTATAGATTATTAGATTTTATTGAAATAAAAACCTTTGACTGTTTCCACATATCTCCACTTGCACAGCCTGTTTTTTTTTTTTGAGGTCATGCCAGCAAAGCTTCTGATTTCATCTTCCCATCTTTTATGTTGTCATATTCTAGGTCTTTTTTTTATCTCTTAGGATCCATTCCATAGATTAATTTGTCCACCATTGGTATGTTCCCTCTTGCAATGTGTCCAACTCATTGCCATTTTAGCATTTTCACTTTTTCAATTATATGCTTGTGTGTGTTCTCTGATTTTTTTGTTTTTCTGCCTCTTTTGATTATTCAAATTATACATCCTTCGCTGCTTCTTTGTGTTTTTGTGCAGTTCAGGTATTATTTAGTGACCAGGTTTCTTTTAGGTGGCAAATATCCCCCTTCATTCCTGTGCCAAAAAAATCTCCCTTGTGTTGCAATGGAGAGATTGCTGTGCATGTACTGTGGGGGGACAGAGTTGTACTTCACCGCCCATTGCAATGCGAATGCAGTTCTGTTGACCCACAGCTGACAGTAGCTGCCAGAGGCAAGCTTGACCATGGCCTCGCCCAGCCTTTGAAATGCAATGAAAATATCTGGTTGGAGCTTATTGTGAAAAGCACAGCTGTTTGCTCGGCAGCTGCCCATGACTCACAGTTAGCAGTTTCCTCACTAAGACTTGGACAGTGGGGTAATTTCAGTGGCTACATACGAGCAAAGAACAACTAAGCAGGACATCTGCCCACTTCATGATAGACACTTTAATTGACCTTAATCTGGACTGCACTGGAAAGAGCAGCAGCACTGTACTGGGGTAGAGAGGACTAGTTGCTTAACTCTCACACCAGCTGCTCTAGGGGTAGGCTTTACAAGGTGCCTTTTATACAGTCTAATATTTGACCCAACCCCCCAACCCTCTTACAATTTGGACATTTGCAATCTCAGAAAGTGTGCAAGAGAAAAGCATTTGACTTGTACAACAGATAACGTTCAGTCTCCTTTGTCAAGACGCTTTTTCCTGTCAGCAGTTTGTTTGTTGGCAGACTGCTGTGGAATTCTAGGGGCAGAAATGCTTGAGATGCTTTGAAAACTGGAATTCGTTCACTAGTTCCGATGTTGGAACCTATGGTGTACCAGAAGCTAACATCCTAGCAACACTTCCTCACAGGAGATATATCAATCTTTTGCTTTGAAATGTAATTAAAATGTTTTAATGCAGACTGGCTGTTGATGCAAAGTTTTGGTGTGTTTGGTTTTAATGTGGGTGGTTGTTGTTTTTTTCATTTTTCTTCATGGAGATTGTGTGTTTACTAACAGATCCTCTGCCAGAATTGAAAAGGTTAACCCAGTTTTAAGGCAGGGCTGTTTCAGACTGTCACATTCAGGCACATCGATTGGGATGGGAGTCTTGCTTCCCTGGCCTGGGGTGAAAGGGGTACAGTGTTTGGTTTGTTGTAGCAACAGAGCTCCAATTTAACATGATATGGTGCCAGTGACTCATGAGACAAGAACTCGGGTCTTTTGAAGAATGCATTAAGCAACCAAACCCCCCCATCTCTTATTAGGCAAAATGCCGCAAGAACAAGCAGGAACTAAAGACAGCTGCAGTGCAGGCCTGGCAGAGCATCACCAGGGAAGAAACCCAGCATCTGGTGATGTCTATGGGTTCCAGACTTTGTCCAAATACTTTTGAGCCCCTAAAATTGTGGGGACCACATATAAAAATGGGTGTAATTCCTACACAGTTCACCCAATTTGGATGTAACTACCCTCAAATTAAAGATGAAAGTCTTCATTTGTTTCCTTTCAAATCCATTGTGGTGGCGTACAGAGCCAAAATGATGACAATTGTGTCACTGTCCAAATATTTTTGGACCTAACTGTACTTCAGACAGATAGTCCTTTTGCACAAGAATCCTGCCCTGCATTTGTCTGTGTGGTGTTGTTCTTTTCTTTTACTTCTTGTTCTATTTAAACAAAATATGTGAACAATGTGGTTGCTAAGGGGATAAACTGCAAAATTATAGGTTTCACAATCACCCAATTCTGCCTTGCATCCCAAACCCTTTTTTTCCACTCCTCACCTCACCTGCACTAGCCCCAGCCCCCTTGTTAACTCTAGCTGTAGATGTCTCCACATTGTAATATTTTGGACATTTCCTTTATGTAAGCCCAGCAAGCGAGAGTTGTTCTTTTGGGTGTATATACCCTTATTTGGTAGGCCTTCCCCTGAAGAATGCCATGAGCCTGGACTTGAGTAGCAACGTTCTGGTTTGCCAAAATCTGTCTGGACAGCATGAGTAGAGTGCCGTGCAAGAGCCTGCCATTAAACACCCCTGCTGCTGTAAACATCCCTCACATTAATGCGTTGCCTCAATTTGCTGGGTTGGCCTGCCACCTGGCCTTTAGACAGGACCGCCTAGTTGCCTCTGAACTGATAAAAATTGAATGCTTTTCCACTCCAGGTAAATCCAGTTTCTTAATGCAGGGCATCCTACCATTACAATAATTAACATTTAAAAAGAGGAGAATGCATCTTAAATATATATTTCTTTCAATGTATTTTCTTTAAATAATTGTTCTTTTGTGTCAGCTAGTGATATACTTCCCTAATTAGTGCACTGACCATCATGTAATACTCATGGAAGACTGTCCTAGATTCTTAGAAGTATCACTTAATTAATTTGCAAGAGAAACTGCACGTGAAAATGTTACATACAGTACCAGAACTGCATATAAGACAATTGTAGGGTCATGAATGCCTTATGGTAATATAACAATAATATCAGTTTATCAAAGGTTAGATATTCCAAGCTTTTAGTTTAAGGGCAATGTTAAAATCCCCAGGACAACCACAGATAAAGCCTATATCTCTTCTGTACTTATTGTACAGAATGTACAGAGTGCATCAACAAATGTTTCCTTCCCGCAGCCTGGGAATTTGCCAGAAAGCCACCCCAGTCCAGCTGCTCTCTCCACTGTCTAATGGAAACAGTGCTTCAGGTTGAGCAGTGGAAATGGTGGGGGGTGAGGAGTGAGGGGTTGTGGATCACATTTGCAAAATTTCCTAACCATTTCTCTTTGTCCTGGAGCTAAAAAATTAGATTAAATAAAAAAATATTGAAGTCTCATAATGAGGAACTTTTTTCTTTTTTGCTTTTTTAAATAAAAAATCCACACACTGCTCCAAAAAATACATCCTGTGTTAAAGTCATCATGTATATTTCTCTCCCTGTGCCAAGTAATTGTGAACATAGATTGAGCTCACTGTCTATCTTATTTATTTATTTTTATTTTAGTTATTCCTGTTTTTGGAGCCTTTTTGTCTATTTCACAAAGCATTTCAATTGCAGAGAAGAGAGTTTTGCAAACCTACTTCTGTGTTGCAGTAGTAGCATCTGGTACTGACACAAAGTGCTGGTAATCATGAATGCAATGCAAATAGCAGTGTATGTTTTGCATGAATGTGTGGTGGTGTTTGTTTAGTTTAATTCCAGGTAGACTTGGCTCATCTTCCTTTTCACTGCATTTTTTTTTGCTTGCCTTTTTTCTATATATATACTTGGAAAATAATTAGCTGTACAGATATTACCAACTGCATAACACAACTGAAGGGAAGTTTCTCCTCATGTATATGGCAGCCTGTTACACTAATCACCTGAATGCATGTCAATGCTGCTGTTGTTTTTCGATTCTCCAGTTTTTTTAATACAGTTGTCGGCATGACTTTAAATATGGGTTCTGTTATGTGCAAGACAAAAATCAAAAGCCTCTCTCTCTCTTTGAAGTAAGGCAAACAGTTATGCTTGCTATGGAGCACCAGGCCATTGTTTAAGGATCACCAGAAATGTGCTGAAGGAAGGAATCAGTGAGGGGGATGACAGAGAGTTTATGTTTTTGTCTTCATATAAAGCAACGGTCCGGTTGCCCAGCCCTTGCCCTGTCCAAGCTGCTACTCCTACTCTCTCTCCTTGCCTTGGACTTGGATTGTTTTGCGGTGGGGGTTACCATGGCAACAGGACTGTATCTGTTGCTGCGGGGAGCGGAATGTGGCGGTGGCCGGTTGCCAGGGAGCTGCCTGGAATTCTGACTGGTGGAGCAGAGCCCGAAATAAACGCTCTGACCTGCCGCCCACTGTAACACGGCCAGATAAGGAAACGGAGACCATTTTTACGAGGAGTTCCTTGAAGGGGGGTGTGAGTGGTGGGGGGGGTTAATGTTGTCGATTCTACATCTTCTAAGCCCCCCTTGCACGTGAAAGATTAGCAGGCACACGTGTGAACACAGAGCTCAATGGCATGCAAAACATCAGTCATGCTAATCCAGCAGAAAACCTACCAGAAAATAGTGTGAAAAGAGTGTGGCTGCAATAGAACTATGAGAGCATCATTGCGTCTTCCGGCACATATCATAGTTTAAATTTATTCTGAAGGCTAGTTTAGCATATGAGCATTTATGCTTTGCTGGCTTGTTTTCCTTACAGATGTGTTAAGCCTGTTGATGTGGTATCTTTTTTTTTTAATTATTTGGAAATACCAAATATGTATTCTTTACTAACCTCCCCAGTTTGGAATCCCCAATTTCAACTGTCACTGATAACACTGCAGAGCCTGCACAGGCGCCAATCAGCTACAGAGTTCACTGTTGGGCGACAAACTAAGGAAACCCTGACTGACTCAACCGCACCAAACTCCAGCAAAACTCGGCCAAACACACACTACTCTGTGGGGAATCCTGGTCTCTATGATAAAGTCCAGTTTGGAACCAGCACTGTCTGGACTATAGGGGTCAACCAGATCAGCACTGATTGTTCCTTTCTGGGAGAGGGACGAGAGGAATGGAATATGTGTCATCCACCTCCCCTGACACAATTTTGCTTTCCTCTCCCTTATTTTGCAATGTAGCCTAACGTCTTGCCAGGGACTGCCATGGGCCCCGCCCTAGACTAGTATTTATAAAAAGGTCTTGCTTCACTATAGCGATGTAGATAATAGTTCTATTTTTTGGAGTTGTTTATTTGGTGTTCCTAGGCCATATGCACAAAGAGGAGGGCCTTGTATTGCCTGTTTACTGCAAGAGGGAACGTGTCCCTTCCATTTTCCATTGGCTAGGGAAAATGGAAACAGGCAAATTCAATTACTTCACCACAGGTTTAGCAACGTGCAGAAACCAGGGAGCAATTTTTGCTCAATTTTGAGCGTACATATTCCTTATATAATGAATTTCAAGCTGTTGATCACGCCAGTTCCTTATGTAACTATTTTCAAAAGGTCTTTTTTGATATATGTGTAACTGGAACCGTTTTGAGCGTGGAGAACACTCATGTTACCACATCAGTGTATAATTTATTGATCTGGAACTCAAAAGAGACTACTCAGATGCTCCCAGCGCCGACAGAATGCAAAGAGCCGAGATGAATGAGGGGTAGTTGAGTAGTGATTCAATTACTATTAATGAATCACAAGAGTAATTTCCCGAAGTGACTTAATATCATGGATTCTTCCATGAGTGCATTATTAAAATAAATTAATAATAATAATAAAATAAAATTAGATGCGCATTTCCGGAATACTGCTTGTTGTTAGCATAGATTAGCCTAATTTAATTTTGATGAAATTGTGAGGGGGGGGGGATATCTACAACTCATCTGACATGGAGAAAGTCACGTATATAAGAAATCTACATTTTTCATTTAATCACTCGCTGTGCTTTGTGATTGTACTGGACACTTACATTATCCTAGTCATAATCTCACCATCTTACATCACCAGTCTGCCAGTCTCCTCTTACACATCTGGTACTTGATTTGCCATAGGGATCTTGCTTCTACTCAATGGACACCCATTGTGAAATGCCATGCTTCGAGTTTTGAGGGATTCCTTTTGTAAAGCTGTATCAATTATTTCAGTGAGACACAATAAATCTATTATTATTTGTCTGTTTGGCTGACGCTCCTCTCCAAGGTCACATATGTGGGTACCCATTAATACAGTTGGGTTTGAATTAGAACAATCAGGGTCAGATTCCTTGATATAACAGTGGTGTCTCAGCTATGTTTTGATCCCACACCCCTCCCAGTGACCTAACCACTACTCAGTTGAATATTGTAACAGTAGTGGCCAGATGTTTATAATGAGGTGTAATTTGCCCTCTGTCTGCCTTGCAGGTGTTCAAATGTTTGAAAATGCAATCAGTAACTGGTTAACCTGCCACCTAGGTGACTGTCAGGCACGGCACTGTGATTGTCGTTTGTTTAACATGCAGGCTGGTGTAAGCAGCTGCAGTCGTGTTAAATAAGTGTTTGACTTGACATACTACAGTCCAGGCAGCCTCTCATTGTCCCCTGATTTTTGCTCCTCTCGCAGCGTGAAATGTATAGCGGTAGGTCCAAACTAGGCAGTGCTAAAAACTGATGTCCACTTGCTTCCCTAGTGTCTTCCCAAGCCACAATCCTTCCAGCACTATGATTCGCTCCACCACAGTGAATCGCCACAGACAAGTGCCTAGTTTGCTTTGGCATTTGTATAGGTTTGATCTGTAATATAACTGTAGCTTTATAATGTAGTTCCAGTAAATTGGACAGTTCAAGAGAATCCTGGTACACAATCGACATACAAAACCACAGAACTGAGATCCCATAAAGGAGGCCCCACATAGGATTTCACCTCAGCAGCCCCCACTTAGTCCTGATCCACTGCACTGCTGCAAATAATTCCTCCCCCTCCCTGCCCCCCCCCCCCCACACACACACACACACACACACACTTGCCTGCACTCCTCTGATCTCTGCTACACTGGCCCCCTATTCTATTTCTAGTGAGGCAGGTGATTGATGGCAGTGAGAGGAAGAGTATGTACTGCTCAGCTGAAAGGCAATCGTACACCAAAGCCCTGCCGCCACACTGGGAGTCAGACCCATGCTGCGTTGCCAATGAGATTCAGCCACAGCAGCAGGCAATCCATTACAGTGGCAAAGCCCATACTCACCAGCGTATTATCCCCACAGTGCTGCATGACTTGAGTATAGTTGGAATCCTGTACAGTGGGCTGCTGAGGTACAGCCCCCCAGATACTTCTAACAGAAAAAACAGACTTTTTTAGGGGGAGGTTCAATATTATTCATTGACAGCCAGTTGTCTTATACCAGGGACACGCAGAGGGCTGGGGGGTGTGAGTCACTGCCCCTTTGGTTCGCCGAGCCCAAAGTGCCCTCTCTGCCCCCTACAAGTGCTGTTGTTCTATTTGTGCCCCCACTGGAGTCCACTGGTGCCATTTTGAGGGCACCATCGAGGGGGGGGCTCTTTTTTTATTTTTTGAGCCACTGCCCCCACAGTGTCTCTGCACGTCCCTGTCTTATATTATGGTGTTGTCATGTGTTGATCTGTTTTCCCTTACAGGACACAAAACCGAGAAGCAACTGTGGTCAAATGAATTATATTTATTAAGCAAGATTAAAAAGAAAAAATGAAAGATGCACTAAATCATTTCACAGTGCAAAGCTGAGATATATGTATTTGAAGTTACTGTGGTGTGAGAGGCAGATCCTGTCCTGCAATTGACAGTGGTGGAGCTAAACCTTTTGCATGTGTTTCATAAGATTTTGTGAAGCAAACCCACTTACAATTGTTCAATTTAAAACTTATATTGCATAATAAATGGAACAAGATGGTCTGTTCATAATTATCTAAAATTGCCTCAGAATGGTAAATTTGCAATCCATTTTGCAAGAACCGCCTTTTCAGCTGACCACAGAGACAAACACAACACCAGGCACAAAAAAGAGGAGAGAGGAGATCCCAACCCTTCAGCGTCTATCAGCCTTGCCCTTGAGCACCTGACAGGGATACAAACAATTTTTTGCAGACATTGTGATGGATGAGGGAGGATGACAATTTGCTCTTTTGGCCCATATAAAGCTGTGCAGGAGTGCTGTATTAAACAAAGTGTTAAGTGTATGAAGTACTGGGAGGGGTATGCCATTTGGTATATCATTGCTAATCTGAGTAGTGCTGCAAATAATTCAGATTACATTGTTTGCAGCTCTTGGCCAGCTTGCTTCTTCTCATCCTAAACCTGGCACTTCAGAAGCACAGCTGCTTGCCCATTGAGAGGCTTGCTGTTTTCCATGTGCCTGGCACCATCCACACAGGCTGCTGCCATTTGCTGAGTCGCCCCAGACAAAGGCAGGGCTTTAACCCCATGGTTGATCGAAGCAAAGAAACGAGGTGTCCGGATTCTGCTGTTCTTTCTCAAGTAGCAACTGCTGACCGAGGCCCTGTACAGACTGTGCAAAAATCTCACCAGCATCCACAGTGGCAGTGGTACAGTACGGGAGCATCTGCCTGGGCATTCTGGGAGAAAAACAGCCTCTACCACCCCTACCAGGAAAGTAATTGATGCCCTCTCCAAACTGGCAAAAATTTGGAATCTCCTGCCCCACCTCCGACACACAAATACACCCGCAAGGTTTCTGTGAGGGCCTCTGGGCTGTGGGGTGGACCTGCAGTGTTCTGCATAACCCCCAAACACGAAACACAGCAGACCCTATCTTTGGTAGCCAAGTCTCTGACTATTTGGCTATGATATTTGGAGGTGTAGCGAGGGGCTCTGTCTCTGTATTTGATTGCTAAACAGTGGTCTGATTTTGCCTACTAAAGTATAAGGAACCCAAACTACCACATAGGCAGATAGTTCTACTGAGAATACTGATGCAGCTTTATATTTCCTCGGAAGCCGCTTATAAATTTGTTTCCTCTTCTAACCCTGTCGTGTTATGGTGCAAAGCTTATACTTCTAATAACGCTACAATGAATCAGTAAATTGTTTTCTGAACTTCTGAAAATCCCTGAATTCCTCAACCTAGAGGGCCTACACTAGAAATCTTGAATCTGGGCTGCATCGTTAGCCAATAGTGCCTAGGATTTCCACAGGGTACAGTTTGAAATTTGCTCCCATTGGGGGGAACAGAATCTCTTAAATCATTGGTTAAAATTCACCTCATTATAGGTTTATTTCTCAGTAGACCCCCCCCCCTCTTTACCGCAGGCCCAGTTGTTTGTTATTGCATCTTGTCCGTAGAAGGGAAGCAGATGGTTTTCTACATGGCAAGACATTACCTTTTGTTGTGTATCACAATAATGGCTTGAGTTGGGAGCCAAGAGGTGTTTCTCTTGCGAGTGCACAAATGCCTTTGGGTGTTCCTGTTTTCTTAAGGAACAAAGCACAATATGGTATTGTGATATGAAATGGGGGGGAATGACTCAGTCTCTCCGGGTTATGGAAAAAGTGTGTTTGTTCCACAAGAAAGGCATTGTACACCGCGCACTTTGCTGCAAATGGCAGCTGCTGGAATATAGGTAACTGGATCTGGTGGGGGGGTGGATTTAAAAACATTTTCCACCATCTCAAGAGACCATGGAGATGCTGGATATGGAGAAAAATAAATGGTATCGTGGTATCGTGCTGTGTTTGTGTGTGTCGCTGTGTTTCCGTTGGTTACTTTCTCCGCTCTGTGTCTGTGCTTTCCTCAGTCAGGAGACTGCCTTTTTGAGGGTCTTTTCATTGTTCGCATGCAGGATATGTGGACCATGGGAAAAAAATCTGCAATGAATGATTGGGCTTATTACTTGGAGCAGACAAGGCTAACAATGGGACTATTAAGGTTATATAAATAGAGGCCCTTAATTGTTTTTGGCAGAATCTGGAGACATGGGATCCATTAAAAGGCCTGCACGGTAAAAATTAGCTAATTTCTTGGCAGGAGGTGCTGGTGGTGGAAAATGTATGGAGTTTGCAAGAGGGAGGATTGTTTGGGGGGTGTGGAGGGAGCGGCCTAAAAGGGGGGTGTGGTGCCCTGATCACCCCAGAAAGAGGGGAAGAATCCCAGTATGGCAGGGCAGTCCCATCCCTTCATAAATATGTGTGTTCTCTGCCCTTCTTTGCTCTCTCCCACAGTCTGACTCTCGCAGGGACGAGGAACATCTGGGATTGCAGCGCGTTGTTATTCAGTCTTGCATCTGCTAGAAAATGCCTAAAAAAGACACACACTTGGGATTTTGGGATCTGCCTACAGGACTGCCAGTGTTTTAGAGTCTTAATCTGCTGTCTACTGCGTAAGCGGGGCAGGTGTTTTGATGTCACCTTTCAGTGTCATATTTGTGTAAGTGATGCTGTACAAGCTATAGCTGTTCAGGTATAGATAGTTATTCTGGGATTGGAAAGAAGATCCATTATTATACAAAGACATTCTTTTGACCTAAGTCAATGGCTAATATGAATGTCCTGCAGCTTGATGTCTCCTAGATGTAAAATGCACCAGAATACTCCACAAATGTAAAGGTGAATAGTATTCAAACACTAGACTGCAATGGTATATTGTGCACATCCTTTATTCTTAAAGTTCTGGATGCATATTAGCATCCTTTTCAAGCTGCATGCTCTAGTTTAATCCTTTTTAAACAGTGGTATGAACTCCAGTTTTGCAATCTTGTTGGAACTGAAGTGTTTTTTTCAGCCTCAATTTCTTAACTCTTGTATACCTGACACAGCATAGTACCACATTTCCCCAGCAGAGGGAGCATCCTGAATACACTGGGGTGAGTGCTACTCCAAAATCCCCATTGGTTTCAGTCCCATAAGATAGCTCTGGCTGTTAACTCCCGACAGTGGGGTTAGGGTTTGGCTTAGGGTGAGAATTAGTGCATCATGATCTGATGGCCAGATAAACTGCAAGTGCACCCATAATGAATTTCAATATTCTCACGAAGATATCTTCCATCTCCCAGCACTGGCTCCTATCTGGGGGAGGTGGAAGCATTCCTAGCAGGCATCTGGATAATATCCACCTGTTAGAGCAGATAAGCACTGAAACCCGAGCTGGTGTTTACAGACAGCAGTACTCTTCTGCACCAGGTTTCTCACAGGCACTGCGATAATCAGCAGTCAACAGAGCCGTGAGCTGCAGCCCCAGTGGAGGGAGTCCAGTATCCATGCCAGCTCGGCCGGCCGGCTCGCTCCTCTGCAGCTATGTTACTGATGGCTGGATTGGGCCAACAGCTGCTGAAGCTGTTGAAGGAGATCTTTACAGTTGACTCTCTGAGACCCTGCCTGTGTATTCCTTCTGGGTACATATTTGCTTTGGGGGGGACTAATCAGATCCCACTAGAAAACATACTCATTTAGCATTTGTGTTGTGTGTTCCCACACTGACCACTCCACTGGGGAAATGCAGAGACTCCACAGAGTGATCGTGTGGTCGCACATTACCTGTAACAGCAAATTCACACAAATGTGTTTCTATACATCAGTCTACACATGTCTAAATATATCTTAAACCTGTATCAATTTACATCTGAATCTAGATACTGTATTAAATATATGGATATATGTGAGTGTGTGTGTGTGCAGAATTCTTCCCAAAGCTGCTTCTGCTTTGCAGAATAGACAATATGACAATCCTGTATCTATGGTAATCAGTGTATTATTCCTGTGTCTCTATATATCAGAAGATATTAAGAAATATTCCTATGCCCTCCTGTATAGGAATGTTGTTTTTATAAATGTACATGTTTTGTGTGCTGTGCCACACCTAGTGTTTTGCAAGCTCTGGTGTAGCCCATGTACACTGTTTTCACTGTGGCATGCTCCCATCCTTAAAGTATTTCAAAGATTTCAAGGAGTGGAGTCTGGTTATACAATGTCGGGGGAGAGACTGACCTGATATATCTTATGCAGTACATTCTGTGCAGAGAGAGAGAGGGAATCAGTATCTGAATGGAGATGAAGGCCAGATGTTTTGAATCCAGTGCCCAAGATGTGGCAGATGAGGCCTTATTTGATGAGGAATGTGTCTGGCTTTGAAAACAAGGTTCTCAATTAATGGTCAGAATGATCTGAGTGCACTCCAATAGTTTAATTAATTAATATCCCAGGTTGTTGGTTTGTCAGTTTAAAAACACAGGCCACTCTCAACAGCAGTTGGTATCTGTCTTATTTTAGTCTAGGATTCTTTTTAGCTTTATCATAGCTTTGGCAGTTGCCAGTCCACTACTGTACATGGTCACGGGTGTCCACAAGAGGGCACCCTTTACTTACCAAACCTGGTAAATTACTTGTAACTGCTCTACTGTTCGTATTACTGTTCTTAATAGCCTTCACACATGAAAACGATTGTTTATTGGTTATTTCTATTGTTGTTGATGTTGTTGTTGTTGTATTATTTCAAATAATTTTGTTATTAGTGGAGAATAAATATCTGTAAATACTTCTAGGATAATGTATATGTAAGTTGTACATGATAGTGAAAAACCTAATTTAAAAATGTATGGCTCCATTGCTTGAAGAGTGTGGATCTTTTTCATTACTGCTTAAAGCAATGCTTAAGTTCCTGTTAGTTCTTTGTTTAGTAAGAAAAGCCAATTAAGTGTTCAAATACAGTCTTGAGTTAATAAAATGTTACATATTTTTTAAAATGTACTTCCAGCCTACATGTCTGTGCCCAGTGCCTTTTCTCTGGAACTAGAGCTCCCCCTTTTGTCCACAAGGGTGTACTGCAGGACCAGAGAAGCACTGAATCCAGTAACTAATCTCAGCCCTAGTCCTGGGGCCCTGCTGTCCTGCAGGTTTTGTTTTGAGCCACTGCCCCCCATAGTGTAACAGCAAGGGTGGAACCCTGTGTGGGTACTGTATAAAAAAACTAAATTCTGTCCCTCCCTCTTATTCATATAAATGTGATTTGTCAGAAGAAATGTCACTTCCTATAGATTCCCCAGGCTTTGCTTTAGCGTGAGAAGTCCAATAGGTTCTATTGTTAATTAGTAGTGGACTAATTAAGCAATAGAACCTGTTGGGCTCCTCACACTGGATCTGGAAGCTGATTGGCTGTTGGCATTTTCTAATATGCTGTAGTGCGGATGAGTACTGATTCTGTCTCTTTTGTTGCTCTCTTTTGGCAGGATGAAGTGAAAGTGTCCTCCAAAGTGAGCGTCTCCAAGTCTCTGAAGGAGCTGGAGAGGGTGCCAGAGGAAGGGGAGGAGGGGGAAGTGCAGGCGAAAGAGGGGGCGGAAGAGGAGGGGGGCGAGGGCAGCCACCTGGCGCTGTCCTCCGATGAAGAGGTAGAGATTGAGGAGATCATCGAGGAGTCCCGGGCCGAGCGCATAAAGCGGAGCAGCATGAGGAGGGTGGATGACATCAAGAAGGCCTTCTCCAAGGAGAAGATGGAGAAGACCAAGCAGAAGACCAAGGAGAACCTGGAGAAGACCCGGCAAAAGACTAAGGAAAACCTGGAGAAGACCAAGCACAACCTGGAGAAGAAGATGAACAAGCTGGGCACTCGAATCGTCAACACGGAGCGCAAGGAAAAAATGAAGACCTCCAGAGAGAAGCTGAAGAAGTCCTTCACCCCTGACCATGCCGTCTACGCCCGCTCCAAGACCGCTGTCTACAAGGTGCCCCCCTTCACCTTCCACGTCAAGAAGATCCGAGACGGCGAGGTGGAAGTCCAGGGCACCGAGATGGTGGAGGTGGCCGGGGAAGAGGAAGGTGAGACGGATGACCTCCTGCACGAAGACGCTGAGATGCAGACGTTCCTGGAAATGACCGAAGACTCCGAGCTGGTCCTGGTGGAGAAGAGCAGAATCCGAGAAGACAGCGATTAGGACCAGCTGACACACAGGGGGAGTTTTTCCCTACGGCAGCTCCACATCAGAACTATGAGGAAGCCCGGAAGCTGCAGTGAGGGCAAAAAAAAAAAGAAAACAGACAGATCTAGGCTGGGTTTCTTTGTCCACATTATTATTACTATTACTGTGTATTTTTTTTTTTGTAGCAGTAGTTTTGTTATTAATGTTGTAACCATTTTTCTAAAAAACACAACAAAAAAAAACACCCAAACCTCTAATCTTACCCTATCTCCTCTAACCCAACACTGCTGAAGAAATGTATACTGTGTAATCTTTCCTCTTTCTTATTGTTCGTTTTTGTATTGTATTTTTCCTTTTTTTAAGCTTCTCTCTATTTTTTCCAAAAGCAAAAAGCATAGAAAACAAAACAAAACCCATGTATTACCATCTACTTGCTGGTATATCCTGTCTGATTCTGTACATTGTTTGGACATGGGGAATAAGCTAGCTGAATGTTTTAATTGCATTGTTAGGTCTTTTTTTGCCTTGAGGTTGTCTGTGGAACTCAAAGGCTGCCACACAATCGCTAACCTTAGCTTTAGAAATAGTTATTGCGACCACAGTTTGGCCTTTCAGGAAATTTCTTAACTGGCTTGGCACACAAGAACCTCGATGTCAACTTGCCTGCAACTGTTTGCCCGACTGTGTTTTTAACGGGAGTTTGACAGACTTTTCGAACTCTCCAGTGAAAGTTTCTTTGCATAGAGTAACGTATATAATTATAAAATGGAGACTTTTTTATATGTATAATATTGTGATGGCTAAAGGATGGGCCCTTTGTGTTCAAAGGGTGACAAAGCATGTATACTGCAAGTTTCAGGAACAAGAGAAAGCTCTAGGAAGGTGAAAAGGAAAGCCTTTTCACAAACCATTTATGCAAATTAGTATTATTATCTCTAGTATTATTATGAGAGCACAGGATTTTCTGAATTTACCAAATGGAGAGAATGGCAAGAGAGCAGGAATCGCATGATTCAATAAGGCTTTTGATTTTATTTTCCTTTTGTTTTCAATTGACACTATTTTTAACTTGCAAAAAGAAGCCAAAACTGAAATGTACTTTGCTCACTTATTTGTAAATAAATGCATGCATGCTCACTGTGTTTATATTTAATCTGTACATAGAAATATATCACTGATACCTATGTAGCTCCTATATCTTTTCATTTGATAAAAAACTTAAATTAATTGCTGAGTCCAATCTCCCCAAGATGAGATGTCTCTTTGAGGGTTTGGGGCTAATTAAAAAAAAGACATGCATCTTGAGTGAATGTATAGATTCTGGACAACATAACACACATGGAAATATTTATCAAGAATGATGACAAGACCGAATATTCTGGTTCTCGGGTTGTCATGAGGCTGTTGAGGTTGACAAAGTCGGAAGTCATTATAGGCATACAAAAGATCTTTGTCAAGATACAGGTTTATATCAAGAGCGTATAAAAAGTACTCACACCCTTCTTTTAAAATTACATTCTTCAGTGATTCATTGAGTTGAATAAATCAAAATCAACTTACTTATTAGTGACATCTTCCCATAGACTGTTGAACACATAGATTCATAGTCCTCTAGGAAAAAACTGCAGATTCCAGTTGTCTGAATCGAGGGGTGGCAGTCTAAAGTTTACTGCCCTTCCTGTTCTTCTCCACTCACACTTCTCAACCTCTGCGAAGTAATCATCAATAAATAAGTAGAAGTGGGTTTAGGGAATTAATTGAATCCCTGACCACTGGTTTATTGATGGTAGTGACTACACGGGACATACATATGTACGACATATATAAACATAGCAGGACGGAATAGATTTTAAGGTCCACCTAGATGAGAGAGAAGAAGATTTATTGATAAGATTTATGAAAAGAAAAAAAAAGACTCTTTATTTGGAGGAATTCATGTAAACTCAGGCAGCATTGTTGTTGAGAAGCAGTTGGGTTCCTGTTCCTTAGTTTGATGGGAAAGCTGCTTCCATTTGCTAATGGAAGGCAATCTAATCAGGAAGAGTGGTTTGGCAGGAGCTGATAGCGGTGGCTGAGAGAGAGACAGAGCAGTCTGGTAATGAAAATGAACTTGGAGTCAGGCCCCAGGAGTGGAGGGGGGCTAATGTGGATCCAAAGAGGATGACAGGGGGGGGTTGTTGCAGTGTGAAGAAAGGAACATTTTAGAGCAGGGGGGAGACTGAAGAATTGGTGCTCCCTAGAGAAAGAGACAAGAGAGAAGAGAGAGGGAGGAAGCGGGGGGGAGAGGTTTATTGTGCTATAAAACATTAGTAGAGTAGCACAGCTGCCTCAATGGTTTTATATAACCCCATGGTGCTGTAGAGATTATATGTATGTGAGTTACTGCAATTGCATTTGCAAAAAATAATAAGATGGCTTTTGTAGCTGCCAATGATTCAGTTTATATATATATATATATATATATATATATATATATAGTTTTTAATTCTTTAGCAAACATTGGCATCAGAGTATAATCACAGTGTGGAAATGGCGAAACATTGTCTTTTATTACCCTCCTATGGATGACATAAAACATTCTCTACAAATAAGGTGCTGTCCAATGTGTGGTTGGAAATGTGTGCATTGTGCGTTTGCTTCTGGCACCCAAGGTAGATCGGGCTGGGCAAAGCAACACATGGCAGATTTTCATTGGCTTAAGACAGCTGCTGCTGTCCCCATGTCCCAGTCAGATTCTCACTACGTTAGTTACCTGACAATTTGTACTCACAGTGTGGGTTGGGAGGCTCAGTTTCGCTCTAGGCCCTGGCAAGTCACTGCTCCTCACTGAAGGCAATAGATTCTTTATTTTTTTCTTTCTCTAATGTTTGTTTTTCCCCTTCATAATCAGAAAACATCAAGCTTTGTGCATCTGTTTTCACATGTGCCGTGGAGTGGGTCACGAGAGTCATGCCAGGGTTACAGGATGACAATATTGTTTTCTCTCATTTATATTGACCATAGTTATATATACATGAAAAAAAAAAAAAAATATATATATATATATATATATATATATATATATATATAGAGAGAGAGAGAGAGAGGGTGCTTTGACGTGTAGGGGCTCAAACTGACCAATTTACCAGCTGAGAGTATCCCTGCAGGGCTACAAGGGTTAGTTTCTTTTTGGAGGGGTTTGCTTTTTTCCACACTGATTTTCCCATACATTTCACACTCCAGGGTCTCCCGTCAGTTGGGCTCTCCTGTAACTATCTCATGCTTTCCATAGCATTAGATGACACTGATGCATAATTCCTTCACAGCACCTATGCTAGGTTTCACCGTTTAGCCTCGCAACTGTGTCCTCCTGGTACCGTTTCAGGGCAGCGTGGCGTGCCAAGCTTATCAAGATAATAGCGAAGCACAGAATGAGCAGGCTATAGGAGAAGAATGAAACCAGGGAGAAAAGTACACAATTACTTGCGTGTCATGTGATAACTGGTTAGACATGTCCCCTCAACCACCCCCCTGCTCGTTGTCAGCTTCTTGAAAATGTGCTTTGGCACAATCGCCTGAAAGCTGCCATGCTCTGGTGCTCTGGTGCATGCATGCTGCTGTTTGCTATGTGGCAGTTTGGGTGTTGTTGATGATCTGGAGAGCATGGCAAGATTTCTGCCGGCTACCACCACTGTGTCCTAGTGCTCAGCTGGAAAAAGATGAAGAACATGATCTGTTCTTTTGTCCATGAGAAAAACATAATATACAGAGAGAGAGAGAGAGAGAGAGAGAGAGAGAGAGAGAGAGAGAGAGAGAGTAGAAGGAAAGGGAAATGTAATATACACATCCACGGCGACGTTGACCATTGGGATGCAGCTGTGGTTCCTCTTTCACACAGTTATCTGATTTCGCCTACTACAGCTTGCTTCATGTACTGTATAATTGCAACCTGGCTAATTGCTCAATAAAAAGCAACCTGATTCACATCCCTTTGTGTCTGACTGCCTTTGTGTCTTCGAGACCATGGGCCAAGTGAAAACAAAGCATTGACCCACCTGCTTCTGTCTTCTACTTCTATTTCCGCTTTAAAGTAGGTATGAGTAGTGGCCGTTTTTTTATTTAATCTAGATCCATTTCCCCATGACCTTTTAGTTAGTGTTTAATTTGTATGTTATTGTGCCACTGTTTGCAGCAAGGTCAAACTTTATTTTTTTCTTCAACAGTTCTAAACATAATGAACATATTATTATTATTATTATTATTATTATTATTATTATTATTATTATCATCATCAGAAAATACACAATACAACGCAACTTTGGAAGTCACACTCACTGATTCACATATGTACTTGTTATCTGTACTGTATTGCCCCATTTAGATTAACACTGTAACAAAGGATTGCTCAAGCAACAGATCTGGGTTTGAAAGAACTGCCCTTTTGTTAATGTCAAGATATAGTATACTAATAGCTCTTTAGAATAAACTCTTGATGCCATGACTTGATTAAAGAGTGACTAATTTCCACAGTCCTTATCACAGACCTATATGAAATGGGTTTCTCATTGCCAGTGGAAACCCAAACACCAAAATGAGAGGCACTGTCTTTAAGAGGGGTGTCTTTCCCATGACGCCAGATCACTTTGATGTGCCTTACCAGAACATGGTTGACATTGGTTTTGCTGTTCCTAAGTTGCTGTTCAGGAATGATTCCCCGAGAGAAGCTGGGAAGGACACAAGCTAGGAGGGAAGACCCTGCTTATTGCCACCGAAATGGAGCGTCCTGCACCCATCGCCCTCATAGGGGTGCAAGGACAAGGACTAGCTGTAGGAGCTTTTCATTCAAGAGAAACACAGACAATGCTACTCTGCAATGCAAGTTTACCCTGGTAAATTTACCAAGTTAAATGTACCATTTTTAACATTTAACATGGTTTTATGGCAGTTTACCAGGGTCGTACGTGGTTTCTAATTACTTTGACAGGCCGTCACTGTGTGTTACTACACTGGACCATGGAATATACCGTTATTAGATATACATGACATGAATATGATTATGTTTTCACCCAGTTCCCCTGTAACATTAGATATTTTCACAGCTTCGCTAATATTCCTCTTGAACACAATACTCCCATTTTTACTATAATATTGATTATGTTCAAGGAATTTCAAAAAGGTATGCGGGGTTTTGTTTAACACACCCTTAAACAGCAAGCAAAACTTTCTGAGACATGTCAGTGTGGTGCAATGGTTTTTTTTGGGTTTCAGGTTAGCACCTCTTGTAAGCTGACTAACTACTTCAGTTTCTTTAGTCTCAATGGTGGGGAAAAAATTGAGGTTTAATTTACAAGCTACCCACAGTAACTACTGGTGAGATAGACCTTGATATAGTCTGATATAATTACGGGAAATGTACTTCTTGTCAGGGGCTGAAAAAAAGAAGACACTCTTTTCTGGTTAGTCCTTTACTTCAACACTTGCACATAGTCTGATGTGTTTGAAAGTATCATACAGTTATATATATATATATATATATACAGCTCTGGAAACAATTAAGAGACAACTGCAGACCACCTGACCACCACTAAATCAGCATCTTTACATGTATGGCAGCCATTCCATTCCATTCATATTTTTATTTGGAATTTGGGAGAAATGTTGTCAGTAGTTTATAGAATAAAACAAAAATGTTCATTTTACCCAAACACATACCTATAAATAGTAAAACCAGAGATTTTGCAGTGGTCTCTTAATTTCTTCCAGAGCTGTATATATTTTAGCAAATACCCTTACCCAGGGCAACTTACATTTGCTACAATATATCACATTATATCCAATTACTCATTTATAGTGCTATATTTGTTTTTTTAACTGGGGCAATCTAGGTAAAGTACTTTGCTCAAGGGTACAGCAGTGTCTCCCACCTGGGATTGCACCAACAACCCTCCACACCAGAGTCCAGAGCCCAGCACCCTGACCGCTACTCCACACTGCCCACATGATTAGCCTGAATCGCTCAGGTAAAAATTAACTAACAAAGGATAATTTCTTGCAACATCCGGGAAAGCTTCACATACAAATGAATGATGTCATCACTTTTGGAGAAAACAGAAGTAGATTTGATTTTTTCTTCAGGAATGGGCTGTTCTGATGTGGGTCTGCAAGTGAGTGGCATGATTTAAAAAGAAAAAAAAAACTGTCTTTTCATAATTAGTTCAACGTGGATTCAGCCTAGTGAGAATGGCAAAGATTCCAACTGATTGAGACATCACAAATTTATCCTCCCACTTCTTTGTTAAATCATTGAAGAGAAACTGGTCTGTAATGCAGCCTAGCTTCTGTTGTTTGATGTCTATGGAGATGCACTGGATTACACTGTTACTGCTACAATATCCAGTGCTTGTTTCTGATGTGTCCC
Source organism: Amia ocellicauda (assembly GCF_036373705.1). Taxonomy (NCBI): domain Eukaryota; kingdom Metazoa; phylum Chordata; class Actinopteri; order Amiiformes; family Amiidae; genus Amia; species Amia ocellicauda. The sequence continues at coordinate 20,868,781 of NC_089852.1, read as the reverse complement.
AATATTTGCCACCACATCAAAGTCCAGGTTTTCTGCAATCAAATTCCCTTTAGACTGGAGAGCTGTGCCAGTTGTCATTGCTAGGACATGTTTGTTTAGTATGACATTATAAATTCTTAATTTAATATGAGGGGTGTCTTAATTTTGTTTAAAAAATGTTGTTTGATTGACAGTAATATAAATAAATACATACATACATACATAAATAAAAGATCGATAGATACAGTGTCATTGTTTGGCCACTTACGAAATACGTATGTGATGAGTCAGGCAGTTTTACAGCCGTGAAGCTAATTCGTCCATTTTTCATTGGCAACAATTCATTCAGGGGCCTTTAAAAACCCCAGTTAACATTTGTTTTATTAAAGTGATCGTGACGTAAGCACTGCCAGTAATTCAGATGACTTCCAGCCCAGCTGTTCCGGGCATTGGTTCGCCCTCCCCTGTAGTCGTGGCTTTGCGAGACCCGCTTCCTATCACATTTGACAGAAAACCAAGGGGGTGAGTTTTGTAAGGAACAGCGACGGGGGCGGGCTATCATAAACACTTTGCATACCAGCGCGCAACCTACCTTGCTACTCTCAAGTCCCGCCTCCTGGTCGTCGGTGATTGGATACAGCGTGTACGTCTTTCTGAATTATTAATTACGTACGGGTCTTTTGGCACAGCTATTGGTCCTCGAAGCCGTCGTTTGACTTGTTTCCTGCAATGTTGTTAGGTTGAGAAGTCTTGGCAGCCAAAAAAAAAAACAAAAAAAAAAAAACTGGAAACCAATTTGAGAAGAGCCTGCGAGTTTGGTAAAGTTGGAAGGAAAACTGCGAGAAAAGTTGGGGAAGATAGTCCGCAAAACGCTGCAGATTGGGTGTTTTCGTGTTTAAACTCGAGTCTACCCTGTTTCAGCATTTGTGTGGGAGCAGAAAGTGCTTCGTACTGTTTTCATAAGAGGATCTTTAATTACAAATCAGGTATGCCAACTTTTTCTTCTTCTTGTTGTTCTCTGTAGCCAGTTGATGCAGCCCGGGCTGCCGGCCCTGTCCGTGTCGTGATCGCAGCCCGACCGGTGTGTCCGAAATGTCACAGCTTGACACCGTGACTCACAGTGGCGGTGTCAGAAGTGTCAAAAGATAAGCGCCAACATCCCAGATCAGCACCGTTTTGGACTAAGATGCAGTACATTATATTATATTGTATTATTAAACCCGAAGTTGCATTGCCTCGCCGCACGTTTCCTCCCGCGGACAATTTATTTCGGGATTATTTCCTTGTACACATGTTGTTTCAGTGCTTGTACCAAGACGTGTGATCATCAGTCTTGTGTTGTTGTTTGTGTATGTTTGTGTATGTTTGTGTGTTGTGCAGACATGGGGTATAGTGTAACGACATGCAAAAGGCGTAGTTAATGTGTATTGTGAATCAATGTATACATATTGGCTTTCCTCCTATATATAATGTCACATTTGTATCTAGCTACACCCGTGATACATTAGCCTGTATGACTTGACCCCGTCTCGTTTGATCCAACCTTTTGACGTGGTTTAAAATATGTATGATTGCTACCCAATTGTTAATTTGATCAAGTATTGGGATTGTGCGGATATATAGTTACATGCCTGGAGAGAGACGTACTCTGAAGCACGTTACACAGTGTTAGGCTACGTACTGCAGATTTACCTTTGATGTGAAAATAAATAAGTCAAACCGAAACCCCCAGGTATTTTATTGTAGTAAATTATATATTCGTTTTCCCCCACCAACATTCACTTTAATGCTTTACCTTTGTGTGCATCCACTTTACGCTTTAAAACAAAAAATATTTTGTAGTTTGTTTACATCTTCCTGCTGAAAAAAACATCTGTTTATTTTTTTTACTTCCTTTTTAATGTTTCTTAATTTCGATGACAGATGTCTGAGTCAGTTTTATTCGGGTTTTTTTCATTTGTAGTTTCAATTCGTCTCTTCTGTTTATTGTTGAAACCTTATAATGCTGCACTATTGTGACAGTTCACACTGTGCTTTTCTCCCAGCAGTGCAGCTTTAATTCGTGGGTTTTTTTTTTTGATAGAAAGCAAAACATGACAATAATCCGTTTCTTCTCCCTCTTTAGGTAGATGTTCTGATGCTGATGTGCATTTTAAATTAAATGTTTGCATTTTAGTGAGTTGTGCCCAGTTGATGTAGATGAAGGGGGAGAGAGGGTAGCATGTGGAATGACTGAAGTGAAGGCATGGCATGGTGTCTGGCAGGTACATGCGCACAAGCTGAGCGTGTATTCAGACATCAGGTTCATGTCCGATTTTGGACGAGTGTCGGTGTTGTGGCATGTCGACTGTTTTCTCATGCGCGTTGTCCTTTGAAGTGGCTTCGCAGGGGAACTCGGGCTCATACCTTAGCATGCTGTGAGCGGCCGGTTCCTGCTGCTCTTCGTACAGATGCCTGCGTGTGTAGGCTTCACAGCACTTGGGAATTTCCTGCTTTTGTGTCTGTTCTCTCTTCACAGTGATCAGATGATTGTATTTTTAAATATGAAAGCAGCCATACAAAAGAAAAAGAAAAACTGACATCCACACATTAGGATATCAACATTCTTTCTCCAGTTATGTCAAGAGTATCCCCATGGGAAACAATGTGATCCCTGCACATAATTGCATGTAATATGATTCTTATATTCTCCTGTATCTAATGTCAAGTTTTAGATTGAAGTGATCAGTCTGTGAGCTGTGGCAAGGTGGGGGGGGGGTTGGGTGAGTGTAGTTGGACCAGTTTCTGTGCAGATTCCACTGACCGACACAAAGAGGCTCGTGTGAATCTGACCTTTGTCAGAGAAAATGAACACCATTGCCAGAAATGACTTGTGTGTTTACATCTGCTTTCTGTATCAGTTTACACTGGAGCCTGAACAGAGCCCTGATTTCTTTAACAAGTGTGCTGCTAACCTCTGCAGCCCTTGGTTGTCGTGAATGTAAGATTCCAATTTCCGAATGACCCACTTTAGATCTGTACGCCATCAAAGAGATGGTGTTTTCTTGGTGCCTTTTCTCCAGTAAAAGGTTACTGCAATAGCTCTCCTGCTGCTTCTCCTCTGTTCACACCAACTCCCTCCTCCTTATGAGCTCGGATTTTTCATCCTTCTGCCCGGCTCCAAAAACAAAAAGTAGCTGCAAGCTGCCTGCGTTGTAGTTGTATTATACTGCTTTAATTTCCTGTCGATCTTTCAAACCTATTTTCTGCTTTGGAGTTCTGTCCTGATCCCTGTTCCCAACAGCCTTTTTTTTCTCACCCTTCCTCATAGCTAAAGGCCTATGTTTGCAATGTCAGTAAACTGTTAACCAGCTCTTTTGAGTTCAATTCCTTACATTTTGCACTTTTTGAAATTATTGTTTTAAGGGGCCTTTCTTATTTTCAACCATTTGGAGTGAGATGAGCACATGACACTAGCTTTAATAAATATACAGATGACCATCCATCATTCAATAGTAAATACTTTGTAAGAGCAGGCACTAAGTTTGAGAACTCCTCATGATAGTTATCTCGTCACTCAAGCAGACATATGATGTCATCATTGGTGTCTCTTAACAGCTGTAAGAAATCTTTCTTGGGGCATTTACACTGAAATGGCATCACAGCCTCCTTTGGGCCTGACACCCGACATCTATATTACAGAACCAGAGAACACTAAATGCACTAATGTAATGCATTCTCCATCCCTGTTTTCTAACACAGCAATCAATTGTGCTGGGGTTTACAGTTTTTTGGTAACCCCTCCTGCATAACTGAGGAGCAGGTTGTAAGTAGAAGAATTCATGAAAAAGAGTGTAAAAACAACACACACTTTTAAGAATTTTGAAGTTGAGGTAACGTGAAATAAATAAGCACTGACATTGACATTCCACTTATCTTATTTTCCGAATATTCATATTTCTGAATTTTGCTGATCTTATAAGGAGTATTTTCAATAATTAGCCTGCATGTAAGTCTGCAGACACCAATGTGAGTGCAGTGAAAGGCTGTTATTTATGGAAAAAAGAAAGATAACATCCTGGAAAATATAAGATCAGAGTTGTCTGCCTCTGTTTTTCAGTATGCTTCTATTTTTAGATGGTAGGCTTGTGTTTTGTCCAGTGTTGCATGCATTCTAGTGCTAATGCGTATGTCTATGTATTTGATTCATGTAGCCTATTTATTTTTTATGGAGAATCTACACATTAATACTGCTAACAGGACTTGTGGATAATCAGAGTTAAGAATAGAGAGGATTGTGTATGCTTGTGTAATGCACTGAAATTGGTTGCATCTTGAGACTGTAAATGTAGGCCCAAATTGTGTTCTGCACTATTGACTGACAGAGCTACTGCAGATGCCACTAAGTGGACTCTGTCTACAGTTACTCTCTTGGCTAATTATTGCTGTTTTGTTTTTTTTTCTCCCTAGATTGGGTTTTGATTGAGCATGGGGGAATCCATAGGTTGGTAGTTCAGAAAGACCAGCATGAATACACGGCATCTTTGTGAGGGGAAATCCCTAGTGGGAGCGAGATAATGCTTTGGGGTCAATAACCTGCTCTGTCCATAAAAATAGAAAAAAAAAAAACTGAGTGAATAATTTAAGCCAAAACGTGCACACTTAATGACAGGTCAGCAGATGTAAATCTGGAACAGAAGAAAAGGCTTGAGAAATAGCACTTCTCCTCTCTTTCAACAACGGCACATTACTTTTTCATTTTTGTTTTGTCTTCCACCCTCCCTTTTTCCATTTCTTTTCAAAAGCCCTATTTTCTTTGTGACAAAGATATCCTGCATGTGAATCTGGCGTGTGTTTGGGGTTTTAATTTTGGGGGTTTTGGGTTTTGATTAAAACCCCAAACAGTGCACTTTGAAAGCCGAGTGTTGGTGATGTTATTGAATTTAGTTATGATGGAGCAGTGTGGCCCAAAGTTGAAGAGCAAATTAAATGACAGCAGTGTTCTGACACCTGCAGAGAGGAACGCTCCATGCATTTCACTTCACCTCAATGGGAAATTGCTGTCATGCATGGATTTCGTTTGTGACTAGTGAGTGTGTCAAAGTTTTGATTTAATCTACGTCAGGCTAATTATTTTTATTTTCATACTCTACATTTAAAATATATAAAAAAATAACTTCAGACCGTTTGCACAACCTGAGATACAATATTGCCCTGCGTCTGAATAGAAGCACCTGGTAAACAGGGACCCAACTGCCTGTCACCAGTAACAAAGCCACCTTGAAGATGGATTACCATTGGGTTGAAGCAAAAAGCCTCTGACAGGAAGTGGAGGTGTTGATGTTTTTACTTGGTCTTGGCCTCAGTTTGCAGAGCATGGAGTGAGGAAATCAAATATGAGAACAGAATAATTTCTGCCCTTTGCTCTTCTGCTATTGTTGCATTGTTGTGGTCGCTCTGGGAACAATTCCCAGTCTAGTTTTCAGTTTCCTCTGCTTCCCTCATTCCTGGAAGGAGCTGGGGGGGCCCACTGACTGGAAAGGGTAAAGGATAGGAGGGGTCATGCTGTGAGCAGATGCTTTACCTTTTTGGTAGCTTTTCCTACACACCTCAGTCTACTGTACTATACGGCAGTGCTTCCTAAACCTGTCCTGGAGGCCCCCTACCCTTCTGTTTTTTGTTCCAACCGAGCTTTCAATTACTTAACTGAACCTTAAGTGAAGTAACCATCTGCTTAGATTTGACTTTTTAAATTGTCTAAGAAAATAATTGGTTCTTTTAATAAGTTATTTATACAATTCTATATATAACTTAAAATCCCTACTGTTTAAAATAATTAGAAGGCTATGATGAAATTATTAGCTAAATTAAAGATTGAATTAAGTAAGAGCTCGGTTGGAAATAAAACCAGCAGGGTAGGGGGTCCTCCAGGACAAGTTTGGGAACTACTGATATACAGCACTGTACACTAGTGCAGTACTGCACCCTGAGGGATTGAAAAAGATGGTTTCTAGTCTTGTATGCGTGAGGAGATGTGTTTTACATGGATTTTTTCTCTCTAATTAAGTTACAATATGTTGGTTCACACAATGACAGGTTCATTCTCAGGATTCCCACACCAGGAAATATGGGATTCTAAATCTCCAGAAGTAGAGATTGCTTGGATGTCGCAGCCTTCTGTCAGGGATCATGCTGTGAATATATTCTGGGACTTGGTTGGGATAATTTTTTCTGTCTTTTAAAGGTGTGCTATAAAAGTAATGTGCAGATCTGGAAATGCATGTCGGTCAGTCCTGATTTTACAAAATAAAGTCTGTTCATGATGTTTGTTTCTGCAAGTCATCGCAGTCCAGGAACTTTTTCATTTATAAAACAACCCCCCCCTGCAAAAAAAAAAAAAGTTATACAAACTGAAAATAGACCAAGGAAATACAATTATGAATACTCTTCTGTTACCTCCTACTTCCTGATTCCAGTGAAATAGTTAAAAAAAATCTGTTCAAATAAAAGATAAAAGGGAGGATCTTAGTAATTTAGACACTTATATTTTATGCACTTAACTACACAATTTATAAGTATTTGCACCTTAATAATCTGTCATGAAGTTGATCAAGCATCCGTACAGTGTAGAATAGCAAAGTTTTGCTGTATTGCACAACTGACAATTAATCGGGGCAGACAGCACTGCAGTTGCATTTTGGTTTTGTCCGAATGTTTTTTGTTGCTTTGTAAAGAAAAAGAATAGACAAGCACATCGACTGGGTTTGGAAGAGTGCGGTTTGTAATGTGGTTGCTCTGTCAGATGCACCCAAATCAAAATACATTTAATGGGAGGGTTAGATAGCAACCAGAAACTGGAGAGCTTTGTTATTGCCGTATCATTGTGACGCTAATAGGCCAAAGATCAATGAGATAAGGATTCCTGCTAGGTTTTTTCTGAAAAGCTGATATTTGTTGCAGCTATGTGTAGTACAAGCTTGCCAATTTGAATATAAACTGCACAGATCCCCCCCTTCCATAGTTTAAGGTTACCGCTTAAATGTTATATTCTGTTCTCAGCTCAGTTTTATAGGTCACACTGGATTACCCTTTGCTTAAGACTGTCATTGTGTTAGTTATTGATCAGCAAAGCAAGTCACTTGAACAGCTTTGCAAACCGATGTGGTCAGTTGCATAAACTTTTAAAACCGAGAGATCAATGTTAACCTCTCAATTTCCTTATATTAAGATCATGTGCCCTGTGTTTTTGGGTCTTCTATTGTTCGTTACAGATCTATAAAATGACTAAATTGAGCACAACTCCTGTTGAATTGATCAGGATAATATGTACTGATGTTTATCCACTGGTGCTTTAAGGTTGTGATTTGAGGCTGGGTTTCTGCAGGACCTGGGGTGGGTTGGTTGCCCCTTGCAGTGCCATCTGCTCTCCGGATTGAGAGAAAATGCTTTGCTGTCAGGGGTTGCGCCAGACTTTCTGCTTAATGCTCTGCCCCCTCCCCAGGGCAGCAAGGTCTGTTTTACATATCATCTCACTGAGGACATGTGTGAGGGAGTCAGTAATGGGAAGCAGAGCAGGTCTGAAGGCAAGTGGATCCATGCAGGTTGGGTCAGATTCGTGGGTGTTTAGTTTTGCTTGTGTTGGTGTTGGATGTTTGGGAAAGGCTTGGATACAGCACGGACTGTAGGAATGCACAGACAGGTTGTGTCTATGTGAGTCATCAAGGTTCAATCCCAGGCATCAGGTTATTGAACTGGCATGTGCAAAGCTGCCAGATGTTTGGGAATCCCCCCATCACTCACTGTCAATTGGGCTCTCTTGTGTCCTCATTAAGAGCCCTTTTAAAGTAGACCTTCTTGAAAGCTATTTCTTTTCCACCTTCTGCTTGAAGAAATTCAGTTTTTGTTTTATTTTCCACTTTTAATTTTTTCCCACTCTTCTGAAACCTGGCATGAAAGCACTTTAAGACGCATCATGAAAACTGAATGAAGAAGTGAGTACCAGAAGTGAGTGCTGAGAATTGTTTAGAAATTAGCAAACTTGGGAAATTTTGTCTTCAGATTGTCTTCAAGGCCTGTGAAATGCTGTAATTAATGGCATCTGAATGGGCTGGCATGTTGAAATAAGTCCTAATGCGTGTCCTGCATCCACCTTCATAATGGTGAAATATAAAAGATCCTTCTGATCTGCCATTTAGTCTAATTCAAGCCCTATACTACTACTCTGTGGCAAATATTGAGTCTACTTTTTCATATGTACCTTGTGACCTCCACACCACTGTGCTCTGTAATAGAAATTCATCATGGTGTTTTGCGAAGACTCTACTTTTTAATCACCACAGCTGTGCCGCCACATTCACTTCTCTAATGAGAGGACACACTTACCAGAAGTGTATTGCCTTTTTTATTTTTTTCTGCTAGTGTTTGCAAAGTTACAACTCTGAACGCTAATCAGAATCCAGCGATTAATATCTTGAGGACATGATTCGGTCTGACATGGAAGGCGGTGGGAATCAACCGTGGCTCATCTGATGAAATCTGCTCTGAGCACAGGTTGGGCCCTATAGTCCAGACATTGCTTCGTTGTAGCGGTGAGCTGAGCTGATGAGCGTTTGCTGATTCTAAATTAATTGCATGTCTTTTTAATGATGTATAGGCAACCCATTGCAGGCATTGGGCAGCTTGAGACACCGCACAGACCACAAGTCGTGCAAGGACTAGCCTACCAGCTCCCAGTGCTGAAGTAGTGCAGGACTGTTGAGTTGAGTCAAGGGGGGTGTGAAAGAGGAAGCTGGGAACCCTAGTTTTCTCACCCTATTGTTTTTTGTATTTGCCACACTTCTCAACTGAAGCCTAAATTAACTGATTTCCTGGAAACTGTGCTGCCATTAGCGCTATGAAAATGAAGATGTTAATTTTGGTTCAGCATTCATTCTCACTGTGCTGGAGGGCAACGGTGTCTTCAGGTTTTCAATTCCCCTTATCACTTGGCACCAGCTTTGATTCATTTATTGTAAGTTTGATCACCAACCCCCCCATTTGGAGTCCACAATTAGTGAACTCACCCAATTATACCACTGTAAGTCTCCTAGCACGTACCCTCCAAAGTAATGTTGCTTCCACTGTCAGCTCGCTATGCCCAAAATGCAGGTATTGCAACAGTCGGAGGGTTTGAAGCAGCTATGCCTGTGGGCACCTTACAGGCTGCAGGGAGTTGCCATCTCCCACCCAATTCCAATTGACCCTTGCACTGCTCTCTGGGAAATCACATCTAAAGCCAGCAGTAGCATAACTGGATAACGCTGTGAGGAACACTACTGGATGCATCCAGCACCTTGGGGACGTACTGGATGTACCACTCTGGATCTTAAACAAACCCTTTTCTTGGTCTATATCAGCTAATTATTTGGAGGGGTATATTCTATTAAACATAAGATAGTGCACTTTAGGACATAGCAATTTTGATATGTATTTTTCATTTTAAAAATGCCTATAATTGTGTTTTATCTAAATAATAAAAAAGCACCATGACAGAAGCATTTTTTAAAGGTTATATTCTTGTATTTTTATTCTTTGTTGGTTTCATTTTGGTGTGACACGCCAGCTCTCCGAAACTCATGTTATGGCTGAGAAAACAATGGCTCGCTGGCTTCCGCTGTGTGCCGCCTTTAACCGAGCGAAAGTCAGATTTAGCTGTGCCTGAAGCCGCAGCATCCTTCTCTCCGCCTGCACTGTCTGTGTCTTCTTTGAGTCAAACAGGAAGTCCGCGTGCTGAGAGGAAATTGCTTTCTCATCTGTCAGTCTTGTTTGGGGCTTGGCTTTTGTGGTTGCCAAAAAATCCTACGGATGTGTTTTACCTTTTCATGTAAGAGAGTATTAACTGTTAAACCCAAAACTGCATCCTTTCACGATAAGCAATATAAACCTATAGGCTATATGTGCATCATAAGTTTAATAAATATTGCTAAATTATAGCCTAATTATTTATCAATTTGAAATTGAAATTGAAATCAATGGAAAGGTGGTCAGAAGATCACTTAGTTCTTTTTTGTGTGTGTGGGAGATTGCTGGTGTAGTTCTATATGTAAAGATCAAAGCTAACCACATTTGTCAGTAATGGGTATTAGTATTATTATTGTCATAGCCAAGAACCAGCAAGTGCTTCATTTTACTATAATTTGTATCTGTACTTCTCTTACTTGTTCATGTTACTAAATACTTTATATATTAAAACATTTGAATTGTGAACTGTGTGAATGCAGTTATGATAAAATAAAATACTGAAAACATCCGGAGTTTGCAGCCAAACAAACATGCCTAAGAGTTGCAGAATAACCTTCTCCCCCCTCTCTGTGTACAGGGTAGTGGAGGTCCTGGTCACCATGGCCCAGTGGAATCAATTACAGCAGTTGGACCCCAGGTACCTGGAGCAGCTCTACCACCTGTACAGCGATAGCTTCCCAATGGAGTTGCGGCAGTTCCTCGCCCCCTGGATCGAGAGCCAGGACTGGTAGGTAGATCTACATAAGGCCACTGCGTGGGATCGTAAGCTACTCAGCGTTTGATCAGAGGAGCAGTTGTTAAAGTGGACTCGTGTTGATTTCTGAATATCTTGTACTTCCCCAACAGCAGAAATACGTAGCTTCTGTTTTCATGTACTCCACAGAAAAGTACCTTTTTTTTTTTAACGACAGTTAAACGGGAAAGAATTAGACCGGTATTTTGTTTATGCACTGTTTCCAGTGGCACAGATCAAAAAGAAAAGTAAGCGTCTGAAAGAAATAAAAACAAAATGTTGGTTTGTTAATATGAGCAACCGAAAGCTATTTTATAAAAAATAACACTGGCTTTGTTTCTCCCCCGTGCTAACTTCATCTCATGGTGGGACCCATTCGAACTGCATAGGGAGGTCTCTGAAATAGACTGGGACTGTGTTGTCATTTGTATTAAAACACAATTTTTTTTATCCTCGAAACTTCTCTTTAACACTAGAAGTGCTGACATTTCGAACTACCAGCAAGCGCCAAAGCTGGTCATTGTAACCAATAGCTCTTTAACAGCTGTGATGTGATAAGGCAAACCAGCATATAAAACTCAGAAGTTTTATTCCTGTACATCAAATCCAATATTTACATGGCACAAATGGAGTAATTAAATATTAATATGATCATAAAACATTAATATTATTGCTATAAATAACACTTTTAGAGAATAATAACTTAAATAACTGTATAGCCTACAATAAGCAAAAAGCTCAAAACCAGCATACAATAAGGTAATGAAACAAGTGTAAACGTAAATGCAATAGTTATAATGCTAATAATGCTCAAAAGTAATATTTTTTTGTTAAAAAAAACTTGCATTTATCAAAACATAATTGTACACTAAACTAAACATTTTCAACACGTGTAAACTTTGTTTTCAACATACAGTGCTTGTATTCACTGTAGCTTTGTATTTCAATAAACTATTTACTATATATTTAGCCAGCATACTTGACATCTCGTACAGTCCACACAGGACATGTTTCTGCACTTTCCCTGCATGAACTCGTACCTCACACTGCATTTTGACAGCCCTCTCCAGGTGAACACTTTTGCTCCACGAATATATAGCATCGCAGTAAATGCTCCTCCACTGATAATGTCCATGAATCATTATTTTGCGTGCGATGTGCCTGCACTATTGCACTATTGCACTCTGTACTATGTGCAATAGCAATCGCGTATTGATCAGTAGAGTAAAAGCACTCGGTGCCATTTGGACCTGGCGTTTCGCTCTCAGTGTTTTCACAACACTGGCACAAACCCACGAATGATCTGTCATTCCCAGTATCACTGATGCACCTGAATCAGTCATGTTCATATACACGGCATTTCCAAAATGAGCTCTCTTCAGTCTCTGTTTTGAATCCATGTTTATTTGTGGGGTAATCATTGAATCCACTCAATCTGACTACAGTTGTAAGAATACACCTGTAATGCTGTACAATGCATGTGTTTTTCAAACACATGAAAGACTGTAGACAGGTAGAGATCACCACTTCAGCAAGAGACTGACTGTATTGTAAAGGGCAGACAATATAATGCGTTATTTGTATTTAAATCACCGGTCAAAATAACCTGATTTTGGCTATTCTAGGTAAATGTATTTATTTTTGCATTCATGCAGCTAAAACGCTGTAGGCATTTTTAATACATATAGTTAGGAAAAGTAATGAAAGGGTATGCGCAGGATCACAGTGTAATTCAAATTTTAATAAGCAAATCGGTCAAATTGACCGGCTCGGCACTTCTAGTGTTTACACCATTTAATCGAATGAGTTGTGTCCAACATGTCCCATAGCACTGAGGAGTGCTCCCCCAACTAGCTAGTCAGGATCTTCACACTGTGACGGTGGCAGTTTCTCACTCGGAAGGAGCTGGTAGTAATGGCGTCTGAGTGAAAGTGGGAAGACCGGAAGATTGAAACATCATCTTTATTATAGTGGATATTAGCCGAGTGCTAGTAAAGGAGCATCTTCCATGGTGTTTTTTTGTTTTGTTTTGTTCTCTACTTCAAAACAACAGATTCTTTTTGAAAGCCATGGCAGTAAAAGGAGGCCACACATCACATTTTGCTATACTGTACATCGCCCGTTACATCTAGAATACCTCCATTTGTTTTTTGAGCCATTTCCCCCACACCTATGCTACGGGCTGTGGGTACGAGATAAAACAGGCCTACTGCAACAGGGTAACATTCCTGTAAACTTGTTTAACTAGAAAGCTCACGTCTTACTTCCAATTTGTAAGTCATTAATCTTGTCCTGTAGCAGAAACAGATGTTCTGCAGATGGGGGTGGGGAGGTATGTGCCAATTCTTGCATAATAACTTTCTATCATGCAAAGTCTCGATACCAGATCCTTAAACAGGAGCTTCAATTGTGACAAGTGACTGTCGAATAACCGTTTGGTTTCGTATTCCTTTGAAACCGAGAGACAAAAAATAAAAAAACAATCATAATGCTGTTTTCTCCAGGTGTCACTCCAGCCTTGCTTGACAACAAAGGTTTCAGTGAGTAACTGAAGTACTTTCACTTTCTGTCTTGCCTTATTCACAGCTGTATGCTATCGAAACTAAACTGGCATGCAAATCACTCTCTGATGGAAGGCGACCAAAATAATGAGAGAGATGGAGAGAGAACAATAGAGCAGTGGTTTTTCGATTCATTAGTTATATGAAAGAGAAATGAAACTAATTACCCCAGAAAGTGGGAGTTTAACAGATTCTTTAGTTGTTGGTTTTTATAGAACAGGAGCCACAAGTTCGAGGACTAAGCGGAGACATGGATCAATAAAGAATGAATTTTATTTTTCATTTATTATAATTACTTGGAATATATATATTATTATACAAGTATTTATTTTCATATACCAGCCTTCCAGCCTTTGGTCACTGATGTATTTTTAAGGTAAGCTTTGCTAATTGGTGGAAGTTTCAGAAACTGTTTCTAAGCCTGGGTAATTTGGAGACTTTTAAGAACTTTTTATTTTGATTTATTATCACTTGTTTATCCAGGGCAGCTTTAATTCAGAAACATGCTTTATACATTTTCACAAAATGGGCTTTAACAAAGGAAGTGTATAACGGAATTACATTCCACAGAGAAGTACACTTCAAGGAATGTCAAATAAGTCCCAATATTGCAAACGCCTTTCAAAAGTGCAAGTAGTACATGTAAGAATGAAGTAATATGTAGCTCTGAACTACATATTTTATAGAATATTATAGCATAAGCATTATTTTCAGTTCAGGAAACCAGTGTTGAAACATTTGACATACCTTCTTCAATTTGATCTTGCTGAAGATTTTTGCACTGGTGTAAAACTTCACCTTATGTGATGCGCTGCATTGTCGCCAAGAAGCAGAACCGATCACAGGCCGAGCCCGGTGATGCCTGCACCAGCTGCAGCCCTACTTCTCTTAAATCCTCTCCAAACCAAGGCACTTGCACGAAACTGGCACCTGGATGTCAGTCGACTCGAGATTGGATTGCTTTTGTATTTTGTGAGTGGATCGCTTGTGTCATCATGTGCACCAGGGCCTACGCTGCCAACAAGGAGTCCCACGCAACACTGGTGTTCCACAACCTACTGGGGGAGATAGACCAACAGTACAGCCGCTTCCTGCAGGAGAACAACGTCCTGTACCAGCACAACCTGAGGAGGATCAAGCAGCACCTGCAGGTAGGGCCTACCTCGCTGTCACGCCTGCACAGCACAGGACAGCACAACACACACAACAACATTGATGCACTGTCACTGCTGCCCAACACCCCACAGCGGGCTTACTACGGAAAGCCCACTGTCTCAATCCACACAACATGGAACCCATGATGCACTCTGGCAGTAGCAGAGTGAGCAACCGCATGATGTGTGCGTTAGGGCCCTCTGTTGATCATCTACATTTTTATTTTTAAATTCTCAAACTTTTGTGAAGTTTCACTGATCTTTATCTTCTCACACAGATGTTATGCAAATACACAGAGAGAACAAAAGAAGGGGCTTATATACACACAACAAAAACAACAACAGACATCTAGTTTTGAGTGGCAGTGTGGTTGTGTTTCAGTGTAAGGTCTTTACTGGTGCTTTGTGAAATGCTTTGTATTAACTCTCTCATAAATGTGAGATAAATATTGGTTTATGAGATATATATATATATATTTTTTACCTCAGAGTAAGTACTTGGAAAAGCCAATGGAGATTGCCAGGATAGTGGCTCGATGCCTGTGGGAAGAATCTCGATTGCTGCAGACTGCTACTACTGCTGCTCAGGTACAGTACAATCCAGCACAAGACCAATAACACAAGGCCACTGGCGTTACCTTCTCAAAAAGGCCATTGTGACCTATTGCTCCTCTCCATACAGTGTATAGATAGTGAAGTTTTTACATTTTGTATTATTATTTTTATTTTTTATATAATTAACAAGAACATAGACAGATTATGTTTTGCTTTGGGATCCTTGATTTAACTGCTTTATTGAGTTTATATTATTGTATTTGTTTATTGTTTCTGGTCCTTTTTTATAACGCCACCACAAGACTGTCCCAAAAAAAGTTAAATTAATCAAAGGTATACACTCAAAGGAATATGCAAATATAAGGAGAAAAGCCCCTGGGGGCTCCTGATATCAATCGCCTCCATAACAATTTGAATTTAAACCATCCAAGCTTTGCACAGTTAGCATTGTAACTTTGCTGGAATAGGCATTGAAGCGGCCTTGAAGTGCATCATATATGTACATCATCTTTTATCAAATTCTACAGGTTTCTTACCAGCTTTGCTTTGGAATTCTTAGACTTAATTTCTTTTCAGTCCACCTGTCAATCAAGAACAATCAAGCATAGACTGTCTTTACATACTAGTGTCATTAATAATAACAAGTAATTATTCTTCTCTGAGGATTTTAGTTTTTTTTTTTTTTTTGTCAAAACCTAAACCAGATTTCAAATCTCACCACTGTAACAAATATCCACCAGTGACACTACCTCTACTGTCATCACTAATTTACCACCATGTCAAACCAACCACAGACCACAGAACAGCCATAATAGAATTTAAATTAATTGTTTTATTCCCCCCTCCCATTTTTTCTGGGACAGGATGGGCAGGCATCTCACCCCACTGGTACGGTGGTGACTGAAAAGCAGCAAATCCTGGAGCACAACCTGCAGGACGTGCGGAAGAGGGTGCAGGTACGACCCACACATTCGCTTGCATGCAGTTTAATGTCACCGTCATGACAATGCATTATTATTATTATTCATTTAATTATTGTCAGATGCCCTTAGCGAGGGTGACTTTTTTCACAAGAAACATTTTCAAAGCATTACAAAGTGCTGTAAATACTAGGAGCATACATCTAGTACAAATGAGCTAACAAGTGCAAACATAATAGAGTCCCAGTGTCACACAAAATGTGTTGATTTGAAAAATTAGTTGATCCAGGCCCTGTAAATAAAGGGAGTTACTAGGCTTTACAGCATAGAATCACTTTTGAGTCTTTGTTACATACAAGGCAACACTGCAATTTTGCTGTTTTTATATACAGTTGATACCAACAGTTAAACTATCTTGCAACATTGTGTCGCAACATTTTACAACATCGTGTCTCAAATCCATTGACTATATGTACGCCTGAATATTATCTCCAAAAAAAATTGTATTAAACATTTAATAGATAATTTGTAACCCATTAAATAGTAAAGGCAACACTGCAAATAGTAACTTGTTTGTAACTTACAATTTATTTTATTGCCAGAATAATTAATAGTGATGGTAACAGGAAACATTGTGTTAAATTGCACGTTGCAATCTAAAATGTGTTAAACATGGCGCAGTGTTTAAAAATAAAAGCGACAGACAAAAAATACAGGGAACCTTCTCTTTTAAAGAAACTGAGGTCTGCATCATACAATGCTATATGCTATTAGCTGATCTCCTAATATTTCAGATAGAATTAATTTGATGGGACACTGGTATGTGCTAAGGCAGCAGAAGTGTGCTGTGAGGACTCCCCAAATATTATGTAATTTTTTTTGTCAACTTCATAAATCTTTTATCAAATCAAACTTATTCAAAGTTGTGAAAATGTAACATTTAAACATGTACTGTAGATGTTAAAATTTAAATTATATTTAAATTTAAATTATATATCCAACTGAAGTTGATTTCTCAACAGAAAGGAAGGGAGAACTGCGGCAGTCGGTTGTGACTGAATGTGTACCTGCGCTGAGTCGTAGTGCTGTCAGTGGTACTGAAACGCAATTGATTAAATGGACAGATGTTGAATTCGTTTTTATCTTGCACTCTGCTTGTCCTTTTTCTAGGTTGGACTTGTGGACAAAATAGATTTTATAAAGATTATGTAATATGTTTGTTCTTGCCCTTTTGCTAGGCTTATTTATTTGATATGAAACTGCTTAAATTAACTGTGGATATATTTTTATCGTGCTCAGCTCAGGTGTGCATTCAGTCCGCAAACAAAACATTTCAGTTGCGAAACGTTTCGTTAAATAGAATAAAACAGAGGATAGCATGTTTGATGCATGTGCTATTGTTTTTCAACAATTGTAATGCTCTTTGTTACGTTTAACCACTTAGTTGAATTAACTTGTTATAAGATATTTTGAACTGAACATATTTTGCTGTTAATTTATATTTACTGTGAATAGTTTTTAGTGTCTAGTCTTGGTCTGCCTGCAGTAAATAAATGATTTTTATTAATTACAAGTAATTATTTAGTATGTGTCTACTTTTTTTACCATACCACTTCACACATTTGCCCTTTTAATTACTCTTCTACTGACATATTTTAACATGCCATGTGCATTTGATAATAGTTTTAGCAACCCGTTGCCATTCAGGTAAGACGATGCCTAATAAATTCGAGTCTTTTTCATGTTGGTGTTGGAGGTTTTTGGTCTTACCAAAGTGTGCCGTGGCATTAAAAAGGTTGGGAATCACTGTGCTAAGATGTGGGGTCGGCATAGGAGAAGTTGCAGTGAACTGATAAAAGTGCTAAAAATACATAAGTAACCAGGAGTGTAGTTTAATAAGATCATTGGGTTCCACAGAGGAGTATGGACAAGGCGCGGCAACCACAGGGACAGATTATAGTGCCTTTCAATAGTGAGCCGTTCGCCCAAAGCAGCTCACATTCAGGAACCTGCTTTATAAATGTACACAAACATGCTAAGCACTATAGAGCACACGTAACAAAGTGTGCAGTGTAGCAAGGAAGGGTAGAACAACAGAATGTCTTACCTTACAATAGAACAGGTAGTACAAGTAAGAATGAAATCAAAGCTTCCTGAGATCTGATCTGATCTGCTTGCAGTTTGTAGGATAATAAGAAGTATTACGTATTTTATTTTGATATAATTATAACTCTCATTATCATCATATAAGGGAAGCAGTGTTGACACATTTGAAACAAGGTCATTCAGTCTTTTCTTCAGCTTTGTCTCGCTGGATTAAGGAATTCAGGAATTAATAAATTATCCATTATTACCAATATCACTGCAGGCAAATTGTGCGGCTCCCTTTGGGGAACTCTGGTTGCAGGCAGCCTTGACACAGCCCAGATTGGTAACAGCATGGCCTGGGTTCCAGGGCTCGGCCTTTGCATTCACTGCAAGCATTTACAGGTTGAATCAGTTTTAATTACTGTATTGTATTATACTGGGCGTTTCTTTTTATTCCAGGACATGGAACAGAAGATGAAAATGCTGGAGAACCTGCAAGATGACTTTGATTTCAACTACAAGACTCTGAAAAGCCAAGGAGGTGAGGCTGCTCTTCACTCAGAGTGTAATTGAACCA
Source organism: Amia ocellicauda (assembly GCF_036373705.1). Lineage (NCBI taxonomy): Eukaryota > Metazoa > Chordata > Actinopteri > Amiiformes > Amiidae > Amia > Amia ocellicauda. Next base: position 20,850,455 of record NC_089852.1, on the reverse strand, counting down.
TAAAAACATCTGTCGATGCAACATGGGAAAATATTAATGACTAAACCAAATATTTTATCACTTGCTTTCAAGCGTTTCAGTAAAAGCTAGGGTGATGATAAGAATTTCAGTAGGACATCTCAAGAATTAGGATTGTAATGAGATTTCAGTTTCCCTGTGTTTGTTATTCATTAACTTTTGGGGAACCCCAACACAGATATTTACAGGCACGCTTCCTCTGGGATTGGCCACTGCATTTCTCTAACTGAAATATATTTGAATGTAACACTTGCTTCCATTGGGTCCAGAAATCTCCCAGGATCTGAATGGGAACAGCCAAGCAGCTGCAACTAGACAGAAGATGGCCCAGCTGGAGCAGATGTTAACAGCCCTGGACCAGCTCAGGAGGGTAAGCTCAGGAGGGAGATTAATTGTGCTTATTTAGAGTCCGCCATACTTTTGGAGTCTGGTACAGTTTCCATGATCAGACCTCACTTGGTGATTCAGCATTAAAAATGTGATTATTTCCATGTGCTTCTTCAGAAGACTTCTAAATTGAATTAAGACCCCAATTTGGGATCATGCTGAGCTGTGACTATATGTGCTCAGTTGCAGTTTCTATTAAAATGTGGGAACTGGAAGGAAAGACCACAGCAGGCAACAATCAGCCAACTTCTATGATAGAGGAATGGGTCTTTATTTTTATTTTTTTCCCCACTCTTTCACAGCAAATTGTGACAGAGATGGCTGGTCTGCTGTCTGCGATGGACTTTGTGCAGAAGAACCTGACAGATGACGAACTGGCGGACTGGAAGAGGAGGCAGCAGATCGCCTGCATCGGGGGGCCGCCCAACATCTGCCTGGACCGCCTGGAAACATGGTAGGCCTGGGCCGCCCGCTTCTTGTGTCCTGCAGGGTCGGGAGAAGGCCCAAGCACTGGGCCCTCAAACATTTTCTGTTGGGAGGGGTAGATTCTGACACGGAGTTGTTCACTGTAATATTGGGTTATGTATGTTTTTGTAGTGATGTGTCCCCTTGTAATGTTGTTTATTTGTAATGCATTGTATGTGAGAAATAGAACACACAAAAAACAGTAATCTTGAATAGTGACCTTTTCTAAATGATTGAATAATAATAATACTCATTATGAGTCTACAATAAGGATCAGGTTTCAGGTTCATCTGCTGTATTCAGTTGCATTTGAAGCCTGGTCTTCCACTGCCTCACTCCCTTTCCCACCGCTCTGTGCACAGGATCACCTCTCTGGCCGAGTCTCAGCTGCAGATCAGGCAGCAAATTAAGAAGCTGGAGGAGCTGCAGCAGAAGGTCTCCTACAAGGGTGACCCCATCGTCCAGCACCGGCCCGCCCTGGAGGAGAAGATCGTGGACATCTTCAGGAACCTCATGAAAAGGTGGGTGGCCCCCCCATGCACCAGCTTCCTGCAGAGCATCTTAGACTTTGGCCTGTTCACAAAGCCTGCTTTATAGCTTTTGCTTCTTTTCTACACTTCCCCTTCTCTGGAAAACTTATTTGAAAGACCCTTTCCATTGTTATTAATTTAAATCGGCTCTGTAACGCACACTTCACTGCTGTGGCAGTGGGTTTATGCTGACATCTGCAGTATGTGCAATTCCTCCTATAGAACATAAAGTGACTGGCAGAATCAATGTATTTGGTTCCAACATGCACACTCAATAAATATATCACCAGTTGAAAGAAGATGATCTTCACATTGTAGAGCTGTAGTAATGGGTCACAAAAATGTTGTACTCTCCCTAAAACATAAATAATTAAAAAAAAAAAAAAAATGTATGCATGAATATATATATATATATATATATATATATATATATATATATATTCATGCATACAACTAAATCTTAGGGATGAAATCCATGTATTATCAATGCATAGTGAATTGATGTGATATATTGAAACATAGTACAGGTAAATGGCCCATGCTGGAGTTTCTAAATGACCCCCTCTGTTTCCTGTTTGTTTTTGCAGCGCCTTTGTGGTTGAACGTCAGCCTTGTATGCCCATGCACCCTGACAGGCCTCTGGTCATTAAAACGGGGGTGCAGTTCACAACCAAGGTCAGGTAAGTGACATGCTGCTTGCTGGCAGGCCTTTTCTCTCCTGTCGGCCGAGAACCAGGTTGTCTGCTGGACTCTGCTGGCTTGGTGTGTCAACACAGACAGAGTTCCAGGTAGGAAATGAGTGATTAGGGGTTAAATTTACCTTCAACTGATTAAAAACAAAAATAAATAAAAATCTGCAAGCCCTTGTAACGTTTGCCTCTGTGACTCCATTGACATTTGACATTTTGTTATATCTTTCTTTTTCAGGTTACTAGTGAAATTCCCTGAATTGAATTACCAGCTGAAAATTAAAGTGTGCATCGACAAGTGAGTAGAGCATGCTTTTTAACTGTGTTCTGAAGAGCTAGAAACCGATTTCAGGGAAAACGACGATTAAACCTCTGTATTTGTTAGGGCTGTTTTGCTGATGAGTGGTGAACCTGATCAGTTCTAAAGACAAAACACATTGTATTCATTTTGTTTGTGTAGTTTGTGTAATCGAGTGGATTTGCATGAATGTGATCACTTAATCCCTACAGTACTTTAGTGTTAATCCAATTTAAATATTATTTCAAACATTTATATTGACTGAGACCAAGTTTATATAAAGTCCTTCGTTTGTGGAAGCGGTCTGAGTGAACAGCAGCTGAAGTGTTTGTTCTGTACATTGCTGCTCTGAAAGCCTGTAACGCTGATTGATTTTTTTTTTTGTTGTTTCCAGGGAATCGGGGGATGTGGCTGCACTCCGAGGGTAAGAGACTGAAACTCTGTTCCCTCTATAATACTGACAGGAAACTGGCATACAATTAATTTGCCTTACTTGATTATATATAAATCTGTACATATTAGTTTATGAATTGGGAATTACTGAACTCACCTCACCACTGTGTCCCACACTGCAAGCCCAGAATGCCCCACAGCCCAGCTATGACATCCGCCATAAGGTTTCATGTAACTGAAATGGCAAGTAAGCTAACTCTGAAATAGAGGCTCTGAGAAGCCACAAGGATTCACTGGTTAAAGCTGGCCTGTACCTTATTCCAGCTGGATCTAGGATATAAGTCACATCCTGTAGATTGGGTGAAAGCTTTTACCACTTAGGATGTCCCCCTGTACTGGAAGTATTAAGTCCCTCAGTGCCCCCTTATATTCCTCAAAAAAGCTTCCATGCATACACAAGGACACAGGCTGAATGCTGCCTATTTTTTATTTATTTTTATTTTTTTCTCCTTTTCCTGAAACCGAATGATTCCAGGTCTCGTAAATTTAACATACTGGGCACAAACACCAAGGTGATGAATATGGAGGAGTCCAACAATGGCAGCCTCTCTGCAGAGTTTAAACACCTGGTAAGTGTCCCTTCACCTCTTCTCGTCCTGCTTTTCTGCTGTCTCCCTCCCCCTTTTCTGCCTTTTCTGTGAAGCCGCTTCAAATGGAGAACAAATTGCTCGTGATTTTATTTTCGCTGTTTCAAGTTTGTTTAGGCCTCTTGACAGTTGAAATTAATCATGCCTGGTTTAAAATGCTGTTGGCTTTTGCTGTAGACACATTACAATTGTGGTTTTGTGGACTAGTCCATGCTTTTCTATGGACCTGCAGCACTAGAACCTCTAGACACATTTAGGTCATGGATTAGTTAATCTTATCACTCAGAAGTTGAAAGATGATATCCCAAAAATGTAAAAAGTTATTACTTTGTGTAAAGGGTCTCTTATTGTATAATAAGTCATCTTGTACAGTTTGGGTGAGTTCTGGTTATACAAACTGCACGAAATAACATCTCGTACAATAAGAGACACCCTTCACACAACTTGTTAACTTAAAAATCACACGCGTAAGGATTAGGGATAACACATTTCTTTTCATGAAATATAACAAACAACCCACCTTCTCCTTGTCTAAAATGTCCAGGATCCAATATAGCTGACCTGCAGCAGATTATCTGTGTTGGGTTTTCACGCTAGTTCAGCGTAATGAAAATATTAATTAAAAACACCTTGTGAAACAGACACCACTAGAATATAAGTTGTTAACTGAAGAATTATTATCCCGATAATTCGCTGCACGGGATGACATTTCTATATAAAATCAGAGGTATAGGAATATTTGGTAATTGCGTCTCTGTGATTGGCTGGTTTCTCGTGTTGATCTATACCATTGCTAATGAGCAGGCATTCTGTTCCTTTGCAGACCCTGAGGGAGCAGAGGTGTGGGAATGGGGGCCGAGCCAACAGTGATGTAAGTATGAACAGCAAGTATGTGGCCGTCCAGGGTTTAGTATTAAATGTATCCTTTATTTATTATCTTTAATGTTAAGAATTTGACTTCTGTTTATCCCTCCGAAGCATCCCATCATAAAACTGTCCTTCTCTTGGTCTCCTCTGGGTTTCAACAGAAAGGCAAAAGGGGTTAAGTCATCTAATGTAATCTCCCTTTGATATGGAATTCCCAGAGACTGAAACTCTGTTAGTCAGAATGCTGTACCAAGAGTATTATGATGTGTATCTAGTGTGTGTGTGTATGGGGGGTTAATCAGTTATCAGTTGCACCCATTTCATGGTTTTGGTTTCTCTGTAAAGATGCCATCTTGTCCTTCTTTATGAAAATTAGTTTGTTTGCTCTCCTCATGGTGCAGTGTTGCGCAATGATGCTGAGACTGAGAGACAGCATATCTTATTGATCTCTCCATGCCGGCGCACTAGACTGCACTGAGAGGAGAAGGCATCTTTTAAGGAAGTTTTTGCTGTTGCCGTGTTCCCAAGTCACTCCGCTTCAGACTTGAGTTGCCGTTGATAGACAGTGATCTGCCACTCTAGATTTCTCCAGCACAGCTTTATACAGAGTAACTCACTTTTTTTTTTTACTGGAAAATGTAGGCATATTTAAAAGGGAAACTCCTTTTATTTTGGAGGAATTATATTTTGCATCAGCCTTAAAAATGTGTCTGTTACTTTGCACATTTTAACTGGCTGAAAATGGAAATTATGATAATATAAGGAAAAACAGATTTCAAATGAGCGTGGTATGTGTGCATGTATTTTGTGTTCATCGGTAAGACTTGTTTTCCCAATGTGAATTCCCTATGTGAACCAGCAAAAGGGCCTAACGAGCTGCTATAAAACATATTTCTAACCAACCCTGGCTTACAGTTGACTCAATTAGAGTAAAACAAATCAAGAACAAATACAAAATCTTGTGTATGATTCTATTCAGGAGAAGTGAGAGTAATGAAAGAATATGTCAATACATACATGACGCTTACATCAGTGCTATGTGTGGGGGTGCAGCTAGCTAGATGTCCCTGTTGGTTGTAATCTCTGTTTTGTCTCCCCCAGGCCTCCCTGATAGTGACAGAAGAGCTGCATCTCATCACTTTCGAGACTGAGGTCTACCACCAGGGCCTGAAGATCGACCTGGAGGTCAGTGAACCTTACTATACAAAAGCCACAAGTGCTACCCAGCACCCAGTCAATTGTCCCTTTAGGTGACTTGTATGTAGATAGTCTGGCTCTTTTCTTAAAAGGAGCAAGAGAGCAAGTTTCCAAATCGCTCCCCAGTGGCATCAGGTGAAAACAAGATGTCATTCAGAGGAGATTCTAGGATTTGCGGTTTGTGGTATCATAAGGTGTCTGTTTCTCCTCTAAATTATGCTTCCCAGGCCAGCGGTTCTTTTACCGTGGATTCTTACTGCAGTCCTGGTGTACATTTTGCACTTTTCATAGAATGTTTCATATTTTCACTTTTAAAGAAAGTGAAAGTTTAAAAAGTTTGGTGCTTTTGTCTGTTTTTTTCCCCCCCACACATTTCTAACTAAGAAAAAATCGAAATCGAAGTTAGAAAAATAAACCAAACAAAATGTGCGCACACAGGAAATTGATCTGTTTATTGTGCTGATCTGAGTTAACATTGAAAATGGCGGTGACATAAATGGCTGCTGCTCATGCTGGGTGGGGCTAGAACACTGCCGGGAAGTCAGTTTAATTTGTTCATTCCTACAATAGAGCAGTCAAAATGCACAGAATCACAGCATTATTCATGTTATTTACTAGCAATGAAACACCAGGAAGGGAAAATTAAAAATTCTCTTCGCTATAGTGCAGTTCCCTGAACACCTGCCTATTTCCTTGTTTATTAAGACTGACAGTGCTGTTGTGGTTAATAAAATGTCATGTGAAGAGAAAAAAACAACAATGGTAACTACATCAATCTCATTGAGACATTGATTAGACCGATTTGTCCTTTCCCCTCTCCCCTTTTTGATGTTGAAATGCAACCACTGCAGGAATTCAAACACAATTGTCAAAAGTGTTTCCTGAATTAAAATGGTAGTCTAATAGCAATCTAAATTGTAATGCTTTCTTTGGCGCACATATTTGTGTATGTGTGTGTGTGTGTGTGTCTTTGTCTCGGAGGCAAGGTTTGTCATGGTCATAAACACGAGAGGCTCATTGAGCGGGTGGGTGACCCTAATTATCTGAATCTTTCCACAAGGGATTGACTGCTAATCTGTGAGGCCTAATGAATCTCTTTGTGCTGCTAATCTGCCTTGATGCCTGTTACAAGCATCTCAGACTCCCTGCTTTGTTGTGGCAGATAAGCAGGATAAACATTGGCTGCCAGCTGTATTCCTGGGGAAATCCATTCTTCATTGAGACGCACGGAAAATAAAAGGGCTGACATAAATAATTGTTGACGTCTTAATCAACGCTACGCCATAAAAAATGAATCTGTCAAGGCAGCGGATTCTCGCACATTCGCTTTTTGGAGAGGGGGAATTTTGCTTCATGTTTTTGGAAGACGTTTGGTGGGAAGTAGAGGGATGGCTCCTAATCTTTAATCTGTCCTCAAGGGTCTGGAAAAGAGAGAAGAGTGGATTCCTGCAAAAGGTCACTCATTGATTTTGACATGACATGACAATCCAACTGTTATGTGTACCATACGTGGGTATATCAGAGTGTTTTATTTTCTTACCACATTTTCCAGATACACGCAAATCTAAGAGTGCGGTCTGCTTCATTAAACAGTGTGGGACAATTGTAAAGGTTGTGTACACAATTGCAGTTGACAGAGATGATGAGATTTTGAATGGATTATTAAAGCTGCCAATAGATATCCAGATCAGTTTGTTTATATATAAAAAGGTGCAGAGTGTGGACATTTGATACAATTTCAACAGGGACTAGACTTTTAGAAAGAAATAGAAATAGATTCAGGCCCAAATGAAAATATAGATGCAGAGTAATAATGTTTTCCCTTCTTATTCCTGCAGACACATTCCTTGCCTGTTGTGGTCATCTCTAATATCTGTCAGATGCCGAATGCCTGGGCCTCCATTCTGTGGTACAACATGCTGACCAATCACCCCAAGGTGAGGCGCCCCCTCAAGTGGCAGTGAGAATGGGAAGTGGAGGATAGCTGAGGTGGTGCCCTATTGATCAACCCCAGCTGTGTTTGCCTGTTGTCTGCAAAATGGATCACGTGGGACTTTTTTTTTTTTGTAGTGTGCTTTTTTGTATGCTTAAATGTTGTTGTTAAGTTGTATAACTTCTTTTTATTATTTTATTCTAAATTGTGGATCTTATTAACATTGTTTTGGTCTTTGAAGCAAGTAATGGAGATATATCTTTATTACATAGTTCTGAGTGATTTCCTGTTGTCTGCTACCACATGTTCCTGTTTTCTCTTGGATAATTGGTTTATGTATGCATTTCCTGCTATGTGTGTGTGTGTGTTATCATTTTGCTGTTGCCCTTTTCTTCAATGGCCCTTTCCCATTTGTAAGTGAGATGCATTCTCTTGGGAATGGGCAACTCCAGGCCTTGAGGACCACAGTTTCCTCCTTGCTTTTAATTTCTCAAATTATTTGCCTTCATCTTATAGGTCACCTTAAATCACCAATTTCTAAATACTAGGAACTCATTAATCAATTAAGCAATTCACCCAAGGGAATTCTTGAAATCTGCAGGTATTCAGATGATTGCTCCAGTGGTTTTAAATGACTGAATTTACCAATCCACCTGCTTAATTGTTTTTAATTAAATACTTTGAGGTGTTTACAAATTGGTGATAGAAGGGTGCTCTCCTAACCCTCCTGGATAGAGGCTCTCAAGACCACTGCTGTAAGGAATGTGGCACATGGGGACTGGAGTGGCCCAGCCCTACTCGGTTGTGATAAGAATGCCTTTTTTTTTTTTTTTCTTCCAGAACGTGAACTTCTTCACCAAACCGCCCGTGGCCACGTGGGACCAGGTGGCCGAGGTCCTGAGCTGGCAGTTCTCCTCCACCACCAAGCGCGGCCTGACCATCGAGCAGCTCACCACGCTTGCTGAGAAACTGCTGGGTGAGAGGCGGTCGCTGCACTTTTATTAATTTACTGAATTCCTTTCTTTCATCCTCCTTTTCTTCCTTTTCCATATGTGTATTTTGCTTTTCTTTTTTTTTCCCCTTCTATCTATAATTTCCTTTAACTTTCCCTTCTTTTTTGTTTTCCTGTTCGTTTATCTTTCTATTATTCCCTTCATCCCTTTTGTCTTTTTCAATTTTTTTTCTTTCTTTTCCTTTTATTCTGGGAACCTGTGGCGAAGGTTTTGTTTCAGAAGTGCGGGGGAAATGCATTTCGAGTCAGCCGTTTGGGTTGCAGTGTGGGGACTAGCTGCAGAGCTGTCTATGGGGGTAGTACTGTGGATTTGTTGAGGGTACATCTTGTTAATGAGCGACTATGAATGAACAACATGTGTCTTTGAAGTGGTGGGGACAAGTACCACCCGTAAATGTATTGATGCTCTTTCATATCCGTAGAGCCAGCTATACATGTTTCTATACATCTCCACCCCCCCCCCCACCCAAACCCTATGCCTATGCTGGGAACTATATTCCACAGGACAGGTGTGTATGTGTATGTGTGCTCTGGTAGAAGAGTATTCTGTTCTCCCTGCAGGACCCTGTGTAAACTACTCTGGCTGTCAAATCACATGGGCGAAATTCTGCAAAGTAAGTGTAACGCTCGCAGCATTTCCACACAGCATATTGACAATTCTCAAGTTTACATTTTTAACTGAGCATTCTATTCGTTACATCTCCACAGGAGAATATGGCAGGCAAAGGCTTTTCGTTCTGGGTGTGGCTGGACAACATCATTGACCTGGTGAAGAAATACATCTTGGCCCTGTGGAATGAAGGGTAAGCTGTTCCACTACAACCATCTTAAGCACCTCTTATCAGAGTCTTTATTCTGCTCACTAGTACTACTAACACCTATGTCTGTGCTGTCAGGTACATTATGGGCTTCATCAGTAAGGAGCGCGAGAGGGCCATTCTCAGCACCAAGCCCCCTGGGACGTTCCTCCTGAGGTTCAGCGAGAGCAGCAAGGAGGGGGGCATCACCTTCACCTGGGTGGAGAAAGACATCAGTGGTAAGGCCCTGAGCAACTGAACACTGTGAAACTGTTCTCCAAATCTCACACTCGTGTCTACAGCTATTTCGTTTTTGTTTAGTGTTATGGGGAGAGAATCACACATTTGTTGCTCATCACTGAAGCCTCTTGCTTAAGGGAGTTGAGATTAAGTCCTGTGACTGTAATTGCCCATAGTTCTCCTGTGATTAGATGGGCTTGATTGAGCCTGCGTTTCATTGGCATGGGGCTCAACCATGACTCCTTGTAGCTAACAGTTGCACCTGTGTGCTCTGCAGTGTTATTGAGGAGAGCCGCTTCGGGCGTCCCATGATGCTCTAGCTCTGCTGTTTGCGCAGTGTGAAAAGAGGCTGTCGATGGTTTGGCAGTTCACATTGTAGAGGATGTGGCAGTGTGATATTGCCCTTTACCCATCCCCCTTTTAGTTTATGGGTCATAGCAGGGAAGCACAGATGATTAACAGTTGGAATTTGGGTTGGGTATAATAGAGAATAAATCAGCCAAAGAAATATGTTGTCCTCCGATTGTAGGGAAGACCCAGATTCAGTCGGTGGAGCCCTACACTAAGCAGCAGCTCAATAGCATGTCTTTCGCCGAGATCATCATGGGCTACAAGATCATGGATGCCACCAACATCCTGGTCTCGCCGCTGGTGTACCTGTTCCCAGAGATCCCCAAGGAGGACGCGTTTGGGAAGTACTGCCGTACGGAGAACCCGGAACAGCCAGACTTCACTGACCCAGGTAGTCGTTGATGGTCCTGCTTGGTAATGGTGTGCGCAGACTCTGGGGGAGGCACTTGGGGTAACGTTTGTGTAACTGCGGAAGATCAGGGTCCGTTGTAAGTAACAGTCTTTATTTATGTATGTATGTATGTATGTATGTATGTATGTATGTATTTGTCAAGATAAAGACAATTTGACAAGATTTTGTGTTCAGCATCCTAACAATAAAAATAGCCTGCGGTCCGATGGCCTTTTCTTCTCGCTATCTGTTTTTGGTGTCCGCGGAGAAGACAGTGTTAACCTATTTTTGTTTTGTTTTCTTAGGCACAGTCCCTTACCTGAAGACAAAGTTCATCTGTGTTACCCCGTGAGTACAATTTCAAAGTTAATTTTGTCCACTTTCTTTATCCTCTTCAATAAGGCATCTTCTCCATTATCACCAAGCTGCAGTTTTTGGAGAACCAAATCCTTTATTTTTTTATTTTTTTTATCCTATATTATTTATATGACCCCAAGACCTAGAAGTTGGTGAATAGTGTACTGTCTTAAACCCAGGAATTCTGCAGTGGAATGTAATGGAAGCATCAAGATGGCCTAAGCTTGACAAAAGAGTGCCTGAAGGGGACACTTGTGACCTGGGGACAGCAAAAATTTGTCATAAATCGCACAAGTAGAGATTGAAATTCATGCTTTGTTTTCTATAGAATTTCCGGTACTTTCGAAGTTCTGAAGTTTTGTGCACTTTCACATGTCAAAATAGAACTGAAAATATTTATTTGATGGGAAATAAATTAGTCAAAAAAAATAAAAATAAAACATTGCACGTTTTTTCACCCACTCAGGGAACCTCCATCGTACAGGTATCGGCACACAGAGTGGAATTCTTGTCATTTACCAAAAGGGTTATACTAATCAACGTCAATGAGAGCGCTGCAGGCAAGGGACGCCAAACTTAGATGACCATATCTCAGCGATGGATTAAGTTAGAACAGTGTTTTAAAGCTTACATTCCCTTCCTTATGTTGGCATATAGGACTTTTTTTTTTTTTTTTTAAATGTTTAGTTGCCAGCCCTAATTTTGCTGTCCTAGGGGAAAGAAGGGAAAGAGAGGTGGCTAGTGAGAAAATGACCTGTTTCCGTAGGTGCCCGTCTGTGTTCATGGACATGCCGGACAGTGATCTGCTGGGGAACGGATTCTCCGGGTAGGGCTGAGATGTGGAGAGGACAGGGCTGTGGCAGGGCATGTGGGGTGTTCTGGAGAGAGGGCTGTTATGTTTTCCTCTTGTTTCTCTAATCACCCATACATCCATGCAGTTTTGCTCTCCCATCCAAAATCCTGGCAGAAACCTTTTTAATTATTATAAACATTCCATAACAGCCATATGATGGGGCAACTTCAAAATGTCCCCCACTTCTGATTTGCCACATTTCCAATTGTGTTTTTTTTTACTTTTTCTTAGGATGGGCCAGATTTTTTTTTTTTTTTTTCTATTTACAAAGCTCTCCCCAGAGCCTTGACACAGAGACGGTTACTAAATAAGAACACGGCTCTGTTTTGCAGATTTGCCACAAATCCACTTATAATAGTCTTCATTAGTTGTATACCACGGGGGTTTTGATACCAAAGTATATACAGAGATCAGGAAGGGAATTCTGGTGCCTGCTCTGTTAAGGAGATCAGGACACCTGTCCAAACAAAACGCTCTGTCACTGGTCTGCACAACCAGATTTGTCCCCATTCTTAGATTGCATGTGTGTGCAACCAAAGCTATGCAGGCTTCAAGGCACTGCCAATGCATGTCCTGCGCTACAATGTGGAGACCCTTTTTCTTCCTGCTTTGTGTGATACAAGACCGAATGTGTCCGGAGGCTCCTATATGCCCACTCCCTCTCTGGTATACTACTGCCTGCTGAGCTGGACAATCACCATTGCCTTCATAATATTCAAATACTAACACTTTTTTTTTTTCTAGGTCTGAATTAACTCCTGATTATGTGTCAATGTTCTTGGCCATTAAAAACAAATTCAGTATTCAGTCTGGTACTTAATTGATCCCAATGCAGACCACCAATATGATTGACTGAAAGCGACTTTTGATTAAAAAGAAATTGATATAGAGATGTATTTAACTTAAAATGTGTGTACTTGCCACGGGAATGAAAGACCAGAACTGTATCTACAACGGATCCATTGCTTTTGATTGGTGTTCATTGACATATAATGGCATTTTTGTCCTCCTATAACTGGGAAGATCAGAATTCAGAAAACCCTGAATTGTGTTTTAAATCTGTGCTGGGCTGTCCTTAACTCTCATCTATACAAGACTAATACTGATGCTTTTTCCCTACAATTCAAAATCATTGGAGTTGGTAATGGAAGCAGTTGGCCATGTAAAAATGCTGAGATGCCTTTGTGAATGTCAAGCACAAATAAAGAAAAATCAAATCTGGAAAAAGAGCTTAAATCTTCATGTAGACTTAGGTGAAGGATATATTCAGTCTTCCCAGTTTTAATTATATTGACCCATCTGCCTGGCATTTTAGGGTACAATCAAAAGTTGATCAAACCATATGTATTGAGACCTAGGGTTCAGCCTGTTACTTTTAAAATGGTCTGTGGTTGGGGTTAAAATTGAGCAGTTAATTGCATTGATTTAAATAAACTGTACGGACAGCAAATGACTGGATTAGTCTGTGTAGCTGGTTTCTACCTGAGGAGTCTGGGTAAGAAACCACACTTTTGGCATGTTCAAAGGCAGATTGGTTGCTGAATTGCATATTTAAAGCTGGGAGCTGTGTTTTGGGAGGTCAAGCTAAGAATGCAGAGCTTGGTTTAGCTCAGTGTCCCTTTTCCATTTAAAATTCAATGTGATGTGGCCGAAGTGTCAACGCAGACCCCAGGCAGTACTCATGGGATAGGCAGTTTCTTGGTGGCGTGCATTTGCGATGGTGTTTGGTGGAAACTTTAGAGATGCTCTTAGATTCTAACCCATCTTCTCTGCCTGTGCAGCACCAACTCTGGCAACACGAGCGACCTCTTCCCCATGTCCCCACGCACCCTAGACTCCCTGATGCACAACGACGGGGCTGATGCCAACCCTGGAGGGCCACTAGGTAAGCCTGTAGAGGCCGCCCAGAAACAGCACACACGGACTTCCTGTTTTTTCCCCGCCAAACCCTCCTATCAAATGGATCAGATCAACTATCACGTTGTGCTGGACATGTGAACAATGTTTAATTGGTATTGGGGTTTATATTAACTGTGATAAAACCAGATCTTGAACCCTCAGGATCCCAACCAGAGATGCAAGTTATATATAGAGGCCTGGTAAATTGGGATGACGTGTTCTGTCTGATGTTTTTGTACAGCACACTGGGTATTTAATGGGTTAATATCCACCCAGAAAGTGTGTAAATATGCAACTTAATAACTGGGGAAGATTATTTTTTTTTATAGTGTTAATGGGGAGATTATAATTATTTATCCCTTTAGCAGATGCCATTATCTAGGGTGACTTACAAGAGTACAATATCATGAAAACCTACTTAATACTCATTGCTCTGCTTCATTGGAATGGATTGATTTGGTACTTCAGGTTGGTGACTGCCCAGGGTCTTAACAATCCAGTATAAAAAACAACTGTTTGTATACAGCAGTCTTTAAGACAAGGTGAGCATTGTACAGCATCAAAATCAAAGCAGGAAAGTCCATACACTGGAGTCACAGATCAATAAAGGATCAATAATGGCTATAGATAGAATGGATTTCCAATTCTGAACCCAAAGAACTTTCCGCATTCCTGGTTTTCACCAGAACCATCCAGGCCCAGAAGAACTGCATTTGGTATATTAGGAGTGTTCTGGAGATTAGACGCACCTAAAAATCCTTTCAGATCCCGGCACAATATTGTAGCGGCTTCAAAACCAGTTTGGAGGCTGATGGTTGGCCATTGTAGGGAACTGAACACTGGACTCATTTCTTGTAAGTGATTATGTACAGATGAGTAATCTAACAGCTTTCTGAACAAGATCAGTTTTAATCCAGTGTGTTCTGCTCTGTCTGGACAGTCCCAGACAGTGAGGGGAAACTTATTTTAATGCATGAAGCCTATCTGATCTCAGTCCCAGCAGCATCGTGTGTGAGAGATCTAAAAAGCAGCTGTGCGGTATCTCACAGTGTCCGCTGTACGTCTCTGCAGTAACCAATCCCCAGATCTGTGAAAAACTAAAGCGAACTGAATATAATGACTGTATGGAGCTTCTGTGAAAATTAAACCACCTTTTCCCTTACTCTCTCATTCTTATTCTCATTTTCTCTCTCTCTTTACTATCTCCTTTCCCCCCAGTCATGGGAGAAAAGACTAAGGGATTCATAGTGGTAAATACCAAGCTTCCGGTTTCATTCAGTCTATGTTCTGATTTTTTTTTTTTTCTTCTCCTTTCCCCCCTCTTCACAGAATCCCTCACTCTGGACATGGAGTTCAGTTCCGACGCAGCGTCCCCCATGTGAACAGGACGGTCACCCAAGATGTCTTTGTATTCGCACAGATAGGAGGCTGATGCTCCATTTTAATCCCTATCTCTCTTTCTCTCCAGGCTATTAAGCACCATATTGTAGGTGGAGCACTTTCTTCCATAACCTAGAGGCATGAGCCCAGATAAATTCATATTTAATTCTTATTTTTAGACGTTTGTTTTGTCAAGATAAACATCAGCACTTTTGAAGACTCTGTAAATTATGCTGTAACTACTTGCTTCTACTAATGTCTTCTGGATGACTTATTAGGGGGGAAAAAACTTTAATTGAATTGTAAGTTCTACTGTTAAGTGTTTTTTCGCCAGCTCTCTGTAAGTAAGTATAAGAAATTGTGATTATGGTAAAAGTATTACCATATTTTGGAAAGACTGTGAGATGGAAGTTATTTTTCCATAAGTGGAGTCAAAGGAACATTTTTTTTGTACTATTGCTGCAGATGCTGTGGTTGTGATTAAAGTGGTTTACCAGTTACCTCCCAATCACTGCGTCTAATTATGATCCTCACAAATTTGGGGGGGGTGGGAAGGTCTCAGCCTTTTAGTAGGTTTCCAAATGGAAGAGAGGTTAAGAGGTTGGTTTGCTTTTTATGGTTAATTGGATCTCTGGCTTTACAATTATGTTGTATTTTTCCAGTATTTTCTTCACTTTCCTGTGACATTGAAAGGGGAAGTGTGTACAGTTGGTTTTGGTATTTGTATACTCAGATTGTCTTTAGTTAAAATAAAAAATCCCAAATCAGGAGCTTAGATTAATGCCAGGGATGTTTTTGCACACGTCAGACATCCTGAAAGGTTGTCTGTACTCCATCCATTTATTTCTTTTTCTGATATGAACCTGAACAGAAAATGCTTTTCTCTGTAGCCCAAGCTGTGGCTTATGGAAGTGATGTCTGTATTATATTCGCAGGATGTTTGATTCTACCATCCTTGTGGTCACTGCACTGTCAGCTGGTGTCACGGACCTCAATTACCCCTGAGCTTGGACAGCACCACTAAGATATCAGTGGGTAGTCACAGAGCTAATCTGGATCTGTGAAATCAGCCCTATAACGAATAAGTCTGAAAAGAGTATACCAAATTTGAAAATGGATTTTTAAAAGCATGTAATTTTTGTTTGTCTCTTATCTTCATGTGTACGATTTAACTCTGTAGGTGTTACGATTATATCTATGTATCCTAAATTATGACTGTATGCAGTAATTGTTTTTTGTTATGCAATGGATAGAGATGCCTTTGTACTGTGTTTAACCAAAAAGAATAAGAGGAAAAAAGTGTCACAGCACATGTCTGACAGGTGTGTTCCTGGAAGGAAGTATTTAAACAAAACAAAAAAGAAGAGTATTTTAGTGACCTTGTTTGTGGAGAGATTGGTAGTTTATATTACTATGCCCAGTGGGATTCAAAACCGGTTTGACTTAATTAAAAAAAAAAACTACCAAATGATAGGATCCCAAAAGGTGTGAGTGTGTCTGTGCCACTGTTTCAATCTCAACTGGTGTAGCCAGTGTAAGCTGACGGCACTCAGATTGTAAGGCATCCTTGAACGGTGTGGGGAAAAAGATTCAGCCACCAGACTTTTGATCTTTTAGTAGATTTAATAATTCGATGGCCTTTCTAGGAAGTAACCCTCCTCTTGCATGTGCTGTTCTGTCTCTTAACCTAAATGTATCTATTTTGTTTTAAGGTTCCAAAGGGTATTCAGAGATTGTATCAGCTAGCAAAGTGTCAGGGTGTGTCTCTTTTCTCATTATGTGCAGTAACGTGCTGAAGTGTCAACAAGACAGCTGTATAACTTATAGGCAGTATATAGGCTTGACTGTGCTCTGCCGATGGGTATTTGTTTGTTGGATCAAATGTCCTGTGTTGGTTTTTCAGTCATGTAAATTTCACATGATATCCCCACCCAGTTATTCTGTAAATGATGCTGTAATTACTTGCTTGTACTTTTTAATAAAACCCAAAATAGTATAATGCAATAAAAAGCTTTTGTCTTATCTGAAATTTGAGGGTTCACAACATGTAGCAGTCCATTAAGAAATCCAAATAAATCTGTCCTCACTCATGACCTGCTGACTTTGGCCAAATAAATTATTTTTAATGTTGCATTAATTGTCATTTTAGTCTAAAATTTATCAGGTCACAGAAGCTTTTGTACAGGAGCAAAACTTTAATGTTCATGCACAAACTTGGAGAAAATCGAATTCTTCTGAAATAAAATTAAAAAAACATCTTTGGGGATAGCATTTTTTTTGTTTTGTTTAAATGCAGTGCCTGTTTCGGTTGCTCCTAAATATGGCTTAGATTTAACCCTCTTTTACAGGTTTAAACTCCTCTTTCTGTCCATTTGCTGAACTCTGGTGGGATGTTGCAATTAAAGTTTCATATTTGAAGAGGGACTTTCCAAATCTTCATGCTTATGTACAATGTTCTTGTTACTTTCCCCTTATTTCTGCAAACTTTCCACTACCACGTGTGATGCTGGGAATGCATACTCACACCATGAATCTTGTTAGCAATCCTGGTCAGCTCGGGAAAAACTTGATAGTGAAAAGGATATATATATATATAAGTGATGCTTCTGATTGATTTGTATTAAAACATTTAAAGAAAATATAGATCTTGTTTCCTTTTAATAGTTTATTCTTCCAATAAAATTAATCCACTTTGCTTTTTTGACAAATATAAGGGGGTGTATACAAATCCCTCAAACTGACGGGAGTTCAATAATAAACCAGACATGAACTCACAAATGGAAATAACAAATAGGTGATTTTACGACTGAAAATAGCAAGCTAGTCATGCATTTGAAAATGACTGGGTCAATCAGCTACTAGAAAGCAAGGACAAAGACATTCGTCATTTCAACTCGCACTACTTGAAAGAATCCATGCGCTAGTGTACATAATAAAGCAATTAATAATGCCAAATTATTAAAGACTTAATTAATTAATCTGTAACAATGTTCCGCAAGTGTTGAAAAACAAACACCCAGTGTTAAAAAGAAAAAAAAGCTCACTCAATTTAGCACAATGTGACACTTGTTTTTGTTGTTCGTGAGGAAAATAGGAAAACTTATATGAATGGGACTGAAAAGGTGAGGAGAAAGTGTTCAAAAGGCTCCTGACCGAGCCGCTGACGTCATCGAGCGGGGAACGGAGCAATGGTCCAGGAGTTGAGCGGAAAGGAAAGCCTACCTTTACAGGCACATGGGTCTGACTGACTTCATGATGGCTTGTAACTGCTCCTGTAACATCGGAAGACAGAGGCTAGCCGTGTTTAAGCCCCCGGAGAACTACTGTATTCCCACAGCCCTGTGTAAATGAACGGCTTGGCTGAGTGGGAGCCGGTTGGGCCTCTCGAAATAACACAACGGCCTCGGCATCGCAAAATGTCTGCGCAAAGGAAGCGGGTCGACGGATGACGGGGGTAATGAAGTTTGTTACGTTTAACTTTTTTCTACTTCGTTGTGTTCATTCTATTTCACATATAGAGTTGTAGAGGTATTTACATCCTATACTTATCATTGCTATATTTTCACTGATCAGTGTAGGTAATACATATATATATACATTGGCATGTGCTACATTGAACACAAGGACAAATCTAAACAGTCCTCCCGGATTTACTAGGGAAGCTAAAACTGACACATCGCTATATTTAGGTGTAACATATCAATGTCCCAGTTAAGTCACAGATGTTTGATGTCAAATCACGCTTTAGTAATATAATTCACTCAGAGCGACTCAGTTGCCCCAACACGTGTATTGCTAGAGCAACTGTTGGGGCAACTGAGTGGCTCTGAGTGAAAGGAGAGGCTCAATCACGTTGGTTTCAAATGGAAATGAAATCGCAATAACACGACTAGCGCAGGCGCAGTCCCGGCGCCACGCATGCGCACTGCGAGGAGACGCGGCGTGCGGCGGGTGTGGAGATGGCGCGGGTTTACGAGTAACTGCGCCTGAATCCGATATTACCGGAAACATTTGCATTTCTTCCTCAATCAATCAAATATGTCATGAGTGGGGGACGTTACCGGTCTCTACGAGCATTTCACAAGACTTTTTTTTTTTTCATTTGGGGAAGTAGTTATACGACTGTTATTTCAGCATTGAGTAATTGCTATATCAATATGAAATAGGCAATACAATGTTCCTCTATTTGAAAGGTGTTCCATACAATTTGACAAAAGGCACACATTCATAAATATACCCATGGAAACTTAAAATGAATTGCAGCATGGTTTTATAGGTTCAGATCAATGAATGCAAATCACATATGATGATGATAATGTACTGTTGTTCAAAAACCTGTAGGATTTTTTGTTTCTTTTTTTAATTGCGGCTGGTTACCTTGTGGAAATAGACAGCCATCTTTCGGAGATGAAGTGTAATAACATAATTTGTTTCAAGTGTTTGAATACAACCTACTATATTTTACAAAAGTAAACGTGTTTTGGGACCTTGTTGTTTTGTTTTCCACCTTTTCGGTTTTTAGTTTTTCAGTTTTAAAGTTATCACGTATAACAATAATTACTAAACGACAAACAAAACACCACCAACAAAAACACTTCTATTGCCTTATTAGTATGAGGTTGTGGTATGGTGTTTGCTGCATTGCATTCTGGTGCTTTGTTTTTGGAGAGCAGGAGAGGGAGATAAAGGAAGTGGGGGTTAGGCCATTAAACTCTGCTCTGCTCCCTGTGTGATGCAATGAGAGTCCAGATCCTGAGAGTGGTGTGTTTTCACCAACACTTCTGCAGGGTGCGATCTTTCTAACTTGGTAATCCTTCAGATCAGAGCTCCACGACCTGTGTTCTTGTTTACAATGATTTTTCCTAAGTGATACTGCTCAGTAGACCTTTAAGTTAGTTATTCTAGCTTTGCAATACTATTTATTTTCCTCAATAGTGGAAGTAGCATTTTCTGTCAATTCTCTGCTCCCACACGCAAACACACTCACGTTAGGTGAGAAATATACCTTTAAGTCCTCCAGAATTTCTCTGCTCAAAGGTCATTGGGTCTGGAGGCAACAGACGATCACCTTGACAACAACCAGACTCTCTGCTTCTTTCCCCGTCTTTCCCAGGGGACTTGGCTAACTTGTTTTGCACTGTGAGAATCCTCATACAGAGCGAGCAAGCTACCCAGGCTCTTTGGCCTGCGTGCTTCCTTGGGTCTTTTCTTCCTCTTGTGTAAGGCTCGTCTGTAAGGTCCTCAGACTGGCCTGTATTGTGGTTAATTCTCATTCTCGGATAAAAAGAAAGCGGTGTTTGCAGGATGGGGAAACACAGCATTTTCTGTGCCAGTGAGAGGCAGAGACGGGTGTTCTGAGCCATTTCCATGAGTAGCTCACCATTGTGGTTTGCTGCCACGGTAGTTTAAACAAGTGTTTTCCAACCAATGTGCCGTGGCATGTTGACGCACCATCAGCCATCACTAACAGTCTATAAAAGCATCATGTCAGCTTAGTCAACTGAGGTTTTCCCAGTAATTATTACCAAATTGATATGAACAATGATTAACTAAACACTAAGAGGTGACAGAAAGCACTTGCTTGTTCTTTCTCCCAATAGTTTTTTTGGGGGGGTACTTTTGCTCCCTACAGCCAGACTGTTGACAGTTTAATCAGAACAATTAAAAAAAAACATTGAGTAGAACTATGAAATTTAATGCAGGTGATGAGGTAGATCAAGGTTTCGAACTGATCTCATTTTTCACATTAAGGTAAATATACTGTCGCTGGTAAGTGGCTTATTAATAAGCTCTTTGGCTCTAATGTCAAGATCGCAGAAGCACACTATTTTAGGGGAAGGGATTTGGCAGTTGTCATGGCGACCTGCAATTTGAGTCCAGGTCTCCTTTGAAGGCCTAATTGGAGAGTTTAAGAAGTATGTACACACAAATGTATGAACAGAAAAAGACATATACCCAATTTTGCAACACTATGTGGAAGTTTGTCCACTAGTAGTAGTCCCCATAATTCTGATCATCAGTACCATGAGACTACTCTGGACTGACTGGAGGAGGCTGATGTTGTTTCCCCATTTACTGCAGATATCACCAGTGTAACCTCCTACTTGTGCACCTGCAGTGGTCCAGCTTATTGTATTTAGTGTAATAACACAATCCTGCCACCTGGTGTCGCCATGCTCCTTGGTGCAGGATTTGAAGAGTTCATTTTTTTCCTCCAATTTTTTGAACTGATGCACATTCACAGGGTCCTCGAAAATCACTCCCTGTTTTGCAGGAGTGCTAATGAAGTTAATAGCATAATAAATGTTGGCTGCTCTTTAAGGGGTGGCAGTGATTGCAGGCCTTCCCCTTTGAGTGGTTTAAAAGCAGTGGCTGTGATGGATGAGGAAAGCATGGTAAATCACAGCGAACCTAAAGGCTCTGTCCTGCTGCTGGCCCAAACCAGTCAATGCGCAGAATCAGCACAGTAAAAGTTGAGCTGAGGTAGTCAAATGAAATGCTTAATGGGTAAAATATTAAGGAAGTGCAGATTATTTTGCTCAGCCTGTCATCTTTCATGTGGGGGCTAACTGGGTCAGTAGGAAGTAATGTACAGTCCTTGCAAGCCAGTGAGTGTGTAAAGCAGGGAGGAAAGCCTCTCTCTTTTTTTTTTTTTTTCTTATACAGGAACATCAGTCATTTCCTCAGTTCCTTTTCAATTGGGGCGGGGAGCCAAATGTAGGGCAGGAGGCTTGTATTCTTGATCAGAGAAAAGCATGTTGGTCAGAATAAGTTACTAACAAACTTTTACTGCTGACTTTCTCTGAGGTAGATGTTTGTCCAACTGGGAAGGCTCTGACATAAAGCACTTCATTTCCCTGTGTCTTGCTACAGCTGTTTAGATTCAAATACCTGTGATTTTGTAATATTTGTTCTCTAATAAATATATGCATATATATATATATATACTGTGCAAAAGTTTTAGGCAGGTGTGAAAAAATGCTGTAAAGTAAGAATGCTTTCAAAAATAGACATGTTAATTGATTATATTTATCCATTAACTAAATGCAGTCATTGAACAGAAGAAAGATCTACATCAAATCCATATTTGGTGTGACCACCCTTTGCCTTCAAAACAGCATCAATTCTTCTAGGTACACTTGCACACAGTTTTTGAAGGAAATCGGCAGGTAGGTTGGCCCAAACACCTTGGAGAACTAACCACAGTTCTTCTGTGGATTTAGGCAGCCTCAGTTGCTTCTCTCTCTTCATGTAATCCCAGACAGACTCGTTGATGTTGAGATCAGGGCTCTGTGGGGGCCAAACCATCACTTCCAGGACTCCTTGTTCTTCTTTACGCTGAAGATAGTTCTTAATGACTGTCGCTGTATGTTTGGGGTCATTGTCATGCTACAGAATAAATTTGGGGCCAATCAGATGCCTCCCTGATGGTATTGCATGATGGATAAGTATCTGTCTGTACTTCTCAGCATTGAGGAGAACATTAATTCTGACCAAATCCCCAACTCCATTTGCAGAAATGCAGCCCCAAACTTGCAAGGTTCCTCCACCATGCTTCACTGTTGCCTGCAGACACTCATTCGTGTACCGCTCTCCAATCCTGCCTTCTGCTACAGCCAAATATTTCAAAATTTCACTCATCAGTCCAGAGCACCTGCTGCTATTTTTCTGCACCCCAGTTCCTGTATTTTTGTGCATAGTTGAGTCATTTGGCCTTGTTTACGTCGGTATGGCTTTTTGGCAGCAAGTCTTCCATGAAGGCCACTTCTGACCAGACTTCTCCGGACAGTAGATGGGTGTACCAGGGTCCCACTGTTTTCTGCCAATTCTGAGCTGATGGCACTGCTGGACATCTTCCAGTTGCGAAGGGAAGTAAACATGATGTGTCTTTCATCTGCTGCAGTAAGTTTCCTTGGCCGACCACTGCGTCTACGTTCCTCAACGTTGACCGTTTCTTTGTGCTTCTTCAAAAGAGCTTGGACAGCACATCTGGAAACCCCTGTCTGCCTTGAAATTTCTGCCTGGGACAGACCTTGCTGATGCAGTATACAGCTGCTTCTGTTTCAGTTAATGATTGTGTTTCAGACTACATATTGAATGTTTGATCATTAGCCCCTGTTTGGTATAATTGTTTAATCATAACATCTGTCTATACGCCTACAAAATCCCTGACTTTGTGCAAGTGTACCTAGAAGAATTGATGCTGTTTTGAAGGCAAAGGGTGGTCACACCAAATATGGATTTGATTTAGATTTGTCTTCTGTTCACTCACTTTGCATTTAGTTAATTGATAAATATAATCTATTAACGTCTATTTTTGAAAGCATTCTCACTTTACAGCATTTTTTCTGCCTATAACGTTTGCACAGTATTGTGTGTGTGTATGTGTGTGTGTGTGTGTGTGTGTGTGTATATATATATATATATATATATATATATATATATATATATATATATAATTACATTTCTTATGACTTTCTTTGCGACTTTTGTTACAGTACATCGCATTATTTTCCACACTGTCAACCGAGTCTTTGACACAGTAGAAGGAAAAGGAAAAGAAAGATCGGGATAGTCTACCAGTATTTACAATACATTTTCCAATTACTATTTCAACTCCCCATCACAATGACTCGTGTGCTTAAAGCAGAAGGAATGTGGGCCACAACCAAACAGCAGAACCCGATTCCCCATGGGGAATCCCAGTCACAGTGGGCGATGACACAGCCCAGACTGGAGCCAGCGCTGTCTGGACTCTAGGGCTCAACCCGCACACTGAGTGGGAGTGTTTCTGCTTCCTGAAGATTTTCTCTATCTCTTTTTTTGGTAAAGCGTTTTGGTATTTTTATCATTCACTTCCCTAAACTGGTACCACAGCAGTGACTATACTGTCCATCCTGTCACAGAAAAGCCAATGTCAACTGAATGTGTTACTTAAACACTTGCTATAATGCATGGGGAAGTATAACAGTTTATTCTTAGCATCCCTGCTTCCTAGTAGTTAAATAGAGCCTGCATGATCTCTCGTTCTTATGTTTCGGTACGTGGTTCTGTGCGATACAGAGAGGGGATAAAAGGAAGTACAGTGCTGCATGATATCAGAAGGAAGCAGCGACTGTGAGAGTGTGTCAGAGGGGTTTCTCTGGTGTTAAATTCAGCAGTTTAGAGTGACTGCCTTTAATCCCTTGAAAACAGTTGTAGATTTGTACTGCCTTTGCAGATTCAGCGGTACGACTGTTCTGACTGAATAGGAACCAGGCGATTTGGAAACGCAGCCTTATGTGGATTATACATAGCCTC
The DNA here is from genome assembly GCF_036373705.1 of Amia ocellicauda. Lineage (NCBI taxonomy): Eukaryota > Metazoa > Chordata > Actinopteri > Amiiformes > Amiidae > Amia > Amia ocellicauda. The sequence continues at coordinate 20,826,451 of NC_089852.1, read as the reverse complement.
ATCCAGTCACACATAACATTCACACTATGTTATCCAAAAGGATCTGGGACAGCAGACAAATACCAACAGACAGCTATTGAGTATGTGTTAAACAGGGTGTAGTCCCAGTTTTGGCCCTACTGGCTACTGCATTGCTTTTCATGGATAGTCAAAGGAACACTGTCATTCCTCTCTGTAGCATAGTCTCTTGTCACTCCCCTGACCCTCCAGTTCATCCCATATGTGTTCTGTGGGAATTACCATTTTCTTGTGTTGCTAGAGAAACAGGGGCTTGTATGGGTTCAAATTAGAGTCATAAGTAACGAATTCAAAATAAAAAATATTGTAAACAAAAAAAATAAACCCTCACTCAAACGTAGTGGACCAATGGAGAACCATGATCTACGCCTCCCTCTAAGCCCCGCCCTCACGACAAAACAGTGCCAAAACTCGTAAACACAAAAAAAAAAAAAAAAGCAAAGAAACTGGAGGCGAAAGCAAAGATTGCAGCATCGCAACCAAAGACAGAGACTGCAATGGCCAAGTCAGTCACCTGACCTGAATCCAATTGAGCAGCATTTCACTTGCTGAAGGTAAAACTGAAGGCAAAACGCCCCAAGAACAAGCAGGAACTAAAGACAGCTACAGTACAGACCTGGCAGAGCATCACCAGGGAAGAAACCCAGCATCTGGTGATGTCTATGGGTTCCAGACTTAAGGCAGTCATTGACTGCAAAGGATTTGCAACCAAGTATTGAAACTCACAATTGAATTCATGATTATGGTAGTTTGTCCAAATACTTTTGAGCCCCTAAAATTGGGGGGACCACATATAGAAATGGGTGTAATTCCTACACCGTAACTACCCTCAAATTAAAGATGAAAGTCTTCACATATTTATGGACCTAACTGTGTGATATCAATGTTAAGTGGTCTCTTAATTTTTTCCAGAGCTGTATATATATACACTCACCTAAAGGATTATTAGGAACACCATACTAATACTGTGTTTGACCCCCTTTCGCCTTCAGAACTGCCTTAATTCTACGTGGCATTGATTCAACAAGGTGCTGAAAGCATTCTTTAGAAATGTTGGCCCATATTGATAGGATAGCATCTTGCAGTTGATGGAGATTTGTGGGATGCACATCCAGGGCACGAAGCTCCCGTTCCACCACATCCCAAAGATGCTCTATTGGGTTGAGATCTGGTGACTGTGGGGGCCAGTTTAGTACAGTGAACTCATTGTCATGTTCAAGAAACCAATTTGAAATGATTCGACCTTTGTGACATGGTGCATTATCCTGCTGGAAGTAGCCATCAGAGGATGGGTACATGGTGGTCATAAAGGGATGGACATGGTCAGAAACAATGCTCAGGTAGGCCGTGGCATTTAAACGATGCCCAATTGGCACTAAGGGGCCTAAAGTGTGCCAAGAAAACATCCCCCACACCATTACACCACCACCACCAGCCTGCACAGTGGTAACAAGGCATGATGGATCCATGTTCTCATTCTGTTTACGCCAAATTCTGACTCTACCATCTGAATGTCTCAACAGAAATCAAGACTCATCAGACCAGGCAACATTTTTCCAGTCTTCAACTGTCCAATTTTGGTGAGCTTGTGCAAATTGTAGCCTCTTTTTCCTATTTGTAGTGGAGATGAGTGGTACCCGGTGGGGCCGTCTGCTGTTGTAGCCCATCCGCCTCAAGGTTGTACGTGTTGTGGCTTCACAAATGCTTTGCTGCATACCTCGGTTGTAACGAGTGGTTATTTCAGTCAAAGTTGCTCTTCTATCAGCTTGAATCAGTCGGCCCATTCTCCTCTGACCTCTAGCATCAACAAGGCATTTTCGCCCACAGGACTGCCGCATACTGGATGTTTTTCCCTTTTCACACCATTCTTTGTAAACCCTAGAAATGGTTGTGCGTGAAAATCCCAGTAACTGAGCAGATTGTGAAATACTCAGACCGGCCCGTCTGGCACCAACAACCATGCCACGCTCAAAATTGCTTAAATCACCTTTCTTTCCCATTCAGACATTCAGTTTGGAGTTCAGGAGATTGTCTTGACCAGGACCACACCCCTAAATGCATTGAAGCAACAGCCATGTGATTGGTTGGTTAGATAATTGCATTAATGAGAAATTGTCTCATTGTCATTGTCTCACCTAATCCTTTAGGTGAGTGTATATATATATATATATATATACACACATACTGTATACACTGTACACACAGACTGTGACACATACATTATCTTGATCAACCCTCTTCCTGTTTGAGTCACTGTAGGTCACATCTGAATTGCCAGGAATTACAATTTTTGTGATGTAAAAAAAATAAATGTGGTGACTCTAGTTGAACAGAAACGTGGAGATCTCAGCCTAGATCGCAGTAGGATGCAACATGTAATGAATTATCCAACGTACTGGGACACACCTCTGTGGAGGTAAGGGATTGCTCCGTCACTGTGTAGAAGGTCTTGTGAAGGGCACCATAACCACCAGCATGTACTGTCCAACACAATTCTGTCACTGTCCAAATATTTATGGACTTAACCGTATATATATATATATATATATATATACACACAAACACACACTGTGAATAGGGAGGGGTTGTGTGACAAAAGAAACTAGCCTGGAAAAAGCCTGAAAAGGCTGTAAATCAGAAAGGGAAACCTAGCCCTGGTGTATACTATACTGCTAAAGGTACACTCTAGCTAGTCTTGGGCCACAAAACGGTCTCCCAGTACAAATTAAGCATGCCAGTCCAAATTGTAAGGCAAATGTCGTTGTCAGGGGTAGTCTGGAAATCACTAGAAAACTCTTCTTTCTTTCTCTCATTGCTTTCCAACACATCAAAAGCCTCCTGCTGTCCCCTCAGGTACAGTGCAATGAGCTAGGGTTCGGGCGTGTGTTTTATACCATCTCTTTCAACCGTCTCTTTCAATGCCTGTGCTGACAGGTGTCTGATAAATCCCTGCCAGTGGCACGTGGTTATGGCAAAACAACTCCAGGAGAGGGGGAGGGGATTCATGTATTCCTTATGTAAAACCCTCCATGCACTACACCTTACACTGTGTCACTCTATCTCTCTATGTCTGCTTTAGTACTGACTGTGTGTGTGTGGGGGGTGGTGTTAATTGGTTCTAATGTAGACAGGGCTGTGTTTTATCCGCATTGGTACTGCATTCCTTGATTACTTATTGCCCGGTTATATTGTTCCCCTGGTGAACCTATTGCATCTGAGATTATTTGCTATGCTAGACTAAATACTTCTGTGCAAACCGCAGAACAGTAATCTTTTTGTCTTGGAAGGATATGATTTGATGTTATTTTATTAAAGTTGCCTTCAGCTGCATCATGAATTACATTGCAGATCATTCCTGTTGAGCTCCACCCAACCATTGAGCACTAAAGGGCAAATGTGAGGTTTCTTTGACTACAAGATCCAGGAAAGTAAGGTTGCAGGTTAACAGTGGTGCATGTCTATGACTCATCTTCACAAAAACACTTAAATACATTTAGCTCTGTGTCTGAGTGGTTCAGAAGGAAAAGGGCAGTCCCCTTCTAAGTAGATCTCATTAGTGTGAAGGACAGTCTTTAGTTATATATTCTGTAGTGTGTCATACTCATTTAACTATCTGATGACAGTATTGCCCAATGTTCGCTCAAAGCATGTTCAATTTGTATCCACCAGCTGTTGCATGTTTCCAGTGTAAGATTTATTTCCTTTAAATACTATACACCAGTTTTTATATTGTTGCTATATATATATTTTTTGCCACTCAAAATCCTCAGACAGGAGAATCAAGAACCTGTGGAAATGAAGGTGCTGTCTTTAGGACTGAAGACAACAGCCACATTTGTGTTTACACAAAGATAAGTGGAAGTATGGAACAAACTACCCTGCCACATAGTAGAAGCTGACACTTGGATCCCCTCATGAAACAGCTGGAGGGAAATTCCAGGATCATGTGGCTACTAGAAACCAAATTAGCAAATTAGGGAGAATTGATTCCCCTGGTTTTTGTCCAGTTCTCAAGTTCTTCTGGAATCCTAAGACCTCCACATTTAATCCTTTCATACATTCTGCAGAACCTCACCACAAACCCTCCTGAAATACTAAGAATTCACATTCTACAGATATTACTTATCTACTATTGTTAAACATCTCATACATCTGGTAATACTTGCATTGGCTTTCATTGACTGTAAACTGCTTTCAATGATAATTAAAAAAGTGAATAAACTAGAATAAAAGGTGTCTGAGATTCAGAGACATAATAGTATAAATTAATGTGTCTAAACTGCCTATTGCCATACAGGGTGTGGTCAGAGAAGACATTGGCAATCATAATAATACTGGGAAATTCTTGGAATGCTGGGAAAGACAATTACTGGTTGGGTCGGGTGATATGTTGGGTATTGTACCAGTATTTCTTAATGATTATAAAAATATAATGGAAAAATAATTTTACTGGTATATTTTAATGCACCATTTCCAGTCGCACATAAATACAAGTCTAAAATTAAGACTAAATACTGTTACTTTTAACAAACAAAAGCAATAACATCAAATATATGTGCTCACTTCAGGTTGTGTTAAATTTGTATACAATTCTTTCCATTTAAAATGAACACATCCTAATATTTTATATACAACTTAAATGCTTAATCACACAGGTACTGTCCACCTGTTAAATAAGACAATGAGTCGATTTGCTCAAAAGCAAACAAGCAAGATTGGCTGAATGGCTTATTTGGGTTTATAATGTTTCTTATTGATCACATGTGCCTTTTAGAACTTGTTGATACACCAGCTTCCCTTGTCCCATATGGCCTTGCCCTGCTGTGTACCTTGCAGTGAGATCCTCTATGTACAATCATTAACAGCTAGTTTCAGTTTCAGATGCCATTGCAATGTGTCTTTCAGTGTCTTTTTATTTTGTTGGCATCAATCCAGTTCTACAACTTTCTGAAGCACTGAACTGTGCCTCAGAGCAGCTGACTGCCTAAACTGTTTCTCATGTTGGTCAGACACGCTGAGCAACATTAAAAGCAGGGCAATTCCTAGAAAGCTAGGGAGTGGGGAATTGTCAGAAACTCGACCTTTACTAGAGTTGGATGTCCTTGAACTTTAATTTTTGGCGTGTATCTTGGGAATCATAACAACACAGAGAGTAGAAGCACAATCTTTATAATGCAGATGTATTCAGGTCCTTGTCATCTTTGGCCCACCAGTGATTCTGTCACCAGCTGCTGTCTTCTTCTATCCCAGTTCAGCTTGCTTCTGTAAACAAGATTTCACCTTGTCAGCTTTATCTTGTCTTCTTAATCTTTTGCGAATCCAGTCTAGTGAGTTGATGGTCTAGCGATTATCTGCATCTTTTTGGTCCATAACAGAGGTGATTAGGAGACTTGATCCAAAGTATTAAAAATCCTGCAAGGTATTGACAAAGTTGATGCAGAAGTTTTTATTTTTCTTATTATTGAAGACATCTTATTATTACTAACATGAATAGAAACGAAGACACTGTGAATGTAAGACAAAACCTAGGAGGCTTCCTTATACACAAGGCTTTTGGCTATCTGGAATAAGCTGGCCAGGCACATTTCTGAGGTTGTTTCCTTGGGCTCCATTAAGAAACCGCTAGATGATGTCTATCAAAATAGGGTCAGGGGCTTTGTAAGTGTAATAGAAGCACCTCCATTTGCCTGATATCCCTGCCTTCATGTGTCTGTTTCCCTAAGGCCCACCTATTTCAGAGCCCAGCACTTTGGCAACCCCTCAAGGTGTTACAGAGTTCATTTAATGCTTAAAGTGGATCTCAAATCCTTGGCAAAACAGAAATATTCATATTACACAATACAGGGGAACGCTCTATGTACTGATATCTATGGGACCTTGTGTGTACTATGCTAGAAAAACTGCACATAATCAAGTAATCAGTGACATTAGTCTGGATGGTTTGCCAGTGCAAACCATCATAGATGGAGTGATGAGCAAAACCGGTTACCTTGGAAACAAATTGTGAATTGACAGAACCATATTTTAAGATAAAATCAAGTGCCTGAATTCAACATCCCAAGAAAGGTAAGGATAGGCTCTGCAAAATCTATGTACAATGACAAAGAACCATGAACAGAAAACACTGTGTAACAATTTTTTGTTTTTTGTTTGGTTCCTGGGTAGTAAGTGTTATTTCCTAATTGCTTAGCCTCAAAAATATAGAAAATGGCTATTATTCCCCACAAACTTTGCTTTTGTGACCAGGACAGTGATATTTTGAAATATACCTATTTCCAATGAGGAAACAGGCGAATTTGTGTCTTTTCGTTCACATAAAGTCAGAAAAAAACAACATATGAATCCAAATTAACATGTATTTATACTAAAGTAATACAGAAATGACTACAAAAGATTTAGAAGTGAGTAGTTTTTCGAGATTTACAATTATACTGTAAATCATTACACGAATCAGCCCCCAAATGTAGTCTCCCATCATGATCTCGTTATACTGTCCTTGGTAGCGACGTTCAAAGTCCAGTATATCCTGGTGGAAGCGCTTGCCTTGCTCCTCCGAGTACGCTCCCATGTTCTCCTTGAATTTATCAAGACGAGCATCACCAACCTTTTTCCAGCTTCTTCACCCGTCAAGATGGGCTCTGCTTCTGCCACAATGTGACCAGTCTGTTCAAGGCAATCGGAAATTGCCTGTAACCAGAACAAGTGGCGCCTCTTCATTGACAGCTCATCCAGGAGCCTCAAAGCCATGCTGCTCCATAATGGTAACAAGTACCCGTCTCTTCCCCTGGATCACTCTGTGCACCTCAAAGAGGATTACAACAGCATCAAGACCTTGCTGGATGCCTTGAAGTATGATGAGTATGGCTTAGAGGTCATAGGAGACTTCAAAATGGTGGCAATCCTGATGCGTCTCCAAGGCAGTTTTACCAAGTTTCCCTGCTATCTTTGCCTTTGGGACAGCAGGGACACCAAGGTGCACTACCACAGGCGGGACTGGCCACAGTGGACTGAGTTCTCTGTGGGGAGGAACAATGTCAAGTGGGAGCCACTGGTGGACGCCCGGAAGGTGCTGATGCCACCACTGCACATCAAATTGGGCCTTATGAAACAATTTGTCAGAGCTCTAAATAAGGAGTCGGCAGCCTTCAAGTACCTTCAAGACTTCTTCCCTAAGCTTCTCTGAGGCAAAGGTCAAAGCCGGTGTCTTCATCGGACCACAGATAAAGAAGATCCTGGAGTGCAATGAATTCCCCAAGAAGTTCACTAGTTAGGAGAAAGCGGCTTGGGACTGGTTTGTCGCAGTGGTTCGGGGCTTCCTGGGCAATCACAAGGCTGAAAACTATGTGGAGCTGGTTGAGACTCAGGTGAAGAACAACGGCACAGTGGGCTGTAGGATGTCCCTCAAAGTCCATATCCTTGATGCTCATCTTGATAAATTCAAGGAGAACATGGGAGCGTACTCGGAGGAGCAAGGTTAGCGCTTCCACCAGGATATACTGGACTTTGAATGCCGCTACCAAGGACAGTATAACGAGAACTTGATGGGAAACTACATTTGGGGGCTGATTCGTGAAAGTGATTTAAAGTATAATTGTAAATCTCGAAAAACTACCCACTTCTAAATCTTTTGTAGTCATTTTTGTATTTAGTATAAATACATGTTAATTTGGATTCATATGTTGTTGTTTTTTACTTTTTATGAACGAAAAGACACAAATTCGCCCGTTTTCTCATTGGAAATAGATACATTTCAAAATATCACTGTCCTGGTCACAAAAGCAAAGTTTGTGGGGAATAATAGCCATTTTCAATACTTTTGAGGCTAAGCAATTAGGAAATAACACTTACTACCCAGGGACAAAAATTGTGTTACATAGTGAAATTAAATGTTATGTATAACCAGGTGTGATCACCCTCACAAGCCCCTTTCAGAAAGGAAATCTATAGTTTTGGAGTCAAGTCTAATGGGGTTGTTTAAGACATGTGCAGAGTGCAAATAAAATAAGTTGGCTTGGATCATATCAAAAGTTAAAGGAAGCTACCTAGAAATGACATCGCATTGCTGTATCTGGTAAAGTCTAAAGGAATGACATCATGTTATATGTAGCACATACATTGTGTAAATAAATAAACACGTGTATATGGCTTGCAGCCCTGCATTTTATTGAAAACAGTAAAAGGGTACGGAGACAAACAGAAGGGGTACCCCAATTCGGGATACACTTTCCGAAATACAAAAAGGGAGGGCATTCTGTTAAGAGCCAACATTTCAAAAGTTATGTTATTACTGAACTATTGGGTGCATGGGGTATACAATGGGTGAATTTATATTTGAACGGTCATGTTCATGTGTTCATTATTAACACAACTAGTCAAAGCTGTACACATGACAAAATGAAATACAGATATCCTAACATTACATGGAGGATCTCTTCAAAGAGCTTTATTTGTTAATCGAGCAGAAAGCACTGATGTGTCCATCTCCTCCAGCTCCCATCTGTTCCTCTTTCATAAAGCCAGAGAAAGTGTGTGCAGTTGAACGACATGTTTCAAGGTTTGGCTTATAATATAACAAGACAGGAAATGATGACCCATGTTTTTGAAACAATCTCCAGTCTCCACATTCTAAATGAGAATACCAAGAGTTGTTAGTGTGAGATAGAAATGTTACAGCTGTGTGATGTCACGTTTCAGATTCTTCAAATGATACATAATTTAAGAGCTGTAACCAAGGCTACTGTAGAAAATTATCAGATTCATAAAATGACTTAAAAAAATAATAATAATAATAATCTTGAAATCTCATGTCTGATATTTTTTCTTCTCATGTAAGTATTCATGGTAGACTTTACCTGGTTAGTGTTTTTCCCTGTTGTACGAATCGTACGAACCCTACTGCTGCCATCTGCTGTGCTTTTGGGGAAAGGCATTCATTGTACAAGGTGAAGATTTCCACAGTCGGGTCTGAGGGAAACAATGTTATGTCATGAATTAGTAAATTCTTAATTTTCTTTAAATCTGTAGGGTTGTTCTGATTGTACACAAAATAATACATGTAGTATATTAAGAAGTACCTCTGGGTATATTAATTATGTAACTCTAACTTACACTTACATTTGAGCTTTAAGTTACTCAATGCATTTTTTTTTTTCAGTGGCTGGGCCAATTTTTTGAGAGACAGTATTTGCATTAAACTTTGCCCTTGACCAAATCAGAACATTGACCTTCCTGCCAATCACACAATTACAGCCTTGTATCCAATCTCATCTCAATTTATTGTCAGAAGCCACTTTCTACTACTTATAAAAAAAACACCATAGGTTCCAAGTTTGTAATTTGAGGGTAGGTGTAAATTTTGATTTGGTCTAGGTCTGTATCTTTGTTTGTTGGGAATATATGGATATTATTTGAACTTCAAATCACATGTACCATAATGCCAGATCAGTGCCATTATTTACTTGCTATTTATTATTATCATTTTTATTATTTTATTAGCAGACACCCTTATCCAGGGCAACTTACAAAACATAAGAGCATGCTAAAGTTTGGAGTGTTCGCCATTAGTTTTCAAACTGGTTTGACTGGTTTCTTTGCCCTGATTATGCAATCACTTTCACAGCTCTCTGAGTTTTAATAATTGCTGAGTTATGTCTTGGTCATGCCATACTTGAAATAGCATAAAAAACCTGGCAATGAATGTGCTCCATTGAAAAAAAACTTTTATTTTTACATACTATTTATTTTGTTTGTGTGATTTTTTTCATTACTATGAAATAAAAATAGGAGGCCTGTGCACCCACATTGATCAAATTTAAAGCAGAAATTATCGAATGACAGGCCTCTCTCTTAGACAGTGTTCTGCTTTGAGCCTGGATTTTCCACTTTACATAGTCATTATTTTAATTGGTTCAATTCTCTCCATGAGCTTCAACAGTAATTATATGTGACTTAAATTAGGACTATTCATTGGTAAAGTTTAGTTTTTGATTTTTAATGCATTTTAAACTAACAGTCTACGATTAGGCTGACATTCAACAAGAAGCTGAAAACCTCAATAATATAATATCACATGTAAACAAATGTACAACATTCATAGATTTAAAACAGGCAAGAATCAACATTACAAAAATAGTCTTCCCCTCTTGGTTAATGTAGAATTCGAGCTGAATTTTACCTGGCAAAATGTGTCTTAATTATGAATTTGCCACAGCACTGTTTCCTTTGATGTTCAGTGTAAACCTGTGCGGGAGGTGTGGGTCGCAGTAGTGTGCGCTGTAAGGCTACTGTAATTTGCGCAGGAAGGCAGTACAGTCGTTGAGCAGTGCTGTGGCGGCGGTGCACTGCAATGCTCTCTACAGGCTGCAACGCGAAATCAGATTTCGGTTTTTTTGCGCGGAGTTTAGATTTCATGATAAGAGTTGAAGTTTTCCCAAAACCTTCCTGCATATCCACGTGACCCTATTTCAGTTAATTACATGGCCAGAATCGCGTCCTACCTGTAATGCCGTTTCATGGGGTTTCCACGGCACAAAGTTAAGACCCAGAAGATGGGACGTTTCTCCTCTAGTCTTTTCCAATGTTATGGTGTACTCTTACACAGTGTATAAAGTCCCCAAACTTGCACTCATGTATTGTTACATGCATCGTTCTATCTTGAATAATAAATAACCAAAGGATTGAGTTCAGCCGCATCAGTGTATTAATACCGCTGTTGACATATACATGTACCCGGGTGCTACTGCTTTATAAACTTGCCCTATATTCCCCAATAATTTTAAAATATGCCGTTTATTCGAGCACAGATATAACAATGATCCAGATGCCGTAGAGTGTACGAAATGCAGCGAAAACCAGCACGCTTGGAAATGTAAGTTGCAAAGCACACCGCGACTGAACTGCAGCGGCCATGAGATCTGCTCACACGACATGCCTGTCAGAGCAGCCCGGCCGGAAGTGGGCGGTTGGAGAGAGAGAGAGAGAGAGAGAGAGAGAGAGAGAGAGAACTGCGTAACTGAGTCTGATAGGAAAGAGAAACAGGGGGAGATCTTACTGGATCGCGGTAGTGGAGCTTTCGTATATAGTTTTATGTGAAAAGAAGACGGTGCTTGAGCTTTCTGCCGAGGTGAGTGGCCGGTTCAATGTGTTGTTGGTGTGGCTGCAGCAGCGCCGCTGTGCCGCGTTACGGTGCGGAGGAGTCGCACCGCACTGTAAACAAACTCTTGTGTCTCGCTGCACTAGCGCTGCTGGGAGGACGGAGTTGTTGACATTTTGTCTGTGGTGAACTTCCCAGTTGAGCTTTTTGAAAGTGTTGCAGAACAGACCTTTACAATGTGAGGTTTTGACACTGGCGGCTTCAGCTACAAAATGTATGTTTGTAAAGAAGCCAGCTCGGTGACATTTCAATGCGCTGGGATGCAACGGTCTCTTGTGCTCAGCGCTTGTTATGTTAGATAATATTATATTTTCCTTCTCCGGGTGTGGGGTTTGGATCTTCAAATGAATTGTGATGACTGCAAAAAAAGAAATAAAACCGCGTTCATTACTCTTTTCAAATAGTCGTGGTTTCTGTGAATCCGCTCTAATGAAGAAAATTGTCGTGCTTTCGGAAAAAAACTTTCACTTTGTGATCCGCTGGCTGTCATGAATGTCGACTCGAGATACTGCTGCTGCGGCGCCGATATCATTATTGAGCAGGAATTAGACGCGAAGGTTTCTAAACCGTGTTTGTGTATTTTGTGAGGAGTGCATGGGCGTTAAGCTGTTTGTTGAAGGATTACGCTGTATAATAGTCAATAAAAATAACAATAACGGTAATGACAAAAGTAGCAGTAGTGTAATCAAAACTATGAACATAATAAGGCAATACTTCTTAGCATTGATACATTGTCACGTAAAAAAGCTTTACGCCTTGTTTAATATACACATACATACACACTGCATGTTCTAGTATGGAGTGTAGAATTTAATTTGGAATATATATATACATTAAACAACAGTAACCATATTTATTGTACTTTACACATTGATTACATTGATGTCTCACAGTAATATATTTGAACTGGAAATGAGAAATTGTAAAAAGCACATGGATGTCAAGGTTATGGAGACCCCCAACCTGTCCCTCACTTATGTGGACCAGAGGGGACCGCTAACCCGTGTGGCACCTCCCCATTGTGAGGTCACCCTGAGCTGTGGCACAGGTTCACTTCCAGCCCAGGACTCGCCTCAGCTCTTGAACAAGGATCCTTTCTGAGCACAGTGAGCAGCAGTGCAGTGGCTTTTGTGTTTCGCCTGATACAGCACTTACTACAGAGCAACCCAGACCTGGAACTGGTGGTTCTCTGGTTTCTGAGGAAGTTATTAATCACTCTTGGAGAATACATTGACATCCCTGATTTATTTATTTGTCTGTATGTTTTATTTTGAGTTTTGAGTGAGTCTTTCAGCAAAAGACTTTGCTTGGAGTGCCGGATGTGTGTGAGTCTGGGCTGGGCCCCTTGCAGGAGCTGTCAGGTTTTGACAGTTGACCAAACACTAGGATTTGAGTGGGCTGACTTCCTCGGACAGACCTGAGGCAGGGAGGCAGGGAGGGGGTGGGTGCCTTGCAAGCTTGTGCTCTCCTCACAGTACACCTCCTATCGGTGCTCAGAATCTTACAGTGTGAAAAGAAGTGGGTGGCTTAAACGTTCGTTTGGGAGGATGCTCGTATATTATCGTCATCCTTCCTGGTTTTTCGGGCAGTGGTTGTGTTATTTAGCCTGGGGTAAAAAATAATGACAGCTTTCGTACTTCAAAATAATGACTTTAATTGGAATGGGCTGAAGGGTATTTTAGGAGCAGTGACCCTTACTCCTTTGAGTACATGGAGATCAGTATTGCTGTTCTTGCTCAAATATGTTGGGGTTTGTACTGAATTGCTTTCCAGATTGCACTGTCATCACTGAGAGAACAACCTAGAGCCCACATCTCCCTGGATTAAGTTGCATGGACAGCATCCCCTCAACCTTTGCTCTGCTACAGTTAAGGAATGCAAATACATTATAGTATTCATTGGAAGCCAGATTCCTGAGTGACTGGATGGTTGGTTGTGTTTCAACAGCACTTTAGTTGCCCTGAGCACCACACGCCACATTGGCCACGGCTTTGACAGAACATCTACAAATGTCTCTACTCTCCCCACTGATCTGCATCATGGTTTGAGGCCCTGCACTACAGATCACAGGGAAATCAATAAGCAGGGCAGATTTAGACAGTTCACAGGGTTCACCTGGTTCATCATTTCCTTTGTTTTTAATTAAGTTCAAATCTGATAACCCTGTGCATGGAAAGCAGCTTTTTCGGTGTTATTGTGACTTGTCTGTTGTGAATGATGATCACACGGGAGACTTTCTCCATCACTGGAAGAACTCGGTGAAGCAGTGAACCTATAAGGCTTGTTTGTTGTTGATAAGACTTCAATTTTCATAGCAGTTAGTTTCATGTGTGATTTTATGAGGTGCAGACCAGTTCCAGGTGCTGAGCATTTGCAGTGTGATACATTATTGCATGCAAATTTGCATAGGCACTGAGCTCAAAATAACAATGAATACATCGATTGTCTGCTTCACCTTTATCACAATCTGAATTGGAGCCTGCCGGCTGGGCAGCCAGAAGCTTACTAACGAGAAGAGGGCCATGTCAGTTTTCATGTGTTCTTTCAAAAAAGGCTGACCCCCATCACACTATTTGTCTCCACAACTCAATAATCCAATGGGACACCTCTGAACTGCAGAAGATTGAACTATCACTAGATTCTGATTTTCTTGGATGTAAGACAAAAAAAAAAGACAAAAAAAGAAAGAGAATGGACTGCATTTCCGCTAAGCAATATCATGTGATGTATCCAGCACTTTCAGGATGACTTTATTCACCTAGTTATGTGCAGGTTAAATCCTTGATATCTGTTGAAGTGCATCCTTTTGCAGTTCATAGGAATTTCTATACTTTCAGGTGCTTTCATGTCCTCCTTCTGGTTTCTTGACGGCAGTGCCGTTGCAGCTGCCTATGGTGAACATTGCTGATCAGAACACCCACTCCTGACAAGCTCCTTATTCTACTAGTAGAACTTGTTTGTGTTGAAGCTCTTTGTCAGGGTAACCAGAGACCCGGTGACCAAACAAACCTAAAGAGACATGTGGAAATTCTGAAATGGCAGACAAATAAAAAGAAAAACAATTACATGATTTTGCTGATACAGCATGTCTGCTGTTGCGCCACACTTTTGACTTTTAGAAACAAAGGTTTCAGGGTTGTGTAGCATTCTCAGTTCAAATGTCGACCATTCCATGACTGTATCTTTAATGACTTTTGTCAATATTGTAGAAAGGTTGTACTTTGAGATTCAACCCCTTATCGCACTAGGTTTTACATGCTTTTTAAAGATGCTTGTGATTGGAAGAGGGTGATTTACGAGGATGATTATGTCTTAGTGTTGAAAAACACAGCAAATTTCAGTCTGCATGATGTCTGTATTTTGAGTAGGCTGGCTGGGTATTTCTTATTTTAATGTGACTTTAAAATATGATTCTTTAAGCCCCGAGTGAGATCTGTGTGATGCTGGGTTTGATGTGACTCCCCATTAAGTTAGTCATCCCTCCTCTTAAGCGTAAGTTTAATCTAACAAATACAAAAGTAATAAAATAATAATCATGAAGGAAAAATACTTTCAATTTCATATATATAAAATGCATAGTTTAATCCACCATCTGCAACACTGCAATAGCATCACTGTTTTGCAAAAGTGTATTTGGCTGCTTTATGTGTGTACTTTACTGGCTACAATTTATAATGCATGTGATTGTCTCCTTAACGGTGCTAAAGGCCTTGTGCCATGCCTGTTGCTCTGGTTAAATGCTGAATAAACCAGATAGGTTCTTGAAGACTGTATAAATTCCTGGGTTTCACTGAGTCAGTATTAGTTGATCGTAAAAACTAGTGTACATTGCACAGAGGGCCCCTGGAGCGCCATTGGAGCCCTCAATTACTTTATTGATCTGATTACTTCCTTCAAATGGAAGAGGACCCCTAGCCTCATAATCCATTGACAGTGTCTTTTGAGATACAGAGCTGTGCAAAAGTAATAGACATATTTAAGTTAGAACATATGGATATTATGAGTATTATCAATTTACTCAATCATTACTCCATTTGTGGTCTACTACTGTAATAAGTCTGACTGTGATTATAACTCAAATCACTCAAAAAAACATTGAGCGAAATAGCTTGCACAATTCTAGAGCTAGCCAGGGGTCTCTGGTGTCACTGTTCAGCCATCCATAGTACACAGCCAATTGAAGATGGTTGGTCTGAGCTTGGAGTCAACAGTTAAGCATAGAGGAGGATCTATTCAAGTCTAAAAGTGCACATCTTCATGTGGGTATGGACAGTTCCTGAAAATTGGATGGTATAGTGACTACAGCATACACATTTTAATCCAAACTGCTGTCTTATTTGTAAAATACTTTCTGTTTCTTAAAGATGTTTTTTCATTTAACATGAAGTTTCAGTTTCCTTACACATCACAATAGAAAGCTGCGAAACGCTAAAGACGCTAAGCAGTGGACCTGTATAACCATGCCTGACCTGGGACTCAGTGGCTATATGTGTAAACATAAGACATAGCAGACCTCTGTGACATGCTCATTACATTTTCATATTTATTCTTTCACTTAGCCCAGAGCTCTTTGTCTGTTACATATGCAGGTCGAAAGTTAAAAAAACTAAAACTAAGATTCAGAGGACTAACATGTACTTCTTCTACTCCCCAGAATAGATCACTTCTAACTTCCTTTGCCCAAAATGATAACTGGTTTGCCTTTTTTTCCACAGTGTGTTAGGGACATTGCTGAACAATGAGGTGATCCCAGAGGTGGATCGTAGGGAGTATAGACATTATTGTGCCGTTGAACTGGCAGCAAAGAACCCAGGTCACACCACACCGTTGATCCAGTGGCTCTCAAGGTTAAACACAGTTTGACGCTCTCCAGTTTGACCTTTGTTCTTCTTTAGGCTTGTTTACACAAGGCATTCTGTAAGTGAGGAAATATTTCATCACGTCTAAATCCGTGATCAAACACCCATAGCCAGTCCATTGTCACATTGATAATGCACAGACAAAGGCACGAACTGAGAGCTGAGGGCGATGCAAATAAAGAGGACTCTGACCCTTTTTCCTCTGATGCTTTTTTCTTCTTCTCCTTTTTATGAAAGAAATGATTTTTTTACACTGGGTAAATGCAATGGGTACACAATGGGGATTGAACAAATATTGGCTTCACTGTGAAAATGAGCCGCTAAAAATCCCATTCAGACGTGGAAAGGGATTTCTTTGAAAGTGTCCTGTCCCACGCACTGAGGCAGGGTCGTCTCTTTGTCTGGAACAACAACAAAGTGTAAAGTTTACAACACACATGTTTTGACAACATATCAGTGATTGCATCCTGGGTGTCTTTTGAGTCAGTCTGCTCAGATTCACAGACCACCTCCCGCCGTCATGTTTCAGAAGAGTGCAATAGAAAATGCTGTGCTATGTTTTTGAATTGTGCTCACATAAGTTTACACAAGTTTGAAGATGTTCTGGCTTATGTGGCACCCTTGACCCTGTGCCACATTCACTCCCCCACCTCTGCTGAATAAACACTTTGAAAGCGTTATTCATCTCGGTAGAAACCCTCAAACCTTGGCCTTAAAGGCTTCGGCAACCTTCAAAACGGAAAAAGAGTAATTTATTATCCCAGCACTGTGTTTGCCAGGGGAAATGGACAGACATACACAATGGCTTCCAACAGCAGCTCTGATGCATAGAATATCTTCACTGTCAATTGCTATTTGGAGAGGTAGAATGACTGGACTGTTAGTGTTCTGTGTGCTGTATGCAGAACAGCGTATGTCCTGCTTTGGGGCCGTGTTGCTTGCTCGTCGAAGCATATGGTCAGGCGGGCTATCAGTGTGGTCAAGCAGGCACTGATGCTCACTAGGTGGGCTTTTTATACTCCTGGATGCGTGCTTGTTATTTGTGTTGTAGGCTAGCTCCTTATCCCGCTGAAGAGCCGTGTTTGACAGTCCGATTCCCTCATGCCAACAAGCTCTGTTCTTAAAAATGTTTTCTTAAAAAAATAAAATAATAATGTCTCTTTTAGTTGCTTCACAAAGAATAGTACTGTAGAGCACAGATTGTGTGAGTATTTTGTCAGTAAATTAGGTGCTGACTGCTTCACAACCCTGCAGGGCAGTTTTGTGGTGATTGACACTACAGAGCCCTAGCAACAGTTCAAGAGCAATGAAGCTGGTCATCAGACTAAAAGAAAAATGATCTTGCTGCTGCTTTAACGTTTGTCATCTTGAGTCGCTGAGTGTCACATCGGTCACCGTGAAACTGCCTTGGACTTCAAAGGCTGCCTAGCCCCAGAGTGGAGAAAGCCTGCTGCAGTCTAGGGGAAGCAAAGCGCCGCTCAATCACTTCCGCAAATGGACCTGTCAGCTCGCATTAACCAAGGCGATCCCTGCAATCTCTTAACGAATGGAAAAATCCTCACATTTGCAGCACACTGCCTCCCCCCACTAAAAAAAAAAAAAAAGTGTATGTCGGTGCTGCTTCCTGCTTCAGTGTTAAGGCGGGGGTTTTGTCTTACCAACCGTGGGAATGGAACGGAGAAACGTCTACATTCGGGGCCAGCCAGCCCATTAACCAAGCTTTTGCTGTATCGACCACTAATTACAATACAAAGAATTAGCATTTTTCGGTAACCCAGCTGCATTTTTCAGATATCACCAATCCCACTGTCATATTTTTTAGCAAGCTGCACATGGCTGTCGAAAGTGTACGGTGTAGGTGTTTTATTTACACATCTGTCATCCATTCCTTTCCACAGTATGACACAGAACGGGGAGGCCTCCAGAGACTCAATCCAACAGGTTTTCTAGGCCATCTGTAAATTGTCCATTAACAAAGACTTAAAATGTTGATGGTCAATGAAATGGGTACATTCCACAATTCAGAGGTCATTTGGAACAAACACCTGCATACCCTAGAGCCCAATGGGGAGCAAGATTTCAATTATTGAGCTTGCTTAACTGATCAACGATTAAAGTGTGTCATCAGACTTTAGAGAGAGAGAGAGACTGAGAAAAAAGTCATTTAAGGTGACCTATAAAACGAATTGGATTGGAGCTCTCCAGGACTAGGGTTGGTGACCCCTGTAATAGCATTAGGAATGGAAGATCAAAGACAAGTTAGGGTGCTTTGTCACCACAAGATAACCCGAAAGAAAGCATGCAGCTGCCATGTAAAATATTGAGACAACTTAGAACTGCCTACCTCACTGCAGCGGCGGTGTCCTCTCTGTCGCCCACATTAGGAATTACCAGACGCAATAGCTCAGCCCCACATCAGTCATCAGTGTTGATTCTTCACCTCATCAGCATGTTTCTCCATTACTCTTACTACATCTCTTGCGTCTGGTGGAAATTCCTACTGTGCGTGTTGTGTTCAGCTCTTTTAATGTGGTTTGTTGTTGGGGGTTGTTTCCTAAAGCTGGGGTGATTTATATTGTTCAAGAAAGAGGCTGATACATTGATTATTTGAGGCTATAAAAGAACAGGGAGGGGTAAGGGGCAGGGGGTGATATTGCATTGTATGGATTACTGGTACAGCATGGCTGGTAAATGGGGGAAAATAATGCAGTTGGTTAAACACATGCATGGGCTCAAAAGTAGATTTCATCTTTCTTGTTTTATCAATGTTGATTTGCAGCAGAAACAAATTGATTTGGTCCTGATGCAAACAAGGTCCATGAAGTCCATGAAAGATTTTTGCAACATTGAAATGAGAGAGCAGTTGTACCTCACTAATGTACAGATTAGTAAAGCAATCAGAGGGCCGGAGGGCGGGGGGCTCAACTGCACACACAGTCATTGTCCCACTGCAGCAACATCAGAGCTACATTGCTGTGCAAACATTTTAGGCAATCTTCTGTCGTGGTATGTAAGGGAACTACAAGTGAATGTTAAATGCAAAAACACCTTGGAGAAACAGAAAGTCAATGCATTGACATGAGAGGCTCCTGCTACTTCTAGAGTGATATGAGCTATTTCACTCAATGTTATTTCCTGCTTGGTCACAGTCAAACTTAATACAGTAATAGACAATGCAAGTGGAGTAACAATTGAGTAAATTAGTAATGCTCATAAGTTGTAACTCCTGAATGTTTTTGACTTTTGCACAGCACTGTATGTCATTATTGAGAGGATTAATACATATCTTACTGTGGGCTCACGGTGATTTCTATGTAATATTTGTGTGTCATTTTTATACGTGATAACTATAAGCTATATAATAATTAAAACTATAGACCTCCTCTTAATTCACTAGAAAAGTATTTCTAAGCTACTAGAAATTTGAGGATTGGGGTTGTGTATTCCATAATCGAATCCTCATCCTATCCAGCTATATTCCAACATGGATATTCTAATGGGAAAATACAATGCTTACCAAGAAAGGCAAACAAACCATAAAAGGCATTAAACTGAAAATCTGCCATCTTAAAATTACTCTAGTAAATAACACTGATTTGGTTTTAAAAAGGAAAAAAATATGCCATGTTTGTTTTTGCCTAATGTCTGTTTACTCTTCCTGAATAGTTTGACCTTTCATTTGAGTGCTGAAGAGGGGATGTAAACTGACCAAGAGGGAACTGGTTTGTGCCTGATCTGTGTCAGACATACAGGTTTGGACAGGTAATGCACTGTCGCTAACCCCGGGGTTTGGCAGAGCTGTGCCTGAGTGCTCCCTTGCTCAGTGCGATAGTAAGAGCCCATGTTAGGTGCTGGCCAGTCTTCTTCAAACTCCCTTCTGTAGACACCCCGCCCTGGCCATTTTCACCTTGGTCAATGGATACATTCCATTTCTGTCATTGTTAATAAAATGATTCTGTTATTATCAATTACTAGTTTCAACCCCCCGCTTTTCTCCCTTAAGTCTTCACTTAGTAAATCTTAGTATAGTTACTGGTCACCTGTTGAACCCCTTCCTGCAGCTCAGCCCTCTTGTTGTTCTTTGTTTTGGTGTGGAGTCAGTCACAGAGTGATGACCTGTAAAGTGAAGTAAAATGTGAAATGTATTATTATTATTATTATTATTATTATTATTATTTCCAATATACAGAGCCCTGAATAAAACTAATTTAACCTGGTATGGAAAACCATATAATAATCTATAATTATAATTTTATAGTAATATAAAAATTCTGTGCACAAGGATTCGTAGGGGTGTGTATCAAGCAAAAAGGATGTGGTTGAATTGAAGTCAGTACTTTCAAGAAGTGTCTGAAGGAGAGTCCACAACAGATTAACTTACCAAACGGGTGAATGAGTGTAACATAAATTGAAGTCTGTGGATGTGATGTTGAAGGTGATAACATGCTTGAAGCCAAGCACAGGCTGGGGAAGGTGTGGAAAGTGAACAGGCCGCAGTGCTGCGAGTCCAGGGACATCTTCCCCTTGGTGTCGGTTCCAGCTACTGTGAGACTGGAGGCGAGAATTTCTTGTGTGGGTACTTGCCACTGGGCTCTCTGGGTTCCTCTCAGAACAGAGCCCAGATGTCATTATTTCCAGCTAGTACCCAGGAATATTTCCAGTGATGGTTTACGTGTCGGAATGAAGATGAAAATGAAGATTTTATTAATTTGTTCTTAATATTTATCAGCTGAGTTTGTGTAGGCCGTGCTCAGGACTTTTCTGTTACTTTTGTTCTGCTTAATGAGGCTCCAAATTGAATATGCTAAATAGTTAATCCCTCATAAAAACCCTGCTGTTTCCATTAAAGAGATGCAGCCAGCTTTCATTAGCGAGACTGACATCACAAATCTATTGTAAAGCACAAAGCACACTGATTGAACTCCTAATTTCTCCACCTTATCTGGTAGTGCAATAAGTTACTGGTCCAAAATGGCTGCTGTGCAAGGTGGGTACTGGGCTATACTTAATTGAAGGATGAACTGCGTTTACTCCCAATTGTAAATGTATTTGGAATCCCCTGTGTAAATTCAAGATGATAATAATAATAATTATTATTATTATTATGAATAATATTATTATTATTGAAGGACAATTGTATGCAAAGCCTTTGCATATAAAAGCAGCACTCCAACAAACAGTGACCAGTTTATATGGGCACCCCTAAGTCTAAAATCTGTACATGAGTGTCTACATTAGGCATACATAAGTCATATAAGGCCAGGCTTCAAATAACTATGTATTTGTTTTGTTAACTCTCTGTCAAGGCTGCTCATTTCCATATACCCAGGACCCTCTGTCACCTTTTTTTGGGATGGCTTGGTTTCTGCATGGTCCATCATTTGTTTCCGTGGGGAAATTGTTATTTCTGCGATTATGTTTGCAGACTGCTTAAATGCCCCTGTGGAAACATGGTACCTGAAGAAAATTCTCAGAGCTTGTGGTGGGTTTGGGGGGAGTGTTTTGGCATTGCACAAGTGCTGTTTTGTACTTTGACAGCAGGTTATGGAACCCTGTGCGCCAGAATTATTGTCCTGGCATGCCCTTGACTCTAGTCTGCTTTAAAATGAGCCATGGTATCATGTAAGAGAACAATCGGAACGGGAACAGCCTTGTAGAATCTGCTAAAACACGCTTGAGAAGGTAAGAGAGGCGGTGAGACAGCAGGGATATGCAAATTATCTCAATTATCTCCTCACTGGGAACACTGGTTTTCCATTAATACGCACCCAATGGGTGGACGTGAGCAATCCAGCACTTGTCTGTAAACTGGATGTATTGTGATCAATAATTTACTTAAATCAGAATGGCGGAAATTACAAGGGAGAGGAGGAGTTTTACTGGTCTGTCGTTGTTTCCTCACTGACAACTGAGTCTTTGACATGGTAGAAGGAAAAGAAAAAGAAAGTTTGGAAAGGGGGGTGGGGGCATGGTGGGGGCACAGCGAGAGAGACAACACCAGTAGACTGTTGTTTCAATATCACATTATTTTTATATATAATTTCCCATTTATACAGCTGTTTTTTTACTGGAGCAATCTTTTTAAAGGTACGACAGCAGTGTCCCCCATTTAGGATTGATCCCACAACTTGTACACTCAGGAGCCCAGAGCCCTAACCAGTACTCCACACTGTTGCATGATATGTTTTCGGGGAAAAAAAAAAAAAAATCATAATATTACCTTATTATTTGCTAGTGGAATGCTGTACACTGGGATACATTTGGAAGTTGATTTCTGATACACAGCTGCTCTTCGTACTATCCTGCACACCAGAGGTGGAAAGAGTACTGACAAATCCTACTCAAGTAGTAGTACTGTTACTTTGATGAAATTTTACTCATATATATATATATATATATATATAATTAAAAAAAAAAAAAAAAAAAAATGTCAGTCATGGCCAGACTGCAGAGATGTATACCAATAAAGTAATGGTTCTATTGATTTAAAAGTTTGTGTTATTATTATTTCTAAATACCAACTTACCTAGAACACAAAGAAATGTTGATATCAATTTATTGTTAGTTTATTGTGGGGAACATCACTGGTCAGGGAAGGAAGCTGTATTTGGGACAGACTAAAACGAATGACAAAACGGAATTCCCATTGACTATTATTGGGAGTGGAATGCCCATAGACTACAGTGGGGAAAATGGAAGGATGTTCTGTATCTCCAGATCCACAGGAATCGTAAAATCCTGAATACACCTTTTTTTAATAACCTCATATAAAACATAAAAGTGGAATGACATGGAATGACAGCTGATTTCTATGGAATGACAGGCCTTGACAATCGAAAACGCACTGAAAACAGCACAAATAGGTTTGACTGCATATATATATATGCATATATATATTCTGTCATCTACATTTATGTACACTGCAAGTTCAGCCTTATCTGAAAAAATAAACTGTGTAAATGGGCAACTGTATGTAAAATAATGTGATATCTTGAAACAATTGTAAATAACCCTTAATAAAGTGTCTGCATATAAATATTAATAATAAAGAATATTAATAAGTAATTAACAGCAATAAAGATGGAGAGCATTATGATAACTATTTTTATTTGCTTTGCATACTTCAGAAAATTATATTGTTAATCAATTTCTTCACAGTAATTGACATTCAATAAGTTATTTCTATTTTATTCCATTTTAATATTAAAGCAATAGATTTGATTAAATAAAATATGAAGTATTGTGCATCGTTTTGCTGTAGATAAGGTTTGTTTAGTTTTGAAAGTAAATGAACAAATCAAATGAGAGAGGGCATGGTTCTTTGTTGTCAATGCAGGAAGTGGTATCATGGAGCTTGCCTTTCAACAAACCATACAACTTCCAAAGTATTTCATTTGTGAGACCTGCTTGTAAATAATTTTTTATGTGTGCGTGTGTGAAAACAATCCTATTATGCTTTGAGTGTGTTTTCAGTATTCCAGGCCTGTCATCCCATGGAAATCAGCTGTCATTCCACTTTTATTTTTTATATGAGGTTATTTTAAAGAACTGTATTCAGGATTTTAGGATTCCTGTGTGGGATTTGGAGATATAGACCGTCCTTCTGTTTTTCACATTGTAGTCCATGGGCATTCCAGTCCCCATGGTAGTCAATGGGCATTCTGTTTTGTCATTCGTTTTAGTCTGTCCCCTGTATTTTACAGAAACATCTATTTACAAAAAGCAAATTGCTTTGTAAATTGGGTTTGTAATTTGTGATATTGTCTGATACTTCATCAACATTGCTGAATGATGCATTCATTGTGATCGTGTGAACGTTTACCATTTCAGAGATCAGTGCTATTTTGAAAATGAGCGCGATGCTGATTGGCCAAAATGGATATTTTGTGTTTTGATATAAATCAGGAATGTCAAATGTCACGTTTTTGGGGGGGGAAAAAAAGCAGGAAGACATAACTCATTTTAGATTAAACTGTGTATACTACATGAGTATATCCATAGCAAGAACTTATGAAATTATGTCTGGAATTGGCTTAATTACCACGTTTTGCCATGAAGTTCTTCTGTAATGATTCTGTAACTTTTTGATTTGGTTCAATTTTCAATTGTAATAATTTTTTTTCACACACTAGTCTCCAAATTAATAACCTTTTTTGACAAAAATCGAACAATTATTTTAACACTACCAGACAGGAAATTAACAATAACAGAATTAATAGTAAGGGCTTATTAAATGCACTTTATTGGACTGTAAATAGTTCTAGATTTGCATGAACAGTTTTTCTGGAGTTGCCTGATTGAATTCCAAGCAATGTTAGAACAGGCAGATGAGCTGTATCACCTGCCATTCTTCAATTATGTATCAAAACGTGCACATACACAAGAATAATAATAATTAAACAAACTTTACACAACAAATTATATAGATCGGTATGCATGTATCTTAGCAGACGTATACAATTATAAAATAAATAACTAGTTAAAAAATTAGCATGAAACTGGAATAATATAGCCTATAGTATTATGCAATGTGAATTCGCTTTGAAATGGCTCCATGGCTCCATCTCTAGTATTACAGCTGTGTACATCAATGCAGTAAATGCACTTTTCAACACTACAGTGCCTATAATATAAAATAATTGGCATCAAACAGGTGACTGATCAAAGCATTGATCTAGAGACCTGGGTTTGCAATGTGATCGAGATTGAATACAAAAGGAAAGATAGAAACTTGCTGTGCCGATCACAGGGCAGGCAGACGAGAGCTATAGCAGGTGCAAATCTGCTAATAAAATAAATAATGACAATAATATATTAATATATGACTTATACAAAATCACGTTTCGGGAATCAACACTATTATAACTCTTTCACAATGACTGTTTTTTATTACAAAGCCCAGATTGTTGGCTATATTTTATTCAGTATATCCTGCCGCATAAACTGCAGGTTCCGCGGTTGGAGAAGAAAGTGTTTATAACTTACTACATTTGGGGAGTTCACAGCTGAAATGCCTTATAAGTATTTAATTCAAATATTTAGCGACATGTAAGAACAGATAAGCGGGAAAATGCACACATATTGAGTCTGCTGTTGTTGTTTTTTTTTCTGATACTTGAATTAATATTGGTTTGGCGAAGCCAAATAAATAAATCATGACCCTGTCTTTAAATTCAATGGTCGAAGTTAATCGCTTGTTTCGATCGATCTTCGATTTCGATTAAAAAATATACACCCCTACTGACTAATACTCATGGCTAGATAGATAGTTAACTTACCTTACTGCTGCTGGACTGGATGACTGCCTTTACTGACCAACCGTAACATCGTGAGTGACACATTGATTGGCCTTTTGAGTGTTGGGGTGGAATGCTTGACATTTGAATTATTGGTCTTTTTGTCTGTCATCCACATTTGTACTCTGTAACAAATGACTTTTTAAAAGTGGCAAAGTACAATACTTAACTCAAAACATACTTAAGTAAAAGTAAAATTACCAAATTTGAAAAATACTCAAAAAAGTACATGAAAAAGCTACTCAATTACAGGAACGAGACTAGTTGTATTTCGTTACTTTCCACCCCTGCTGAACACCCACACCGCCATGCTCTCTGTCCTTGCCAAAAAGAAATCAAGCCTCGCTTTGGAAATCACTACTTCCCATTTGGAATGCCATTAAAAAACATGTGATTGCTGCTGGGTCTTGGATGTCACAAGGGTGCTTCCAGGCCTGACGGTTGATCTAATTATGCTACATGTTTGTTCTTAATTAGTTTGTTTTAATTTCTCTTGTATTTGCTCATGTGTGGTTTGGAGGCTGTCTAAGAAGAGAAAACATTCATTTTCACTGGCACCGGCTGTACGCTATCTGACACATTTGGTTTACTTCACAAAAAGGCCAAAATTAAATGTATATTATGAGCTGTAAACCAGAGCAGACTTTTGGCCTCAAGGCCTACACCGTGTGACTGAGTGTTCATCCATATTCAGGCATCCTTTTGCTCAAGTCAGTCTTCACAGAGCAGCAGGTTAGAAGTCAAGACCATTGCAAAGCATTTCCCCAGTAGTTTGACTTGAAGTCTGACTTTTCTGTGACATCTCACTGGCTATGCCCAAAACAAAGGTAATAATCCTTTGCATTCAAAATTGTATTGTTCTTGGTGTGTCAGAAGGAAGCAGATGGCTTGACAGTGCACATTTTAGAGGCTACGTGCATCTATCTAAATTTCTCCCGTGTTTGCACAGCGTCGTAGAGGTGAGTAGTGGAATTGTCAGCAACTGCCAGTTACACATTTTGGAGGTATAACACAAAAAATATATTTATATATATATATATATATATATCGGAATAATACAAAGCAAACATCAATACGTGAGATATTCCAATATACGAATAGGACAGTGGTTTAAGCAGAAATGCAGAAGAAATGCTGATTCTTGGAGTTCCAGAGTTTAATGCCAGTGTACGCCAACAGGTGTCATTGAAAGTGGAAAAGCAAATATTTATACCTTGTTACATTAAGGGTCGCTTTTTGTGCCATTTCCTTTATTAGTATATATTTTTAAAATGTATTTTTTTTCTTAATTCTTTTCCTGGATATTCAGGAAATCCGAGTATCCATATGCGCCTAGCCAGCTCCTTCAGTCTTACTGCGAATTTGTAGCCCAGCATAGCGTGGTCGGAGGCTGCCAGTCTTTCAACAGGAAATCTCAGAATGGTAAGACGGAGACTTGAAACAATAGTCCGGAATAAACCGTTTGACCACAAGACTGACATCATTATACCCACAGCCTGAGAGGAGTCGAAAATCAAACCACAGTTTCACGCACTTTCACAACATTAGGTCTAAAGCCGAGTGAATGCAGACTAAGCTGATGCTGGTTAAGAGACTGTTGGTGATCAGTGCAGCGGTAGAGCGTGTTGGTTGACAATTGTATATTGAATACCATGGAGGTTTTATTATTCCTGATGAGAGTGCAGCAGAGGGTCTGACACCAACACTCTCTCTCTCTTTCTCTCTCTCTTACCTGGAACTTGGCGCTGACCTCTTCCACAGGCCAAACAAATGCAAGGGGCTAATGCAACATGCTTGAGAATAGTTCAGTAACAAAAATGTTGAATGTAAACACAAAGTTGGTCTTACTAAAACATGGCCCCTGCTTCTGCCAGAATTGTCCAGTTCTCACCCCTCCTGAGGAATACATATGGGCCTCTTGGAAGAGTATTTGGAGCAGCAGGCCCTGCACAGTTCATAAGAGACTGAAGTGTTGGCGTCTGCTCCGTTTTGTTCTTGGTCTTGAGTCCGACTCGTATAATCTCCTGTACTGGCATGGTGGCAATTTTATTCTAGACATGTTCCCATTTGACACACTGCGGTGGTGTACATTGGCAACTCCTGATTGAAATGGACTACTCTCAAATTCGTATGAGTTTCCTATAAACTGTTCTCATCAAATAAAACAGAATTTCACTAGGCTGTATTTCATCCTTCTACAACATGCTGGCAATTCCAGCTTACTGTGTTGCAGTGTATGGGCTTGTCATCCTTCACCTGCTTTATTGTAATTGTCTTGTGCAATGTAGTCTGCTGCAGTGTGGAGCTGCATTATATTGCATTCTACCTTTTTATTATGTTTGTTTTGTAACCCAGTGTAACTTTACACACTGTATAACTTTTTACAGTCCCTTATAAGTTTAAGGCGTAGCCTGCAGCGCTTGAAGCACCTTGAATATGGAGACCACTGCCAGACGGCAATGATAATAGCGGAGGAAAATGTAAAGGAGGAAAGGAGTTCATACTGAGGGAAAAAAAGAGGAAACCGGGAAGGAAGACGATTGGGTGGTCGGTTGTGCAAGTGTTCTTGCAGACGGAGACCCTTGGCATTCAGGATAGGAGCATCAGAACCTCTTTATTCCTCTTGTTCGCTGTATTGTTTTGGTCCTTTCCTGTATTCATACAGCGACCAGGTTATCTAAACTAAAAGGGTGAAGGGAGGGAGGAGCACAGACCCCATTGCCACACACTGTTGCCGTTAACCCATGGCAGCATCATAGCCCCTCTGTTTCCCAGGTTGCATTGCCAAGCCCCATTGCATTCAGCCTGCAAATTCTCCAATCCAGAGCCACACCATAAATATAAAGAGTTTCCATTCCATTATCGGATCAAGATATGAGGCATTCTCTCTCCCCCTCTCCCCCCCCTCTCTCCGTGTGTGTGTGTGTGTGTGTGTGTGTGTGAGTGTGAGTGTGAGTGAGTCCCTCATCTGTCCGAGATACAAGGATGCAAAGAACTCCTGTTGCAGAACTCTTTGATCCACTTCAGGTTCTGTCTCTGGCATGGCAGATATCCTGATGAAGGCGGAAAAGCAAATCGTCTAAACAGATATATCAAAATAAGGTAATAGAAGATATGAAATATTAATCTCCTGGTTTTGGCTTCTGCAGAGCATTAAGCCCGCTCACAATGCACACCATAAAATATAAAGGCATACTGAGAAAGCCATAGAGCCATACCATAAATATAAAGTGTTTCCATTATCAGATCAAGGTATGAGGCACAGTCTCTCTCTCTCTCTCTCTCTCTCTCATTTTATTTATCTGTGACATACTACGGCTGATTTTGACAGATCTGTACAGATTCCTGGAGTAGTGATGAGTGCCACCACCTCCTCCCCACCATGTATACATAAGATTATATCCGCAAATTGTTTTGACAACCCATTTCAGGACTAAACCACTGAAGTAATTACGAAGCATTTATGCATATTGTTGTAAGAGTATTGTACTGTAAGAGTTAAACCAGGACATGGCTTCTGAGACAACCTTTACAGATAAGCAGACAAAAGTAACTTCTTTCCTTTTCAGCATGTGTGGCCTTTAGCAGCAGTGCCTAGGTCAGTGCTAGTATTTAGAATGGAACAATTTGTTGTTGCGAAATGGAGCTTCTGGTCAATCCTATCAGTGAAATCAGATGACAGTATACTGTAGAAGCCTCTGTTAACACCAGATCCTCTCATTCGTTCTACGTCTGTGTTTGAGAACAATGTAGGTCTGGCAGTGTCACCATCAATAGCAACCTTTCAGCCCGTCCAATGTCATTGAAGTATCCTGATTAGCCTGTGCTCCAGGGAACAGCCTGTCGAGCTGAATGGTTTGGGAGCGCGTTGGGTCGCGAAGAGGTCGGGAAAGTTGCATGAACTCGTTTTCCCTGCCCTCCAATGATTATCGATTGCTTTAAAAAGAAAAATGCATGCTTCGTACTGTGGCATATTGGATCCAGTGTGAAACCTTTAATTTCTTTATTTTTACTCTCCATCGCAAGCCAAATAAGCACAGTTCTATCGCCCAGTCAAAACGTTGTTGTCTTTGATCTTGGCCAAAGAGTAAAATTTTTTTCAGCCTTTTAATTTACCACTAAACGAATGCCATCCCCACACTCTTACACCTTATTTTCCAAATCCTTATATTTTTCTTATCTATTGCCTCTAGTGATCCAGTTGAACCCTTTGTCCAGCCCCTGCCACCATCTGACTGTTATGTTCACCTTCCCTCTTAATCTCTTCACTGTTGCCTTGATGTCATGCATTCTTACCTGTGCTCCAGCCCACCTGGTTCCTGTCCTGTCTCTTCTCATCATTGCAAACATGTCGTTTCGCATAAGTCCCATGCTGTAGACTCTGTCTTAAGTCTCCAGGTTTTGCATCCATATGTTAGTACATGCAGCATATGTTTTCGATATCTCTATGTATTTAAATATTAATTTTATCTTTGAATCTGCTCTGTTCTCATTGTCTCTGTGTTTATTGATTTATTTATGTATGTATGTATGTATGTATTTATTTATTACAGCGAAGTGTTCTATCATTAGATACAGGCCTAGTGGTTGTTCTGGTTTCTGGTGGCTTTTGGTTTCCTTACCACCGGAAGGGGAAATTAGACATTTACTAAGAAAGTGGATGATCTGGATATAGGAAGGCCAGCTAGCTCATCCTTTAGCTAAAGGAGAGCATGTACTCATTCATTGTGTGTCACCCTCTGTAGTACAGTGGTTGTCTTGGTTTACCCATAAACTCTGAATTATGCATTTTTCCAATGCCACTTAATTTTTTTTTTTTTTTAAATAAAGAAATACCAGTATTTTGTCATGTTGTGCTTGATAAATCTGATCATGAACCTTACACTAAAACTGCAGATAACATTTATTGAATTCAGTTTCAATTGTTACAACAGTTTGTATGTCACTCTTGATCATAAGCCTGTGGCCTACACATCTTCACTCATAGGCGTGTTTGGTTTGTGGGCTCTGCTACATTTTCATTGCATTTGCAAGTGTTGTCTGCAAATTAATTTTTTATGGGAATTTGAACTGTCTTGTTCTAAGTTTCATGAAGTATGTTTGAAACTTATCGAACCTGAATCTATCCACAAGCATACGATGATCTGGTAAATAAATCAGGGTTTGTTTAGCCTGTCTTGGGGCAGCCTGTCTTGGGGGAGTAATTCCTCTCTTTGTAAAGCCTGTGACAGTAATGTTTGTGGGATGCACTGGAGAGATCTGGTGTCAGTGTGTGTGACCTGTGGCTTGGTGACCTCTGAAAGGATGACAGAGTATAGGGTGAGAGGCTATGGGGGCATTTTGTCTCTGCTATCTGAGTGTGAATATGTTGCATGAGAGAGAGGAAGAGGAGCTGCTTTGTAAAGATTCTCACATAAAAGTTTAAAGTTTCTATATCATTGGACAGACAAAATAAATTAAGGCTTTTGTATTTTCTGCTTACTGAGCCATGAGAAAGCTTTGGTCAAATTTGTTGTTGCTTTAGCCAGAAATACTCTTTGCTCAGAGTTAGGATTGAGAGGGCGCACATCTTGTTCTGCTTGGCCACGATTAGCAGGAAACTGCGTAGGAGACCCCTTGTTTTTGGCACTCCAGAGCAGACCTTCCATTGCGAGGGAAACGGAGGAGGGGGTCGTAATTTGTAAACGGATAAGCCATGAGAACAATTGAATTGAGTCATTGTCTACATGTAGATGTAAAATAAAAATATAAAATACAATGTGATGATTTGTAAATGCTGTGGCAGTAGTCTCTGCATACATCACCCAATCCCCCGCCCCAATGCAGGAAATAGATTTTTTGATGTTAAAGGAGGTGATTGCACCACACTTTATTCGGACTCTTCCCTTTGATTATTAAGAAAACCTCTGGATTTATTTAGGTTACCCTGTATTGTGCCTCGTCTCTGGTCCCATCATTTCTCTTGGCCAATGGAGTGATTGTTACCTGTCCTCATCACATGCCTGTCCTGTTTCAAAACTGTAATATTAATAAAATAACCATCCATGTTTTAATCCAAACTCTTTGACCTCACTGCACTGACTGGATGAGTCAGCCTTCAGGGGGCCATTCTTTTCTTCATTGTTATCTTTAGCTGGCCAAGAGAGACTTGCACTAGTCCAAGCTAGAACGATCCGATGCCTGGACAAGAAATGTGACGGGGAAGATGTGTCAAGTTTTGTGTTTTGGACTGTACAGAACAGTATTCATAAAGGAATCACACAGTGTAGCCTAACTCTTGGTACTTTGCAATGTGTTTTGTTTGCAGATATATCTGTGCTGTCCCACCAATTTTTTATTTTTATTTTTTAACTTCTTCGACTTTTTCCTGGGCCATTTTGTGATACAGCTAAAATATTAATTGCTATGGAAGCTGCCTCAGTAAAACCTGCTGTAGACTACTCTTCCAGGAGGACTGTCCAGAGTCTGGGCAGACAGTAGCTATTTAAATGGGAATGGGGGAGAAGGGTTTGCAGGTGGACGATCCAGTAAAGGCTTCTGTCCCTAGAGGAGGAAGAGGCCTATAGTTTTAATCTTGTCTCTCGCGCTCTCTCACCACTGCCCATTCTGGGATTGTGTCAGAAGTCGTATAGTGTATTGCTCTAGTTAGTCCTCAAATACAGTCCAGTGAGTACCCAGAGATTCCTACACACATCACCCATAGACAGGCCAATCGAATTGCGGCTCAGTCTGCAATCTATCATTTTCTCTTATTAGTAATGTTTTTTGAGGATCTGTTACCTTGTAGTGTAGCTTTTTATCTTTTATAACTAACACTGATGCTATATTTCAATTTGCTTTTGTCAATGCTGAGTGTTTGTGGATGTAGGCTATTCATTATCTATCTGACCCATGGCATTAACCCTCACTGGTCCCCTTCTTTCAACGTCAGAAAAATAATGGTGACTTTGGAACTGTACAATGTTTCTGAATGCCAATGTTACATAGTGTAGGGAGGAATGATCACAAAATTAAAAGACACCAAGGCAATAGGTTTTGTACACTGAAGTACAAAAAAAGAGTACAACAGCAGAAATCAGTTTGTTTTTGGTTTTGTTTTTCCAGGTAACTTTACAATCCTGTTGGAAATCATATAGAGGAGGTCTTACAACCAGAAAGTTTTGGGAACTGTAAATTTAGTGATATTCCTGCATAAGAAGGGAAATTGTATTTATTTATTTTGTTTTTTCTGTGTGCAGAATTGCAGGTCCCCAAATTTATACCAGGCTAGTGAAACGAGCTGGAGAGTTGCTATGTAGTTGTTTGATGCAGCATTGCTCTACAGTGGTTATGCACAGAAATGCCTAGAGATGGCTTCTGGAGATAAAACCTTATTTGACTCTGTGGTTCCCGAATCTCTCTCGACACGCCTTTCCTAAAAAATACAGCGTTGTGTCGGTTGTTTGAGCAGGATGAAAAAAGAAACAAAAAAAACTAATTGTGAACCAGCTCTGTGAGGTATCTTTGTTTAAGGTTTAAGATAAGTCTGAGAAAAGTCTTATGATCATTGCTGTTCCTTTTTTTTTTCCGTATTCAAACTTAAAACATAACTGAATAAACACTTGAATTTCCTCTTGTGTCTCGTGATCTGAATGCACCCTTTTTGATTATTGCTGGGGTTCCTGGGGCAGCATCCTCATGAAGTGAGATCAGTAGAAATAATGTAGTGTATGTGTCTTTTTTTTTTTTTTTTTTTTTTTTTAGTTTAGTTTGTTTTTGTTCTCTGACATAATAACTGAGAATGATAATCTTAATATTCCTTCTCTAGGATTCTCTGGGATTTGGTACATCCTAGCGTTCACCTATTTTATTTGAGGGGGGAATTACACTATAATTATCTTTATCCCTCCTTTGTATGCATACTGGGAATGTACAGTAAGTTATCTAGTATGTCTTGCTCAGTCTCTGTACTGTAAGTTAACTAACAGGTAAGGAGCTTGCATTTCAGTGCAAAAGCTTGAAATTGTGGTATTATACTGGTTCATCAACTGTGGAATACCCAAATCACAGGAAGAGATGAAGAGACTATAAACACAACGCATTGTGGGAGTCCTGAACAAGATACCTAGCCATAGTGTTGATGCAGACTCTGTGGGCTGTGTCAAGCAGCAGCGGGGCCTGATCCTGTGATCAATAAACTAGCAGCAACATGAGCAAAATAGACTGAATTAACCTCCTCCCGTTCAGTTTCCTGTTTCAGGTTCTTAAATCAAATCCCTGGCAATTTCTTCACAGATTCCGGAAATGCAAAGCTGAATGTGTATTCATTGAGGGGGTGCCCTAATGATCACATTATGAGGTTTATTTTCCTAGCACTGGCTTCTGGAATATCAGCTCCTGGAATAGGATGGTCTTTGGGCTTTTCATTCTCATCTAGGCTTTGAATTACTTAATTGGACCAATTACTTACTTAACTTGTGCAATTTAGTTTATTTGTCAGATCTGTACTCATTGACCAGTTAGCTTAACTTGCTTATTCTACACATTTATATACACCACCCCCTTGTTACATCACCCTTAGCTATTCAGATATTGTGGTTGCAAGATTGGCTTCATTTTTTATAGTCAAGATGCACATGCCTCTGAATATAATTAACCTATTTTTTGTTGTAATATACAGTACATAGGCTATGGTTACTTGTTAGGTGGCTTGTGCATTTTTTAGCTTTCACCTTTCACCCTACTCTGCTGTATATAGTCATTATTTGTTCTTGCAGCATCATTTAAAAATGCACAGTACAGTTTTACAGTTACACTCTGCACTATATTAACCTCCTATTTATTTGTGTTTCTAGATGTATTGCTGCCTGTTTATAATTTCTGTTTATAAAACTAAAGTTGGTTGTACAATATTTGTGTATTGCAATATGTATTGTGTTGTATTTTTTTTGTATTCAACATCAAATGCACATTTCCAGCATGCTTTGCTTTGCATCCATCCTCCACTCCACTGCACCAGTTCCTTGGCTCATTCCACTTAGTGGGAGGGTGGCGATGGCCTTGTCCTCTTGGCCAGGTCCTCGTTCCCTTAAACGCTTTTAAAAACAGTTGTCTCCCACGTATTTAGCTACATTCTAGAGAACAATTTCTATATAACAAAATGCAGAAAATTAAAAGTAACTTTTAAGATAAATGAAGAAGAAACTAATCTTGACTAACTGTACAATGACACTGTGCCAAAGGGTGTTTTTCTCTAATCAGATCTGTCAATGCAGCCTTCAGCCTCACAAACATGTTGGAAGAACAAAAAGCATTAGCTGGGTAAATAGCTAATTATTTCAGACTTATCATAGTTCATCAATAATATCCTGAGAGCCGGCCAGACTTAATAACCCTGTTTAAGGGTTTCAGAGTCCGCTTCTGCAAAACCATATTTTTCAGGGCGGGTGCTTTGTTACAGTAACTGATACCCTTTCCAAGAAGTTAAAGCTGAAGTGGAATAGACCTATGTACAATATACCCGCAGCATAATTGCTTCTAAGGATCAGGGTTGTGAGGCCATATCCTAGTGTGCCAGAAAAAAAACAAGAAAAAAAACTGTCAAGAGTCTTTCCTAATGGTAAGTCAAAGATGTAGACCTTTCCTGACTCCGTATGTAAGGGCACAACCACCACCCAGTCATTGTCAGCAGCCCTGCACCAGAGAGTGGTGAAAAAGTGCTGAAAGCCTGGAGTCAGATTTGTGGCCTGAAACTGTAGGCCTCACCCGCATTGTCCTCTATAGTAAAGCTCAGATACATATTGGGTTTTGAACTGATGTTTCTGTGCCTGCTTTTTTCACTGCAGAGGTGAAGGAAAGTTTAGGTTTATTTCTAATCTTAATGAGCCCCTGCAGTGCGTACAAACAAGAGCAGGCAAGGTGAAGCAGATGAGGTTTCATGCACTACTTCACGTTTGACACAGCCCTGCCTGCCCTCTCCCTCTCAGTTTCCCCCCAATCTGCAGTGGAGGTGTTACGTAAAGCCTTCTCCAATGCGGTCTGACATGAAGATAATTACCCCCTTGCTACACTAAGGTATCCAGCTGGTCTCAAACAAGCACAGCAGCAGTCAAAAGCACATTGGGAGAGATTCCCCCAAGCCTGGAGCATTGAAGACATAGAAGGTTAAGATAAAGCACTTGATACCTAGAGGTTCCTGGTGCATGCCCTAGCTCTGTCCCTTGCCTCAAGTTCCCTTAGGAGACTTCCTTTCAGCTTGTTCAGATTGGTGACTCTAACCCATGAGTGACTCTGCCCCAGTGTGTTTCAGATGCCCCTATCTAAGACCCCGTTCACATTTATTAGGCCGGCCCTGGGCCGCCTCAAATTTAGTCTGACTTTTTTCAGACACCCTGT
The DNA here is from genome assembly GCF_036373705.1 of Amia ocellicauda. Classification (NCBI taxonomy): domain Eukaryota; kingdom Metazoa; phylum Chordata; class Actinopteri; order Amiiformes; family Amiidae; genus Amia; species Amia ocellicauda. The sequence goes on along the minus strand of NC_089852.1, from coordinate 20,790,752 downwards.
GCACACTTGCGGTTTTAGGAGACCTAACTGCATCACATATGCGAGGGAAAAAGGTGGCCTAAACGAAATGCATGCCGGGAATAAACAAATCTGCTCAAACAAACCAGTGACGCAGCACATTACTTCTGCTTACAGGTGTATGCGATGTATTTATAATCACAACTTATTAATATCAATTGGCTATTGTTCGGTTCTATATTTTATTTTAAAGTAATCTTAACCCTTTGCAGCGAAGCTTTCTAAAATAATTAAAAATGTGCTGGTTCTAATTCATTTATTTCCCTTTTCAAATGTCTATCTTCGATTCTGCAAGTTTAAAAGTGCTGTTATACAATTCACCCGAAAGCGAAGCACCTTTATTAGGACATCCGCATGAAATCGCAATAAATCGTATGAATTAGTATGCAATCATATGCATTGAAGCAGCCTCTTTGATGCATCTATAGTGATATCAGACAGCAGCGCTGCAGTTCCTGCGGTTTCTGTTTTAACTTCATCTTCATCCACATTGTAAACAACGCTTTCATTTCTGCATCGGCCCAGTTTTTACCTCTAACGCTGGCATTTGTGATAATACTGCTCAGCTCAAAATAATCACATTTCGGATTGGATAATGAACAGCTGGTCTCTTATTAAAATACACTGATTTGAATGGAAACCTGCTTCGGTTAAATTTATATTGTTTTAATGCAAAATTCTGATAATTAATAAAGTTATGGTCTCGTTCACAATTTCACAATGCAATTTCCAGGTGTAAAATGCATACTGTTAAATGTCAGACTTCAATCATACTTAGTATGATAAATAGCAAGTTTACCAGCTACACACTTTTATTTTAATCGACTGAGTAGTTTGAACTGTTTACATTATAACGTATTACTTAGCCTAGAATTTTATAATATATATAAAGATGTGAGCTAGCGAAATGTAACAGTACATTTAAGGCTATAGATCGATATGACATTCAAACAATATAGAGACAATACTGTGTGTCCTGCAGTGGTGTGAGTGGTCTTGGTGCCCGTGTTTACTCTGTTTATTCTGCGTCTCTCAGACACGCAGTTAGTCGCACGCTGACGCTTTTCACCGGCCGGTGCGTTCACAGTTACATTTAGGCCGGGTCGGGTTTAGCGGAACTAGTTTTGACCCGGCCCTGGGCTGGCCTAAATGTCAAGTGTGAACAGGGTCTTAGGATTGTCTCCTGACAACTAATTCATATTCATTATTATTAATATCATTGAAGTGCTTAGCAGATGCCCTTATCCAGGGCGACTTACGATTGGTAAAGTATATCACACAATTTTTTCATACAATTACCCATTTTTATAGCTGGGTTTTTACTGGAGCAAACTAGGTACAGTACCTTGCTCAAGGCTACAACAGCAGTGTCCTTTAACTGGGGTTGAACTCACAACCCTCTGCTCTAGAGTCCAGAGCCTTAAACACTACTCCACTCTGCTATTTTTTTTTTTCCTGATCTTGATGAGCCAATGAGCAATCATCCTTCCTCAACCTTAAAGAAACAAGATTTTTTAAATAGAGTAGGATTAAATTAATAATAATAATAATTGTAAATGATGTTTCAAATTGCTTGCAATTTACCAGTTTGTGAATGTGTTCCTATTCTTAATTTATTAAGTTTAGTGTAGCAGGGGAATTTCTGAGATGCAGATCTCTTTTTCGAGTAACACCCTGCCATAAAAGGCAACAAAGACAAAGGAGAAGAGAGCCCTATTTGTCCGATGCTTGTGCACACCCAGATAAGAGCACACACTGGACAACACAGTCACAAATTGAGTCTTCACTACTTCAAATACCAGTGGGTATTCAACATCATAGTCTCTGAACAAGCTTTGATTTGGACTTTGAAAATTCCTGCTTTTATATTCTTGGCATTGAGACACAGGCAGACAATCAATACTAACGATTGACGTTTCCCAGAATATCTTGATTTTTTTAAATTTTATTTTTGTGTTGTGTATTTGTATTTGGATTAATTTCAGAAACATTCTTGTTTAAAGGGCTCCCTTTTCCAACATATCTTGAAGACACTTTCCACATGACATGCAGGGGCCTCAGGCTTCCAAAGTTTATCCCAGCCCCAAAGATTCCTCAAGCATGTGCAAGCATGGACCACAAGACTTGCATTGCATAACACTTTGAGTCATTCCAGGCAGTTATACATTTAAGCTAGCCCCATAGGTCTGTTTTGGGTCCGCCTGCCCAGCCTTGAGAAACCCATTTAGATACTTGAGCTTTTTTCTGCTCCTACAGTGCAATTTATAGCATATTACATTTGAAATGACTGGCTGGATGTTTTTGTTTTTTGTGTTTTATTTATTTTTGTTTAATTTCTTAATTTGTTTGTTTACATTTAATGGACAAGAATGGGATTGTCTTCCTTCCAGTAAGGTTAGTGCTAAACTGCATTGTGCCCAGCTTGGGGTGGGGGGTGTGTGGGGGCCTTGGTTGGTTTGTCAGAAGAGGCAATGTGTTTCTGGTAAGGGGAACGACCAGACAGTCATTTTTTTTGTTGTTGGTTTTTTTTGTCGTCATCATGTTTTGTGCCACATTAGCAGCAACGCACAAATAATGTGTAGGTAGTAGGTAGTGGAGCTCATAGCTTGCAGAGGGAAATTCCTTAATCTGGGTACTGTCACCATTGCCTGCGACCAGGCCGCTTTGCACACTTTGATCAGCATGCTGTGTTACTTTAGGGGATGGACCAAATGAATCATGATGCGAGACCAAAACCAAACTGAGATATTTTTGGCTTTGCTGTAGGTGAGCCTTTCTTTCTCTGCATTGTTTTCTCCCTCTTTCTTTCTCAGGCCTCTTTTTCCCCTGAAGGTGACATTTTCCAGGGAAATTACATATGTGTGTTTTGCCAATCCTTGCCCCAACAAGACCATTGTATTGAGGAAGTTTGCATCTTGGGCACAGAGGAATTTCCCCTCACAAATCAGCCTCCTGCAGCAGCAGCTGCACCAGGCCCAGCAGGCTGCAAGGGCCAAGATACTGGACTGTGCTGTTGTCTCATGTCCCTCTCTGTGGAGGCTGATGGTTTTTGTATGCAAAGGTTTTTTCAGAGCAGGATCAGCCCCCTGTGCCCCCCTCCCACTATCTCTGGCCCTCCTTTGCCCTCCCACCCTCACCAGGATGCAGGCCAGTGCAGGCCCACACAGCTCGATAAGGTTTCAACTCGGAACAAAGCATGCTGGGAAACTGTCAGCATGAAAGCTGTGCCCAGGCGGCCATCCAGCTCTGCACAGCAGTGGAAGCAGCGGGAGACGTCTGCCGGAGACAGATCCGTGGAGTTGTCATTTCCTAATCTTCACTGGAATGGGCAACAGGTGCCTCGACCTAGCGGCAATATAGTATAGCAGTGTTACACCACGGCCCATGCTCTTGTAATAAACAGACCATGAATTCACAGTGATCAGAGGCCTGTACCAAATCTAGTAGACAAATATATTGAAGGAAGCTTCATTTGTATTGATTTATTGCGCTAGGCAGAACCCAATATGTTGTTTTCCCAACATAGGACATAGCTTGTAATGTTTTGAGAAGTTAATTCATAAAACCATGAAAGTATTGTATGTCACAGCAACTCGAAAAATGTAATGTCTTCTACATGATCAGTTGAACTGAAGATTGCAGGGCAAGGGCTATACTGAAATTTATTTTTGCTAAAGAAAAAACAAAACGCATCCATGCACACTAGTTATCAACTGATAAAATGCACAGATTAATTGATTCATCACCCTCTTCCTCTTGTGTGACCCCTCCTAATCTGTGCACCACAGTTTATAGAATGAAAGGGAGAAACTGTTAGTCTGGTGTGTCAGGTGCTAGCGTCCATGTCTATGGATGTGTGTTAGTGTTTGTGCTGTGGGCGTCTTTGCATGCCTACACTAGTGTAAAGTTTGTTTGCTGATTTGTTTGCCAGTGTATTTTGCTTATGTCTTTTTCTCTGGCTCTCTGTTTTTTGTCAATTTTATTTTAAGTATAAGTATATTTTGGGCATTCAAAAGCACAATTGCGTTATAAGCTTTTGTAGAATTCTATGACACCACATAATGGATACGAAATGTATGGTACAGTAGTTTAGCCCTATGAAATGTAGGCTACATAATAATGCAGAAAGTTATTCAATGAAGCCAAAGTACAATGCGTCTTCAGAAAAGAGATACAGGACTACAAGGCAGCAGGCCTGGGCAGCGAGCATGCTGTGTAGCAGACTCAGGAGTTAAGGAACAGGGACTTGTGAAAAATGGTCAATTGCCAATTATAACCACCTCATCAATTTCTAAAATATCAATGAACCACAGCTCAGTCTAGGTATCATTGCTCTTCAAATGTTCCGATGTGGGTGGTACTCTCTGAATACTCCCAAACATTCATTTGTCAAGGTTGGCGTGTGTGAGCCAACCTCTTTCTCCTACTGCCTATGTTGAGTTTAATGGGTTTAACCCCCCCCACCTAAGTGAATGTGTATCTTAAGTGTGTGAGTGTTTGTGTACACCTTCAACTAGTCAAGGTCAGCAGACTGTTCTTGTGGTGCCTCTTGTTCAGCCAGATCATTCAAGTTCCAGCTGTCAACTCTGCTAGTGCAATTAACCCTTTACCTACTTCCTCTGTCCCTGCGCACCGTCTGGTTCTCCCTTTCACTGCTTGACTGGCAACCTCTGCCAAGAAGACTCTTGATGCATAGGAGTTGGATCCATTATTTTATATGATTTGGTTTGTTTGCTTTTGTTATTGTGCAAAGCATAATGAAGCAAACAAGCAATATGTGTCACAGTATGATAACATGTCTTTTGTAAACATTCATTCAAAAAACATATCGATCTTGAAATGTCCATCAGCTGGTGTTGGCTTACATATAGGCTTCCTGACTTCCCATTAATCGAACAGGTGCATGTACTGCATCGTGTCTTTGTAGTAGAAACTGCATCCATTAAAGGGAATTATGGATAAAGACTAAATACATCATCATATCTCTGTGATTTCATGGAGAAATTAACAAGGAAAGAACAATGCTGATTACAGTTTTAAATGCAGGAGGAGACAGACAGAAATAAAGGTTGAAAAGAAGCAATGGCATCATTCCGGTGGCAGAGTGAGGTGTCTGTCGTTTACAATGTCAAGTTTATCTCCTTTTTTCCAATTTTGTTTTTGAGTGCAGTAAGTGGGATGCTTGCTTGCAGTCAGAGAGCATTGAATTGTTATGGTGATTTGGACAGGATTGAGGTATGCTTGTTGTTGTTTTTTTTTCTTTGGTCATGCTCAGAAGATGTATATCTGAGCACTGCAGGATGTTAATTGCTGTTATATGCTTTTCGCACTCTGGAACTGCACTTAATGTGCAGGAGATGGATCAGCAAAAAATCTTAGTCGACACTGTCCGAGGCTGTTGGAGTAATACTGCCGTCAGTCCTGCAGCATTGTATTTGGCTGGCTGTGTGTGCGACACTATAAGGGTCTGTTTTTGAAGAAAAGAATGGCTAAGTGCTCCTTGAGTTGCGTGGGCCTGAAGTTGTCTAGGGTTTAATCTGCTTTCCTATGCAACACTGATTTCTGTGACTTCTGGAGTGAGCATGAGCTATACAGTGTTTCAAGTCAGAGCTGCAGCAGTGCACACAATTCTGCTGCCCTGTTGTTTTGGCTTGAACGCACAGTGTCAAAGGCAGGGGATAAAGGATCATTTCAGAGGCCATGTGTCTGGATCTGACTAAGGATGTAAAGATGAATGCCTACAGTGTGATGTTCTACTGTGCCCAGTGTGCATCATATTGGAGTTGCATGGGGTCTTTTAGAGACAGAATGAGGCTTCCCCCGCCACTCTTTTGGTACAGGAGCCATTTCCAGGAGGGTCAGTAGTATAACTCCTACAGGGTTAATCAGAACAAGAGGCAGAACCAGCACAAGGCCTTTATTGTAACCACTTCATTACCTATGCCCCAAACTACTTTAATTTCTGTTCACAGGCCTTTTACCTTCATTACTAACCCACCCAATCGAAATACAATGCTGTGGACAAATCATTGCATTCAGATTAGATGAATCATTTTATAATGATGAAATAGAACAAAAAATAAGTCCTCTTATTCATAATCCAGTTCTCTTTTAACCTGCCTCTGTGCGTTCATATCTTTACTTGGCTGCCATCCTCAAAGACCCCACCTTTCCCCCCACAAGGAAGGATTGACCTACCACCCCTTGCATTTCTGTTTTTGTTTTGTTTTGTTTTCTCTAAGGTTTTATTTATTAGTTTAGTTATTAAAGAAATCCCAGAAAATTGCTGAGATACTGTCAAGACTTCAAGCACCTATTTTCACTACAAACTGGATTGGGAAATTATGGGTGATAGGAGAGAAGTTTCCATTTTTTTTTAATGTCACATCGAGAATAGCAGACAGATAACTCCCATAACTTGTATGTTTGTGTGTGTGTGTGTCTGCAATTCTTTGCATGTCTGTTTGTGTCTGTATGTGTATGTGTGTGTGTGTGTCCTTGTTTAGAATCCAGGACAAGACGTTTGTTCACTTCTCCAGATGGGATATGTGGGATATGTATTTTTGGACTGCCACCCATCTGCTATTTATGTACCCAGTCCTGTATGGAAAACAGTCTGTAGTAACACATAGCAGAATGGGAAATATTTACACTCTTCAACGTGACATTTTTAATTGCCTTTTCATTGTGGTCAGTGAGACATCCAGGCATTATGTGGCTATTACATAGGATTGAGCCTAACATGACCTATGGCCCTGCACTTCTTATATTACCTTAGCAACACATCTCACCAAGCATTACAACATTATTGAACAACAACATCACAAACACAATATGCAACCATCCCCTACAAAAGATAACAACAAAAGTTCCCCTTATGTTTAAAATATGGGTGACCTTCATTTGAACCCCAGTATAGTGCAGACTTCAAAATACGCTTTCTGTGCATGTGAGTGTGTATTTTTCATGGGGCTCTTACTTTAAGTTCCAGCTATTTTGTCTGCATAAATGAATGCATTCAAGTTTTTTAAGTTTTAGTGCTGATTTGATGTGGAGAAGCAGCTGAGAAAGTAAAAGGGTTAAATTTGACCCCGTCTCCACTGCAGGTCACTAATCACCCTGTTGTTTTTTGATTTAGTAATAAAAACACTGCAGCTAAAAGCTGCTCTTCCTTCCCATTTCAAGCCAGTTAGCTTGCGTGACATTTAATGAATGGCAAAACACAACAAGCTTTTTTTTTTTTTTTTTTTTAAGAAATAAATAAACTGAGGATCAGATTTGCGCAAAGCTGGGTTTATGTAAAATGTTGATCAGATTAATTTAATTGTGGCTGATTCAAGGGTCAGCAGGGTTAGTTACAGTGCAGTGCTCAGCTTCTGGGTAATAGGCAAGTTGCTAGGCTAGAGTTCATATTTTATATGTTTATTTTTTATTATTTATGAATGCTTTTAAGCTAAATGGAATATATTAACAAGACCAAGATAATGCCACAGTAATCTGTTTTTATTTTCCACCCCCAAACAAGGAAAAACACCCAGCAACAACAAGAAAATATCCTATTAAGAGCCTTGGTGGGAGAGGCCAGATTTAGGGTTTAGGGCATCAAAGGATTTTGAAGGCCCCTCGATTTAAAACTCGTGCAGCTGCAGTGGTCTATAGGCAAAGCCAGACTCTTTTTGTTCTTGTTTCAGATGTAGGTTAAATCCCCCTTCCCTTCCCCTCCCCAACAGCTGATTATTTCAGAAAATGACATCTGCCCACCTCTTTCACCCTTCTTCCAGTGAGTTATCTGTTTGTATTTCCCAACTTGTCCGTTTTGGCAGAGTGCCGTTCAATTTCCTAGCGCTGTGTGTGCTAGAAAACAAATACATTGCAAATGACCGATCGTGACGTATAGCTTCTTGTTTTTGCCGTAGTGTGTAGGTTGGAGGCTAGGGCAGTTCAGAATGGTCAGCGACTCCCTTTGAATAAAAACAAAAATATAAAAATGTTCCATTCAGTTAAACTGCTGTATAGTGTTATGGGGGTTTGTCAAGGCATTGATATAAACTGTATTACAAAAGGAGTTGGGTAACAAGATTTGAAAACACAGCTGCACACAATATATTTATTAGGATGTAGGCCCACCTTTGACCACACTGACTGCTGCAGTTACTCCCGACAGTTTCCAGAGCAACAAGAGAAGCTGATCCCAACAGTCTCTTTCTAGATTGCCTTTCTATTTCCTCCCAGAGGTGTTCTGTGGGATTGCGGTCAGGAAGAGAGCATGAATCATGTTCAAAATGCTTCTCATAGAATCCACTCTGGAGGTTTTAGTGCTGACACAGCTGATGACTGGATCCTCACCATGGAATTCCCATCAAGGGTGTCAGTAACATTGTCCAGAATGTCACAATACTTAGTGGCAGATGTGATCTTCATAACACCCAGGCCATACACTGCACATCATTTGGTACTGGACCTTCCTGACTTTGTCCTTCTATCTCTTGCCCTTTCTATTCCCACTTCTTTCTCTTTTTCTCACTGTTTGTGTCTCTGCTTCCACCTCTCTTGCTCTCTCTCTCTCTCTCTCTCTCTCTCTCTCTCCCTCCCTCTGTGAGAGGTTCATGTCAGGACACAGTGGAACAGAGCCCGCAGAGTCTGGCTTCCTGATGTTGAGGGTGGGGTATTTTCACCACTCTGCTCTGTTTCTCTCCACACACTAGGAGAACATGTTGCTTTTGGATTTTGGCTGAATTTCTTTTTTATTTCAAATCTGGATCCAGACTCTAATCTCTGAAATTTTGGCTGTGTAGGCCATCAGAGAGGCACCTCAGGGGCAAAAGGGGGAGAGGAGAAAACACTCCAAAACAGTGTTAAATAGAGGTGAAAAAAACATTATTGGGGTCAGATCTCCACCCAGTGATGGTACGCAAACTGTCTTGGGTTTCAGTTACCTTGCTTAGTCAGGGTTCTTGTGTGTAACTGTTAGTAACTGTTTTCCTGACTGTTTTACATAACTGCGCTTTCACTTTCTTCATACAAAAATGGAAGTGTGTATTAAAGGGCACATTCCCCCCCTCACTGCTGTGAAACACATTATTGTATCTATGCCTAGTCTCTTTTTGCCTTTGCTATGCCTTCCAGCAAAGGCGGTCAGGTCCCTGTTACAGTTCTTCCCTGCTGATATAGATTCGGGTCTGTTTCCCCCCCGAGTGACTATCCCTGCCTTGTGTACTCATCTGGCTTCTTCAATTGATCAGAGAAGAAAAGCAGTTGCTGACTTGTTGACAGTGCCAGGCAAGCAAGCCTTGGGCTTAGAGTAAGTGTGAGCTACAGAGCCGATGACAAAATAAGAGAAACAACGCCTCGTGCAGAGGCTTGCACAGCGGTTTCTCATTGTTGCCGAAGCTTAACTCCTTTGAAAAGGCCATAGTGTCTTGTCTTTATCTGTCTCTATATCTGATCAGTGTGAAGTAGGGGCCTCTAATCCTGCTCCCTGGGGCCCCAGTCCTCCAGAATACAGACATCTTTATTGACTTGCTTGGGCTAAAGTTGGGCTCCTCTTGTAATTGAGAGCTTGTTTGAAATGAATGACAGAAAAGCCCTGCACTGTAGCACTCCAGGTCCAAGGTAAATTCCTCTATTTATCGACGCATTTCTGTCTGTCTTTCTAGTCACCTATCTCCCAGAAACACGCTGCTAAGTGCACTGTATGCAGGGTCACACTGTAGGACAGGTGAACCTTCAGACTAATAGAGTTGGCTTGTTTGCAGTATTTTTTGCACACTTTGTCACCATAGATTGAGGACCTCTCTATCTGTTCAGAGTTTGACAATTTTTTACTGCAGTTGTGGTTCAGTACTAAATAATTTGCTGCAATCTTTATTAGATTAAAATAATAATAACAATAATAATTACAGATAGTTTTTTTTGTTTGTTTGTTTTTTGTTTTTCCGATTGCCAGAGCATGTGTATATTCATGTGTGTGATCCAGGGCACACTGTGTGAAAATATGCTTGTCAATAGTGACTTGTATGCAGGGTGGCCAGCAGTCCAGGGGCTTGTGTGGGCATTTTCTATCTACTTTCATTCTCACTGTGAGGCCAGATGGTCTGGCGTATCCACAGACTCATAGATTTAGCCTCGTGATTGACATACACACCAGCTGACCCAGGTCAGGCTCCTGTTGACAGAGCCGACATCATTTTTTTTTTTTTCTTCCATAATCCCCCCCACCTCTCTCTGTCTGTCTGTGTCTGTCTCCCTGGCAGAGATCACTCTCCTAGTATCAAAGATCAGCCATTGCCGACTGTAGCATTTCTGTACATTGGATTGCAATGACTTTTATTTATTTTTTATTTTAAAGAGGCTGTTTTTTATGTTTCACTGAGACCAATCAGTCAGACCATGCATGTTGAACAAGGCTGAATGGCCAGATTATGGCTCTTTACTGTCTACTTTCGCTTGATGTTTTGTTGCTGCTTTTGCAGTGGGGTGAGGATGATCTGCAGTTGCACAGTGCTGCATGTTTACCCCCCAACCTTGTTTCCTTCTCTTATTCATTGTGTATTTGGATGATGCCTTTGATTGTCCAAGTTTGCATTCTGGTGAAGTAACTGGAGAATAGTTCCAAAGTGCAATGCTTCCATGGAATGATCATTCCAAGATACCACAAATCTCCCTGGGTGCCCATTTCTGATTGTTATGAAATTTCTCCCAAGGTGTACATCTATGCAAGTGGCTGCTGCATGCATTATTTTAGAAGAAGTTGCAATTATTCAATGTGGCCGACTGAAGTTAAAGGCAGGGCTGTTTTTTCACTAGTAGCTCTTTTTCCGTTTCTTTTTTATATATTATGCAAAATGTTCCTATACTACTTATTTCAAACATGTATAATCTGAATCTGTCTCTAATATTTGTTGAGATACAGACTCCTTGAAATAAATAAAAAATATATTTTTTTTTTTCAGATTTCAGGGTAGCTCTAATTTACACAAACCCTTTTGCCTAGATGATTGTACAAAATAAGTCACATCTGAATCAAGTGCATTGTTAAGCAGTTGCTGAGGTCTAAATATGACATTGTATGAATTGTGCACTCATATGTGAAGTGGTCTTAATATTTTAGAACATATTTAACAAAAATGCAGTCCATTTCCCTTTAATCAGCATTTCATCCTGCGTGGAGAGTTTGCATGAAAACAGACTATTTCCCTTTAATTCAGGGCCACTAATTAAATGAATGAAGTCCTGAGATGGCACCCATCATTCCTGTACTTTTTAAAGCTGAGAAACACCGCAGAGTATAGGGCTACATCAGTGTGCAGCGAAGCTTCCAGCGATTAGCCGCCAGATTAGCAGAACTAGCAGTAGGAGTATCTCTATGGCAAAAGGCACCAAAACCTTGCAAAGGAAGCTTGGACATAAAGTGCCATAAAACCAACAGGTGCTGTCACCCCCACTGGGAAGAACCCAGGCCTGAGTGGACATGTCCCCAGTTGGGAGTGATCAGTCACCCTCAACCCTTTGTGTATTACAAAGAATCCTGAAAATGCTCATGGCGTGTGTGTTTTGGCATGGCTTTTCACCTTCTTCGTGCATGAATGTGTCAAGAGTAGATACAGATCTGCAAATCCAACCCCAGAAGGTGCTCCTCGCCGACTGAAACCAACACACCAACCCATTGGCCTGTTTTACTAGCTTGCCAACTACCACTGCTGTGACTAATGCTGTCTTTTGTACGTCCATTCACAGTTTGCTGTGTAAGCTGTTGGGAAAGCTTGGTCACCCACAGGC